>NC_012873.2:50137945-50784501 GCF_000003195.3 Sorghum bicolor | reverse complement strand
CATATTATTTATGGTATTTTGCTGATGTGATAGCATATTTATTGAAGAAAGAGGTAGAAAAAAATAAGACTCCAAGTCTTATTTAGACTCTAAATCTACATTGTTCGAGGTAATAAATAACTTTAGACTCTATAATAGAGTCTGCATTGTGAGTGCCCTAAGTGCCCTTAGCTATATGTTGGATCTGTCTAGTGTAACACCGGCATGTTCTATCTTAAACTACTGATTATCATCTCCTTGTCAGTTACAAGGTCAAATTTATTGGCACGCTCTTCGGTCACGACCAACCGGTCCTGTATTCAAAGTCGAGGAGATCCCAAAACATGCTCTTTGTAGTTTCCCTCAGCTTGCTGTGTGTTGAACACATTGTCACAATTTTGTGTCAACACACTTTTTAAAATGTAGAAACCAAATGCACCCCCAACTAAGCCGTGCCAAGACATTTAGTAGAAAGCTAACCAAACTATTTCTAAATTAAATGCTTGCTAGCTAATAACCCAAATTAAAGTACTCTTGGTCTCCTGCCACTTGGGTTCATAAAAATTGATGGCTCTCATGAATGATTGTATTCTATGCTACACTAACTAAACTGTAGAAACTAAACAGACCAACAAAGCAATCACAAGAATCAAAAGCAATATAACAAAATTACCAGTAGTAAATAGATTCTCCAAAATTTAGATGTCCTCATGAAGAAATCTATGAAGAATGCTTTGCAAAATGGATAAATAAGAAGCATGAGAATTAAAAATAATATAACCAACAAAATTCAAAGTTATTACCCACCTTATAGCAAGGACATCATGTCAATCCTTCAAAAACCAAGTCCCTCTATGAGTAATTTTTGGTGAAAACAGCCGCAACAATGGAGAGAAAGGTGAGGAAAGACACCTCCTCCACATTTAGGTTGGAAGGGAGGGGTGAAAGGTCCTATTTAATATGGCTAGAGGGGGGCGAATAGCCTATTTAAAAAAATTTCTACAAACTCACTAGAGCAAGAGGTTAGTAAATAACAAAGCAAAGCCTTTTGCTCTAGCTCTAAATAGGTGTTTGCAAGCCACCTATCCAACATTTCTAGTTGTTATTGTCACTAGGCACACAAAAGCTATATATGTCTCTACTTACACTAGAGAGCTATATAAAGTTTCTATATAAGCAAGTAAGCTACTCTAGTTTGCGCGGAAGCAAAGAGAGGATTTGATCTTTATACCGCCGCGTAGAGGGGATGAACCAATCACAATAATATGAAGTTCATTCACCGAGAGAAATCCAATGAAACAATCACAATGGAGACATAAGATTTTTCTCCCAAGGTTCACATGCTTGCCGGCATGCTACGTCCCTGTTGTGTCGACCAACACTTGGTGGTTCGGCGACTAAGAGGTGTTGCACCAACTTGTGCCAATGCTCCTCCGCTGCTCCAAGCCATCTAGGTGGCGGCAAATACCAAGAGTAACAAGAAAACCGCATCCAATCGATTTCCAAGTGCCACTAGATGCAATCACTCAAGCAAATGCACTTGGAATCACTCTCAATCTCACAATGATAGTTAATCTTTGAAGAAGATGAGTGAGAGGTGTTTGCTTAGACTCACAAGGATGCCAAGTATGTCAAAATGCAAGAGAGTGAGCCCCAAGCCGTCCAACACGTATTTATAACTCCCCTCGAAGAAATAGAGTCGTTGGCTCTCTGTTCTCACAAGATAGGGGGCACCGGACGCTCTGGTGCAAGTGACTGGACGCAGCCCCACCGTTCGGTGCTCTGATTGCTGTCATGTGTCCTTTGCCTTTAAACGTCACGTGTTAGATCTCAACGGTTAAGTTTACACCGGACGCATTGACCGGACTCTGCATCTAGCGTCCAGTCCCTATTCAGAGAGTTACAAAACGCTCAAACTCACACCGGACGTGTCTGATGCATGCTGACCTAACGCACCCCAGTGTCCAGTGCAACACTACACGCCAGACACATGCCACGTCGGCCTCACTGAATGGTGAATAGTGTTCACCTAGCGTCTAATGAGCAGTGTCTGGCGCTCTCAAAAAGTGACTAGATGCGCAAGTTCCTGCATTCGGTGCTCACCCCTAGATTATACTCTCTATGTAGTATTGATCGGATACACGCCTAGCATCCGGTGCTCATGCCTGCTGCGTCCTCCTGCAACTTCACTACCTCTTCAAGGTGGCCTTGGATGCAATAGAAAATATGCACTTCGTTTTCTCAAAAGCGCCGAATCCCGCCAAGCTTGAGGAACCCAAACCCCTCTCCACCACTTCAACCCTTGCTCAAACATTCTAACCCACCTCATGCATGTGTGTTAGCATATTTTCACAAACATCTTCAAGGGTTAAGTTTGCACACTAGGTTCTAAATGCATGCACATGAACAATAACACCTAGTGGCACTCGATAACCACTTAGCCAAAGAATTCCTCTCTTTATAGTACGACTATCTATCCTAAACATGATCACACCCTCTATGGTGTCTTGATCACCAAAATCAAAACCCTAAGCAATTCCTTTGCCTTGATCTCCATAGGATTTTGTTTTTCTCTTTCTTCTTTTCTAAGTTGAGCACTTGATCATCTTGTGGTCATCACCACCATCACCATGATCATCTCTTGCTCCATCACTTGGCATGTACCAACCTCATCTAATCTACACACACTTAGCATAGAGGTTAGTACTTTGGGTTTCATCAATTATCCAAAACCAAACTAGGGCTTTCAAGGGGGAAGAAGGGGTTTGTGGTTTTATAGTGTAGCCAGGACACTGCCACATGAAGCAACAACCGGATAGTGATATCTTTATAGCACAACTGAGTTGTTGCTTTACCCGATAGTAGAATACCACTGCATGTTCTTGTTATAAATCAATTATGATAATTATTGAATACTGCCTGTTCTTATCTCCAACCAATAGTGATTATCTGTGCATGGTTTGAGCCGATAGTGAAAATGGTGTTCATTGCTCCCAATCATTATCTAGATCCTAATTTTATGACCTAGCAGTGAAGCATAATCATTGCCAGCTTCAGGGTACTTGGTAGTGATGATCATGCAATGATTTTCTATCCTAGCATAGTATTTGGCCAAGTATAAAATTATTTAAACCTATGTAGGATCGAGATGGTGGACTAGAGGGGATGAATAGTCCTTTCTAAAACTAATTGCATCAGCTAACTGAAACTAATGCGGAATTAAAACTATCAGTCTAGCCAACTGTACATCTCTCTATATAAATTATCCTAGCACCTTATAAAAGATCCTAAACAAGCAAATAAGGTGTTGTCCTAGCAAGAGCCCACTTAAATAATTCTAGTTAGCAAGGTCACACAAGTCTATACAACTAGTACTTTAAGCATGGAGGAGCTCCTATCAACTAGTATGCAAAAGAACATAGCCTAAGCTCACTAGCAATGCTCAATAACAAGGCAACCAATGTCAAATTAGAGAGCGCAAATTATTTAACTACACAAACTAAACAATATGACTAACAAGGTTACTCAAACCAAATTAGTCACGCAAAGGAGCTACTTCTAGCTACATTAGCAAGAAGGTAACTAGCTGGCTACACAAGCTAACTAATTACAAGAGCAACTACACAAGCATAATATATATGAAAGTAAATACAAGCTTGTGTATTAGAAATGCAAACCACTGAGAAGATGATGAAGATAATGTTGACATGGTGATTTTTCTCCTAAGGTTCGTGAGGTTACCATCAAGCTACATCCCCGTTGTGTCGACGACTCACCTAGTAGTTTGGAGGCTAATTGGCATCACATGCCAAGAATGCACGTCGGGCACCTCAAGAACTTACCTCACAAGTGAGAGTAGCTCAATGACACGCTCTACTAGAGTTGATATTTGCGGATCCCGCGAGGTGAGCACAATACGCCTCACAAATTCTTCTTTAGAGCACCGTATAATCTTCTTGCATGCTTCATGATAGAGAACTCACCACCAAACCATATAGGAGGTGGCAACCTCCAAGAGTAATAAGCACCACCAGCTTGCAACTTGATCACCTAGTGCCACTCGATGCAATCTCACAATGCAATACACTAGAATCACTTACTCGGAATCGTGTCGTACTCTTGCAAGCACAAGTGAGTTCGAGGGCATCCAAGCACACCTACACAAGCAACAGGGCTGGCCACCACTTCTATTTATAGCACCAAAGGGATAAAAGGGCCATGACCTCTTTATTGGGCAAAACATGCACTGATCGGACACGCAGGTCCCTATGTTCGGTCGCTAGGATGACACCACGCGTCCCCTCCTTTCAAAGCTGACCATTGGATGTCAATGGCTAGCTCTCACACGTGCATAGTCCTGACCGGACGTACCAAGGCTGAGTCTGGTTACCAACACATTTCTACACAACTAACTAGACTCCCCTTTCTCCTATGATCGGACTCGACTACTCCCCTTTCTCTTACGACTAGACTTGACTCTCCCAGAGTCCAGGCACTTCTAGAGAGGTTCCAAAGAGCTCGTTTGATGACCAAACGAATTAGGCCATCACTGACCAAACTCGCCTAGCGTCCGCTTCTACACGCAAAAGAAACACTGACCGAATTGTCTAACCAGACTCGTAGGTACTGACCGGACGCACGAGTCATCAATGTTCTGTCATAGATGTTTCAATGCTAAAATAGCTATAACTCTTAGCTCCAAACTCGATTTCAATGATCTTAGAAATTTTGAAAAGCTTGTTCAGAGGGCTACACAACACACAAGTATAATTGATCTGAAGCACAATGGATCAATACAGTACTCCAATCCAAGATCCATCCCTTCTCTTTTTCAACTCAAGCACTTCACCAAGTTGATCTGTTTCAACTTTAACAATTTCTTCTTTGTAAATATACCAACACCACTAGGAGTACACCACCATGTGCAAGTGTGTTAGCATTTTATAAATATTTTCCAAAGGATTAGTCACTCAACTTGCCACGCCACTCGATCTTAGCAACGATGCAAAGTTAGATCACTTGAGTAGCACTAGATGACCTATATGCAAATAAGTTTGCCTCTCTTGATAGTAGGACCATCTACCTTAAATCCGATCATTAACTTCTCTACACATCTATGACTGGTGAAATAAAATACCCTACAAATATATCTTTGCCTTGTGCATTCTATTTCATCTCATTCGGTGTTGATGCAACACATGCACCAACCATATCACAAACGATACGATCAACTTCGTATCATCACGTGACCATATTGTTTCATCGACCTTGACCTCACTTGCTCTTCACCGTTGCTTAGGTCCATCAGCATCAAGTCATCACTCAACTTGCCCTTCACACTTGCAACTGGTCCATCGAGCCGAGCCTCATCTTGATCTTCTCCACCTTAGTCACATAACTCCATGTCATGTTTCATATGCAATGAATTTCTTCATCACATGTGTGAGCCTTTGAACATATCCAAGCCATCTTCGCATGAATTGTTCACACAATTGTACTTAAAGACTAATCTCTTGTGTATCTCACATTTAAACATATTAGTCCACCAAGGCTGTCACTCAATTACCAAAGCCAAACAAGAATCTTTCACCCTACGAGAATTATGTTTTTTTAGATGAAGAGGACATATTCGTAGTATTGATACATTTTTTAAAAGTTATACGAGCTATAGAGAATGATGTCATTCGGCGAAGTGCGCGCGTACAAAAGACTAAGAAGGTCGGATTGACAACCAACCAATTTGGCGCTTGTTTGGTAGAGTTCCATCTAATTTTGATTGTCTAAGAAAATTAATTCTCTTAGAGAAGTGATTCTATGGTTGAAACTTGAAAGTGATTCACTTTGATTCTTTGGCATAAACTCAAAATCATGATGGAGAATCGATTCACATAATTAGGAGAAGCTATTTTTTTAGCTCTCAGCCTCTTAGTTCATTTCAGTGAATCATTTGACGGAATCAGCAGAGAATCACTTTTTTCTAGAAAAACTATTTGGCATAGGGAGCTCTGCCGAGTACGGGACCTCAATCTATGACGTAGATCAAACAAACCGGTTGGCTTCAGAGTAAGGTTCGGATGATTCTACGTTAATCCATCTGTCAACTGAAACACATCCTTAGTCAAACTTTAGATATTTTGATTAATGAGAAGTTGACCTGTATCATTTTCATATTTTCATGATGGAGCTAGTACGTATATTGTAAAATGGATGAAGTAGTACGGATACATGTTGCGCGAGACTGAACTTAGAATTCCTAGCTTACATCGCTGATACAGAGCGCGCCAAGCGAGACTTGGGCGGCCTCGCCTCCTGCTCAACCTCTACTTGCATCCTCAGCTGCTCGCGAAACCTCTGGATGAACTCCTCGGCCAGACCGTCAATGTCTAGCGCCGCCGCCATGGCCTGAGGTGAGCGCTCCGGCTCCGGCGACCACCCTCCGTCCCTCCGTGTGACGATGGTCCCTGCCAGCATCTCCGTTGCTTGCTTGGCGCCGATGCACGGCGGCAGCCGCCGTTGGCGGTGTCGACGTCCTTTCACGGTTAGAACATTGACAGGTGTGGTCGTGCACGAGAACTCGTAGCTGCCCCTGAAGTAGTCGTCGTCGTCGTCGTCCGCGGGTCGGTGCGCGCCGACGGTAAGACCTTCCCAGAGCTCCCTGCACTTGGCCATGGATAGTTGTCGTAGGAGGTCCCTTACGGCGCTCGACAGCTTCCCCATGGATAGTTGTGGCTGCAGCTTCATTGTCTGAAGAACAGATGCAGTGGCCAATACCCAATAAAGCAAGAAGAACAAATTAAGGCACTACTAGCTAGAGCATGCAATGGCTTGCAAACAGCAGGGGAGCCTAGTATAGTATTTGTAGGGTTTACGAGTCAAAACTCAAAAGCTTCGAGTGGAAGGGCGGCGGAGCGGGATAAGTGTTGGAACATTAACGTGACATGAACATTGCTTGCAGATTATGTTCACCGTGCCATTTCATTGTTAATTTCGTGGAAGCAGAGGAAGTTTCGTGGAGATGGGCTAATGTGAAGAGCATTATATTAAATGAGACCTGGTGTGTTTGTTCTAAATTATAAGACGTTTTAGCTTTTCTACATACATGACTTTTATTATGGTTTAGATATATATAAGAAAATAACATATCTAAAAATCTAAAATGTCTTATAATTTGGAAATAGAGGAAGTATTACTCAAATTACAACCATTTCTTTGTGTTGTGAGCTCCATATATGTGCCTCGATCAAATTGACGTATTGACGTATACAGATTTTCCCCCCTTCATATACAACAGATGCTATAGTATAATTTGAGATGTAAATAGATATCAAATGTTAGTGCAGCAATAACAGCTCCTCTTCTGCAGGATTTATTTCATATTCCTCTGTCCTGCAATTTCAGCAACTATTCAGGCTGTGCATGTGCAGCAGGAAATGATGTCTGACACTTTATTTGGGGAAGCTCCATCTGTCATTCTAAGAAAGTTTACAGACATCTAATTGGTCGTCACCAGATTCATGCTGCTTACAAATGGTTGTGGAAATCTTCATGTCAGAATAAGAGAAATTTTTTCTTTTGGTTTATTCTCAAGGACAGGCTCAGCACAAGAGGTCCTGATTATAACTGTGTCTTCTGCACTCAAAATATCGAGGAGGATCTGATTCATCTCTTGTTCCATTGTCCTTTTGCAATGGCCTGTTGGTTCAGTCTTAATGTCATCATAACCAATTCAGAAAACCTTGTCACCATCCTTGAAGGTATCAAAATTCAGTTAAGAATACCTTTCTTCGTGGAAGTCATCGTTACCATGTGCTAGGCCATTTGGGTGATAAGAAATGACATCATCTTCAGAAATCTCGCCCATTATGTGTACAGATGTAAATTAGTCTTTTTTGGTTAGTTTGAGAGCAAAAGCTGGTTATCAGCCTTAGATCAATGGCTAGAAGCCTATGTGTAATTCTTGCTATTTTCTTTTTGACCTTTTTTGTTTCTTGATCAAACTTTGTAGCATATGTTCTTCAAAATTAATAAAGTCCAGTAGGGGTCTTTGACCCCTCCAGTTTCCTAAACAATTAAGATATCAAAACCATATGAATCACAATGTCTGTATGACGTTTAAGAAAGTTTGGCTGAAGCCCTGTAACAGTTATCTCTAATTAATTACAACACAAAATCTCATCATTACCGTTTTGTATTTTCTTTACCATATCAATTTTTTGTGAATATTTCTTATGTCATTTAAGACAATATCCAAACCTCATCATTTCCCTGTAACTTTCTCTTTAGTTTGTCACAACTAGTAGTTACTTAATCGGCTCCTTTGCACACCGCTGAGATGGTGAAGGGCAAGAGACTTGGGACACACTTCAGCCAGTCAGCATTGTCAGTACTCAGAACACACGATGATGTTATGTTTTTTCTACCAATGCAATACAAGTCTCCTCCACGTATTGACGTATACAGATTTCCTCCCTTAATATACAACAGATGCTATCACCATCGAGCTGAACAATGTCGGACTCCGTTTTCTCCAGTAGCACACAATAGCTTCAGTGTGTTCACAGTGTTCATTGGCCGACTAAGTTGTAGCTATGCCAGTAGAAATTCGGTTGCACTTTCTCTGCTGATGTGTGTATGTGTAGGTTGCACGGTGATCCTGGAAGGGACGACCGGCGTGACGAAGTAGTAACTTGATGCAGTGAATAGTTTAGTTATTTAGGTGCTGTTGGCACTGTAAATTGCTACGGTTCTTCTTTCTCTATTGATAGAAAATTGTAATACCTACACTGCATGGAATCAACCGAAGTGCTCCTATGTCTACACGCTTCAAGAAAACAGATGGTGCTCGCAGTTGAAGAGGTGCGCCGTTTGCACTGAGAGCCATTTACAGAAGTACTTCTACATGATGGTTGTGCAAAACGGTTCGAATCCCGTGGAAATTGTAGGGTAAATATGCAACGGAGTTGTTTTCACTGTATATGAAAAAACACTACTGCAAATTGGATTTGTAGGCAACGACAGGCATTTTAGTGTTGAGGCAGCTGAACATTGAGCCGCCTCTATAATGGTCTCCAAATTGAACTGCTTCTACAAATACATCCGTAGAAGCAGCTGCTATTTCCAGCCACCTCTAAAAATTAATTTCTAGACACCTTTAAAAATATGAGCTACATAATAAATTCAAATTTTCCAAATGATCTTTGATAGAAAAAAGATCAAAATAAAAGTTGTAATCTCAAAGAGTTATGCAACTTTGCAGCTGACAAATTTTTTATTTGAAATCATGTATATATGAAAAATTATGTTTAAATTTTCACATTCGAAATTCAAATTTTTCAAATGATTATGGATGGAGAACGACCAAAATAAAAGTTGTAGATTTTAAAAAGTTATGCAACTTCGTAGTTAAAAACGTTTATATTTGAAATCATTTATGCATGGAAAATTATGCTTGAACTTCTCACATTTAAAATTCAAATTTCAAATTACCCAAGGTTATTATGCAACTTTGTAGAGATGGAAAATTATGCTTCAACTTCACCCATGCAACTTTGTAGTTGTTAACTTTTTAATTCGAATTCATTAGGGTCTCAAACACTCATTTGAAAACTGGATGAAGATCAAAATGAGGAGAATGAATATCTCATTTCTACACTAGTTTTGTATGTGTGAAGTGGTTAGGGGACGAATGCGCAAAGCCACAGGTTATGGATTCGAGTGTCGAGCCACACAACTGCAAACAATCACAATTTATGATAGCGCGCAAGTGTGGTTGCCTAGTGGAGTCTCACAAGATTAAAAATAAATTTTTCATTCTTTTTTGCTTTTGGCTATATTTTTGTGGCCCCAATTTGTAATTTTTGGATAACAATTTGTGTAGGCAGCTCAAAATGCAATTGTCTATACAAATCGATTTCTAGAGGGAGCTCCTATTTCTAGCCGCCTCTAGAAATCTGATTTATAGAGGTGGCTGGAGAATCACCTCTATAAAATGTTGATTTGTAGAGATGGAATAGGAGATGTGGCCTTATAGAGGCAAGACCCGTCTTCACAAACTTTATGAGATTATTATATTACTATCGCAAATGGTTCGTGACTTGGTACTGTGACAGAGAGTTGCACTGGCTTCATACAAGAGATGTTTCTAGTAAATGAGATGGTTTCTTCAACTAGGCTGAAAGTGCATCTAGCCCTTTAGTGGATTTTAGATGATTAAATGACAACACGATTAATGATCTAACATATTTGCTAAGTATTGAACAGGAAATTGGTTATCCCACTGGTACCTAATTAAAATTATATAAAACCAAAATGATGTGTTGTTAAATAAACAGTCTAGTTCAAACACAAGACAATAATGCAAATGTTTTTCATGCAAGGCTTATTTATTGTAGGATTTCTATGAGTTATTATAAAGCAAGCACGTGGAAAATCATTTAATGAGACATGAGGGATTGTATATGGAATGGTCTCATATTTGAAGCTTGCTAAATTAGAAGACAACTATACAAATGAATAGATGATTCAACACAAGGTGTGACTTGATGGCTTGAGATGGTAAAGATAGCAGGGTAAGGCTTCGAGGTACTAAGCAAGGGTGAAGGGTAAGCGATGGCTTAGCGACCGAGGAACCTAGCTAGGGTGAAGAATAAAGTATTTACATTTAGTTAAGGTACCAATCAAACTATGATGGTCACATTGAGGTGGAGGTTAAAATATAAGTTGGATAAATTGTTGGAAGTGACTTGATATATTTGAAGTTAAGTCTCATCTATGGAATGGAACCAAGTCACATGCTCAAGATGGCTATGCTCAACAAGAAAGTCAAAGTGGAAAAATGTTGACACCCTCACTTGATGAAGATTGAGAGCTATGACATTTGGTTTGAAGGAAATCAACTCAAGCGATTCAAACTCTGTTTTCATATGATCTTCAGTAAATAGGTATGTTGTATTATTAAGAGAGATGCATCATGTTGATAGATAATTATTCATAAGTGCTCAAGCCAACCTATGTGAGGTTTGAGTGAGATAGAGACGCAAGAGCTAACTTGTCTTGTTGTGGCTGAGTATATCGGACGTGTCCAGTCCAGTATGGGGTTGGTCACAACAACCTTTTCTCTACTGTCAAGCTTGGCCCATCAGGAGTTCCAACACAAGTTGGGAGTTTTGTTACTCAGAAGTCCCAACAAGCATCGGGGGTTCCAACACCTCACGCGCCTACTGACTTGCTAACCTTGGTGCTGTTCTGGTGATATTGGACATGTCTCGTATTTGCTCTGGATAAAAAATGACCAGCTTTTCAAAGGGGATACAAATACCCCCAAGCCTCCACCTTTGGAGGCGGCTTATTCTACTAGTTGCACACGTTTTTTGGCCTTGAGAACACTCTGCAATATGTGATCCAATTTGCAACATCCCAATCGTGGAATGAGAGAAATATAAAAATCGAGAGCAAGCCAACCTTGAGCACTTTTGCATATTGTCGATCACATAATTTGTATTTGTTACTCTTGGACTCTTTGGCCCTATATGGCTAGGCGTCACCAGAGAGCATCCGAGAGTGTGGTGTGCCTAGGAAAAATTGTAATGGTCGATTCCACCACCACAAGGGAAGGGATCAAACTAGTGGAAGGAGGGAAAGGAGTTGGAGAAGACTCTGGCTAGAGTTGACCTTCGTGGGTCCTCTAGAGCTGACCTTTGCTGGGTCGCTTGCAGTGACCTCAATGGGTAGTAGGAGTCAACGAAGTTTGAACTTTGGTAAAACAAATATCTTTTCTCAATTCACATTCATTTGATATTTGTGTTTCTTGAGATTGTGAGCAAGTTTTGTGTTTCTTGAGATTGTGAGCAAGTTACCAGTAATTTCCTGCAACTTGGTGCAAAAGGAGAATCAAAAGGAATGAGTTTGTGCGGCTGACTCAAAACCTGCATATATCAGATGTATCCGGTATTCACACTGCACACATCTATTAAGGCCAGTGCCGAATTGACTTGTGTTTTGCTTTAATCTTTGTTTTGTAGTGTTATAACTCCTAGGCTTGTTAAGTACTTGTTATATACTCTGTGCCTAACTTGTGAGGGATTTAATTCTCTGATTTGGAGACATCCTCAGTCTTTTCACACAACAAGTATAAATACGTTCACATGCTCACCATACCTACACAAGAGGGGACAAAAAAAAGTAGTTGGAAAGCATGAAGATGGAAATCCAAGATTTGATCACACGATTAAAACAAGCACTCAACTTATCATGTGGGTTAGCATGATGTTATTTGAGATATCTTTGGAAGCATTCCTCAAAAGAACAACTCGATAAGAAGGACGCGTGGTACCACTGAAGAGTACTATGAAGTTACCCCAAGAGATCTTGACCAAAAGCTCAAATCTTGGTCGAGAATTTCAATTGTTCTCTATCAAATTGGGGTTTACACAATATTCTTGAAAAAGGGGTTTTGAGGGTGCTCATGGGAATTTGGTTGGAGCCACTAAGCATGTTGCCCTGACCTCATAGCACTTTGGAAGCGATATAAATCAACACAAAAACCTCGGCTCAAAGATTCTTAAGAAATTCACCAAAAAGAGGTTGAGAAGAGGGGTTTGGGGGCTTGAAACCAAAGAGAGAGAAGTTGTGGGTCCCAAAGACTCCCAAAAGTGTGCCAAAATGTCAACCCAAGCAGCAACAAAAAAATCTTCCAAAAAATGACCACGAAAATCACCAAAAAAGAGAAATTTTAGATTTAGAGAACAAGTGGTACATAAATTAGATATTTTGGATTACTTCACCATGTGTGGTTACAAGCGCTCCTAGTAGATCACAAAGCTTGGGTTATAAAAACCTCAATCAAAAGAGCTTCTTCTCTCTCTCTCTCTCCCTCTCTCTCTAAGCCTAAGCAAAACTCTCAACCTCACGAGCGAGAGCCTAAACCCCAAAGGCATGGCCTCACAACTAGCCATCTCCTATTTATATAGGCACCTGGGTATTTCTCAAGTTGGCCTTGCATGAAGTACTTGAGCCAAATATCCCGAGGGGTAAAGCCATCCAAGTTTTTCTTTTTTGATCCAACAGCGCCTTCTTGACATTCATTCGCCTCAACGCAAGTTTCAAAGTGCCACCACATCTCTGTCGATTTGCCACTCACCGGTTTTGAGGCCTAAACCAAGTCATACATGCCATTGATGGTTTTGACACCCAAACCAAAAACCATCTACATCTAGTTTTGAGGACTAAAGCAATAAACTTTCATGCACACCTCGCTAGACGTGACTAACCTATGTGGACGCATGTTTGGCCTCCATGTCCTCGCACTGGTGGTCCACTAAGTGTTCATGATGCCTCGCCTTGACTTGGTCCAACCCCATAACTATTGTAAGGGCACTCACAATGCAGACTTTATCATAGAGTCTAAAGTTATTTATTACCTCGAACAATGTGGACTTGGAGTCTAAATAAGACTTGGAGTCTTATTTTTTCTACCTCTTTCTTCAATAAATATGCTGCCACATCAGCAAAATACCATAAATAATATGTAATTAAGTGTCTTGGACTCTGTGATAGAGTCTTGCATTGTGAGTGCCCTAACATCGCCTCATCACCCATGTACACTTGCTATTCATGTGCCCAACACGGGACTAGTGCCCAATGTGAGTCGCACTGGCACACAGCTCATTCTCCAGCTTTTGGTCCCTCAGTCCAGACTGGCTCTCGCCTGTCCTTTACCATTCCCTGTTCATTGCATATGAATTCCTTGCTTAACCTTTTTCATTAACATCGACCATTTTGATGCACCTAGCACCTGCACATTCACAAGCCCAACAACATGCATGTTGCATGACACACTCAACACAACACAATATGACACCTTCGAGTAGCCCTTAGCACATAATCAAGTATTGGGCAAACTTGAATTAATGGCCAAACTTGAGATGTTTTGACTAAGAAAGTTGGAATATGTTATAATTTGAGACATGGGAATATATTTTAGAAAATAGTGAGTAGCTTGTTTGTAGCATTTTAAATGAGTAGTACTAATTTTTTATTGCACCAGGAATATATACACGGTCTAAGTCTTTTTGGGAGTGTCTAGTTATCTGTCTATAGATTTTATATGGTTAAATCAGTCACATTATTTTATAAATTCAACCTAGTAGATAGTTATAGCACAAATCCTAAAGCACAATCAAACCTATAGAAATCTGATAGATTTAGTACCAAAAAAATCTGTCAATAGATAAATAGCAAAAGTCTTTTTATTATTCTCGAAGGTGTCATATATTTTTTTATATATGTTCATATAGACCAACATATAAAAGTACGTGCGCACCAATACATTACACCCGGTTGGTACTCAATTACGACACATATATATGGAACACATACGTCGTTGTGTCACACTCACTCTCCGTACATCAAAATGCACAGATCATCACACAACCGCATCCTCGAGAAGTGAAGGCTCCTCCAAACCACATCACAACGATCTCGCCAGATCAAGATCACTCTATACGCGCGGCTACGTACGCCACAAATATAATCATGGCGAGTAATGAAAAACCGCGGCAAAGTTCTGCGCCCTGAGCTGCTCGTAGAACATGTTGATGAACTCCTCCGCCCTGTCGTCCACGTCAAGAAGCTCACCGCACTGCAGCCAACCACCGTCCTCGGCTGCTCGTAGTACCTGATCATCATCTTCTTCTTCCTCGTCCTGATCCGTCTCCAGCTGATCCTCCTCTTCCACAGCCTCTGTCGTCTCTGATGCCGTCGTCGTCTCGTCGCCGCCGGGTGAACCGAACGGATGAGCTCGGAACGAGCCGAAGCAGGAAGACACAGCCCCGGCCGCTGCGGCCGCGGCGCCACTGCCTTTCAGCCGTGACCGGAGCAGCAGCCTCTTCGCCGCGAGGAACGCGGGGCTGGGGCTGTCGGCGCACGAGAACTCGTGCTCCGTCAGCGCGCGAGGCCGCCACGGGTGGTGGCGGTGGCTCTTGCTGCGCTCGCCGCCATGGCGGTGGACGAGCGCGAGCGTTCTCCGCGCCACCTTGTGCATGAGCCGGCGCCGCTTCATGAAGAGGTACTTGATGTAGTCGCCGGCCAGGGCGAGGAGGTAGCGCAGCCGCCTGCTCGCTGAGGAGCCGGAATGCCGGCGCGGATTCTCCATGCGCGGCCGGCCTAGCTTCTTGTGAGACACATGCAAAGGTGCTGTGTGACTGCGGCTAGGGTTTTACGCGAGCCTACTACATGTGATGCTGTGTGATAACTTGAGGAATCTATGTCCTGAGGCTGTACTTGGTCAAGCCGATGTGCTTTTATAGGTAAGCTGCGGTGGTAGCATAGCAGCCACAAATATAGGCAGAGAGTATTGAGATGAAAGTCATAGGTGACACAAGGGAGAGTTGCATGATTTCGGGGCAAGAAAACGTTTTGGTGAATCAGAGAAGCAAGCTGTGGGAGCTAGCTGGCCGGCCGCAAGCTAGCTATGGTGTGTGCAACTTGCTTCTTCGTGATGGTGCATGACACGCGCCCTCACATTGGCCTACATCATGCATCCAGTTCGTTCCATCTCAAATTATACTGAAATTGGAACTAGCTAGATCAAGACTTTTGTGTGGTGCAAATGCTGAAAACGTCGTCTCTCTATAGCTAATAGCATAATATTCCGACTACGCTTAACTATATACTACTACTACGTCAAATAAAAAATAAGTGACATATTTTGGATCAATGATACAAGTTTCACTATTACTTTCAAATTATTATATATTCATAAATAAAACAAAAAAGTATGAATTACCTTTTTCACAAATACAGTCACATTATAGTCAAAGTAATTTAAATTGCTACAAAAGATGGAATAGTGTGACTGTAGTTAACAACAAGTGCCACATAAATCAAATAAGTCGAAGAGTCATTTTCTTTAAAGCCTTGTTAAGTTTACCCAAAAAACTAAAAAATTTTCAAGATTCTCCGTCACATCGAATCTTGTGGCATATGCATGGAGCGTTAAATATACACGAAAATAAAAACTAATTGCTCAGTTTGCCTGTAAATTGCGAGATGAATTTTTTTAGCCTAGTTAGTCCATGATTGTATCATAATTACCAAATAAAAACAAAAGTGCTACAGTACCCAAACCCAAAAAATTTGAGAACTAAACAAGGCCTAAATATTTGACTTAGTATTACTAAGTAGTATATGATTGAAATAGATACAGTACTCATATAACAAAAAGAAGGATAATTGAAATGAGACAAATAATTCAATTAGAGGACTGGAGTAATGGTTTTGTGCTCTCCGGGAAGGTAAATAAATTAAAACAGGGAAACTAATAAAAACCAAGGGTCGACGCAACACGGTTGATTTCCTTTCAAGAGAAATATCGAAAAACTAAACTAGCTGATCTTGGCCATCACGATTACGAGTATGTACCACAGCATCAATTTTCATGACCACGCAAAGCACACACTTGTCAGTGTAGTATGTGCGTGCATGCTTGGCAAAAAGAATATAATTGATCTAGACATTCTAGATGGCCTACAGCTAGAGCTAGAGCTAAGCTAGCAAGAGCCAGGCAGGGCCCATTTTGCATGACCTCGTAGTAGTTACTTGAGGAGAAGAAGCTGGAGAACGGCCCGAAGACCGGGGGCCTACGAATCGCGTCGCGCTTACCACGGCAGCTGTTCGGCTGTTCCTCGCGGACCGGCGCTAAGCACGCAATCACGGCGGCAGCTAGCTTTAACCTGATCGATCGCCTCGATCGCTTTAGTTTACCCTTGCTTCATTTCACCGCAACCCAACAAAAAAGCTACTTTGCTCAAAAAAAAAAAACTACTCCGCGTTAATTTTTAACAGTACTAAATTAAATCACTACTGCTATTACTATTATAGCTAACCGCGTATCTGCCACTTCTAGCTAGCTCGGCCATGCTCCGGGTTCTCGATCCAACTGATCGATCCATCGGCAGCTCGCTCGATACATCATTCCAATTCACATGCATGCAGTGTGCTTGTCCAGCGGCTTTGCTGTAATAACTGTCATATACCGATAGATCTGCGCATCTTGGCAATGGTTCCAGGGTAAAAGGAAGTTGAAACAAGCTTTGCAGGTGGCTCTAGCTAGTGACGTGTTGTCTGCGATCTGCAAGCTAAGAGCATGTGCAAAATGCACCTTGGCCATCGTAGAGCATGTCCGAGAGTCTTTCTTTAAACTCCACTCTTTAAACTCTTATTTGAAAATAAAAATTGACTTCTATATCTTTTCACCTGCTAACAGTTTTTCTATCTTGTGCACATTTTGTAGAGTCATCTCTTCACTCTCCTTCTTTTGGTTAGCGAGGATCTAGGAATTAATAGATGATGGTCAGATTGCAGGCGGGGCAAGTTGTTAACGTAACCCGCCCACCCGCCCCGCAAAAATTCCCTTCGTGGCTATTGTGGACTAATTGCAATTTTTTTGTGGTCTAATGTGTTTGAAATCACCAAGCCCGTTGGGCAAGAGATAAAGCCCGCAAGAACCCGCAACTGACCACGATATTGTTGAGAGCGTGGCCTAGAGGTGCGGGCGGAGGGCGACGGTGCCAGAGGCTGACTGCTTGGCAACACGAAGCGGAGCATGGCCTCCGCGCCGCCCTGGCGTCCCGGCTCGTGCGCGGCGACATGACGCGGGGAGAAGAGGTGCGTGGACGCAACGCGACAGAGGCGGCGCCAGTACTCGCCTCGTTGGGTGCAAACCTGATTTGGACGTTGCTCACCAAGGTCGCGCCCAGCTACGTCTTCGTTGCCAGCGAGCAGGACTCGTCCTACATGACCGGACAGTTCCTCCACGTCAACAGAGGCATCATTGATCATCAATGGACAGAGAGAAGCTAGCTAGACGATGACCTTGAGGATCGCCGACAGCGCAGCGGTACGAGGTGTCGCCATGGGATGCGAGTCCTTTAGAGTGTGCACCGTCGTGTCCAAGTCGAAGAGAATGCAGCGGAGCGAACAAGCTTCATACGCACGTATGCGGGCTTTTACGGGTTTTATGATCAAGGCTGCCAAGTCCACAAAGTATATGACAACAATGAATGTGGGCTAGTGACCAGACGCAAACCCGCTTAATCAGTTTGGCGGCGAGCTTTGTGGGTTGGCGGCTGTCCACAACCCGCCCCGCTTGCAAGCCGAGAAGATGGTAAATTAATTTAGAGATCTAACTAAACAAGCTATTAAAGGACCTTTTTTATCAAAATCTCAATTCCTATTAATAGGAAAGGATACAAAAAGTCTCTTGGACTTGCTATTAATTCATTGTTTAGTCAAAGTACTACATCCAAATTTACTAGACATTAGATCTTCGCGGGCTTATGCCGAAACATTCCAACACACAGTTGGGGTATGTTTGGTTGCAAAATAGAGCCTGCATCATAATCCAGAGGGGAGATTGCAAGTTGAATGAAACCGCATTTCAGAGAGAGAAGGTGTTTTACCAGCATGAGTGAATGCGACTTGTATGACTTGTGAGACTGTCACGTGGACCCGGCACCCATCCCTACATCCACTGGGGCTGGCTAGCTAGTGAAGCAATTTGGGCTACTCCCGAGAGCTAGGATCCCAACATATATTGCATGAGTAGAGGAGGGTTGTAAAACTGAAAACAGGGATTCAAACAAACTTCTCTTAGAGCATATATGGCTAAGCACATGCAGGGATGGTGGGAATTAGGTAACCAAACACACCCTTAAGATTTGGCGTAGGCAGTACAGATAGGTCTCTAAACTTCTAGGTTCACAGACCAAACCCTCCAGGTTGATCTGGATTAAATCTAGATATACTATCAACACGTATTGCATAGTCTAGGCGTGTTTAATTTGTTTTGGAATAGTGAGGATGGGAAGGGAGGGAAATCTTACCTGTCAGTGTGGGTACCCACGGGTTCATACCCATGGGCACGGGATGAAAACTTGCTTGTGGGTATATGAGGTCCAGGTACCCACAAAGATACGGGTAGGGTGTAGATATCAAATTTTACCAACGGATGCTCGAGGGTGACAAGAGTCAAATATAAGGGTATGTTTAGTGATGGTAATAATATACAATATTCTATTAACATATATCGAATCAGAATATAATTTCGATAGATGTATTATCATAACTTTATCTATGTGCGAGGATCTATAAAAAATCCTTAGCTCTAATACTTATTTAAAGGCGGCAAATAGTTAGTTGTTTACATGTGAACAATTGATCTGTTCATTGATGATTATGGTTGGAGATCTTTCTTAATTTTCCACATGACTCTTAAGAGATTACATTTATAATCTGGTTGAGGATTATAGGATTACATTTATTAAGACTAAATTAGACAACAAACTACTTAAGAGATTTTAGTTCACGTATTGATTAGTTAGACTATTTGCTAATCTAGGTAACTAACTTGCGGATAACAGTTCAGAACAAATAAACAAAAACAGATAAACGATAGAAGAAAAGAGAAGACACAAAAAAATCTGAATAAAAAATATGTAAATGGAGAAAGGTAGTAAGGAAGCGGTTTTATTTTCGCAGAGAAAAAATGAAACCAGTGAATGGCTAAAAACTAAATTAATATTAGATATAGCAATCGTGTTCGTGCATTGCAACGAAACGTATAGAAATCAAATCTGTATCATCGCTAGACCTAGATATAATAAGTTGTTTTAAGTTATATGAATACGCATCATGAATCCAAGACAAGTATATATGAAATACGAAGGGTGGAACCGAAATCCCAGCGTATGAGAGGGACTCTGCTTTTAATATAAATCCTGTGCAGTTAACTCAGCAGTTATTGACAAGTTATTCCACGAACTAGAAAGAACAAGAAAGCATGTCATCTAACTTACATAACAAGGATACAAGTTCAAACATGAAATCATACTTCAGTCATAAGTAAAACAGAGCAATTCCGCGAGTAGAGCAAGAACTGCCTACTTCAACACAGTTACATGACCATCCGTATATGCATATTGGACATGGCGACGGCTGGTTGGGTGGAGGCTGGCTAGGACTCTGCGTTCCTCATCACGTTCACGTTTATTCATACTACTTGGATTAGGCAATTTCCACCTGCCATTCAAAATTTCCCCACAATGAAAATTGATGAGAAATTTATAAAGACAGTAATGAGATGTATCAGCATACCGGTTTTGTATGTAGTCACTGTCTTCACAAATGTGGCGCACCTCACCATGCATTGACCGATACTTAGTTCTGTCAATCAAACAAAAGCTAAGATATATAAAGACAATTATGGTGACTGAATCTCCTTTAACCAGATAATCGAAATGTTCATACAATTACAGTCTAGTGCTAAACAAAACCAAATACTAACACCAACATGAAATTTAAATACCAAAAAAGAAATCTAATATACATACTGCTTTGTCTTGAAATATTGCAGGATTCCACACAGATCATCGAAATAGAGGAATGGGGTCCCCATTTTCTTGTCATAGTAGTTCATACCAAGAAACTTCCCGTTGATATCAACAAGGGGACCACCAATCCCAATCTAACAAGACATGGAGATCATCAGCTTTGCAAACAAGGCTAAGGTACTCATTCATGCAACATGTAAGTGGGCAGAAAGAAAATCAACAAAAAGTACCTTACTGATCTTACAAGTAGAGTAACAAAGAAGGTCGCAATCAAAAGGGCCTGACCAGCAGGTTCGTGCCCCTCTTGTAGCCATTAATTCACCTGATTCAAAAGAACGGCCCACAGCTACTACCTCCGAAGAATAATTTCTTAAACATTCTTCAAGATTCACATGACGTACATAACGGCAGTTCTTGACACCAACTAGAGCAACGTTGTACTGTAAACTAAAATGTTTCAATGTCCCCACTTTACTTTGATTGTTTGGAAGCAACACCTTAATCTGCAAATGATACAATGATACTTAAGCAGTATCCTGGACAAACAAGTATCACAGTGTAACTAGAAGCACCAACCTCCAGGCCCTCGACAATCTTATGTGAACCATCAGGTTCCCTAACCAAGGTTGCTGAAGTCAGAATAGTCTGACATTCATCATCAAAGTTAATGAAAAATCCTGTGCATGAAAAAAACTTTGTTCCTCCTGGATACAGTAATTTTGATTATTAACTACTGATGGTCATAATATAAATAGGAATACGAGTTTGGACACTACTATAAACTCACCATTGAACGAAGCAAGTGCAACAACATTTTTTGATAAGAAAGCAGAAAAACTTCTATCGAATTCACCCCAGACACCATCAGGATATAAATCACCAAAAGGATCATGATGAGCATTAAGCAAAGCAATGCGACCTGGTAAAAGAGACAACAACATAATAATTGTCAGTTGTACAGCAGATCTGTGAAAAGGCTCAATTGCCAGATAACTCACTAAGTGTGCAAGCATTGACTCACGATTGATCGCAACGCTTGATGTACTGGGAACATCCTCATATGCTGAAGAAAGAAGGCTGATTAACAGACATGCTAATTCTAAATACAGTAATGTAGCAATCACATAAGTTTCTGCAACTGGACATATTGTAGTATGTAAGATTAGAAATATATGACATATTGTGCAACCACTCTATATGTCATATTAGAAGTGACTAGGCTTCAATATACCCATGAACATCTCTATGTTTTAAGGAGCAGCTGATGTTCATGGTGTGCAGATCTTTTCTGGACCAATCTATAGACATATGCTGCAGCATTTTATTCTACCAAACAATTGCATGTGTATATGTAGGAATGGTTGATGATACGACTTTATATGTATATATCAATGTTTTCAAGACGGCTGGTCGTGTCTGGACACTGGGGGACCGTCCAGGTCGTCCAGGACGATTAGTCGTCGTCCAGGACGATTAATCGATCCTGGACGAGTCCCCTGGACGTCCTGGTCGTCCCCTACACATATGGGGACTGATATATACCACATATATTATGTAGCTATATACAATACACATTATACCAAATATATATACATGTTCTAGGCTCTAGAGTCTAGATAGGTCAGCTGGCCACTTACCTGGCTGCTGCAGAGCCCTTTCTTGTTTTGCTGGCTGCTGCTGCCAAACTGAAATTATAGAAAAATAAAGCTGCAGAGCCCTTTCCTCCCTTGCACAGCTGCACGCTTGCAGCAGCAGCTGCAAGGAAGAGAGGGAGGGCAGCTGGAAGGGAGGAAGGGAGGGAGGAGAAGCTGGGAGATGGATGGGAGGAGAGGAGAGGAGGAGGAGCAGCTGGGAGACAGAAGGAAGGAGAGGAGAGGAGAGGAGAGGAGGGCAGCAATGGAGGTGGCTGCTGGTGCTGGACGGGAGGAGAGGAGAGGAATGAATGTGTTATGCTGAAATGAGTGAGGGGTAGACAACATAAATCCTAATGGGCTTTGGCCAAAATATAAGGCAGCTAGCTAGGCCCAAACTCTGAGATGCAGCCCATCTACTGACTGGACCATCTCCTGACTGGACGCCAGACAACCTGGACGGACGATTAATCGCGATTGGACGACGACTAATCAGACGACCAGTTTCCTGGTCGTTCTGGCCAAGTCGGAGGCCCTGGTCGAGTACCTCCAACCGTCCAGGACGATTAGTCGCGATTAATCGGACGTCTTGAAAACACTGGTATATATATAAAAAAAATTTACATCATAGTACTTCTGGATGAATCTATAGAAGTATGCTGTGGTATATACTTAATTGAAATAATACAAACATTGCAACGCACATGCGCAATGCAGGTATAAATGTTATGCTCAATTTGAACCACTAGAGGACCTTACAAATAGAGATTTTGTACTCACCTTGAGGACGGGAGTAGGGTTTCACACCTTTAGTTCTTCCTTCATACCTGTATACAAGAACATCAATGAGTGCCAACCCAAAGGTATGAAATATGCATGGTAGCCTGAACATAAAAATTCCAAAAAAAACAAAGCTGACCTCCATAGTCAAGATCACCATATCCCAACTAATAATGTGCATATTTCAGTCTCAACAAAAATTCTACGGTTTTAAGTTAGACAAACATATATGGCTACTACACAGCAGAGTAAATGTGACACATGCCACTAGGACCAGCTGGTCCTGTTTGGTCTTTTAGTAGAGATACCGAAGCATCAGGTTGTTATTAGGTGTAAACATTAAAAGCTGCAACTAGAAACATAGAAAAGCAAATTGCAAATATATTGGCACACCTGAAAGTGACAACCCTTCACCTTTTCAGCAATAAACACTCACCTTGGAGGGGGTTTTAAGAATTCTACTCCTTGGAAAGATAATGGATCTTTCCATATCCAAAACAAGGTTCATGCCAACAAAGTTCCCATCAAAATCAAAAGACGGACCCCCCTGCCAACCCTAGAACAAAAATAAAGCAGCGGGAAACAAGGGTTACACTGAAACAAAATTTATAAGGAATATGTTTACTTTCACAATTGACATTCTCATAGAAATCTCAAATGCTACTGTTTAACAATAATTTGATAATACTTAGAATGTAATTTGAAGCAATGTTTTAAAGTCGTCCGATTAATCATCCTGGTCGGTCCCAGGTGACTGATCAGAGTACTGTCGACCTGTACAAGTCGTCCAGGTCGACCGACCTGAAAACACTGATTTGAAGTATGTTCCATTGCAGATCTAGCCATACAAAATCCATTCAGCTTAACTATAATAAAGTTTAAAAGGTATTTTAGAGGTCAAACTTTTTGCAGTACAGTCAACAGTGACGAATAAAGGTAAAAAAGGGAATACAATGGAATTTTTTAAATGATTAAAACACTCATAATAATGCAAGTGTACCTCAGAAGCTTTACAAGTAGAGAACATCATAAGACAACCACCAGCTTCACCATTGCCAAATTTGCCAAATCCATCTGAACATCTAAGTTCACCACTTGTGGCCATTAGTTTCCCAGATATGTCTCGGGACACTACTACTACCTTAGTCTCCGGCATCAAATCAATATAACTGAGAGGTACGCAATGAACATCAAGGGTGGTCATAGCTTTGACAAAAGCAATTCCATTAGCCAAATCATATTCTTCCAGAACCCCCTTAACAACTTCTCCTTCATAGTGCACTTCAATCTATAATTATAAAGCAAGAAAACAGTATAGAATAGTTACATTTATTTTGAGTAAACAAGGAAAAAGATACTAAATCGTCCTTATCAACACCAACCTTAATGTTGCCACGAGCTTTTTCTAAAGCTCTAACCAAACTTGCTGCAGTAACAATCCTTGTGCCGTTCCCCTGGCATGCTATCGCTACGCCAGAGGATGCAAATAGCACTTTGTGTCCTACACAAGATCATAATTTATATCATTCACATCTAGCAATGTTCAATTATCTGAAAACTAAGGGTAAAGCAGTGTAATCACCATCAGACACAGCAAGTGCAACAACACTTTTAGACAAATACGTTGCAACTGCTTCACCCAACTCACTCCAGATACCTTGATTGTCCCAGCGTAATTCATCTAGTTACATGATACAGGATATCTGTGAGTGCTGTAACGGTCATAGAAAATACATGCAGGGGAAAAAAAGGAAGAACAAACAGACCTGAAATCAATGACTCAGTTGTCCCACCTTCTCCACTGCAAGTTCTTCTATTTTCATTTGAGGATTTCGTGGGATCAGCAGCAGCTCTCTTACTTGCTACCATCTTTCAAATTGAATTGAAGCAGAATTAAAGAAAGTGAAATGTGAGTCACAACCAGTAAAGTTTGAAAAGATTTACTCCGATCAATCAACAATCTAGAAAAAAGAAATGTTCACCACAAACACATCTTGCACCAACATGAAATAAAATTTTTAGTTATACAAATCACAGCTCCTTTGCGGCCAAAATCGCAAACAAATCAATAACAAAATCTCACAAATACAAAAGAGCTTGTATCAGGATGAGAAGGTAGATGCAAAAAAAAAAAAGCAAGATACGCCTCTTCTGTTCACTAGCAGGATGAGAAAAAGGAGATGCAACATGGCAATAGCCATCTTTCCTGCAGATTGAGGTACCAGGCAGCGACTTACGATGTCTGGCCGAGGGGCTCCGGGATGCTGCATGAAAGGGAGGGAGCAGGAGCTTGGCGCGCTGACCGGCGAGGATAAGCGGCAGCGCGCGCGGCGGCGTGAATCGCGCCCAGGCCGCGGGCGTGGTCTGCGCCTAGGACTCTGGCGGCTGCGGGAGTGGCTGCGGCCTGGGGATCGAACAACTGAAAGATTAGGGTTACAAGTTTCTATAACGAAGCTTCGCGGGCCAACGCTCGTCCCCTCCCGCCTCCTCTGCCGCCTCCACCCCTGCTGGGCTGCTGGGCCGCTCTCCGCTCCACAGAGCAGGAATCACGGTCGACAGTGAGCTGGTGCGGCGCACTGGTACGACGGCGAGTTGGCCTGGCGAGGCGAGAATCTGGCAGCCCCGGCCCGTGGGCGTGGCTGGCCGCGCGTCGCCGGCGCAAGCCACCGCCTCGCCCTGACACCCTGACATGTGCAACCTTGGGCAGCAGCAGCTGCGGCCTGCAGGATTCCATGTGTACCTCCCCTCGTCCTCAACACCAGGCCCTCCACACAGCACCAGGCAGCAGCCACGAGCGCCCAACCGCGCGCGTGTATGAAGTGTTCGACGGAATGCCTCAACAGCTTGAGCACAGTTCAGACCCGGACGAGGAACTGCTGTGGTAGTGGTATAGTCTGCTACTTCAACCTCCTGCAGCAAGCTGCCTGAGCAGTCAGCAAGGAGCCAAGAACACGTTCATACTAAGAAGGTAAATGTTTTCCACCTTCGCATTTGGAACTATGGAGATGTGTCATGAGGTCATGATAGAATATTGGAGGGAAGATTTATTTACTAAAACACAGCAATCAAATATTACCAAGTATATATATATATTTAATCTTCTTCTTAATGAAAAGGGAAACCACCATAGACCATAGTTGTCTGGGTTAAGTAGAATATAAAACTAACTCAAGCCTGCAACTGCCACCTCCTGCTTCCTGTGATCTTACTCCTGCAATTCTTGAAGTTAAGGGTAAAAATTATGTTCCTGTCTTATACTTCTGAGGATCATACAACACGCTATATATCCATTACTGAGAATCTTACTATTCCCTTTCCTTTGTGTGCTATAGCCAGAATGTTCCTAGCCCTTCCGCTTCTAACATTTGATTAGCAAATGCAAATAGGATTAGGAAGCAAGATGAGATGTGCTAGCTAATTTTCACTCGTCGTACAAGTACACTTTCTTCTTGCTGAATTTATCTTGTTCTTTAGCAGGCTAGAAATTGTACAGTCAAATTGTTTTCATATTACAAATTCAAAGAGCTGTACAAGTACAGAGAATCAATTTGTTTTCATGTACTATTAAATGAACTAATAGTTTGTTGCATTTTTACATGCTTACGTCTCCGATTACTATATTTCATCCTGCAAAAAACGCCGACACTTGTACATGTTGATTAGTTATATGTTTGTTTAGCTTACGGCCGGGTCATGACAGATTTTTTTAGTCTAAATTAGTTCCATATCTCTTTAGGTGCGAGCTACTATCGAAGTTGAGACACCAGATACCATTCACTTCACCTCTCCTGGACGACCTACAAGATAAGATAGAAATATACATATCCATGCTTTTTTTTCCTGCTATTGTAATCAATACTGTATAGCTCCAAGGATGTTAGAATCAAAGCTACCAAATACCTGTTGTTATAGCTATGTATGCATACCTATTTGGTAAACTTACAATGGTTACAATTTATATAATAACTATAAACTTTAATTGAGCTGACATTTGGGAATATGCAATGATGATTACCATCCATCTGTCTATTTTTTTTGAACTAACGTATATGTGAATATGCAATGATGATCATTACTCTTTTATGTTCTTTCTATTGTACTTTTTTTTGAATTGAGGCATTTGGGACATGCAATGATCAGAATCATTAGATGTATATGGTCTTTTCTAATCTTAATGAACTGAGACCATTTGGCATATGCAACAATAACCATTGCAATCTCGTTATTACTTTTATATGTAAGTTTCATTTTAAATAGCTATTAGTTACATTGGATATTAACAACATTACTATGGTTAACATTGTAAACAACATACTCATAGACATGTTCATTCAATTTCTTTTTTTTTGGTAGCTATTTCAGCTCAGAATTATGAACTGCTGCTGCCTCGATTCAGTTTGAAGGAAGGAGTGAAGTGCTTGTTCTGAAATACACATGATACTTACCATCAGCTAGGTGAAAATCGAAATGTTCTTTGATTTTGATGCTACTTCATTAGGGTAGCTTCACAAAATTCATCTCTCATAGTGACCTGTGTTCCGAAATAGAAAATATCAATTCAGACTGTGCCATGACCTTAGCAGATCACTTATTATTGATTATCAATTCCAATTCAATATATGTAATCTAAAAAGGAACAAAACCATATGAATACGTACATTCTAAGTGCATTCTAAGTGCAAGCGCTAATATATTTATTAAAAGTTCTTTGGTAAACATCAAGCAAGAATTATTGATCTCTTTGCAGCACAATTGGCACTCCACCCTTTCAGTCGCCATTTACCTCCTGAATGGCCATCTATCAACCGGAAATAGGACCACCACAAATAATTTGTATTTTCCACCATGATACATCCACCACCATGACTACTCGTAGGTTTTCCACGACGATACATCCACCGCCATTACTACTTGTAGGTTCTCAACTGAAACATCCATATTTGGCGCTGCAACGCCGCGCCCATGGGTTTCTAGTGGATCTGATTCCAGTCCCGCCGGCCTCGACGAGTATTGATTTCCTACCAATTATTAAATCCTTTCGCAGTAAATTGAGCCTAACAGCAACTTTAAGAGCTTGGCTAAAATTAATAGCTAAATTCTATTGTTTAGTCATTCTATAAAATAAAAAACTACTTAAAAAAGAAAAAGTTCATAACAATCTTGCTATTTTTCAAAATCAGATAGCTAATGTCAGTGGTTGGCTATATATGGCCACCGAAAATCAAGGGATAGCCAACTTTCTATTTTATTACAAAATCTGTTGGAGCCTATTTTTTGTTATACAAATTCTAAAGTAGTCTCCACAATATAAATAACCAAGTTGTTGGAGTTGTTCTGACCCAGTCTTTTAAAGCTTGTTCAGTTAGTCTTGTATCTAAGACTTGGTTTGGATAGACTTGGATCAGTGGGGATTGGGTGTGGATCCCAATCTCGTATGGAAACCAACCCACGCTAGGATTTCACCCATGTCGATGCAGAAATGCAGATTTGGCTAATGCCGCGTTGGAGACAAACCCGCCTAAGCCACGTCGATCCAAGGGAGAAAGTCACCCGAGGCCGCGACTTCGCTCCCTCCTCGCGACTCTGCCAGTGCTCCCGCAGCACGCGACTTCGCCACCGCTCACACTTGAAAAAGGTATGTTCTCTGCCTCCTCCAATCCTTGTCATACTCATCCCCTCCTCCCTCCCCTTCTACTCAGCTAGTTTCCCTTGTTAGGGATTCAATACACCACAGTGGCATGGGTTCCTACCAGTTTGGTCGGAGACGGTGGTAACTCCATGTCCCGAGGTGTGGATCTACTCCTCTCAATTCCCTTCTCCCCTCGTTTTGTTTGAACATGCTAGTATGACAACGGGATGTTTGAACTTGCTTGTACAGTGTCGTGTTCCCAGGACCTGTGCTGCTATTTCCAACAAGATCTGGATATTGCTTTCCTGATGCTATGCTCTTGCTTGTGATATCTTGCGTGTAATGTCTGTTTGTACCTGCTGCATATTGTTCCTAAGTTTTTGTTGCCTTTATGTTTTCCTTTCAGTTTCTTGTGTAGGAATAGTTGCAGCAGAATGTGTTTTTCAGTAAACTGATGGTCAAATTACTTAAGGATGGAAATAGAGGTTAGTGTATATGCATATCTCTATCACTATACTCATGTACATTGGACACATATACCAAAATGGAGCACCAACTGCAGCAATTAATTTACAAAACTAATAACAAAGTTACACAAAGATTACAATTTTTTATTAAAATATTGACTTCAATTAATATTACTCAAAAGTCAGTCTGTTGTCTTTCTTTCTGTTTCCTTTTAGGCCACATTTGTTCTCCTTTTGGGCCACATTTGTTCTCTACGTCTATTGTTTAAATGAGCTATTGTTTCTATAACACCCTAGTTTTTTAAAAGCAGGCCAGAGTCGTCATATATATATGTATCCAAAAAGTAACAGATACAATGTTATATATAGTAGAAAACATATTTATATTAACACTTACAACTATCAGAGTGCGCAAAAACAGTTGCTAAACTTCTTAGGCTTCATTCTTCTCAGGGATGGCTCCGTATGCCAAGCACTTCTGATAGGCTTCTAGAAAACTCCATGTTGACGGTCGATAACGTCAACTTTTATTGCAACTTTAGACCTGAAGGAAAACATGAAAACACACTAGTATAGAGTTTTATGTGACAATTTCCACGAGTTTTGTATATTCTGTATTTTCTAGGGTGAATTTCAGGAAAGCTGAAAAGAGGGACTCTAGTGCAAAATAAATTCGAAACTTATCCGCCATAGGAAACGTCGCGGGAAGACTCAGGAAGGATCGAGAAGGCACCCGGAGCAATGGGGGGCCTGGAGGCTGCTAGGTGGGGCCGGCCAGCCCCACCATAGCGCCGGCCGGCGCCCCCCTTAGGGTTTTGGCCCTCCTCTTCTCGAAGTTTCCTCCACAGCCTCTCCTAATACATCTTGGCCCATAAATACATGGGTAGACCCCTCTGGAGACATCCTCAATCAACCAATTCATCAAGGCCTCAAGCCATCAAGCATCAAGCGCCTTCAAGTTCATCAAGAGTCTTCTAGTTCATAGTTCTAGTTAGTTAGATTAGAAGTAGAGGAGATCTAGTTCTTCATCGAGATCTAGAGCCCCTAGCGTTGGTATGGAGCGCAAGAGTTCGGTAATAGATCTAGTTCTTACTTTATAGTATTCAATTATATATTAAGGATACTTTATTCTTAATAGATTCATATGTTCTTAATTGCAATAGTCATTGTCTACTTTGATTATATGTCTATGATAGTTGGTTTGATCTTATTGAATTCATGTAATTGCTCGTGTAGCATTTACCTAATTGATCGTTGGGTAGATGGTAGACAATATGTAGATGCGGTGTCTAGATATCTTGTTTATCTACGAGTGCACCCTGACGTGCTGGAACGTGTGGTAGACCACGTAGGTGACAGTTGCGTTGGATCGTCTGTAGTCCACCCTCCGTACGTAGGACTAGCATGGGTGCGGTCGCGAAAGAGGTGACCCTTGTGTCTTAATATTCTCATTAGTTGATGCCTCTTTACATGTAATTATGATATAGGGTTGACTTAATGATGATTTCTAGATGTAATTGCACTAATTAGAGTTATTCATTGACGTAGTTATAGAATGACCTTAGATCCAACTCCCTAGTTTATCCATTGGCTAACTATGATTATGACTAGTAGATGCTCTCATGATTATCCTTAATTATGATACTTGATGATTATGCTATCACTATTATTTATCCATATTTATCTTGTGATCTCTGCATATTATGAGTAGATTATATGACTTAGGTAATATCATTTATTCATCCTATATAGTTTCTTATCAATATAATAGATTATAGTTTAACACTTAGTCTTTCCAGTGGTATAAATATAAATTGACAACCTGGATATTTCTCTAGGTAAAATGCTACAATAGTATAATTATCTATCCGCTTGCAGAACCCATTTAGTTTATAATTATATTCATATCTTTTATTCTCTGTCTAGTTGCAGTAGAACATATGAATCTATATTAAATTTCTAGCAATATAATTAGGGATGACAACCTACTTTATGCTTAGAAATGTTAGAGTGGTTAGTTGCTGTTTGACAAGTTAATTATATTTCTAGTGTTGTTGCTAGGGGTAGGGTTTATCTCTATTTTTAGTAATGACGGTAGTAAATGTCAACAAGCATTTTTGGCGCCGTTGCCGGGGAAGACACAATAAACTTAGAATATATTGATAAGATGTATATATATGGATAAAGTCATATTACCAATCAATTTCTACTCAATCAGGTACACCCTATGTCGTTATCTTTTTCTTATCTTATGCAGGGTGATAAATAAATGGTTTTGCTCTTCCAAAAAACTTTATTGAAGATCTAGAGAAACTCCTTAAAAAGATGAAGTTTGTAGAAGCAAGGGACAAATTCGAGTCACCATCAAGAACACCCTCTGGTGCTCAAGCTAGCTCTTTAGAGGAGCCAGCTCCAACATTGGAAGAGGAATTTGAAAAACAAATAGAAGAACAAGCAGAAGAGCAGTTAGGTGGGAACCTAGCTCGTGTGTTTGAAGACATGGCTGAGAAGACTCTGTGAGAGTTCTCTGTCCCAACAACAGCAAACATTCGGACTGGACCAGCAGTCAACACTAGGGAGAATGGATTCGAGCTCAAGCCTGCTCTCATTACCATGGTTCAAGCCAGCCAATTCTATGGAAAAGCTCATGAAGATGCAAGTGCACACTTACAACACTTTCTAGATATCTGCAGCACCTTCAAAATCAGAGGAGTAACAAAAGATGCTATCTTACTCTGTCTTTTACTGTTCTCATTATTGGGGAAAGCCAAGCAGTGGTTCTACATCAACAAAGGCAAACACAATACATGGGACCTTTGCTCAATTGCTTTCCTGGCAAAATTCTTTCCTATAGCCAAGACTAATGCTCTGTGTGGGAAGATTTCAAGTTTCCAACAGCAATATGATGAATCATTCACTGAAGCATGGGAAAGATTCTAGAATTGCATTGAAACTGTCCTCATCATGGGATAGAGGAGTAGCTATTAATGCAGACTTTCTATCACGGTCTCATCTCTAGTACCCGTGAGTCTATTGATGCTATAGTTGGGGGAGCTTTCCTATCACTTAAGCTCTTAGACGCTAAAGCACTTGTTGAGAAGATAACCTCAAATTCAACATGCAATGAAGAACGTACTCAGCCTCAGAAGAAAGGAGGAGGAATCCATCATCTCAAGGAAGCTAACATGGTCACTGCCAAGCTAGACCGCATCATGAAGAAGCTTGACATAAAGAAGAAGGAAGTCATGCACATCAATGATTCCCATATGACATGTGAAGAATGTGGAGACTATGGGCACTCAGCTGTCAGTTGCCCGACACTATAAGAGGATGTGAACTTCATCAACAATAACACCTAGAATCGTCCTTAATAAAATCAAGGATGGAATCAACAACCTCGACAAGGTAATTACCAAGGTAACAACCAAGGTAATAATTTTAATAATAATTTTCCATCTTTGAGGGAATTACTTGCTAGTCAATCCAAACTACTAGATCAAATGACTATGAAACTAACATCGAATGATAAAACTTTGGAAAACATACATACTAGGATGGATACTTTTGCTTCTGCTATAAAGAATAAGCATAGTTTCAATAAAATGCTAGAATCACAATTAGCTCAATTAGTTATTGTTGTTCCTCCATTAGAAAAAGGCAAGATTCCTGGCCAACCAGAAGATTTAGAAACTGCTAACCTTGTTGATATTCACAATGCAACCTATATTGAGCATGCAGATGTACAGTGGATTGGCCACTCTACCAGAGAAGATAGGAGACCCTGGAAGACCTGTCATTCCTATCACTATAGGATGCCACATCTTTCCAGAGGCTATCTATGATTTCAGCGCAAGTGTCAACATCATGCCCAAGGTAATTTATGTGAAAATATTAAATGATCCCTTGTTGTATACAAATATGTGTTTGTAGCTTACAGATCAGTCCATTTGCTATCCTGAGGGAGTACTAGAAGAAGTTGTTGTTGACGGTCCTTAAGTATCAAATTTAATTATCAAATAAACAAAGAAAATGATCCAAATGAAATCAACATCTAGACTTAGGGTTTTATCTGACAGAATTCCACGAGTTTTGGTGTTTGTCTATTTCTACAGGGGGTTATCAGGAAATACGGAAGAAAGGCCCACACGTCGGAATTACATAGAGATATTAACGTGCCGTGCAATTATCTTACATCTAGAAGACTCCAGAAGCCACGGGAAGGAAGCGGAGGCCGAACGGGGCCAGAGGCAGGGCGCCCGCCCTGACTTGGAGGCCAATCAGGACTCTTTCTCTCAGGAGATCTCCACCGACCTAAAGGATCAAGAATAACCATTCAATCAATGTCGGTTTGATCCGACGGCCCAGGTTCACTTGAGAGGACTATATAACCAGACCCCCTGGCCCCTAGAGGAGGCACCCCTTGATCATTATTCATAGACAGAGCAAAAGCTAGGGTTTAGAGATGAGAGCTCTCCTCTCTTCTCTAAACTAGAGTAGATCTAGATAGTAGCGAGATGGAGAGCGAAGGAGGATTAGAGGAGAGGCCGGCCTGTCGGTTCTTCCTCCGGTTGTACTTCGTCATGATCAAGCTCTAATCAAGCTTGCTCATGGGATGACTCTGGTAATCTACTTCTAATTCATTATGCATTTACTAATTATGTATGTTCTGGTTCACAACTCTTTTGAGTACTTCTAATCTATAGGACGCTATAGGTTAGAGTTGTAGTATAGGTGTAAGCGTGGTACTTAGACCTAGATTACTTGTGGATATCCCTTGTCTAGCTGGATCGTGTGGTAGGCCGCGTAGGTGACAGTTACGTTGGTCCTCTGTAGTCCACCTCTCGTTAGCAGGCCGGGTAGGGTTTATCGGCCTATGAATAAGCATCCTTTGTGGTGTAATCTTATCACGTGGTTCGTCCCAGACATAGACATACCCCTTTGAAGTAGAGAAACCATAGTTATTCTCTCTATTCTGCTACCATCGCCCATATACTAGAATTGCTCTATTCTCTATTCCCATATTATCAATCACTGTTATCTTACCTTTAATATTGTTCTTATTCGATTCTACCATCTTTCCTATTTACACTTATTTACTTATCTTGGTTAAGTTAGAGCGTAGATCAGGTCTCCCGTTTCCCTGTGGATACGATAAAACCTTTAACCGGGTAAAAGCTTCAACGGTATCCGTGCGCTTGCGGATTATCTGTGTGCGTATAAATACCATAGTACACTCTAGTGCCATGCTGGGGATGACAACCTAGTATTCAAGTGGTGTTAGCAAGTGTCAACAAGCATTTTTGGTGCCGTTGCCGGGGAAACGGTTGCTGAGTTGACTACGAACTAGCTTAATCATTTTCTAAAAATATATATATATATATTTTCCTTTTATCCTTTGCCTCATCTCTGCTAATCTTTCTTCTTATCTAATCATTGATCTCTGGTCTATCATGAATTCAAACATGTCTATCTATGAATTTCATAGACCTACGGGCACACATCTCGAACCACCAAAATCTTCAAAGCCTATCATAGCATCTAGTTTTGAGATAGACCCCGAATACATAGAATTTGTTCAAAAACAACCTTTCTCAGGAGAAGGTGAGGAAAACCCATACACACACCTAAGAGAGTTTTATCGAGTCTGTGACCTCCTTCGCATAGAAGGAATGTCCGATGAGACCCTTAAATGGAAGCTCTTTCCGTTCTCTTTAACGAGAAAAGCTAGACATTGGTACAAACTCAAAATAGGGAGTGTTCATGGAGATTGGAAGGAGTTACATAGTAGTTTTCTTTCTAAATATTTTCCAAACTCCAAAGTGGTGGAACTTCGGCGTGAGATTATTTCTTTTAGACAACTGGAAGAAGAATCTCTTGGCAAATCATGGGACCACTTTATTAACCTTACTCTCACTGGCCCAAAGCTTTCTATTCCAGAAGAAGTTCTTCTAATTCATTTTTTGAGGGCCTTAGTAGGGAAGATAAGCAAACCCTTCATGCGGCCTCTGGAGGATCTTTCCACCACCTATCCACTAGTGAAGCTTGGAATTTGATTGATTTAATGAGCGGAAAGTCTCCTAGCTTTTATATCCCTAAGAAAGAGACAGAACCAGTTCCTAGACAAGAAGAAGAAGTTTCGATAGCCAGATCACAACCACTTCAATTCCAAACTTTAGCTATCGATCCTAAACCATCAATACCCCAAAATTCTCCAAGGGAGGAAGGAATTCCGACCTTAAATCTTTCAGATGTTGATGGTTTAGACTTCTGGTTCCATAAGAGACCTTCAAGCAGGGATAATTCAAATCCTCGCAATAATGGTTCTCTTAGAGAATGTCCTGGTTCCTGTTATGAAAAAGTCAAGGATGACATATCAAGTGAAGGAGAGCTAAGCCATATTGAAAATTCTAACACCTCCCCTTTCCTGATCACAAGTTCTAAATGGCTAGAATGTGTAGAATGGATGGATATGGAAGAAGCCTTAATGAATTCTGACTTTGGTTCAATTTCAAATGGTGAGTTCTTGACTCCCTTTGAAGATGGGATTCATCCAACTATAGAAGAGGACATTAGTGAGACCAATCCAAGAGAAACTCTGAACATTCAGATTGGAGACGAAGATAACATTAATGAGCATGGAATTTATTTCATAGCCACTTTGTTTACTCCATGCTCATATGCAACATCTTCCCAATCTATTGGTCTCTCCAACATCACCACATTTGAGATCTCCAACCCCCTCTTCCTTTCTATTTATAAAAACTTTAAAAGGGCGGTTGTTGATGCATATGTCTATAATAAATATTGCAGATCTCGTTGAGTTGATTTAGGTCAGCGTTGGAAGGGAAACCACTTCGCCGACATAAATTGATGGTTTCCCAAGGACAAGCTTGGTGTCCTAAAATAAGCACTGATCAGATCATAACATGAGTTTTTAATTATTTGCAACATTACCTTATGTATTGAGCATATAAGGATAATTGTAAAAATACTCCTTCGGGTATTCTTGTCACTAACCTTTCCAGGATTGGAACAAGAAGACAGATGAGTGACAAGCAAGTACAAGGTATGTCCAACCAATCATCATGCAACACCGAATTAAATTCATCCAAACTTGAATTCTGCAAAATTCAAGCTTGGTGGAGTACTTTACATAAAAACATCCTTTGCCATGTTGCTATGTTGGTTGTCCCTACCTTTAAGACATGCTCAATTTGTTAAATACTAATCACACTACTTCATCTCCACTTGAGTAGATCTCTATAAATGCTGTCATGTTACCTTTGTCTATTTACTAGTAAGTGTTAGTTTGGAAGTACTGCACATACTTCTATTGGCTTTTAAATTAAGCATGGTGCTTAGGTTAAACAGCCTTCCTTAATCTGATTAGACATGGAGTCTAGTTCGGTTATTAAACTAAAAACTGCTTGTGTAGACATTGGTATATTTTTGTCGGACTAACCCCTGCAGAAAAACTTTCAATATCGATTTGGGAAGTCCTGAGATAAACTCACATCAGAGACGAAGAGAGTGACACATGAAGTTTAACAATTTGCACAAGAAGGACATAGCTCATTCATCATAGAGAGATGATCCATGGAGGGTGCCACAAACACGACGCACAACCGCTAAGAAAGGAAAGCTTCCACAAGATGATACTGTACCATCACTCTTCAAGTAAGGTAACATCTTAAGGTACTTGACTATCATTTTTATAAGCTTCTCCTTGGTTTTGGCGTTCATATAAATAAAAGAGACAAACATGTATGATTTACAACTCTAGATTAACCAACCCAACTGATTCAACATGTTTAGTCCTTTAATCCTTGTTCTTAGTACTACCTCCATGATCCCACACTCCTAATCATATGAGCTAAAATGTTACACATTCAATCATTGAGAGATATAAAGAAAAAGACATATACATAGATAGATTATCTTTCCATAAGGTTGAGCGATCTGATCTGACAAATGTTATAAGTGCTACACTCATGAACTTTTCATCCATCAACTTTGTCTTGCTCACTATGCTTAGGGTTAGAGAAGAACAAATACACTTTAGGTTCTGTTAGTGTTTTCCACCAACAGGACCCATGCACTTGATCTCTGCCTTGTCTCTATGAGCAGGTACACTTCGAGCAAAACACGGAGGAGTTTTATAACTCTCAGACTCTACCAAGAGAAGGACCTGGATCTACGAGCACAAACACACTGAGCAGGATACTGCCAACGCCGCACTTCGAACTGCTGGGCAAACGAAGAGGTGCAGACGTCAAGGTCCGCACCTGAATCAAATGACGCACCTGAAGAATGAACACGGTGAGAAGTCTTGTTAAGAAGACTTAAAACATTGAACCCTCGCCGAAAGGTAAGATCGGTAGTTATCCATATTTATCCGTTCTGCATTCCCTTTTCCCTTTAATTATTTACTTTCCTTAAATAGATTATTAGTTAATCATGCTATCTTGAAAAGAAAATAAAAATGTTAAAAAATACTAAACCCATGTGAGTATACGAGTGGCATAAAACCCATAAGTACCTTCACTGTGGTGGCATAAAAATAAAATAAATATTTCTTTTCTGCTTTATAAAATAAAAATATAAAAACAGGGAGTAATATTTATTGAGGAAGCTCAACATGATGAAGGCTAGATATTTATGCTAACACTTAATTAGTTCCACAAGCTTTGTTGTCTATTTGAGCTCCACAGAATTTAAGAATCAAGAAGACTAGCAGACGGAGGACATTCTAATCGCTGTCAGAATGCTGCTGACTTTCAAATACACCTCTGCCACCTGCTAGCTACATCAAAAGAAATTACGTCAAAATTCAGCTTGGAGGAGAGCACCCCCATTTATCTCACTAAGTATTTCTACCTATCTTTATACTTATATTATGTTAGAATATTAAAATACATAAACTATGAAAAACCAAATAAAGATTTTGTGCTTATATATATATATATCTTTTGCCTAGTGTGTTTAATAAAAAATAAAGTGGCTATGCTAATCTGAATCTTAATAATAAAACTCTAGCATGGATATGATGAATAGTTGCTCTGCCTAATTTGCAAATTTGAAGTTCTCTCTCAAGTTTAGACATAACTGTTATAATTTAAAGCTTGCTCTAGATCTAAACTTGTGGGATGAAAACTTGATCTGAAATCTAAGTTGTTAATGGATATGATATGGGAAGGTTGAGCTGTTGTTTATCTGTTCCTAGAGATGCTAGAATTCTGAAGAATTTTATCTTTGAAAAATCTTTAAAATATTGCATGATGAGTTCCTGTATGATGAGAGTTTAAATTCCTACCACAGCCATATATACATACTTGCTAGACTTTGAGCCACACATTTACTATTTACTGCTTATGAGCATTGAGTGTGGTCAAACTGTGTAGACCCTTAGGAGCTTGTCATGTGGTTAAATCAAGATTCACTTGCACGTTCACTCATATATGCTACTTCTACTCCGGAAGTACCATCCACATATATCCATCCATGTCCATCTCCAGAACCACCCAAAAATATTCTACTCCTAATCCGTGAGAGAATAGCCAAAAATATTTCTGTTTTCCCTTGTGAAATAAATGCTCAAGTTATCTTACTACTACCACTTGCTATATTATCTCAAGAGATGAGTGCTCTAAAAAAATAATAAACGAGGAAATAAAAAAGGGCAAGTGCCCGGAACCTCGAAAGAAAGAAAAAGTAAGACGAGAGGTAAAAATGGACAAGTGTCCGACAGTAGAATTAGAGGTACAAGATACCCATCTGAGAGAAAAGAAAAAGAAGAGCATCTCATTCTCCTCACAAAGTTTCAAAAAGCAAGGACGGTATGTATCCCCTCAAAAGAGCAAAAGTAGAATTAGACTTTCACCATTGTTATCACCATCATCATCATACACCATTCATTCGCCACACATGCACATCTTGATTTAGCTTATTGATTTGTTTCTTTGGATCCATGGTTTGACTATACAATAAATGTCTTGTAAGTATGTATACTTTATCTCCCACCTATGAGCTCCAGATAAATAAAGCCTTATTAGAGTAGGGTGAGAGAGAAGGCAATGTCACTATGCCTTATACCACAAATACCACATATCTTGAGAGAAGGCATATACCATCATTGCCTTGGTAAGGATCCAGAAATACCACAAAAGAGAGATTTAGAGAGTCATACAAGGAATCTCAGAGTTTTATTTGAAAATCTGCAAAAACTCTAGAGCTATAGCTGATCAAGAGTAAGAGACATGGCACTTGGCTAGACTGTTCTATCTTTTAACTACTCAAGACAGAAGTGACGGTTACAAGTCCCATGGTGAAAGGTAAAGTAAGTAAGTTTTAGTTCTTGACAGTTTACTCTAACTCAGAGATGAGATCTTATTTAAAAGCATGTGTACCGTCAAATTTTTAAGATATTGCAACAACTTTTGATCCATTGCTGAGTCTATCCTTGCTCAGGGATGAGCAAGAGGTAAGCTTGGGGGAGTTTGTTGACGGTCCTTAAGTATCAAATTTAATTATCAAATAAACAAAGAAAAGGATCCAAATGAAATCAACATCTAGACTTAGGGTTTTATCTGACAGAATTCCACGAGTTTTGGTGTTTGTCTATTTCTGCAGGGGTTATCAGGAAATACAGAAGAAAGGCCCACACGTCGGGATTACATAGAGATATTAACGTGCCGCGCAATTATCTTACATCTAGAAGACTCCAGAAGCCACGGGAAGGAAGCGGAGGCCGAACGGGGCCAGAGGCAGGGCGCCCGCCCTCCTGCCCTGGGCGCCCGCCCTGACTTGGAGCCCAATCAGGACTCTTTCTCTCGGGAGATCTCCACCGACCTAAAGGATCAAGAATAACCGTTCAATCAATGTCGGTTTGATCCGACGGCCCAGGTTCACTTGAGGGGACTATATAACCAGACCCCCTGGCCCCTAGAGGAGGCACCCCTTGATCATTATTCATAGACAGAGCAAAAGCTAGGGTTTAGAGATGAGAGCTCTCCTCTCTTCTCTAAACTAGAGTAGATCTAGATAGTAGCGAGATGGAGAGCGAAGGAGGATTAGAGGAGAGGCCGGCCTGTCGGTTCTTCCTCCGGTTGTACTTCGTCATGATCAAGCTCTAATCAAGCTTGCTCATGGGATGACTCTGGTAATCTACTTCTAATTCATTATGCATTTACTAATTATGTATGTTCTGGTTCACAACTCTTTTGAGTACTTCTAATCTATAGGACGCTATAGGTTAGAGTTGTAGTATAGGTGTAAGCGTGGTGCTTAGACCTAGATTACTTGTGGATATCCCCTGTCTAGCTGGATCGTGTGGTAGGCCGCATAGGTGACAGTTACGTTGGTCCTCTGTAGTCCACCTCTCGTTAGCAGGTCGGGTAGGGTTTATCGGCCTATGGATAAGCATCCTTTGTGGTGTAATCTTATCACGTGGTTCGTCCCAGACATAGACATACCCCTTTGAAGTAGAGAAACCATAGTTATTCTCTCTATTCTGCTACCATCGCCCATATACTAGAATTGCTCTATTCTCTATTCCCATATTATCAATCACTGTTATTTTACCTTTAATATTGTTCTTATTCGATTCTACCATCTTTCCTATTTACACTTATTTACTTATCTTGGTTAAGTTAGAGCATAGATCAGTTCTCCCGTTTCCCTATGGATACGATAAAACCTTTAACCGGGTAAAAGCTTCAACGGTATCCGTGCGCTTGCGGATTATCTGTGTGCGTATAAATACCATAGTACACTCTAGTGCCATGCTGGAGATGACAACCTAGTATTCAAATAGTGTTAGCAAGTGTCAACAGTTGTCATTAGAGTGGGGCAATCATATGTTCCAGTTGACTTTATGGTCATGGAGACAGGAGTAGATGAGAAGGCACCCATCATTTTGGGCAGACCATTCTTGTGCACAACAAAAGTCATCATCTAAGCCGAGTATGCCAAGATTGTCCTATCCATCAAGGACAAGAAGGAGAGATTCACATTCAAGAACCGCATCCTGAAAGCTCCTGCAGCACCGAAGCAATTCTACCAATAAGAAGAGCAAGAACAACAACCAATGCCAAAGAAGAAGAACAATAAAAACAACAGAAGATGGGGAGGACCAAGCATGCACCTGCAGAGACAACTCAATTGACCACCGCTCTCAACACAGAGAATGATCATATGCTACCCAAGCCATTTCCAATCAAGAGAGGTGATCCAGGTGTTCCAATCATTGAATGCACAATCAAAAACACCACCTTCCCTCACACCATCTGTGACACTGGAACAGGCTGCAACGTAATGTCAAAATAGGTATATAATGAGTTATTTGACTTACCTTTATACCCAACATATATTCAGTTGCAGATGGTGGATCAATCATTAAGGTTCCCAGAAGGAGTGGTCAAGGATGTCATGGTAATAATTCAAGGATAATATATACCTACAGATTTTCTAGTTCTTGACATGCAGGGAGACGATGAGTCCCCGATCCTCTTGGGAAGACCATTCCTTTACACAGCCAAAGCCAACATCTACATCGGATCAGGGCATATCCACTTCAACCTACCTACTAGAATACGCTGTCAATTTAGAACACTAGTTAACCATGAGGAAGCAACACAACAGGAGAAGATGTCAAGCCCACGTTGGGCTGCCTAGTCTCACTGCGGATGGGAAGACTTTCCTAGCAAGATTGTGAAATATAAAGATCACTTCACGGAGCAAGAAGAGAACATGCAAGCACCCCGATGGAGTGAGTGGGCAGAAGAAGCTGAAAGGATGGACTGAATTGCCAAGAAAGAGAAAGAGGAGATCTTAGCCCGATTAGAAGCCTAAGAAAAGGAGAACAAAGCTGAAGAGTTGGAACTAGAGAAGGAAGAAGCAAAAGAGACAGAAGCAAAATGGAAGGAACATGCATGTGACGCATCACCACAAGATGTTGAGTTAACTGAGGTTACCTTAGACAATGAACCCACTGAATAAGTCATCTCTGCTATCTAAGTCCTGTCGGTAGACTTTAAATTCCGTACCCTAGCCATAAGGTCAGAATGGTAGTTATCTAGTTAAGTTAGCATGCATTAGTAATTTTGCTTTCATACACCTAGTATCATATTTATTTCTCTTGGCATATTAATACAAAATAAAAAAAATATTTACTGATTTAATTACTGCATCATAAATACCAAATCCCCATATGAATAAACTTATGGTAACCCCTTAGGGATATTTACTGTGGTGGCATAAAAAATTAAATAGCATTCATATTTATTTCATGCATTATAAAATCAGAAAATACAAAAAGATAGAAACACGAAATTATGCAAAATTAGCTCATAAGAATAATCAATTGCTCATTGGCTATCTGCTAACCTATTATTAAATTCAAGCCTCGAGTCTTGGTTTTCTTATTGGGGTACTACTATGCAGGAATGACATCATAACAAGGAGAGAATCCATCAGTGGCACCCACCAGGTTCGCTACTGGTTAGCTCACTTCAAAGGACATCTACACCAAGTATTGCAAACATCCAGCTTGGGGAGGAACATCCCCTAGTTATCAGGTAATTATACCTAAGCGATTATCGAGTCTACATAGTTATAAAAATACCAAAAATATGTGGGCACATGAAGGTCCACAAGTCATAGAGTCTTTTGTGAGTTTATAATTAGTTAAGTGTTAGAGTCTATTTAGAGTCAATTTAAACTATAACTAAATAAAAATTGATGAACATCAAAATTTTGTATTGGAAATGATGAATAGTTGCTCTATTCTTTACAGGTACCTAGACCCCAACATTAGATTTTCTCAAGTTTTGGACATTACTGTTTTAATTTGAAGATTTACTCTAAACCTGCAACTTGTGGAGACATAAGTTTGAGCTAAGTCTAGATAGTTAGTTGATATGATCATTGAAAGTCTGAGCTGTTATTTATCTTATTCCTAGCATTACTAAGTTCTGGAGATTTATTTTGAAAACCCAAAATCCTACATGATGAGCTCTTGTATGACAAAGTACTAATTCCTACCAAAGCTAGATATAATATACATTTAGAGTTAGGAAAACATTTGCACATTTATGCTGCTTGCTTTGCATTGAGTTCAGTCAATCTTGGTCGTATACCTTACAAGAGTCTTCTCATGCTTTTAAAACCAAGATCACGTACACACTCCAGTTCACATATGCATTATTCCCACACTGGGAGTAATCACAATCATTTCCATGTTCATCAATCATGTTTTTTCTCCTACACTGGGAGTAAACATCAACAATCACCCTATAGGATAACCCTTGCCTTTAATGTTCTTAGTTCTTATTATTACCTCTCTGATCATTTATTGTATTTAAAGGATACATGTGGCTATGCAAAAATATAAAAGAAGAAAAGTGAGTAAAAGATGGACAAGTGTCCCAATAATTAAAACAATGGAGACTAGATGCCCGCCTCCCTGAATTAAAAAAAAAAGAGAAGAGATAGCCCATGTCTTTCCTGAAAAGTTTCAATAGAGGGTTGTTCCCAAAGAAATAAAAAAATTAGCCACAAATACCACAAATGCACCTATCCACCATATTCCATACACATGCACACCTTGGTTTGATTGTATGCCTCGATTCTCTATAGATACATTAGTTGACTTTACAATACATGCATTGCAAGTATGCTTATCCTTGTTATTAGCACTCCTATAAGCTCTACCATATATATACCTTTAGCTATAGGAGGCATAACATCATTAATTCCTCAAGAGAGAACCATAAATACCACATACATTGAGAGACTTGAGGGTGTCATATAATTAAGCTCTGAGTTTTATTCTGAAAACTTATAAAAACTCCAAACTAATGGTTCTGCAAAGAACTTGAGACATAGTGCTTGACCTAATTGATTCTATCTTCTGATTGCTCAAGACTCATTCAAAAGCTATAAAGCCCCACGGTTAAAGTTAAAACGGGTAAGTTTGAAGATTAGAGCAAGTATTAACTAATCCAGAGGACAATCTTTGTTTGGGAGCATGTGTACTTGGAAGAATGAAAACATTGTAGCAACTCTTGATCCAAATACATATATTGCTTAGGCTTGGTTTGCCAAGGGACTGGCAAAAGGTAAGCTTGGAGGAATTGTTGACGGTCGATAACGTCAACTTTTATTGCAACTTTAGACCTGAAGGAAAACATGAAAACACACATGTATAGGGTTTTATCTGACAATTTCCACGAGTTTTGTATGTTCTGTATTTTCCAAGATGAATTTCAGAAAAGCTGAAAAGAGGGACTCTAGTGCAAAATAAAACGAAACTTATCTGCCATGGGAAACGTCGCGGGAAGACTCAGGAAGGATCGAGAAGGCACTCGGAGCAACGGGGGCCTAGCGGCTGCCAGGTGGGGCCGGCCGGCCCCACCATAGCGCCGGCTGGTGCCCCCCTTAGGGTTTTGGCCCTCCTCTTCTGGAAGCTTCCTCCATCGCCTCTCCTGATGCATCTCAGCCCTTGGTTAAGTCGGTTTGATCCTACAGTGGACGCACATCCCACTGGACTATAAATACATGGGTAGACCCCCCCTAGAGACATCCTCAATCAACCAATTCATCAAGGCCTCAAGCCATCAAGCATCAAGCGCCTTCAAGTTCATCAAGAGCCTTCTAGTTCATAGTTGGTTCTCTATGGTGGTGCAGCCATCTCTTTGCGGTCTATGAAACAGACCTTGGTTGCCACGTCGACTAACCACTTAGAGATAACTGCTTTGTATGAAGCCATAGATGAATGTGTTTGGCTACGACAGATGATTAACCACATCTATAAGTCATGTGGTATGAACATCCTTGACACTCCTACCGTTATCTATTAGGATAATACGACTTGTGTTGCATAGATGCATATGGGCTATGTCAAGAGAAATCTCATGAACCATATTGCTCTGAAATTCTTTTACCACCACGAGCTCTAGAAGAGTGGGGAGATAAATATCCTCGGAGCTAGATCATGTGCGTCGGTGTCTGGACTTGTGGTCCAGACACTAATGAGTAAATATGTGTCTGTGTGCCCTTAACCCAGATGGTGATGCAGGAAGAACACAATAAATTTATACTGGTTTAGGCCTAGAATGCCCTACATCTAGTGAGGGTAGAGATTTGTATTATCCTACACCCAGGGTGCTTGGAGTAGGGGTTACAAACAAATTGCGAGAGAGGAAGTGTGTCCCAGGTCTCGGCTTAGGACGTGGCGCTTGAGACTTAGCTCGTGCTTATGGTGAGATTGTTTGAGATCGTATGTTTTGGTCTATCGAGATCTGCCTTCTGAATGAGTCCCTCCCTCCCCTTTTATAGTTTCAAGGGGAGTGAGGGGATACATGTGTTTGTGTTATAATGTCGTGGTATTGATCCTAGGCATGTGTCGTGGTATGGTGTTGTACGGGGGGTAAGATGCTCCATCCTTGATGTTGTAGTCGATCATGGTTGTGGTATAGGCGATCCTGTGTCTGTAGCGTTCATGTCGAGCCACAAGACGGTCACACCTGCCATGCTGACCCCTGTTCCATGTCTAGGTTGACATCCGAGGCTTCTTCCCCACGATCCAATATGCGGAGTCCCAAGGGACTAATGGCCACAATAGATGGATTGCAGTCACCCATTACCTCTAACTCAGCCATACGTACAGTGATGGGGGCAGATGGCACAGCGATGGGTGCAGGTAGCATAGTACGTGCCATGCCCTACCCTGCATGTCATGGCATGGGTGTGAGGACATGCACCGTGTCCCATCTATCGTACGTTGGTGCCTGGCGTGCATGGGAAGCTCCAAATGCTTTACTGGGGAGAGGACGCCCCAGCCTAGGCTCGGGCGAGGCGGAAATCATCTAGGGCTTGGCCTCAGGTGAGTCGAAAGTCGTCTGAGGCTAGGCTTCGGGCAAGACGAAAGTTGCCATGTTGTCGTCTGATGCTTAGCTCGGGCGAGACAGAAATTGCCCTGTTGCCGTCCGAGGCCTAGCCTGGTTTTTATTGAGACGTCTTTTGTGGGCACATTCTTTGCGGTGGTTTGGTGATTGGGTTTTGGCCCGTATCACTTTTGTTTTAAAAAGGAGATTTGGGATTGTTATGATCCTATTTTGGGTGCCCTAGTTTATGGTACCCGACAATGCGATAGTCTAGCAAACATATTCATAAATTCTCTGTCAGCCTCTACATTCCACAAATGCATCAATGGAATTGGCATGAGACGGCTTAGAGAGTTGTAGGGTACAGGGGGAGACCAATCCCGAAGTCATAGCTCATGACATGATTTTGAAGATCGTGGATCGGTCCTGAAGACTTTATCCAAACATCGAATCTTGCGGCACATGCATGAAGCATTAAATATAGACGAAAGCAAAAACTAATTACACAGTTTAGCTGGAAATCGCGAGACGAATCTTTTGATCCTAGTTAGTCCATAATTGGATAATATTTGTCACAAACAAACGAAAGTGCTGCAGTACCGAAATCCGAAATCTTTTCGGAACTAAACAAGGCCTAATTTTTCTCATCCAAGGTTATTAATAAGCCAACAGGTCCAACATAGCTGGCGCAAGTGATATACACTTTCTACTATCTTTTTTCCCACCGGGTTTTAGGTGTGTTTTTAATGAGGCATACGCATAGCGTGATTCACCCAACGGGCAGTGTTGTGAAATGCACTAGCACAAAGAAGCTCTAAGCTGGCGGTGGAATTTAACTTTTACAGACGGTTTTAATTAAACTACGCCTGTAAAAATAAATTGGCGGGCCCAACTTAAAAACCGCTTGTGAAAATCAATTTTCACAGGCGGTTTTCCTAACAAAACCGCCTGTAGAAATCATGTATTTCTACAGGCGGTTCTCCTAAGAAACCGCCTATAAAAATCATATTTCTACAGGTGGTTTCTTAAGAAATCCGCCCGTAGAAATAATTTCAAATTGAATTTTTTGAGTTTTTCAAATGATCTCGTTTGAAAAAACTATCAAAATAAAAATTGTAGATCTCGAAAAGTTATGAAACTTTGTAGTTGATAATTTTTCATTTGAAATCATCTTGTCGTCGAAAACTACGTTTGAATTTCTCAAATTTGAAATTTAAATTTTGTAAATGATCTCGGATGGAGAAATTACCAATATAAAAGTTGTAGATCTTGAAAAGTTATGAGCTTTATAGTTGACAACTTTTCCACTCGAATCCGTTTAGGGCCTTAAATAATCAATATATACTCGGTTTAGGATAATATGTGGGGAACTAAACTCTAATATAGATACAAGTGAATGATAAGTGAATGATAGGTGGAGTGGTAGGCTACGCGCAAAGGCAAGGTCTCAGTTCGAATTCCACCAACATCAATTGTTGTACTTTTTTTCTCTTAATGAGTTTTTTCCACTAGTTTTTCTCATCTAAGGTTATTAATAAGGCAACAGGTTCGAATCCGTTTGTGTGCAAGCAAGAACATGATTTCTAACATTTCTGAATAATCTGAGCTGCTGCTACTCTTCTCTGGTAGTCTCCACAAAAGCCTGTATTCTGTCGTCGAAGTTAAAAAAATACCAAGAAAATGGAGCCAAGAACAGTAAAGAACACACGCCGCGCGCTGGCTCCGCTAAAACGCGGAGGCGGCCGGCCGGCTAGCACGAAGAAACGGTCAATCAATTGAACTACCATGCATACACAAAACCAAAACCAAGAACGATGACTTCAGCTGTACAAACACCGATCATCCCATCTTGGCGCTGGCGGATAGCAGCTCACTGGAGCAAGGTCTACCGGTGGGTACATCGCGCTGGCCGGCAGTACCGACGGGTACAAGCTGCAGGACGACGTCTCTGGCGCCGGCGGGTACACCGCGACCGGCTCCACCTCCACTGGAGTCGCCGACGACGGTGGAGGAGGGTAGTACCGCGAGTTAGCGAGCGTGACGGCCGCAGCCCCAGCTAGTGGTAGCGGTGTATGGTAAATTGGTATCTCCTCCGTCAGCGGCCACTCTATCGCCGGGTACAGCCGCGGCGCCGCGGTCGTAGGCGGTGGCTGCGCGACGGGACTGGACACCGGCGAGGTGGGGCAGGGGGGCGCGGCGACGAGCTCGGCGTCGCCGGTCTGGTGGTGGTCGTCGTCGTCGTTTCGTTGTTGGTGGAAGGTGTAGGAGAAGGAGATGACGCCATTGGGCTGCCTGCCGTCGGGGCCCGCCAGCTGGTAGGACACGCGGCGCGTCCGCCCGTCGGCGACGAGGTCGGGGACCGGCACCGCGGCGGACGCGGCGAGCACGTCCCCGAGCACGGCCACCTCCGCCTTGAGCTCGAACCGCACCAGCAGGAGGACGTCGTCGCCTGCTCTGTTCTTGCCCGCTGCTTCCTGTTCCCGCTCCGCCGGCGGCGGCGAGGCCTCGGGCTCGGGGAGGTAGAGCCGCAGGGGCGCGTCCCACTCGGGGTTCTCGCCGCCGGCACGGTCGGTGGGCGTCTTCACGCGGTGGGGACGGCGGTTTCCGTGCGCATTCTTGGTGGCCGCCGACGACGGGGTGACCGAGACGGACGCGTAGAGGCACGGCGTGTGGAACGGCAGCGACGACCTGACGCCGCGGCACGACACCCAGGTGATGTCGATCGCCGCTGGCTGCGGTCGCCGGCGCAGACGCTCCATTGCAGCCTGCTGACTGACTGCCAGCACGAGAGATCAGCAAAGAACCGATCGAGGCCTGAACTGGGAAGAAGACGCGCTGAGCTAGCCTAGGAATGGCTCACTAGTGCGTGATGAGAATGAGATGAGACGAGGAGGCGAAACAGTAAGCTGGGAGGTTAAGAAGGTGGTGAGCAGATGCAGAGCACGATGACGCGGTGGCGGGAGACGACCGCGAGTAAAAAGTCTTTGATGAGGCAGCGAGCGACGGCCGGAACGGGACGCGTCCTTGTCATCAGCTGCCCGGCCCAACGACGAAACAGCTCCAAGGAGGTTGCGCGGCAACTTCAGCACGGCTCGCGCCTGTCAGAAAACTACGTGTTCCGGCCCTCCACAAGGACCAGGACCACCGGTGTCGATGTGTCATTACGCTTCAGGAAGAAAAATCTGGTGATCGACAGGGACAGAGTTAAGATGACGGCACCAGGCTGTTGAATTTCGATTTGTTCGTCTCCCAGTGACCACGAATCGTTGCGGGCGCAAACTGGCCAGCTGGGCAAGTAAGTATCTCCAGAGTTGTTGGAGCAGGGGAGTGGCATGATCTAGCTGTCCTAGCGGTAAACCGTTGGCGCTGCACCAGCAGCGGCCATAGATTTAGCTGCAATACATTGTCACAGTTGGGAGAACAAGATGCCCTTCTTGCCTCGTCATTACTCGAGCTTTTCCATATGAACATGCTGGAACACCCAGCCTAACCTAACCCGGTCCCAGTTGCGGTTCCTTCGCAGTACCTTCCCAGTAAGCGCAGCCTGACCGCAAAAGAAATTGCAATTCTGATAGAAGATGATCACAACACCCAGCCACTGAAACGGTTGAACAAATACGAAGCGAATTGAATCATTTGAGTTGTGTATTCTAAAACTTACACATGTATATGCAGCTGGGTATGGACAGTGTTTTGAAGGGGGGGAAACGTTGAACTATACACTGGTGTTACAGCTAACTATCATCACAACAAACAATTGCCTCTGGAAGCAACAAAAAAAACTTCACTGCCATCCGCTAGGCAACATCAAAAGTAAAGGCCTTTGCTGTGTATCTATATACCACCATCGGCTATAGATTACTCCAATCTGTGGTTCTTAAAGGGACATACTTTGAACGGTCATTTCCGATTCCTCTGAAGCCGGTTGTTCTTGATGAGACCATAGGCATGGCAAGCACCGATGAAGCGCTTATCGTGTCCTCCCCAAGTCCAAGGGACATGGAGCATGCAGACTGCAAATATGATCAAGTGAGAAAGGCAGACTTGTGACAGATCTATGGTACAATCATATCTAGAAAGAAAGCCAATGACCTTTGCCTTCAACAGTACACGTTTTGCTTTTACTTTTACAGAAGTAACAAACGAGTTGCTATCATCTGTGTCTGTCTCCTCCATCTGCATCTTTCCATTTCTGCAATGTCCAAGTTATATATCAACACACTGAATGCAATACTGAACACAAAATGCAAACAGAGCAAAACTTCAAACTTTCTACAGGTTCGTGGAATATAACCTGTCCACATCAATAATGGAGTCCTCAGTGGTGCTCGAATCACCTTTTGTATCAGCTGCCAACAATTGAACAAGAGTCAAAATCTTCTATGTGTGAAAGCACATCAAAATCAACCTTCTACCAACCTTTACTGTCATCGGGTGCTAGCAAGGAGATCCCAACGAAGACAAATGTCATGCCCAATACAAACATAATTATCCTGAGCGTATCAAATACCTGACAGCAGAAAAACAGAATCCTCAGTTTCTAATTAAGCAATGCATGATTCATTTCATTATCTGATTATCGCAAACAGGAACCTACTTGATATTCCTGAAAGTAAACAAATCCTGTACAAATAGAGAAGAAGGTCCAAGCAATTTGAAACATTGGAACAATCAGTATTGCATCAAATAATGACAGCCCTTCATTCAATCTTGCCATCTGTCACATATGGCATACAGAAGTTGAATTAGACAGACAACAGCAGCAAAGTAGCCTCAGAAACAACGCATTAGGTTAGCCATACCCAAAATCCAGCAGTACACAGAAACAAAAGAACAATTGAGTATGTGAACCAGCTATGGAACTCGTATCTGCTGCTCATAGTCAGCCTCAGCATGTTAGACCTGGACAAGAAACAGGAAGGAGGGGGGATAACACATGGTAGTCAGCAACAAATAAATCTGAAAGAATCAGCATCCTAGATGCATGGATTTTTTTTTTTTGAAATAAAATATAACCTACAATGACTTTGCAAACAAGACTGAGCAAGACCCAATAGCTCCAGATACAACAGCATAAGAAAATGGCAACATTGTTCTCCAATGTGTGCCAGCATCTTTTGAACTATTTGAAATAATAGTTTCTCCACTCCTGCAAAAAAGTTTTTAAACTGGTAAGGAAGAGCATGGCCCTGTTTCTGAAGAGATTGGGTTATACGAGCAAGGCCTCACCTGTAGAGATAGTGGTTAAATGCAACAACAAAGACCAATGACATGCAATAAAGAACAAACACCAAATTGCTGTATTTGGCGATCAGCTGCTCCGGCGTGTAAACTGACAAGATAATTTTAGTATCAGCACGAGTACATAGGAACCACGAAAAAACCAAAATTGTGCATCTCTACATTGCAAATATGCCGCAGATGCTACATATAGTAGAAATGGCAAATGGAACAGCCCATACCAGGTGATTGATGGTTGCCGAAGGATACTAAGAAGATGTTGCCAAAGACAATAAATGTTGTGGCTACCATAACTCTGGAAAGAAGAGAAAAAGCTTCATTAATCACATGATTCCATGTAGTGATTGTAATTTTCATTCCAGCTACCAGAAAGTGAGAAACATACATACTTCACTGAAATAGTCTTGTTCAACACAAAGTAGGCAAAAGCAATGTTGGACACAAACTGGATTGATCCAAGAGCTGCAAGTAGTGACTGCAATATAGCAAGTAAATAATCAATGTCCAAACCAAAAGACTAGACTAGAAATAGAAAAGAAAATATGAGTGGATGGCATTATTAGCTCTAAGTAAGAAGTAAGAAGAGATGGAAACTGTATGATTGAGAAGCTCTTTTCTTTTTATACCCCAAGAACTAATGGAAAAACACTACTCCTGTATTGCCAAAAGAACAGGGTACAGATCCAGTTCTATGAGACCTTTATTTTTTACATGTTTACACAACCATTCATGAGTTTCCCATATCATATTACATCCTACATGATAAATTAAAGTTTCTTTTGAGGTCTTGAGGACAAAGAAAAGAACCTGTGCAGCATAAGCAAATGACATGAAGTTGAGGCAGTTCCCAGCAGCAAAAAAGAGTATACCTGAATGCAGATGTAGCATTAAATTTGGCCTTGATGAAAAGACTCTAAAATTAGTACATAAATTCTAGCAGACAGGATTACCTATTCTCCAAGTCTGGAAATGCATAACAGACTTTGGAACGAATTTTTCATTTCCTTCGCTGTTGTTAATTGAGGAAAGCTTTTCTCTCTGCCAAATAAAACAAACATATTTTTTTATTCTTCTTCCCACATAAAACAACATCATATTCACACATGGGAATTCAGCAAGTGCAAGATCTCTTCAACATGAGACTGGGTGCCGGTTTCTTCTTATTTACCGCATAATTTCTCATAGTCATATGTTGGTTGTTCCTTTTTATCACAAACCACACATAAAAATAACTACAATCACATTAATTTCAAAGGATGTTAGGCACTAATGTAGACAATGCTCAAGTACCACAGCAAAGGTTAGTTACGAAGTTACCAATATTGTCCTAGGGAATCAAGCTATATTTGACGTGCCGTCCTACAGTTTGTCATCAAATGCACAATTTATTGCTTACAACACCTTCAAGTGCACTAGAAACAGCTAATTAGTCAATCAAGATAATAATCAGTCAATGCAATATTTTCTCATGATGAAGCCTATATATGAAATGACTAGGTCATCTGGTAACCAAAAAAGGGTGTTACTAGGGTTCATTTTCTTCTGCTTTCTTTTTGGTAAAAGAAACATGAATTTAGACTAAAGGTGGTTTCACCCTCAGCTGACTAAATGGGTCAAACTAGGGCACCCACATGTATGTTCACCTTGATCTTTTCACTGGAACACATATATGAAGTATATTAGAAGTAAGAACAAGGAGCACAATTCAGAAACATGTAATATCCACCTGATCATGTCCCAACTTCAGAAGGTTGGTCCCAAAGTTTATGGCAACACTCCCCACGATGTTTATCAACGCCCCTATAACCCAGTCGCCCATGAGTCAAGTGTAAAGTTATCTCCTACAAATATATGATATGCTCCTTCCACAATCCCCTTGTACAATTGCACCTTGCTCTTGTTTTGGACATAAGGACTTCAATTCATTGAGAACTTTCTCTCTTTCTCCTTCTCTTCTTTTGCGTAGGTGTATGCACCCCCACTAGTCTATCACAAACCTCTCCAAGATCCCTTTTTCTCTTCTTTGTGTAGGTGTAGTCTGTTACAAACCTCTCCAAGAACCACTGTGGAGCTCAGCCTGCAAAAAAAAAAAAAAAAAAAAAAAAAAAAAAATGCCATTTCAATCAGACACGAGCAATCGGGATGAATACCATTGGGCATTTGAAGTTCCAGGAGGCATTCAAAGAGAGGGCGCCATTTGACAAGGCATTCAAAGAGGATGTACCACCAGGGGCGGGCCCAGATAATTTTTTTTTTCGCAAAAACAATCGAAGCTCGTAGGCATAATACATGCATATACGCTTGTAATTAGACCAGATCCGAATACAAATAGCAAGCTAGGGTTTGGGGTGCTCGGATTCGCACAGCAGGAATGGGAGACCAAGGGGTGGTGGACGTACCTGGCCGGTGGTGCTCGTCGCCGGCGAAGAGCCCGGAGGAGACCTGGGCACCTGGCGTAGGGCGGCAGCGAGCGACCTCGGCCCCCAAGAACACCTGACCTGGACCTGGGCACCTGGCGTAATCGTCGGCAAGAGAGAGACGAAGGGAGGGAGGGAGAGAGGAGATCTCGGGAGGGAGGGCCGCAGAGAGATCGAGCGCGCACGCTGGGGGAACGGAACAGGGGAAGGGAAGGTAGGCTTGCTGTCTGTCTCCGGTAAGAGGAGAAAGAAAGCCAGAAGAAAAGGTAAGAGGAGGTGGTGGGCACGTCAAGATTCGTGTGCGCCGTCGGATCCCGATCTCGCGGCCCGGAAGGTCTGGGGCCAGGAAAGGGAACAGCCAGGCAGGGCAGCATGCAGCTGGTCTCACGCCCCTAAAAGGTTTCAAACAGCTAGTCAGCTACGTTGCAACAGCTTGTCGCGTGGCGACTCCAACTCTCCAAGATTTTATTATCATTTTGTTCATTTTGAAATCAAACTATCCAAGTCTACATGTAGATACACTGTCTTACTCTAACTTTTATATTAAATTATGTACAGATATCGATGATTGATAGGTAAAAAAAATCGCAACTTTTTTTTATCTTGTTTTCGTTTCTCGTGTCGTGTGCTTCTTTTGATGGAGTAGCGGTAAGGCTTTGTATATTTGCGTTGTTGGCTAGTGTAGAACTTTTGTTTTTATTTGGTAAACATTGTCTAAATAAGAAGTAAGGCTCAAAAGATTTATCTCACAAATTACAAGTAAACTGTGCAATTAGTTTTTATTTTCATCTATATTTAATGTTCCATGTATGCGACCAAAGATTCGATGTGATAGGAAATTTTGAAAAAATTTGCGAACTAAACGAGGCCTAACCGTTGCCTGCGAGTTGAAACAAAGGTCTCAGCATCGGTTGGGGGTTGGACTTTCGTTTCGCCGTCGCTGGAGCATCCTTTGCTTCATTTGCAAATTTCTGGTGCTATCTTTGAGGAACAATTAAGCTAAAGCTACCAACTTTGAGCTTGACGAACGGACGTTGGTTCAGCTTTCTACGTTGTCGTTGCCGCGCCTTTTCAGTTGTGGTTCCATATGCTTTTTCTTTCTGTCTTTTATTACTCGATGATGTTGCCATTTCTTAAGATAGCCTGTTTCGATCAAGAATATTGTCACTTGTTTCCATCATGGAAACTCATGATTCGAACACATGTGTAAGGAAAAAATTTTCATTCAAAAGAAAATGTCAAGATAAACATTTTTCTCATTGATGTTACCATTTGCGTAAAAAAAAGATGGATAATAAGATCTTAATTAGGTATGCTCTAGCTACTTTAGGATATGCTGCATATTTATTTAAATACAAATTTGTGTTGAAAAATTAATTTACATGGGTGCAATGTCGCATCAAGACTTCCTCTCTTTTCTAATTATTTTCTTCTAATAGAAATACAAGTCCATATGCCCATATCTCTCCAGTTCTTTTTTTTTTGAGATGGAGAGAGAGGGAGAGAGAGAGAGAGTTGCTCACCGTGCTTTAAGTATGTTTGATTTCTCAAGTAGTAAGAATGATAGTTAAAAAAGGAACAGAGGAACGTTACTCCTAACTCCTAGTCTGTTTTTTTTTTTCATTGACCATAAATGCCTAATGATTTTTTTATAGATTTTCAATACTAGTGGTGGAACCAATCCGCCAATGTTTAAGTTTTTTACCGGACACACGTTTGATCTCAAGATTTGCTAATATAACCTCTCAAATTAAAGGTGTCTCCAAAGATGGTATGTGCACATACATCCATATTATAAATAAATCATTATGCATATCCGTGTGTGTCTACGTTAATGTGTTTTAGAAAATCATTAGAAAAAGCCTATATCTATCTTATAATCCTAAACCCCACTAGCCATAGTATCTCGACATGCAAGTCGTTCACCTTAGCACTTCACTACCACGTGTATTTAATTATCATCATTAGTAAGTCATGCCATCCATAATCATTAATCTATAATAGTTTATTCTATCTTATATGTAGTTAGTCTAATTTCATTTTAATTCTTTTGTAAATCCCATAGCAAAGCGTGGAGTATGTTTTAGTTTACATAAGTTTTTAATTACTACCTCCTTCCTAAATAAAAAGAATATAAATCACACTTCATGAGCAGTCATCAAAGAATCTTAAATTTGACTAAGTTTATAGAAGATATTATTTATATTTAGATCTCCAATTAAGTTTGTCAATAAAAATATATTTTTTGGTTAATCTAATGATACTTATTTGCATCATAAAATCAATAATTTTGACATATATTTTGTTAAAATTAAAAATCTTTGACTCCTTAGAAAACGATAGTGAGGGCGTGTTTAGTTCCCCAAAGAATGCAAAATACCAATTACTTTAGAATAATGAAATACAAAATGCTAAAATTTTCAGGGTCATATTTAGTTTTATTCAAAATACAGAATTTATTATCCTCATCAGGGCCTTTTGAGACTTTTTGGTTTTTTTTTTGCCTCTTGAGGCTAAAATCCAAAATAGAGAATAGACACCTTTTTGCTCAAAATTTTGTATGGTGTTTAGTTCTATTATATAAAATGATAGATCTAAATCTTTTTTTTTGATAAAAAGGGAACTAAATCCACCCCTGAGTAGAATGATCGGTAAGCTCGCACTTGTGTTGTAGTAGGTGCGCGTGTCGGTGTTGGCCATCTATATGGCGTACGGACGCGTTGTCGGGTATCTTTCACCTTTCATCAAGGGTCGTTCTGGTTTACGCTTCGGATTTTTGTGGCTTCTGTGACTCGATCTACTCCGTTTCTTTAAAGCACGGCGGCGGAGAGCATGTGAGCAAGACGAGGAAGCTTCCAATCCCAGCAGGATCCACACCGAATCACCTATCGCTGCTTGGGCCCCGGCTACCGGTGACGATCGATGGTGATTCGTGGATTGACCCCGCGGCCCGCGCACGGCTTCCGAGCTAGGATGATTCTTCACTGGATCACCGATCACCACCGCTCTCAAGTTGCTGGTCAAATACTCAAACAAGCCTGGTTAACTTTCGAAAAAGAAACCAAGGCTGGTTAATTTATTATTACTACTTACCCTTAGGTCAAACAAGATGTTCTTGGTCACCTCTTTTTCCCCCTCTCGGAGCTCACCAATCATTTTATATTTTTTTTGTCTAAAAGCAACCATCCAGAAATTTGACAATCATATATATATAATAGAGAAGAACAAGCTTACAACAACAAATAAAAGAATAAACGAAACACGAAAGAAGCTATAGTAAGACAATCAACATAACAACACACTACTAAGAGCATCTCCAAGGGTTATGCATTTAGACTTTGCATTTACTAATTTGCAAAAAAAAAACTTAAAATGTGTTCCAATGGTTTTACATTTAGACTTTGCAATTTGCATAACTTGACATTAGGTCTAGACTTGACATATATGCCAAGCCCCCCAGGCTTTGCAAATCGTGATCGTCCCACACCCGCGTGACTCGGGCTGCGTTCCGTCCACCCGCGCGACTCCTCCACGCGCGAGCGCCACCAAGTTTTGCCGCGAAGCTTTGCTGCAGAGGAATAGGACGGGGCGAGGTTCAGGACGGACGAGGTTCATGATAGGTGAGGACCAAACGATGCGGTGCGAGGACCTGGACGGGGCGACGACGGCTGAGCGAGGAATGCCGCGATACGAAGGCGTGCGACGCGCGAAGAATTACCGGCGACGAAGAAAATCGCACGCCAAGAGAAAAACCTTCCAGAAAAAAAAGTGTGGGCCCAAAATTCCCTCAATGCCAAGTGAAAATGCAAAACCGTTGAAGATCACGCCTTTTTATCCTTGCCATTTTTATTTGGAACTTTACAAACTCCATCAAATACAAAACTAAAAATGCATAACCCTTAGAGATGCTCTAAAGTATCCACTAAAAGTACCAACAACAATCCCAGCATACCTCACACGCCATAGCAAGAGGCACAAGATGAAGGGGTGAGAAGGGAGGGTTTTATTAGCAATGCAACCAAGAAAGAGAATGACATCCACATGTCGCCAATGCTAGCTCAAGATTTGACATAAAAATTTCAATGAGAACCCCCCAAGTGGAGACGGTGGGCTCAAGGCAAAGCCTCCAACGAGGGATGTGGCGATAAAAACATCATCATTGTCAGTCTTACCAAGAAGCCAAGTAGGGCCTTTGCCCAAAAACCACCATCCAACCCCTAAAGCCCACATACTCCCACCAAGTCACGAGTCACCATTGCCATGCCAAACTGGCCATCAAATAGTTGGACAAGTTACCGAAGCAACAACCATGGCAAGTCGCTGCCAAACGGGAGTTAGCTGCCACAATGACCAAGGCAAAAGCATGCATGTCCCTTTTCAACCACATAGGCCCAAAAATGCAGACACCGTCAACATACCATCTGCACAGCCATGGTCACTGCCACAACTTAGCCCCACTAGGCAAAAGGAGCACTGTTGTTACACTAAACTAGATAGTACCATGTGGGCTAGCTGTCATAGTGAAAGGTCCAAATGGCTAGAGGGAGGGTAAATAGTCTATTTAAAAATTTCTACAAACTTCAACTAGACAAGTTGATTAGTAAAACAAAAGGCGAAGCTATTCTAGCACTAGCACAACTAAGCTATGCAAGCCACCTACACAAGTCTAGCAAGAAAGCTAAACACAAGTTACAACAAGAAAGCACAACTACAAACTTGCTACACTCCTAAACAAGAAGACTAAACTAAACAAGCTAAACAACTAGCAAGAAATACAAGTAAGTAAAGGAGTGAAGAGTGATTGTTATACCAACGTTGTAGAGTAGAGATATATCCAACCAATCACTCACAATCACAAGAGAGTCCTCGGCAAGAGATGACACAAGATTTTTTACCGAGGTTCACTTGCTTCCCGGCAAGCTAGTCCTCGTTGTGGCGATGCACCCACTTGATGGACCACGAGCTAATTGGCAATCCAAAGCCAAACCCTCAGCGGGTGCCGCACATCCACTCACAAGATGGGGATCCTCTAAGCCACGAGCAATTCACTAGAGTAGCCAACTGCGATCTCCCGCGGGAAAGGCTCAACCCCTCACAAATCACTTGGTGAGGCTCGAAACAATCTCCAATCACGAGCTCAACACCACCGCTGCTCCAAGCCGTCTAGGGCGTCGGGAAACACCCAAGAGTAATAAGAAATCTGCAACAAACTCAAGAATCAAGTGCCACTAAATGCAACTCTCAAAGCAATGCACTTGAATCTCACTCAATCTCACTAGGATTAGCAATCAAGCAAGGAGATGAGTGGAGGAAGTGTTCTCTAGCTCAATGTATGCCTCAAGTATTCAAATGTGCAAGAGTTTGCCTCCCAAAGCCGGCCACCTTCTATTTATAAGCCTCCTCAAAGAACTAGCCGTTGGCCACTTTCACTGGGCTGAAATCGGAGGCACCGGACGCTACTAAGTGAGCACCGGACGCTCGACCCCCTGCGTCCGGTGCACTGGGGTTGGCCACGTGTCCTTCTTGAATCTTGCGTGTCAGTCTGTAACGGCTACCTGTGAACCACCGGACGCTCTGCAGGTCCACACCGGATGCGTCCGGTCCTTAACGAACTAAAACTCAGAGAAGACTGCAAACTTGTAGGGTCATCGGACGTGAGCCACCGGACGCACCCTGAGCGTCCGGTGCTCACCGGACTTAAACTCAGAGAGGGTCGCCAAAACGCCCGCGCACACCGGACGCTGAGCACCGGACTCACTCCGGTGCGTCCAGTGCACTCTGCTACACCCGACAGTACACCAGACGCTAAAGGCCAGCGTCCGGTGCCTCCGCGCAGTGCGTCCGGTGAGTGTTTCTCAGCGAAAAACACTCCCGTGACTTCTCCAAATTTCCCACCGGCGCAATAGAAAATATACACTTAATTTTCTCAAAAGCGTTGAATCCCTCTCAACCCTAGGAACTCTACCTCCTTTGCAAATGTGCTAACACCAACAAGTGTCCACCACCAAAGTGCAAGTGTGTTAGCTTTTCACAAACATTTTCATCAAAGGAGTTAAGTTTGCACTTTACTAGATCTTAATGCATATGCTCAAGATATGGACCTAGTAGCACTTGATTCGAGAGATGACCGTGATTTCCCCTCTTGATAGTCGGCTATCTATCAACCCGATCAATCACTTCTCTACTCATCTTAGACCGGGAAAAGTAAAACCCTATGTTTATACCTTTTGCCTTGATCACTTTCTTCCTTGTTTATCATCATGATCTCTACATCAAGCTTCATCTCTTTGTAGTCATGTGGCCACCTTTCCATGCCACCATGCACCTTCATCACATGTGTTGCTATGCCTAACTCAAATCACTTAAACACAAGACATTAGCAACTTGGTGTCATTAATTACCAAAACCAAACTTGGGCTTTCACATAGCCACAACCATGATAAGTCGTTGCCACGTAGACTGCCTTACAAAGCTAGTCATTATGACACCAACCGTTGCTATCCCAATCTTCGCCCCATACTCTCACTAATGTTAGTTGCCACCATCTTAGGTTTGCCTTCTCCTTAGTTCAATGCCATACAAGGCCAAGATCTCCTATCATAGGTTGCCATCACTCTTAGCACGCTAGCCTGCCATCAATTATTAGCAAGACTGCCCTGAGGAGCACTGGTGCCTCACAAGGTTGGGCCAAGGTCGCCATTGCAAGTCATGCTAGCCGAGGGCAAGAATGGGCGTGACTAATTGGAGCCTGTTCGCATTTCTTAACATCATTGCAAAAAGTAGAGACAAACTTTATCCTAACAACAATGCTAAAAATGTTGGTATGTAATTAACTTGTCATTAGCAACTAGCCATATGTCTAATACCATTATTTCTAAACATGAAGTAGGTTGTCATCCCTAATCATATATGCTAAGAATAAACACAGGTTTTACATATATTAATAAGGATAGGTAGAAATAAATATATAATAAATAAAATAAGAATAATTCTACAAGCGGACAGATAATTATACCATTGTAGCATTTTACCTAGAGTATACTAGGTTGTCAATTTATATTTATACCACTAGGAAGGACTATTGTATTAAAATAGTATTGGTACTAATTATATATATTCAATGCAATAAATGTTATTACCCATATCATTACTTTAATCATAACAGGTAGAGGTCACAAGATAAATATATATATAAGGTAAAAAGCATAATCAAGCATCATTAATAAAGATAATCATCACAGCACTTTCTAGTCATAGATCTAATCTAGCCAATAAATAAACTAGGAAGTAAATATATGAAGTACTTTAACCTGTGTCAATGAATAACTTAAATTAGTGCAAGAACATCTAACAATCATCGTATTAGCACTATCCTACATCATGATCATATGTAATGGAGCATCATCTAGGGAAGGTGAGAAACAGAGTAATGTTAACGGTTCTTAAGTATCAATTTTAATTATGAAATAAACAAGGGAAAGGACCAATATACAAACAACACCTAGAATTAGGGTTTGATCTGACAGAATTCCATGAGTTTTGTTGTTTATCTATTTCTGCAGGGGGTTATCAAGAAATATGGAAGAAAGGCCCACATGTCGGGTTTACATAGAGATATTAACGTGCCGCACAATTATTCAACATCTAGAAGACTCCAGAAGCCACGGGAACGAACGGGAGGCCGATTGGGCCCGGGGGCAGGGCGCCCGCCCTCCCCCCTTGGGCGCCCGCCCACCTGTGGTGGCCAATCACGTTCAACCTCACTGATTATGCTCCACCGACCTAAAGGATCAAGGAGAACCGTTCAATCAATGTCGGTTTGATCCGACGACCCAGATTCATTTGAAAAGACTATATAAGCAAGGCCCCCTGGCCCCTAGAGGGGAGAATCCAATTATTCATTAGCATATTTTCCAGAGAGGATTCAGAGAGAGAGGTTCCTTAGGGTTCCCACCTCATAGGCCGTAGCATCCAATGTGAGAGTAGACTAGTTCTACTAGAATGAGAGAGATAGAGTGGAGGTGTAGATCGGAGGAAGCCCGGCCTGTCGGTGTCTACTCTGAGGTTGTACCTGCCGGATCAAGTCTCCTAACCCGAGGCTTGCTCCTAGAATTCTTCAGTATTTCGAATTCTAAATTCTAGTAAGTTCTTCGTTTTATTGTTCTTTGGTTTATGAGTTTACTTTGATCTCTTCGCGTAGAGTTTAGAGTAATCATCTCTAGCGTAAACGTGGTGTTTGGGCTAGGATACTCATAGATATCCCCTGACTAGCTGGACCGTGGTAGTAGCGAGGAACGTGATATTTCCGAGTTACCTTTGTAGCCCATATCCCGTTAGCAGGATCGATAGGGTTTATAGGTGCGGGTCGAACATCCTCTATGGTGTCTAGATTCTGTGAGCCTCCCTAATAGAACAGTAGATCATCCTTACCAAGGTTAGAATGAGAGTGCGATTGTAGTCTTCTATATACATCACTCACATCGAATCACATTGCTTGTAGCCTAAAGGTTAGTAGTAATAGACCGGGTTAGTCAGATGCACACTTTCTCCTAGTGGTAAAAATATAAATACGATACTCTGGATAACATCCCGGGTGAAGTGCTCACCGATATCCGTGCGCTTGCGGATTAATTCTGATTGCGTTACCAAATATCAACAAGTAACACCAAACTTCATGACCGTGCTCTGCTAGGCCTACGTACGGGGGATGGACTACAGAGGAAACCAACATAGCTGTCACCTACGTGGACTACCAAATGACCTAGCACATCAGGATGCACTCGCAGATAGGCAAGATATCTAAACACCACGTCTACATACTGCCAACCATTCACCCATGGTACCTCTAGAAAAACGCTATACGAGCAATTACATAAATTAAATAGACCCACTATGATAGATGTATAATAAAAGTAGAAAATGACTATTGCAATTAAGAACAAATGGTCTATTAATTTTTCCTTAATCATGATGAATACAATAAGAGAGAAAGACTAGAACTATACCAGACTCCACAACTCTAGACAGTCGCTTCAGATCCAGACGATGAACTAGAACTCCTCTACTTCTAATCCAACTAGAACTAGAACTGTGAACTAGAAGGCTCTTGATAAACTAGAAGACTATTGATGGCTTAATGGCTTGAGGCCTTGCTAAATGAATGAGTTCCTCTTCCCAGGGGGGCTGCCCTTTCTTTTATAGTCTGGTGGGGTAAACGTGCGCCGTTTGATCAAACCGACTTAGAACACGACCGAGATGTATCCTTGGAGGCGGAGGAGGAATCTTCCAAAAGCGGGGGTCGGAAACCCTAGGTAGGGCACCGAGCGGCCCCATGTGGGGCCGGCCGGCCCTACCCAATGGCCCCACGGGTCCCGTCTTCTCTCGTGTCTTCCAGAAGGTTCCCACGTCCCAATGGCGGTTCATTTCGTCGCGGTTAAGTTTCGTGATTTTATGCACTTTAAACCTTCCTTAATGCTTTTCTAGAATAGTCCCTAGAAAATATGAAATATCCAAAATTCATGGAAATTGTTAGTTAAAACCCTAGACTAGTGTGTATTCACGTATCTTTTCATGTCTAAAGTCTTAATAAAAGTTGGCGTTATCCACCGTCAACAGAGCCGACTGTCGTTGACTGACAAGCATTGTCGAGTGCTCAAGTTACTCCCATCACACAAAGCAGCACTGGTGCCCTAATCTATTAAGCCATCGACCAGATCTAGCCTAGGGAAGCCAAGCAATGTGAGCATCGACAAGGCATGGCTCGTCGACAGAAGTGGTGTCAGCCACCATGAGTATACCATGATGAGAGGAGAGAGGAAGGTCATCTCTAGCTCCAATGGTGACAAGACACGGGGAGGGCTTGAGGTACGTAGTGGCGGTAGAGGCTGAGATCACTCTAGCCAACCATGGGTGAAACACAAGCCCCTAGAATGTAAGTTTTTTTTATGTCTTTAATCTTTAGCTCGACTATGCATAATGTGCAATATGTGTGGATAATGAAATTAAATATCAAATTTGCGAGTTCATATCTAGAGTTTATCTAAGTTAGATCATATTGTACTATATTACCAACCATTTAAATACACCACTACTAGTAGAACTTGAAAAATTCTAGCACACATTTTTAACTCGAAAAATATGTTCAAACTTCCTTGTGTTGTGTAGAACATACTAATGTCATTTATATTCAACTAGTATGATAACCCAGGCTAACGCTATAACAACATATAACCATGCAAATCAAATAACTAAAAGGCATATATTGTTGAATATAATGGGCTTTTAGCCCATAATTATATTTGATGATTAATTCAAGGGCCCATAATAAATGCTATAATGAAAACGGTTTAGTACCGTATTGATGATTGACCATGTGTTAACTCAACTTAAATAGGTGGCCTTTGATAGCTCCTATGGAGAAGTTGAGGAAGGGAAAAGGGGTGCCACATGCGCTCGTGCGCGCGCCGCCGCCGCCGAGCCGAGCCGTGCCGTGCCGTGGCTATTGACGGTCCTTAATGCTCACATTTAACCGTCAAATAATCATGGAAAAGGACCTATATGCAATCAACACCCAAAATTAGGGTTTCATGTGACAGAATTCCACGAGTTTTGGTGTTTGTCTATTTCTGCAAGGGGTTATTAGGAAATATGGAGGAAAGGCCCGCACGTCGGGTTTACATAGAGATATTAACGTGTGCGCCAATTTTCTATCATCTAGAAGACTCCAGAAGCCACGGGAACGAACGGGATGCCGAGCGGGCCCGGGGGCAGGGCGCCCGCCCTCCTCCCTTGGGCGCCCGCTCTGCCCTGGTGACCAATCAGGGCAGGTCTCGCGGATCGTGCTCCACGGCCTTTGAGGATCAAGGAAAACCGTGCGATTAAGTTCAGTTTGATCCGACGGCCCATATTCATTTGGAGGGGCTATATAAGCAGGCCCCCTAGCCCTTGGAGGAGACAACCTCTTCTACAGAATCAAAGCTAGGGTTTCAATTATTCATCCAAGTAGAGAGGATCCCTCTAGTTCATCTAGTTCTAGTTTTAGTTCATCTAGTTCTAGTTCTAGTTGTAATCTAGAAAATAGGGAGAGAGAAGAGGAGAGCGGAGGAGGAGCCAGATCTGTCGGATCTTCCTCAACATTGTACTTTTGCAGCAACTGGTTCGTTCTTCATCGTTCTCCAAGTTCTTCAATTCATAATTCCTGAGTTCTTTAATTACTTTATTTACATTCAAGTTATTTATTGGATTCCCGCTTGCATCAAGTGCTCTAGTCTTTGCAACGTTAGAGTAGTAATTAATAGATTAGACATGGTATTTAGTCTTGCAATTACCTAGAATTGCACCCAATCCTGCGTATTGTTGTGGTAGCCCTAGGGTAGTGATAGCCCTAACGGTCGACGTATTCCACCTCGTTCAGATCGTAGGACCGTAGTCAGAGCTTCCTAGCCCCCTTCTCATCTCTTTATGTGGTTAGTGTTCTGATGTCCCGAAATAAATAATCTTTAAAGTAATTCTTGATTCTTAGATCAACTAAAGAACTCTCAGGAAACTTCCTCTCTTCCCACCAAAAATAATTATATAGTTATCCTTGGGCGATCTTAAATCTTAATTAGTACACTCACGTTCCCTGTGGAAAATCGATACTCTGGAATACTCTCGGCTGAAAGCTACATCGGTATCCGTGCGCTTGCGGATTTTTCTGTTTGCGTTTAAAATACCCAACAAGCTTTCTGGCGCCGTTGCCGGAGAACGGTAGCTATGCTAGTTTCGAACCAAGTTGTCCGTGTATCCTTTTTCTTTTCCTTTTTACCACACTCACCTTACCATTTTCACCATACCACATGGATTTCACTCCTATCTATAAATTCTTTGCTCCAAAGGGCGAGTTATTAGAGCCACCTCCATCATCACATCCAATTCTTATAGATGGCTACGACCTCGGTCCTAATCTAATAGCCATGATTTAGGAGCAACCCTTCTCTGGGCAAGTAGATGAAGATCCATACACCCACCTTAGAGAATTCGAGCAGTTGTGCTCTTGCCGATCTATTTCTGGCATGACACAAGAAATCCTTAAATGGAAATTATTTCCATTCTCCCTTTTGGGAAGAGCAAAAAAGTGGTATGCTCATTCTGTAGGAGGCGTTAATGGAAATTGGGATGAACTTCGGGACAACTTTTGTCTCGCTTTCTTCCCACTTTTTCGAAACGCTGACCTTAGAATCGAAATTCTTACATTCAAACAAAGAGAGAAGGAAACTTTAGGAGCAGCTTGGGCTAGGTTCACAAGCCTTAGCATTTCTAGTCCAAACCTTTCCCTACCTGACCATGTACTGTACTACCACTTTTATCGTGGTCTAAACAAGGAAGCTGCTCTTCACCTCGACATTGCTTCAGGAGGCTCATTCACACACAAACTCACAGATGAGGGGAGAGCTATCCTAGAGAGAATCCTTGAAAATACCCCTTACACAGGCATTTATGATGAGTTTCCTAAAGAAGAAAAAGAAGTCGAGCCTAATCCTAAACCGAGTTAGAAATTCCACCTAACCCATCTATTAATTTGGTTGTAGAGAAACCTCCTGATAAGGGAATGCAAAACCAACTAAGGGATGATGAACCACCACCTTTAGAGCATCCCTTTGAATTCGAGGAAGATCTTTTTGAAGATTATGGAAACACCTCGAATTTTCCTATCCAAACTCGACCTCTAGCAGGGACCACTCAATCTGTTCTAAGAGTAGAATCTGTTGACATAGAACACATCAAAAGCCTTTCGGCTATTCTGAGTTACGAATGGCTAACAGAAGCAGAGCTGTCTCTTGAGGTAGCTCAGATCATCACTCCTTCAACCATTCTTCTGTGCCAAATTAGAGGGTCCGCTAGGAAGGTCCACTACAATCCATATATTGGGATAAATGTTATTTCCAAGGAGTTGGCTGACACTCTTTATCCCAATGAGTCCATAACCCCATCTCAAAAACTTTTACAAAGTCCATCTGGATTAATTCTAGAAAGCCATGGGGTATTAAGGGCAGTTCCTGTTAGAATCAAGGACTCTGGAATATGTCTAGATTTTCACATTTTTGACATACCGGAGATTCCCCTCTTGATTGGCAGACCAATCATGAAACTTGTACAAGAACAACCACAACGAGGTCATCTAGACTTCAAGGTTGAGAATTCCACTATTGTTGTTCCTCTTGCTAGATCAATTAACACGATAGTGGAACCCAAACTTGAACCAGATCCTATTGGGGAGACCTTAATGCTGACTCAAGAGGAGATGGCCCAACCATTCTTTAATCATGAACACTTTGTTCAAGAAGAAGAAGAGTTGGTAGAACCCGTTGAGCTAGACAAAAATGAACAACCTTCACCTCCTTCGATAGAGTTAAAACCTCTTCCTTTTGGCCTTAGATATGTCTTTTTGCACAACAACCCAAAAACTCCAATAATTATCAGTGACAAGCTTTCTGATTATGAAACACAACAACTTGTCACTGTTATTGAAAGGCATGGATCAGCATTTGGCTACTCTCTCGAAGATCTCACAGGCATTAGTCCCATTCTCTGCACTCATCGTATCCCTATTGATCCCAATTTCACACCTTCAAGGGAACCACAACGGAGACTTAACAATGCTATGCGAGAGGTTGTTAAGAAAGAGGTCCTCAAACTCTATCATGCTGGGATTATTTATCCTGTGCCACATAGTGAGTGGGTTAGCCCTGTTCAAGTAGTGCCAAAGAAAGAAGGAATGACGGTCGTTAGGAATGAGAAGAATGAACTCATCCCTCAACAAATTGTCACTAGATGGCGTATGTGTATTGACTATCGAAAACTCAACAAAGCTACAAAGAAAGATCACTTTCCGTTACCCTTCATTGATGAAATGTTGGAATGGCTTGCAAACCACTCTTTCTTCTGTTTCCTTGATGGTTATTCTGGATATCACCAAATCCCAATCCACCCAGATGACCAAGAAAAGACTACCTTTACATGCCCGTATTGAACTTATGCATACTGACGAATGTCGTTCGGATTGTGCAATGCTCTAGCTTCTTTTCCAGCGGTGCATGATGTCTATTTTCTCGGACATGATTGAGAAGATCATGGAGGTTTTCATGGATGATTTTACCGTCTATGGCAAAACCTTCGATCATTGTTTGGAGAATTTAGATAGAGTCTTGCAGCGATGTGAGGAAAATCACTTAATCTTGAACTGGGAGAAATGTCATTTTATGGTTCAGGAAGGAATAGTGCTAGGACATAAAGTGTCCGAACGTGGTATAGATGTGGACAAAGCAAAGATTAAAGTTATTGAAAAACTTCCACCTCCCACGAATGTGAAAGGAATCCATAGCTTTTTGGGACATGCAGGGTTCTATAGACGCTTTATCAAGAACTTCTCTCAAATTGCTAGACCCCTAACTAGTCTCCTAGCTAAGGATGCACCTTTCATCTTTAGTGATGAGTGTCATGAATCTTTTCACACTCTTAAGAAAGCACTCATCTCAGCCCCGATTATTCAACCACCTGATTGGAATCTTCCTTTTGAGATCATGTGTGATGCTAGCGATTTTGCGGTTGGTGCCGTTTTAGGACAAACCAAGGATAAAAAGCATTATGCCATATCCTACGCTAGCAAAACCTTGTCTGGACCATAGCTCAATTACACTACCACTGAAAAAGAGCTTTTGGCTGTTGTCTTTGCTATAGACAAGTTTAGATCTTACTTAGTGGGGGCAATGATAATCATCTATTCAGACCATGCTACTCTCGAGTACCTCCTCACTAAGAAAGATGCTAAGCCTCGTCTAATTCGATGGATTCTTCTACTCCAAGACTTTGACATAGAAATCTAAGATAGGAAGGGAGTAGAGAATTCCGTAGCCGACCACTTGTCTAGGCTTCAATATAAGGAAACATATGATGAGCTTCCCATAAATGACTACCTAAGGGATGACACCCTGCTTAAGATAACACATGCAGATCCATGGTACGCAGACATCGTAAACTTTATAGTAAAAGGCTATGTCCCACCTGGTACAAACAAAAGGAAGTTGCTTCACGATAGTTGTTTCCACCTTTGGGATGAGCCATATCTTTTCCAAGTCTGCGCTGATGGACTCCTGCGAAGGTGTGTTCCTATGGCTGAGGCTACTCAAATTATGGAAAGATGCCATGCCTCGCCATATGGAGGACACTGTGGAGCTTTCCGAACACATGCTAAAATTTGGCAAAGTGGCTTTTTCTGGCCAACGATGTATGAAGATACAAAGGACTTTGTCAGGAGAGGCCACCGATGTCAAAAACATGGGAATATCAACTCACGAAATGAAATGTCTCTCACAAATAATCTTCAAGTAGAACTTTTCGATGTATGGGGCAATGATTTCATGGGGCCATTCCCTATGTCCAGGAACTGCGAGTATATCTTAGTAGCTATGGACTACATGTCCAAATGGGTAGAAGCCCTAACTTGTCGATCAGCTGATTCAAAACATGCCAAGAGAATGTTCGATGAAGAAATCTTTCCTCGCTTTGGTATACCATGGATAGTTATAAGCGATGGAGATTCCCACTTCATCGACAAAATCTTCCGGAAGTACCTAGCTGATCATAGAGTTCGACACAACGTCGCAACATCATACCATCCTCAGACTAGCGGTCAAGCCGAAACATCAACAAACAAATCAAAAATATTTTACAAAAGACCGTAGATGAGATGGGTAAGGGGTGGAAGGACAAACTTCTTGATGCACTTTGGGCATATAGAACTGCATTCAAAACACCCATAGGCATGTCACCTTATCAACTTGTATATGGAAAAACTTGTCATTTGCCTGTGGAAGTAGAGTTTAAGGCTCATTGGGCACTCAAGAAATGGAATATGGATCTCCACCTCGCTAGCGAGAATTGTCTGATGCAACTATCTGAGCTAGAAGAATGGAGAGAGAAAGCCTACCACAATTCAAGGATCTATAAAGAGAGAACAAAACGATGGCATGATAAGAGAATCAAGCACAAGGAGTTTAAGCCTGGAGATAAGGTTCTACTATTCAATTCAAGAGTTAATCTCTTTGGGCATGGTAAGCTACGAAGTAAGTGAGATGGACCATACAAGGTTATTGACACTTCAACTCATAGAGCCATTACCATCCAAGACGACATAGGTAACACTTTTAAGGTAAATGGTCAACGCTTGAAAATCTATCTCGAGCCACAAAACAACCTGGTAGAGGAACTTGATGTGATTGAGTTCATAGAATTCTCACATTAAGCTCTCATAAGGTCTAGACAATTACCGAACCCTTAACATGCTCCACGAGTTTTGTTGTCTATTTGGGTTGTGCAGGATTTTGAGGCTTAAGAAGAGTGAGACCGAACATGCAGGCCACAAGAGTGAACGACTATGTCAACATCCAGCTTGGGGGAGGCACCCACGTGTATCTAGATAAGTATTACTTTTCTTTCTTGGTTTTATTTACTAGTATTCGGAAATAAATAAAAAAAATGCATAACCATGAAACCAAACAAAGTTTTTCTTTTGAGTAATATACAATAGTTTTGTGTAATCCTAAGTTTTAAATAAAATAAAAAGAAAATTTGATCCAAGTCTAGGTAATTGACAAACATGATATGAGAAGGTCTGAGCTACTATTTAACTTGTTCCAAGTTTCGCTAGAGTTCTGGAGATTTTATCTTTTGAAAATTCAAAAAAAAGAGATCCTGTTTGACATAATACCTAGAGTCTTATAAGATATAAATATTGAAACTATGGGCACTTGCTTTGTTCAAGCCATTGTTAATTCTTGTAGTTTTGGTTGAGAGAATTATCATGCTCCAAAGATCAAGATTTTTTCGTTTTAAAAATATAAAAGATTCACTCTTCCGAAGTATTATTGCGTTAGAGGCATGGGAGTATGCAAAAATTTGATTCAAAAAAAGAGTGAGACGAGAGGTAAAAATGGACAAGTGTCCGAAGTAGAATTAGGGGTACAAAGATACCCAACTGAGTGGAAAAAAATGGACATGTGTCCAATAGTAGAATTAGGGGTACTTGGTGCCCACTTGAAAAAAAGAAGAAGAAAAAAAGAAACAGACTGAAAAAAGAAAAAAAATGATAGCCCATGGTTCCTCTAATAAGCAATATGCCAGTAAGAGATGACAAACTTTTCAAAAAGGTCAAAGGTCTTGATCTAGGAGTATGACATTCCTCTCCCTTGCTCCGAGCATTGACATAGTAAAATGCAAAGTAAGTATGCTAAAACTTTTAAAGCTCTACTTATATATCTTTTGAGAAGAAGGCAAATGCCTTAGTTTTATTTTGGAAACTTAAAAAAACTCCAGAACAAAGGTAAGACAGAAGAACTTGAGATATAGTGCTTGACTTCTGTTTTTCAATCACTTAAGACCTTAGTGATAACTTAAAAACCCTATAGTAAGAGGCATAAAAGTAACCCCTGTTTTCTTGCTGATTTTAGCTTTGCTCAGGGATGAGCAAAGGTTAAGCTTGGGGGATCTTGTTGACGGTCCTTAGTGCTCACATTTAACCGTCAACTAATCATTGAAAAGGACCTATATGCAACCAACACCCAAAATTAGGGTTTCATCTGACAGAATTCCATGAGTTTTGGTGTTTGTCTATTTCTGTAGGGGGTTATCAGGAAATATGGAGGAAAGGCCCACACGTCGGGTTTACATAGAGATATTAACGTGTGCGCCAATTTTCTATCAACTAGAAGACTCCAGAAGCCATGGGAACGAACGGGAGGCCGAGCGGGCCCGGGGGCAGGGCGCCCGCCCTCCCCCCTTGGGCGCCCGCCCGCCCTCCCCCCTTGGGCGCCCGCCCTGCCCTGGTGACCAATCAGGGTAGGTCTCGCGGATCGTGCTCCACCGCCTTTGAGGATCAAGAAAAACCGTGCGATTAAGGTCGGTTTGATCCGACGGCCCACATTCATTTGGAGGGGCTATATAAGCAGCCCCCCTGGCCCCTGGAGGAGACAACCTCTTCTACAGAATCAAAGCTAGGGTTTCAATTATTCATCTAAGTAGAGAGGATCCCTCTAGTTCATCTAGTTCTAGTTCATCTAGTTCTAGTTAGTTCTAGTTGTAATCTAGAAAATAGGGAGAGAGAAGAGGAGAGCGGAGGAGGAGCCGGATCTGTCGGATCTTCCTCAACATTGTACTTTTGCAGCAACTGGTTCGTTCTTCATCGTTCTCCAAGTTCTTCAATTCATAATTTCTGAGTTCTTTAATTACTTTTATTTACATTCAAGTTATTTATTGGATTTCCGCTTGCATCAAGTGCTCTAGTCTTTGCAATGTTAGAGTAGTAATTAATAGATTAGACGTGGTGTTTAGTCTTGCAATTACCTGGAATTGCACCCAATCCTGCGGATTGTTGTGGTAGCCCTAGGGTAGTGACAGCATTAACGGTCGACGTATTCCACCTCGTTCGGATCGGTGTTTGTAGGACCGTAGTCAGAGCTTCCTAGCTATAGTTGGCCAAACGGGCGGCCCGGCCCTGGCACTATACGGCACTATGCGGCACTATGTCTATTGTGTCGTGCCGTCTCGGGCCATCATGCCAAACTCTCGGCCTAGGCACGACACTATGGCTTCTTAACCGTGCCGTGTCATGCAGATAGGCACGGTGGCCCATCGTGCTCATGCTAGCCCGTGGCTTCGAGAGAAGTCGAGAAGCTCATTGCGCCCTGCCTTAAGGAGAAGACGAGCGCTACCACTGTCGTATAGTGAGGCGAGAGAAAGAGTGGCCGCAACAAGGATGTGTCTGCACCGCCGACTAGGGAGTTAGGGTTTGAAAGGGTTGTGTGATACTTATGTACATGACTCAGAATACATTCAATGGTCATGATCTATCCTCAAAGCATCAGATGATGGAAATAATCGTGCCAGCGTCGTGCCAGCCTATTAATCGTGCCGTGCCCGTGCCGGCACTGCGGGCCGAAGTTGCGGCCCAGGCACGGCACTACCATCTGGTCGTGCCGTGCCTGGACCGTGCTTTTTAGTGTCGTGCTCGGGGCGGCCCATCATGTTAGTGCCAGATGAAAATCTATATTCCTAGCCCTCTTCTCATTTCTTTCTGTGGTTAGTGTTCTGATGTCCTGAAATAAATAATATTTGAAGTAATTCTTGATTCTTAGATCAACTAAAGAACTCTCAGAAAACTTCCTCTCTTCCCACCAAAAATAATTATATAGTTATCCTTGGGCAATCTTGAATCTTAATTAGTACACTCACGTTCCTTGTGGAAAATCGATACTCTGGAATACTCCCGGGTGAAAGCTACACCGGTATCCGTGCGCTTACGGATTTTTCTGTTTGCGTTTAAAATACCCAACAGTGGCGAGGCGTGGCGTCTTGTCTTGTCTTGACGAGGACGAGACGAGACGTGCGTGACGTGACACACGAGGACTAGACCAGACGTGACGTGGCACTCGCGTGGTGAATAAGAAAAGGGAGGAAAACGGGATCTGACCGTTGTGCAATTAATGGCAATTAACTGCTAATTGATTGACTTGTTAATGACAATTAATTGTGATTGATTGCCATTAACCAGATGTTTCCTCCTGGGGCCTATATATTCCATACGTGAGTCACCTTCCTAACCTGCGAGACACAATCAGTCATTCTTTCCTTTCCAGTTGCGTTGCTCTCTGTCCATCCTCGTCCTGAACCTCTACGCGCATAGAGATCGGGAGAGCAGGCCTCCAGAATCCGATGCCCTACATCAAGACACCTGCTCGGGTGTGCGGGCAATCAGGTTTTTGGGGAGCGTCTTCCTCGACTGCTCGCCGATGAGATCATCTTCTTCCACTCCGGCGGATCGGGATCGAGATTAGCTTCATCTTCTTCCTGGTGGACATTCGGGACTGCGACTTATTCGTCTTCGTCTTCTTCCAGGTGGACGTTCGCGGGACTCCACTGCGAACATCTTCCTGCACCGACTGAGGTCCACTACTTCGAGCAACACACTATGTCGACTAGTGTGAATGGAGCTGCCGGTGCCTTCGGCACTGGTCCCTCCTCGGGGTACAATTTTAAACGATTGTTTTTCATTTTCAGTATGTCTGTTGTAGTTGCAGTAGTTCTTGCAATATTTATCTCTAATCTGAGTAATGATAAAATTGCACACGTGCACATATATGCCACCGCAATATTATGCGTAATTTTCTGGATTAAATCAAACATTAAAATGTGTAATTTTCTAACATTCCAAAAACCTGATATTAGAAATTTTTGTGTTAGTGGTTTTGCTGTTGCGTTAAAACCGGATCTGTTTGATGGTTCAAACTATAAGCGGTGGCACGCGAGAATGATATTGTGGTTAACTGCTATGAGTTGCTATCACGCCGCGAAGGGGAAGCCGGAACAGTTTACTCCTGAGGAGGAGCAAACGTTCATGGCAGCCGATAATCTCTTCAGAGGCGCCGTGATTAGTGCGTTCGATAAAAAGTATGTTGACAACTATATCATTTGCACCACTGCTAAAGAATTATGGGATGCGCTTGAGGCCAAGTTCAGGGTTTCTGATGCTGGTAGCGAGCTGTACCTCATGGAGCAATTGTTTGATTACAAATGGTGGGTAACTGTTCTGTGATTGAACAAGCACATAAAATACAGGCACTAGCTAAGGAAATAGAACAATTCCCTTGTGTGTTGTCTGAAAAGTTTGTGGTCGGCGATATAATCACTAAGCTGCCACCTTCTTGGAAGGATTTTGCTACTTCTCTAAAACATCAGAGAAAAGAGTTTGGTCTTACCGAAGTCATGGAACTCTTGATGTTGAGGAGAAGGCGAGAGCAAAAGATACACATGGGAAAGGCGTTGAGTCTTCTAGTGCCAGTGTGGTGCAAAAGAAAAAGTAATTTGCATTCCGTAATAAGAAAAAGAACAAGCAAGAGAACAAGCAAGGGACAAATCCGAAGCCAAAGTAAACTACAACTTTTAAGAAGAAAAAGGCAGATGGAGGCTACTTTGTTTGCGGTAGCGATGACCACTAGGCAAGTGCTTGTCCAGACCACAAATTCAAACGAGAAGAGAAAAAGTTAGTGAACATGGTCATTAGCGAGGCTGAAGGAGGAACATCTGGGTATGGTAATTATTTACCCACTGTTGTTTCAGTCTATCATTCACCTGAGTGGTGGATGGATACTGGGGCTAATATTCATGTATGTGCTGACATCTCTTTGTTTTTTTCTTATCAGACCGGTGACACTAGAGCCTTACTGATGGGGAACGACTCTCATGCACAGTTCTTGGTGTTGATACGGTCATTCTGAAGTTCACTTCAGGAAAGACGGTGCTGATGAAGAACGTGCAGCATGTCCCCTCCATCAAAAAGAATCTAGTTAGCGGCTCACAGCTTTGCAGAGATGGCTACAAAATAGCCTTTGAGGCCAATAAAGTTATACTTTCAAAGTTTAAAACTTTTATTGGTAAAGGTTATGATTGCGGAGGCTTGTTCCGCTTATCTATGCATGATGTGTGTAATAAAATCGTGAACCATACTGTTATTTCGAATGAGTCGAATATTTGGCATTCGCGATTTTGTCATGTTAATTATGGTTGTTTAACGCGGCTAGCAAATATGAATTTAATTCTGAAATTTAATTTAGTCAAAGGTTCTAAGTGTCATGTATGCGTGCAATCCAAGCAACCTCGCAAGCCTCACAAGGCTGCGGAGGCGAGGAACTTGGCACCATTAGAACTAATCCATTTCGATCTATGTAAGATGAATGGTGAGTTGACTAAAGGTGGTAAACGATACTTCATTACATTTATAGACGATTGTACTATATTTTGTCATATGTACTTGCTTAAAACAAATGATGAAGCACTACAATATTTTAAAGCCTATAAAGCTGAAGTAGAAAATCAACTTGACAGGAAAATTAAACGCTTAAGGTCTGATCGTGGTGGAGAATATTTTTCAAGTGATTTTTCTGATTTCTGCGTAGAACATGGTATTATTCATGAGAGGACACCGCCATATTCACCACAGTCCAATGGGATTGCTGAAAGAAAGAGCCGTACTCTAACTGAGATGGTTAATGCCATGTTAGAGACTTCGGGACTATCTAAAGAATGGTGGGGTGAGGCGATATTAACAACATGTCATGTTCTGAATAGAGTTCCTACAAAGAATAAAGAAATCACACCATTTGAGAAATGGGAAAAGAAAAGAATAAATGTCTCCTATTTGCGTACTTGGGGTTGTTTGGCTAAAGTGAATGTGCCAATAAACAAGAAACGCAAACTCGGACCTAAGACAGTTGATTGTATTTTCCTTGGTTATGCTACTCACAGCGTAGGGTATAGGTTTTTAATTATAAATTCTGGAGTATCAGATATGAATGTTGGTACTATAATGGAATCCAGAGATGCAACATTCTTTGAAAGTGAGTTCCCTATAAAAAGTACACCTAATATTTCTAGTCATGAGTCTATAAATTCCCATTAGCAATTTATTTCGATAGAACAATTTGAGGAACCCCATGTTCATTATCCTGAGGAGGATGATAATGTAGTCACTCGAACGAGCAAAAGACAACGAAAAGTGAAGTCTTTTGGAGATAACTATATTGTGTACCTCGTGGATGATACCCCAACAACCATTAAAGAGGCATTTTCCTCTCTTGATGCTGACTTGTGGAAGGAAGCAATAAGGAATGAGATGGATTTAATAATGTCTAATGGAACTTGGGAAGTGGTTGAATGGCCTTATGGGTGTAAACCTATAGGGTGTAAATGGGTGTTCAAGAAAAAGCTTAGGCCTGATGGTACAATTGAGAGGTACAAGGCTAGGCTTGTGGCTGAGGGTTATACCCAAAGAGAAGGGGAAGATTTCTTTGATACTTATTCACGTGTTGCCCGTTTGACCACAATTCGAGTGTTACTATCTTTGGCTGCCTCTCATGGTCTTCTCATTCATCAGATGGATGTGAAGACAACTTTCCTAAATGGAGAGTTAGAGGAAGAGATCTATATGGATTAGCCTGATGGATTTGTAACAAGTGGTCAAAAGGGCAAGGTGTGTAAGTTATTAAAATCCCTATATGGCCTAAAACAAGCTCCAAAACAATGGCATGAGAAGTTTGACAGAACTTTAACTTCTGCCGGCTTTGCTGTTAATGAAGCTGACAAATGTGTGTACTATCGGTTTGGTGGGGGTGAAGGTGTGATCCTTTGTCTGTACGTGGATGACATACTGATCCTTGGGACAAGCCTTGATGTGATCAAGGAAGGTAAAGACTTTTTTTCTAATAACTTTGAGATAAAAGATTTAGGAGAAGCTGATGTTATTCTAAACATTAAGCTTTCAAGAGAAGGTCATGGTGGCATTACACTTGTGCAATCCCACTATGTGGAAAAGATTTTAAGTCGCTTTGGGTACAGTGACTGTCAATCTGCTCCTACGCCTTATGATCCTAGTGTGCTATTGAGGAAAAATCGAAGAATAGCAAGGGATCAACTAAGATTCTCCCAAATTATAGGCTCATTGATGTACCTTGCAAGTGCCACGAGGCCTGATATCTCATTTGCAGTGAGCAAACTTAGCCGGTTTGTGTCAAATCCGGGAGATATTCATTGGCAAGCTCTTGAGAGAGTGATGCGCTATCTGAAAGGTACTGTGAGCTATGACATTCACTATACCGGATACCCGAAGGTATTAGAGGGTTATTGTGATGCAAATTGGATATCTGATGCTGATGTGTTAAAGGCCACAAGTGGATATGTGTTTCTGCTTGGAGGTGGCGCTGTTTCATAGAAGTTTTGCAAGCAGACTATCTTAACGAAGTCAACTATGGAAGCAGAACTCACAGCATTTGACACCGCCGGCGCTGAGGCCTAGTGGCTTCGTGAACTCCTGATGGATCTACCGGTGGTTGAAAAACCTATGTCGGCTATTTCCATGAACTGTGACAATCAAACAGTGATCACAAAAGTCAACAGTTCTAAGGACAACATGAAGTCCACAAGGCATGTCAAACGGCGTTTAAAGACTGTTAGAAAATTGAGAAACTCCGGAGTTATAGCATTGGACTATGTCCATACATCTAAGAATATGGCAGATCAATTCACGAAGGGACTATCACGTAATGTGATAGATAGTGCGTCGAGTGAGATGAGTTTGAGACCCACGTGAGGTCTACCATGGTGGCAACCTATTCTATATGATCGGAGATCCCATGAAGTAGAATAGTGAAATAAGCCAGAAGTAGATTGTGAGGAAAGACCCTTTACTTAACTCATCTCAATTGCACTTCTTTCCTAAGTCTGTAAGGAAGGCTGGTTATATACCTTATGTATTCCAAAGCGGCTCGTGAAGCGATAGATGTTGTCCTACAGAACATCTTTAAGGAATACACCTATATGAGTTTGACTGCTAGTCACGGTCTATGAGATTTGGGTGATCTCTAGATACTCATGAATGGGCTAGAAGTATGACTTATATGCTTCAACCAGAGAGGGGATGTTCATGCAACCCGGTATCAGTTATGAGTTTAGATGAAACTTATATCACATAAAACTTGCAATTCAAGGCATAGTCCATTGTTCAAGTTGTTACTTAGTCTGTACTCTAGGTGGAAGTTCAACTTAACAGTCTCCACTGAAACGACTGGTATATGAAACGACATGGAAACTCGAGAGCTTTTCTTATGTGCCCTAGAAATAGGTGGGGATTGTTGAATATAATGGGCTTTTAGCCCACAATTATATTTGATGATTAATTCAAGGGCGCATAATAAATGCTATAATGAAAACGGTTTAGTACCATATTGATGATTGACCATGTGTTAACTCAACTTAAATAGGTGGCCTTTGATAGCTCCTATGGAGAAGTTGAGGAAGGGAAAAGGGGTGCCACACGCGTGCGCGCGCGCCGCCGCCGCCACCGAGCCGAGCCGAGTTGTGCCGTGCCGTGCCGAGGCGTGCGTGCGTGCGTGGTTAATGGCAATTAACTGCTAATTGATTGACTCGTTAATGGCAATTAATTGTGATTGATTGCCATTAACCAGACGTTTTCTCCTGGAGCCTATATATTCCATACGCGAGTCACCTTCCTAACCTGCGAGACACAATCAGTCATTCTTTCCTTTCCAGTCGCGTTGCTCTCTGTCCATCCCCGTCCCAAACCTCTGCACGCACAGAGATCGGGAGAGCAGGCCTCCGGAACCCGAAGCCCTGCATCGAGACACCTGCTCGGGTGTGCGGGCAATCAGGTTTTTGGGAAGCGTCTTCCGCGACTGTTCGCCGGCGAGATCGTCTTCTTCCACTCCGGCGGATCGGGATCGAGATCGGCTTCATCTTCTTCCTGGTAGACGTTCGGGCTGCGACTTCTTCGTCTTCGTCTTCTTCCTGGTGGACGTTCGCGGGACTGCACTGCGAACATCTTCCTGCACCGACTGAGGTCCACTACTTCGAGCAACACACTATGTCGACTAGTGTGAATGGAGCCGCCGGTGCCTTCGACACTGGTCCCTCCTCGGGGTACAATTCTAAACGATTGTCTTTCATTTTCAGTATGTCTGCTGTAGTTGCAGTAGTTCTTGCAATGTTTATCTTTAATCTGAGTAGTGATAAAATTGCACACGTGTATATATATGCCACCACAATATTATGCGTAATTTTCTGGATTAAATCAAACATTAAAATGTCTAATTTTCTAACATATATGTCAGTTCAAATGCAAAGCAAATGATGAATTGCTAATCAGATTTTGTGTTCTTCAATTCAAGCCACATCTGCTCTGAATTAATCTTCCAGGCTCCGAGTTCAAAACAGAGAACGTGCGCAACATCTAAGGTTGCCAAGCAAGCATCAACTTTCCAATAGACAAGGTCGTTCATTAGCCATAAATCCATTATGAGGACAACTGACCTTCAACAGAAATCGAGTCCTACGGTGCTCGCATTCAAGCGGCGGCTCCCCTCTCAGGCAACGTGTGGGGTGGAGCCATGCTTGCCCATGGCGGTTCTCCCCTCCTGGCGAGCACTCCTAATCGCATATAGGGTGGAGCTCTGTGGGGGTATAAACCCTGTACCCTCGTGGCTTGACATGGCTCGTACCAACGAAGGTGGTCTAGCCCACAAGGTGAAGACGTGCGGCGTACGACGTCGGTCAGCGTGCACCGCAAGGCTATGCGAAGATATTATACCAAATAGGATACTTTACTTGTAACTCTGTCCCTTCATAGTTTATAAGGAGGGGTAGAGGTCTCCTAGAGGACAACTCAACACATTACATCTCATATCATCAATACAATCAAACGCAGGAAGTAGGTATTACGCCCTCACAACGGCCGAACCTGGATAAAATCCTTGCCTTTGTCTTACGTCACCATCTAGTTCGTAGCTTGTGCTCCTGTCTGTAGACAATCTACTAGCTTGGGTATACCCCTAGGTAGACTGCCGACTATATTTTGTCGACACACTCCCCTCCACGTGGCGGGTCCCCTGCTGGTGAGCTCCCTCGAAGACATGTAGGATGGGGCCATGCTTGCCTATGGCGGTTCGCACACATGGCGGCGCTCCTCTCTAGCGGTGGTGGTGTCACTCCTCTCTAGGTGGTGGCTCCACTCCCGACAGGTCCCCCACCAGCATGCAAGGTAGAGGCAGCGAACATTGCCTCGTGAGTTGTGTGTGAGTCAGGTAGAGGAGGCTAGATGGATTCAGATTGTTGAATATGAGTGGGTAAGGAGAGAGAAAGTTACGATTGATCTATGATCGTTGATTTCGCTTAGGCTTTGTTTGGATGTTGTCGTATTCACTTCAATCCATGTGTGTTGGTGTGTATTGGGGTGGAATTTAGTTCAAGTTCCACTCCAATCCACCTCAACACATGTGGATTGATGTGAATCCGACAACATCCAAACAAGGTCTTATTTGTTTTTCTAGAGACATGAATTGGTGTGGACGTGCAGGAAAACTCATAACTGTTGGAGGAACATTGGATGTAGAAATAAACTGATGTATTTTAAGGGTAGAGATAGAAATAGAGATAAAGATATAAGAAAATGAGTTCAAACAAAACGACTGAACACTTTTAGTTAGCCACTGGTTTACCACAATGCCCGAGCTCGTTATTGGGTTAGGCCTGGGGGCGCATGCATGTACTCCTACATCCAGAAGTGCTGCGGCGCCGACCGCGTCAGCATGTAACTGTCGACGTTTATATTTATTAATAACCACCAAGTGGACTTCAAACTGCTGTCGCAGCCCTACCAAACATGTGCAGGTTTTGTCTTCCGAGTTCCGAGAGCTGTGCGGTGTGCCAAACAAATACACTATTGAATCTTTTGTTAACCGAGCACAGCTAGCGACATGTGGTTTGGTTAGGCTATTGGATCATTGACGGATCAACCAAATTTATATTTGAAGTTCTAACATTTTGATATTCAAATTCATTACGAGAATCCGGCTCTTTGCCAAATGTTAAATAGTTGTCAAGTGTTTTTGTTTCGAAGCTTTTTGCCGAGTGCTAAAGAAAAAATACTCGATAAAAAAAACACTGAACAAAGAAGTGTTAAAAAAAAAATCGGCAATGAAGTTTTTTGACACTTGATAAAGAGCTTCTTTTACCGAGTGTAAAAAAACACTCGGTAAAGAAAAATTTCAAAATGAATTTAAAAGCCCTAAACGAATTCAAATAAAAAAATTTCAACTACAAAGTTGTATAACTTCTCAAGATCTACAACTTTTATTTTTCTCATTTCTTCATTTAACAAAGTAAAAATAAATTTGTTCAGAAATTTTACATCTCTCTTAGTTTACGAAACTACAAGAGAGATATATAAGTTTTGTGAAAAATATTATAATCACTATGTCGGATGAACAAATGACTAAATAACCAAAATAAACTTTGTAGATCTTGAGAAATTATGAAATTTTATAGTTGACAACTTTTTGATTTGAGTTCATCTTGTCATGCAAAATAATCAAGTGATAGTGTTTGAAATTGATCACCTAGGAAAATAATCAACCTTTTTTTATTTCAGATTTTATAGTTTGAAATTGTTTAGGACCTCAAATAATCAATTTACATATAGTTTAATGTAATATATGAGGAACCGAAATACAATATAGACACAAGTGATAGTGTAATGCAGTGGTTAAGAAGAGAGATGCACAAGAGGGAGGTCATGGGTTTGAATCTCACCAGCCGCTTAGCCGACGTATTTTGTGCAAAAATATCGAGATTTGTGACTTTAACAAAGACAGGTGGGCACTATCCAGGTCTTCCCGAATTAAAAAAAATATTTCTTTTTGGATTTGTTTTATTTTGCTGAGTGTCAAATCGGCACTCGACAAAGTCTTTGCCGAGTGTCTGACAAATGACACTCGGCAAATACGGCTTTGCCGACAACTTTTTTGCCGAGTATGGCATTTTGCAAAGCCTTTGTGTTGTTTAAATGACCTCGAACCAAAAATCTACCAAAATCTAAGTTCTAGTTCTCATCGTTGATGACTTTTTCATTTAAAATCATTCACTGCTACAGAAGGCGCTTTTCTAGGTGATCAATTCGTATTTTCAAAGATGCTCACAAATCATCTGTGTTAATCAAAACTGCAGAGGCGGTCGATTTTGTCTGCCTCTGAAAATAGTAATACCTGAGGCGGACGCCTTGCAACGTCGCCTCAGAAGATGGCAACACTAGAGGCAAGCGTCTTGCAATGCCTACCTCCAAAAAAATCGATAAAAAATAATAAAAAAATCTCGTCGTGGAGCTTCAATCCACATCGTTGTTGCCCCTCCACCTCCACATTGTGCTCATCATCCTCGCCGTGCCGCCATTGGATCTTCACCGAGCCACCTCGATGTTGGGCACTGTGTCTGACTGTCATCCCTCCATAGGCTCAAGGCAGAGGTGGATCTCAACGGAGACAGTGGTGCTAGGAGGCAACTGGTGGTGGTGAGAAGGCAATGGCGGTGGTGGAGAGAACAAGCAGACAAGAAGAATGGAAATGAGTGTGTGGAGACAAGCATGTGGAGAAAGGGATCCGACACTTAGGTTTGTTTATTGTCCGGTATAACACCTCAAAATTTCTATTTTGGGTTATTATTAGAAAAAACTAAATAAAATGAATGGTTTTTAATATATAGATAAAATTTGCCAATAATAGTTTAGATTTACATGTGCTGTTATTAAAGAAAAATGGTGCTTTTCAAATATTATGGAATTAATTAGACGAGCATTAGTTGAGGTGATGCTTGCTTGTTGCTTGAGTTTTGTGTTTTTGAGTGTGCTAGGTTTTAGAAACACGTTTAGATGCCGTCCAATCCTTCTAGAGAATTTTCAGACTTTTTTCCATTTTCCTAAAGCAAAATCTAATTTTTAGATGCTCTAAATTCTTTTTCATGGACTCCAAAAACTTTATTTGAATTCATCATCTCCCAATCTATCTCTATAAGTTTTCTTGAACTTTTGGAGTTTTAGAAATAGTTTTAGGAGATTTAAAATGATTTCAGTTTTCAGACCTTTTTCCACCGATCAATCGTTTTAGCTCCGTTTCGAGTCATTCAACTTGTGTTAGGTTCGTGTCATTGTGCTCTATACAGTAGTACAAACATTGATTGTGTAACTCAAATATAAATTTATTGATTTAAATCTATTTGTTTTTAATATTTATTTAATTGCTTTCTAATTATAGGCAACCTAGATTTAACTTTGTTTTTTTGTCGCGTCGCGATTGAGTCAACTCATGTTGCGTGTTGAATTTTTGGAGTTTTAGAAATAGTTTTAGGAGATCATAACTGAATACGATTTTTTTTTTATAAATCCCAAAAATAAGAAATTTCAAAACTTTTACAAACGCTAGACCTATATATATTTATGCCGGTGTAACCCTCGACGCACTAATTCCAAAAGTACAACTGCTTTTTCGAGCCGCTACTCGTAACCCCGCAGATCGATCGTCAAAGTTTCGGATCTCACTTCCAACGAACTTTTCCATGAACGTTCGGCGAGCTTTTTCGGCCGCCTCCGTTGTCCTCCGCGAAAACTGTCACCACTCTGAAGTTTGTCTCGTCGACCTCTACACCGGCACGTTGTTCGTTTTGTAAATATGTATCCATTTAGTTAGGTTCCCATTCTTTTTTATCCAACTCCGGCGAACCACCGTGTTCTCCTCCCTATTTTTTTGGTCAACTTCGCTGCGGCTGACCCTCTCGGCCAGGCACTCCCGAAGGCCCTATCCGCGCTGCCATCCTGCACCCCCAGCTCGCCCCCCTTCGCGTCAGGGTGGGCATATTTTAACCGAAAACCGAAAACCGACCCGAACCGAACTGAAACCGAACCAAAATGTCGATTTTTCGGTTTCTCGGTTCGGCTTCGGTTTCCAATTCTACAGAGATCGGTGTTCGGTGCCGTAGTCGGTTTCCTGGTCACGTGAAACCGAAACACCGTATAAACGAATATACAAAGGCTCCCTCACATTTCCTCACGTATGTAGCCCATTGCAAGGCATTTGGCCCTTCGCTCGCGTCAGCCCAACTGCCCAAAGCGGAAGCCATATGAACTTAGTAGGCCCACAGCCCACTCAGCTATATTCCTACCTTTCCAATCCCTACGCACGGGACACGCATCACAGCCGAAGCCCCAGCACGTGCACAGCGACGGCTCCTAACCCTACCAATGGCGGCGGCAGCCGGCGGTGCAGCGCCTGGTCTGTGGTGATGGGGATCGCGGAGCAGATCCTCTGCACGACAGCAAGGGCGTGGGGAGCGGCGCATCGGCTCGGTAGACGGCCAGCAGGGAGCAGCGCATCCATGAAGCGGCAGCGGTGAGTAGCGAGCGACCTCGTCGTCCGACGAGCTGCGGCGAAGGCCAGCGAGCAGTGGGCCAAGCGCGACTGCAAGGCCAGCCAAGGCACGTCGTGGCCAGGGAGCAACACCCAGGCACGATGGCGAGCAGGACCAGCAGCGGTGGATGGCGACGACCAACATACCTGATGTGCAGGTTAGTTCGGTTGAATCGAAAAACCGAGCCGAAGAAACCGAAGCCGAATTCGTCGGTTCTTAATTCTGTCACAAACCGATCGGTTGGTATTGTTTGAAAACCGATTTTCTTTCAAACCGAAGAGACCGAACCGATTTATCGGTTTAAACCGAATGCCCACTCTGACCTTCGCGTGCGCCTGCTCGCACGAGCAGAATTGGTTGCTGCCACTGCTCTGTGCAGGCTAGCCCTCTGCTGCGAGCCACGTCTCGGTCGTGGGCCTCAGGCTCCGTGCCGCACCGCCACTCGATAGTACCCGGTGCCCCTCTTCCGCGATGCACAGTGGAGCCCAACCATGGTTCCAGTACCCGGGCTATTTGGTATAATTTACTATATTTTATCTTAGGCAAGTTTAACTAAGTTGGTAAATGTTTAGTTGACAACTAAGTTTAGGCATGATTCTTTTGAACTCCACATGTCATAGAATTAAAAAGTGTAACACGATTCCTTTAGGCATGACAAAATGTGGCAACTAATTTGCTAGCTACACTTTGTGTGGCTTGCCACATTACCTAAAGTTAGTTGTGGCAAACTATGGCTAGCAACCAAACAGCCCCAGTTCACCATATCTTTCTGTCTACCAGTCCACCAAGTAGCAGGTTCTTTAAACTTCAAGTGTCCATATAGAACTATGATTACAGTCACCTAAAAACGTAGACGGCTTTTGTTCAATCAAACATCGTGTGCGTGCCTCTTAAGAGTTCAGATTAATCGTGTGCACGCCTTCTCTATGGGCCCAACCACCATGACTCTGAGATAAGTTCACATCGCTAAAAAAGAAAATTCATGGTGTGCGTATGCCTCCAGGTTACTCGTGTGTATATGCCTCTATGGGCCTAACCACCACCTATGCATAGGACCAATATTGGAAATCCGAGACGAGTTCACATCGAGTTCTGGTAGCACATAGACATGTTCTATAAAAGCCACTGGCCTACTGTGGTCGTGGTAAACTTATATGTGTATTTACAAGGTGCATGTAAATCAAGATCACCATACCTTTTGCTTGTTCGTAAGGTTCAAGATGAAAAAACTACAAACAAGTATAATATAAACAACAAATGAATAATAAAAATCAATCTCAAGATTCAACCACAGAGTGTAAAGTGCCATTGCACATGAAATGAAAATCTTAAAATGTCTAAGAGAATGTATATAAACTATATATAGACAGTCTGCTTCAAAGTCAGTTTAATAAAAATTATCAAATTTAATACAAAGGATAAAACACAAATAAATATAACAAAGTTGTTGGGAAAAATGCGTACTGCACCCCCAGCAACACGGTGAAACAAGAACCTTCTCACACGGTGTCGTGAGAGGCCGAGCAGCAGTGAAGAGTGGGCTCAACAGTGGGTGAAAACAATGAATGCTCTCTCTCTCCCTTTATTAATGGCGGCATCGCTCTCCTTATATAGGGCTCGGAAACCAACCTAAGACAATTACAGAAATGCCCCGTGGTGGTGGGGGAATATCCCAGCATATTCTTACATTACAGTCTACTGACCCTAAGTCACTCGTGTAATTTCACACTACGAGCCCTGCACGCGTTCCTCGCCTAGGGCTTCAGCCTGTCGAAGGCTCGAATCCTCCGCCCGGCCACCGATCCTTCGACGCTTCTTCGTCGGAGGTTCCTCAGCCTGGCCACGCCGGAGGTTCCTCGGCCTGGCCGCGTCGGAGGTTCCTTGCCTTGGACGCGCCGGAGGCTCGTCCCCTCCGCCGTGTCCTTCGCCATCCTCCGCCACAGGAGGATCGGAGGTTCCTTCCTTCTCTGCCCGTGGACCTCCGCTGGTGTCTCAGTCCCTACGTACACTCAGTATCACAAGAGAAGCTGTCAGCGTTAGTCTTTGTCAGGATCCTCCGCGCAGTTTCATGCGAAGGTCCTTCGGGTGAAGGATATCCTTCGAAGCCGCCAGGGGGAAGGATGCGGCCAGACCCCAACAGTTCGCCCCTTTTTGGGATAATGGCACTCCTGCGGTCCATGTGCTCAAAAACGTGCCGCACTGCAGAGGCTGTGAGCATGGTTGCCGCCTTCCCCCTGGTGCGCAGGATGTGCTTGTCGGTCTTATGAAAAAAGTTTTTTATACTTGGTCATGAATTCTCTTGTTTTGCTTAGGTTTTTGAAGTCCTCCAATCCTTGTTTGATTTTTTCAAACTTTTGTTTTGTTTTTTGGGGGTGACTAGTTTAATTGCGAGATTCCTTCGTCATTGATAAGAGTTATTTGCGTTAGGAATAGCTTTATGGTTTATCCTTCGTCGATCAAATGGCGGAGGATAGTTAATAGCTGTTAAACGGATGGCGAGATCTGCGCAGCTAGCCGTTGGTTTTCCCTAATTTTTCGCTGGTAGCCGTTGGGGGTGGGGAATCGTAACGGCTGCTCTGAGTCCTCCGCTTATAGCCGTTGTGCGTCGGGAATCGCAACGGTCGCCCGTCCGCAGGCCCCCCTATAAAAGGGGTGTGGGGGAAGTGTGAGTCCTCACCCTTGCCGTTCATTGCCTGCCTAGCTTCCTTCGCTGGTTTTCGCTTAGCCTCCGTGTTGCCTGCGTGAGTTGTAGTTGGGCTGTGCTTGGTTTAGTTCTTAAGTGATTGCGGAGGTTTTAAGGTGGCTTTCCTTCCTTCGTCTCGTCCTTTGAGGGCTGATTTTTCCGGTCTTCTGTGGAATTTCCTTAGTGTCAGGTCCAGAGGTTGGCTGTGGAGGTTTGAGGATTGGATGCTTGAGGTGGCCGCTGCTCAAGATCTGGAGGAGACTCTGTCTGACGTCAAAGTTTCTGTTGGGGATCTTATCAGCGCGAAGGAGTTTGATTCAATGGCTGCGATTACATTTGAGTTTGGGGAGTCGACTGTCAGGCCGGAGGATATTGCAGATACGGTTGAGGTTGGTTTTTTCAAGGATGGTCGTGCGGAGGCTCCTCCTGCGGGCCAAACGGTGCCTGCGCCTGAGGAGTACGCTGTGGTTTTCAGAGATTTTTTCACCTGCGGACTCAGGATGCCTCCATATCATTTCCTCCGCCAGGTGATGGAGGCCTTCAACGTGGAGCTGCAGCATTTTAGCCCCAATGGGATTCTCACCCTTAGCAAGTTTGTGTGGGCTTGTGAATCCTACGGAGCTGTGCCCCATATCGACACTTTCTGCTCCTACTTTGAACTTCAGCGCTAGCCTAAAAAGGTTAAGAATGTCGAAGGATTGGATTGCATTGCGCAGTTTGGGAGCTGCACGTTCATGCCGCGCCGCACGATGCCTGGAGCGCGGTGCGAGATTTCCTTCTGTCAAAAGGGCAAGTGGGAGAAGGATTGGATGAGGGCTTTGTTTTATGTGAGGACCCCTGCTGCGTCGAAGACTCTAGATGATGGTAGGGTTGACAAGATTTACCCTTACACGTCAAAGATGAAGGAGCTCAAGCTTGTCTACAAGGTTGATCCTTCGACGCTGATGTCGGAGGAACGCAGGGCCTGCGACCAGGCCTTCGCACTGGCATGCTGTTTCTCCGACGGTCGAGATTTGGTTAAAGAGATGGTTGCTGCTGACTATTGGCCCCTTGGCCGTAGGACTGATGAGTTTACCATTGACATGCTACAAGTGCCTGTGTTTGGTCCTCCAGAGGGGTTACCCTTTCCTCGCTTCCGCGCGTGTTTGCCAGAGAGTGAGACGAAGGAGTCGTTCCTCGACTGCGTGGCGGTTTCAACTCGAAGGATCGTTGGAAAAAATTCGGAGAAGGAGTATCTCCAGCGGAAATCTACGCTTGGGGACAATGCCACGTTTTAACCACGTTTTTGAGGATCTGGGGATCGAGTACAATGAGTACGTCGTTCCTTCGGATGTGCTGCTCGGCTTGGAGAAGAAGAAGGATTCCTCCAAGGCTGTTGCTGCTGCCGAGTCGAAGAAGAGGAAGGGAGGCGGTGCTGTCAAGACGCTTGCGAAGAAGCGCAAGGCGGAGGTTGTGCTGGAGACTCCTACGGGGTCATCCTCCGACCGCTCCTCTGCTGCCGAGTCAAATTCGGTGGAGTCTCAGCCTGCGGAGGTTGCGAAGACTACACCTACGGCTAGAGGTCTTCAAGCTGAGGTCTCCCGCGCGGTCTCGTCTGTCCGCGCGCCCTTCGCGTCGCTTCTTGGGGAGGATTCCTCTGACGCGGAGGTTCCTAGGGTGAGTCCTGCGCGGGATCCTTCTGCCGAAGGAGAATCTTCGCCGAAGGAGGGGCAGGGGGAGTCCAGCGACGAAGCTGAGTCTGCTTCTGTTCGGAGGATAAAGAAGGCGGAAGATCCCCCACGGCCAGTTGGAGATGGTATAAATTCGCTGTATATGGGTAAAGTTTTTGTTTGGTTGGTTCTGATATTTCTACATGCTTTGACTGTCTGAGTCTTATACTTTGTGTATATTTTTTAGAGGATGTTATCGCTGGGCTGGCCAGCACGGAGGAGCTTGCTAAGGGGGCTAGCATTGCGCAGGAAGGACTTTCTGTTCCTCCGCCCCGCGTTCCTGCGCCATCTGCGCTGGCCAGGAGGCCTTCGCCTGCTGATGTCATTGGACCTGGTAAGTTTAAAATGTTTTTTCGTTTTTGTAGATTGGGTGAGTTGGTTATCTACGTTTGATGTTAATATTGCTTGACTTTGTGCAGGTGCCTCTAATACTTCGATCACAGGTTGGACTGACGCACTGCGCAATGTTCATTCTTTGGTCGGAGGTTCGTTCTCTGGCCTCCGTCCTTGATATTTTTATTCTTACACTTTTCCTTACTTCTTTTTGCTGTGAAGATCGTTTTCGCCAAAAGCTCCGCAGTATGGACTTTGATACTTTTCTCTGCGTGCAATACGAGCACCATAGCCTTGTACGTTTTTTGTTTTAGTTTCCTTCGATGTTTTCCAGTCGGAGGTTGTGACCCCTCCCCTTTTTTTTGGTTAGGGTCATCATATGGCTGCCGCCCTAGAAGAGCGCTGCTCCTAGGAGGTCATAAGTCGTAACGAAGCTATTGAAGCTTTGAAGAAGGAGAATGAGACGCTTGAGGCTGAGAAGGCTCGCCTGTCGGAGCATCTTAAGGGTTTTTCTTTGATATGACAGGAAGTTGACTCGCTGAAGAAGGAGAGGGATGATTTGAAGTCTGGGTCGGAGGTTCTAAGGAAGGAAAAAGAGGATGCTGAAGCTTCGGCAGCTGTCCTTCGCGCGAGTGCCTCTGAGGCAGAGAAAGCTAAGGACTTGGCCGTGCAGCGGGCCGAGAAGGCCGAGGACATTGCTGATCGCCTCCACAAGGAGCTTGACGCTGAGCGAACGTCTGCAGCTGCAGTGCAGACCCGTATGCAGAAGGCGGAGGCGGAGGCTGCGGCTATCATCGGGCTCTACTCCGGCTCGCTGGCGCAGTTCGGAGGTAGCACCTCTGCTCCTCCGACCAGCGGTGACGTTGGGGTTAGCCTTGCATGGCTTAGGTCCCATATCAGTATGCTCCCCGATTTTGTCGGAGGCGCTGTTGATTTTGGAGCCTTGGCTGCAGTTAACTCCTTTGCCCGGCTCCTTCGCTGTGGAGGTTGCTCTCACGCTGAGGCGGTTGGCAAGGAAGAATTTTCCTCAGTCGAAGATCTTGACGAAGCTTCGTCTGGCCTGCGCAAGTCTGTCTGGAACTTTGTCAGTTCGTTCTGGATTAGGTTTGGGCGGGCTGAGGCAAAGAAAATGGCGGAGGCTCGCTGCGCTGAGGTGCACATTTTTTTCGTTACCCTTCGTGCGTCGTGTTTTTTTTGTTTTTTTTGTTTTAAGGCTTGGTTTCTGCAGGATCTTGCTAAGAAAAAGGTGAAGGCTGACAAGGCTGGTTCTTCGCACCCTTCGGCTCAGATTGGCACGGAGGATCCTGAGGCCGTCGCCAAAGCTCCAGAGGGATCTGGTGCCAAGGCTCCTGGGGAACCCGAATCTCCTGCTCCTCCTCCGCCACAAGTGTGAGGGTTTTTAGTTTGTAGGTTTTTCTTAGTTTTTGCGTCTGCTTCTTATGCGATGTTTTTTGTAAAAAAGGTCGGAGGCTCTAATTAGCTTGTAAGGACTTGTTGAATAAGTAATATATTGGTTTGGTATTGGATGAATGTTTGTTTTACACTTTTATCCTGCGCAGGTCTCTAGCGGAGGACCTGCGCAGGATCCTTGCGAAGCTTCGCTTACTATTTTTTCCAATGGAATTTATGTTTCGGGCGAATTGTGGGAATATTGGCGATATGCTTTTCCTAACATGAGCGTGGTGGATATGTTTAACTTTGTTGAGTTTGACATTGACGATGAGCGATCTGATTTCCTTCAGTCGCTTGCGTACTGAGGTTCCTGGCCTCCAGCTTAGGTAGTTGTTTCATTTTATGTTTTCTTTGTCTTAGGTTATGTGGATTTCTTCCTCTGACTTAGTTTGATGTATTTCTGCAGTCATCGTACCCGATCCTTCGTATTTTTGGTGAAGATGATGGGATATGCTGGTTGCCAGAGGATCCTGAGGTTTTGGCTGAGCACTTCCTTCCTGGGCGTCGGAAGGTTCGAAAGCTTCGTCCTACGTCTTACTCATATCCTTCGCTTGGTTGAGGTGAAAAATTGTTTTAACTTATTGGCGCAGGTTGTTAGATCTCCTCCCAGGCATGATGTCCTTCCTTCGAACTTTGTCGAAGGAAGCTTACCCCGGTGACATTCAAGCGCGGGGATCTGTACACAAGGGGCTGGCTGATTGATTGGTGGCGCCATATGTGTCCTACGCGTGGCGTTGACGACTTGGTTGAGTTTCTTGCTCGTGATTACTGTGATGAATTTAGGACTCTTGGAGATTCATACTTTAGAATTGTGCGAGACTCCTAGATCCTCCAGCATTTTGCCGTCGAAGGATGTTGTGTTAGATTTATATATATATTCCTTTTTGATGTAAACTATTGTTGTGTGTATTGTTTATCATGAATAAAGACCAGAGATTTTTCTGAGGAAACTTTTATTGCATCCTTCGCCCTTTTAGAGTCGTTTTGATTACAACCTTTGGATCATTTATCTTTGTGATTAGCTGTGTTTGTTGAACACGCCACGAGTGTTGATCCTAAGGATCTTTGTGTTGCTGTAGCGACTACATTACATACTTGATGTTCGATGTTGCGAAGGCGTTGGTGGTCGTGTGGATTGCGCAGGTTTGCTGTTCCTTGACCTTAGGGCCTTCGATTGGCTTGGTGCGAAGGAGCCTCTACTGAATTGAGCTCATCTTTGCCTTTGCTCAGATCCCGTGGAGTGTTGTCGAGGGTAACCTTCGGGTCTGTAAGTCGAAGGTTCCGAGGGGATGTTACGAGACTTCGTGCGATACCCTTCAGAGATCTCTGATACCAACTTGCAGTGCTTTTATTGTGGCTGTACATGACTCTATGGTCGATGTTCATCACAACGCCACGGCTCTATCATTACGAAGCTTCATGCAATACCAATTTTTTGGGCGGCTATGAGGCTAACTCCTGCCTCCATGGTGGCCTAGGTTTTTTCCTTTGTGACTCCTAGGCTTGCACTGGCTGTTTGGGTCTGTGTATACTGATCCTGACTGAGGGTGGTGGCCTGGTGCGACTGGTTTTATAGGCTTTCTTGCATTTATTGATTGTACTTTGTTAGGTTAGAATTTATTGTGAAGTTTTGATTGGTTGTTTGGCTTGTTGGAGTGGTTGGTTTTGGTCTACCTGACTGAGCGTGAGTGTAGGATTAGCTTTACATTTGCCCTTTGTGGGCATTGGTTTTGTAATTTTGAGTATTTTTATTACTGTAAGCTCCTTTTGTATTTTTGATTTTGACGGAGGTTTTGTGTTGGTGGTCTTTTCTGATCCAGAGGATACCTTCGGTCTTATGTTGCTGGAGGTTATGTGACAGATACCTTCGGCGTGTATTGGCGAAGGTTAGATGATTCCTGATGCCTGATTCCTTCAAGTCTTTGCCAGGTTTGATGGTTTTACCCTTTCTGGTCACGCTGTGATGCCTGATGTGGACAGGACTTTTTCACTTTTGACCATGTTCTCCTTGTTGCCCGGCTCTTGGCTAGGTCTTTTGCTAAGGATGTGGTGTTTTTTCACCGTTGAGGACGTTCCGAGCTTTCTGAGCCTTCGGCTGAAAGATGCGGAGGGTCCTTGCGATCACGTGATGTTTTGTCGAATGCTACAGCCTCGTTGCTGGCTGTTTTTTGACTTTTGAGTTTTGCTTCTGGGGTGGATTCCTCTTTATATCTCAGTGGTTTTTACATAGGTTCTGCCTCGTTAAAAACCTCACCTCCTAGTAGGAGTACCCCTGTGAGGAAAAGAGTGCAGACCTTGGATTGCAAAAAAGTAGAGAGAAAAAGAAAATAAGTGTATCTAGAAAACATGGATGCCGCCGCTTATTTTGCGGGGGTCGTCCTTACACTCAAATGTAAAATCTTCGTAGATTGTCGACGTTCCACGTGTGGGTGGAGGTTCTGCCTTCGAGGTCTTTGATGTAGAAGGATCCTGACCTTCATGCTTGCATTGATGTATAAGGTCCTTTCCACTTGGGTTGCAATTTTCCAACATTTGGGTGATCTCCTTTTTTCCTGAGTACCAGGTCCCCATCCTGTATGTCTTTCCGTACTACCTTGCGGTCTCTCCACTTTTTGGTTTCTTGCTAGTACTTGATAATGTTCTCCACTGCCTCCAGTCTTGTTGATTCCAAAGTTTCCTTGCAGTATTCTTCATCTTCAGCCAACTGCTGCTTCATGGAGCGCAAGCTTTGGTGTTTGATTTCTTTGGGCAACATTGCCTCTTCCCCATACAAGAGCTTGAATGGAGTGAACCCAGTTGCTCTTGAAACTGTTGTGTTATGAGACCACACAACTCTGGGTGGCTCATCAACCCATTTCCCCTTTCTTAGGTTGAGTATGGTTTTGGAGATTGCGGAGAATATTATTCTGTTTGCTCTCTCCACTGCCTCGTTTGACTCTGGGTGGTAGACAGACGTGAAAGCAATTTTGGTTCCTATGTGATGGTAGAATTCCTTGAACTTGTCTGAATCAAACTGCTTCTCGTTGTCAACTATGAGCAGGCTTGGAACTCCGAATCGGCAGACTATGTTCTGCCAGAAAAAATTCTTGATTGTTTCAGAGGTTATGGTTGCTAGTGGCTTAGCTTCGATCCATCTTGTGAAGTATTCGATGGCTACGACGGCAAACTTGTTTCCCCCCTAGGCAGTTGGCACCGGCCCTACCAGGTCCATTCCCCATCTCTACAATGGCCATGACGGCGATATGAGCTGAGTCGGTGCTGAAGGTCCCGACTGAATTGGTGAGAAGGTCTGGCAAGCTCTGCAAGGTCTGAGGTTAGTGTTTTCTTCAGGTTTTCGAGGGCTTCCTCGGCTTCGGGGGTCCAAGAGAAACGCTCGACCTTCTTCAGAAGTCGATACAGCGGTAATGCCTTTTCTCCTAACCTCGAGATGAAACGACTCAGCGCCGCTAAACATCCCGTGACTCTCTGCACGCCCTTGATGTCTCGAATCGGCCCCATTCTTGTGATGGCCGCGACTTTCTCGGGGTTGGCCGCGATCCCGCGCTGGGAAACGATGTATCCCAGGAGCATGCCTCGAAGCACGCCGAAAACGCATTTCTCAGGGTTGAGCTTGATCTGGTTGGCACGTAGGCAGCTGAAAGCGATCTCGAGGTCCTGGATCAGGTCTCCCCGCCGCTTTGACTTGACGACGATGTCATTGACATAGGCCTCGACTGTCGACCCTATGTGCTTGCCAAACACATGGAGCATGCAGCGCTGGTACGTGGCTCCCGCGTTTCGAAGCCCGAACGGCATGGTTACATAGCAATACATCCCAAAAGGAGTGATGAAAGACGTCGCGAGCTGGTCGGACTCTTTCATTTTTATTTGATGGTAACCAGAATATGCATCAAGGAAAGAAAGGGTTTCACATCCCGCAGTAGAATCAACAATTTGATCAATACGTGGTAATGGAAAAGGAACTTTCGGACATGCTTTATTTAAACTCGTATAATTGACACACATCCTCATTTTCCCATTCTTTTTCTTAACTAGTACAGGGTTTGCTAACCAGTCGGGATGATGAACCTCCTTGATGAATCCGGCCGTCAAAAGTTTGTGGATCTCCTCGCCAATGATCTTGCGCTTTTCCTCGTCGAATCGGCGCAACCGTTGCTTCACTGGCTTGGAACCGGCTCGAATTTCCAAGGAGTGCTCGGCGACTTCCCTCGGTATGCCAGGCATATCCGAAGGACTCCATGCGAACATGTCGGCGTTCGCATGGAGAAAGTCGACGAGCACGGCTTCCTATTTGGGATCGAGGTCGGCACTGATCGTCAGCACCTTGCCATCAGAGTTGTTGGGGTCGAGCGGGATCTTCTTGGTTCCTTCCGCCGGCTCGAAGCTGCCCGCGTGGCGCTTGGGCTCTGGAGCCTCAGCAGCCAGGGCCTCGAGCTTTGAGACGAGCTCGGTAGAACTCTCGACCGCCTCCCCATACTCGACGCACTCGACGTCGCACTCGTATGCATGCTCGAAGGAGGAGCTGACGGTGATGACGCCCTTGGGTCCGGGCATCTTCAGCTTCAAGTAGGCGTAGTTGGGTATAGCCATAAATTTGGCATAGCCCGGGCGCCCGATGATGGCGTGGTACGTGCCCCAGAACCCAACCACCTCAAAGGTGAGGGTCTCCTTTCTGAAGTTGGCCGCCGTGCCAAAGCAGACCGGTAAGTCGATTCGACCCACCGGTAGTGCCTTCTTCCCTGGCACGACGCCGTGGAAACCGCCGGCGCTTGGTTGGAGCCGCCCCCTATCGATGCCGAGGAGGTCGAGGGTCTCGAGGTAGATGATGTTGAGGCTGCTGCCGCCGTCCATCAGCACCTTTGAAAGCTGGGCGTTGACGATGATGGGGTCGACGACGAGCGGGTAGACGCCCGGGGCAACCACCTTGTCGGGGTGGTCTTCTCGATCGAAGGTGATGGGGGTGCTCGACCAGCTGAGGTACTGGGGCACCGCCATTCTCACCGTGAAGACCTCACGGCGTTCCCTCTTGCGCTGCCTTGTAGTCAACTGCGTCGAGGGCCCACCATAGATCATGTAGCAGTCATGGACGGCAGGGAAGCCGTCGTCGTCTTTGTTGCCCTCCTTGTCGCCGCCCTTCTCCTTCTTTGGGTCGTCGCGTGCGTCCTTTTTGAACCCCAGACCGTCGAAATGCTTTTTCAGCATACGACAGTCCTTGAGCTTGTGGTTGGCTCCTCCCTTATGGTAAGGGCATGGCTCCTCTAGCATCTTATCGAAGATGCCTCCATCTGGAGGGCCTCAAGGCCTCTTGCGTTCCACGGCGGCGACAAGATTGTCGTCGAAATCTTCCCGCTGGAACTGTCGCGCTTTCTGCTTCTTCTTGTTCTTCTTGGGCCCTCGACTGGGGGTCCCATCTTCATCTGTTGGCTGCTTGCCTTTCCTTCCTTCACAGCTAAAGAAGGCACCGACCGCTTCCTCCCCTGCTGCGTAATTTGCCACTACGTCCATCACCTCATCGACGGTCTGAGGGCGATTCCGGCCCAATTCCCGCACCAAGTCTCGACTGGTGGTACCAGAGACAAAGGCCAGGATGACATCGTGGTCGGGGATATGTGGTAGCTCGGTGCGCTGTTTCGAGAAGCGTCGAGCGTACTCTCGAAGAGTTTCTCCTGACTTCTGCTTGCACTTGCTGAGGTCCCACGAGTTCCCAGGCCGTATGTAGGTCCCTTTGAAATTACCCTCGAAAACCCTAACCAAATCGACCCAGTCGTGAATCTGATCGGCTGGAAGTTCCTCGAGCCACTGACGGGCGGTGTCGGAGAGGAAGAGCGGTAGCTGTCTGATGATGGCTCGATCATCTCCTCGAGCGCCTCCTAGCTGACAGGCCAGCCTAAAATCGGCCAGCCACAACTCTGGTTTGGTTTCACTGTTGTACTTTGCGATGCTGGTCGGAGGTCGGAACGGACTGGGCAGGGGCGTGCTACGGATTGCCCTGCTGAATACCCGTGGGCCTGGTGGCTCGGGGGCCATCCTGTCTTCATCGCTGTCGTACCTCCCGCCGCGATGGGCACTGTAACCGCGCTCCTCCGCGTCCCCGTGCCGACGGCGTCGGTTCTCTTCAATATCGCGTCGCGCGTCGTGTCGACGCTGATTGTCGATGGGGAGAACGAGCGTGGTCTTTCTTCCTCGGGGAGGTGGCTGCTGATGGACCGACACCTCCTTTTCGTTTTGGGCCGGCTCGTCGCGCTTTTCAGTGGCAGCTCCTCGACGTCGAGAAGCCGAACTTTTGGCTTGTTGAACTGCCGCCACCTGGAGCAGAGTCTGTACCTCGTCTCGAATGCGTCGAGCTTGGGAGTTCGATGGTTCCGGCATGTTGCGCAGCAGCATTGTCGCTGCCACTACGTTCTGGCCTGCTCGAGGGAAACGGCTGACGGGCTGCTCTGGCTCTGCGTCCCCGACGATTTATCGGTGTACCTCTCGAGCTCGTCTACGGACACTTCCGCCAGGCGGGTAAGGAAAGTCTTGCTCAAGGATTTGCTCGAGCAGGACGAGGCGCTCACGATCCTCGTCAAGCTTGGTCTTGAGCTCTCGTAGCTGCGCAAGCTGCGCGGCCCTGTCTTCCTGTGGAAGAGGGTCGACCTGTCCGTCGTTCCCAGGCGTCCTGGGGTCTTCTCTCGCTACAGGGCTCGACCGCCGGCAGCCGCATCCTGCGTCTCATCGGTGGTTTCTACCGCCCCATCGACATGATAGCATTCCCTAGTAGGGTCGTAGCTATCGGTCTCAGAGTCGGAGTCCGACTCGGTGGCATAGAAACATCCACATCCCTCCTCCAGCAGCCGCTGCCTGAGCGAGGTGATCGTGTATCGCCCAGGGCCTAGGCGTCAGAGGCCTCGTACCTGGGAAAAATCTGGTAACTCGGACGTCGGCTGCTGTGCTCCAGAGTCACGTGGGAGGACCATTGGTCTCTTGACGTACGTCTGGGCGTTTAGGCATATCGCCCTGGCGAGCGACGCCGCGGCGTTGTCCAATCCGAATGGCAGCGCCCTTCTTGGAGTGAACAACCCATGTGGAAGTAACCTAGCAATGGGGGAAAGCGCACGGGGCGCGTCACCTCTTGTCGTCGTGTGATGCTGGGCCGGCATGCCCACAGTTCTGGCACGCGGCGCTGCCGGCTCCTGTGTCACCGTCTGCCTAGCGCGAACTGCCAGTCGTGACAGGGCAGAGGGGTGACGATGATGCTGCCCATGCCTCTTCTTGGGCGGAGAGGCGTGGTGTCGAGGGCGTCTCGGGGCCCTCAACCGTGCTGGCGCAACGCGGGCTCCTCCCGGTCCTTTGATCGAGAGCAAGATCATGTCATAGCCGGAGCCAGTCGACATGAACTCAAGACTCCCAAACCAAATCACCATGTAGCGCGGAATCGGCGAAGCGAGGGCGGCCATCTGGAAAGAAGTGGGAAATCGATGAAAAACACGCAGGACCCCTACCTGGCGCGCCAACTGTCGGTGTTTTCCCCACGGGGGGTCACACCAACGAGTAAATTTGTATGCGTGTTTCCCTTTCCCAGATGGTGATGCAAAAAGACACAAGGATTTATCCTGGTTTGGGCAAGAGAAGGCCCTACGTCCAGCGAGGGAGGGAAGTCTGTATTATCTTGCACCTAAGTGCTTGTACAGGGTCGAATACAAGCGTGTATGAACTGAGATGGAGTATGGAGACTCCTCTACGTGTGTGTGTTGTGTTGTGTTGTGTTCACTCCTGGGTCTCCCCTTTTATAGTTCCAAGGAGAGGCCTGTGGTACATGTATAGGTGACAGACTAGGGGTCGATAGAGGCATGGCGCGCTGACCTACTCGAGGCCTCCTTACCGGCGTGGTCTCGAGCCGTCCCGTCCTGATAGCTTGATGATGATCACGCGTGCCCTTATATCCCGCTCCGTACGCCGTCTCGGGCCGATTTGTCCGTGGCACGCCTGTACGTCGCGGCGGCTGATACGTCAGAGTGGTGGCAGTGCCGTCAGTCGATGCCCAACCCTTCCCCAGGAAGGAAATAGGTCTGGTCGAGGGTCGGATGCCATGTAGCGTCTTGCTATCCAGAGCATTGACTTTTGGGGCCTCGAGGGGGTCCTGACTAGACGTTCCATCCTGGCTTCCCGCGTCCTGACATGCTCTGGGTCATTTGGTGGGGAAGGCTGCAAAAAGAATGACGGGACGGGTGCCTGTTGCCCATCACGTTTCCCGTGACCAGCGTATTAGGTGGGAAAGCGACAGGCGCATTAAATGCCCTGGTTCTCGTGCGCGTGTCAGGCGGCGGGCAGCGTCCTTGGCGCTCGACGCCTCCTGGTTTGCTCGAGCCTACTTCCGTATTCGACGGTAGCTGACGCTCGACCCCTAAGCGGTTCGCTCGACGCCTTTTTCCGTCTTCGAGGCTGCTGCCGTCGATGACTGTATGTTTGGTTGATTATAACGTCGAATTGAGGGCCTCGATCCGTGTAAGGGTAATCTCGTTATGTGTATCAGTTAGGATACCCCTTACTGATACCCTCGACAAATAATAATAATAATAATGATGATGATGATGATGATGATGATGATGATGATGATGATGATGATGATGATGATGATGATGATGATGATGATGATGATGATGATGATGATGATGATGATGATGATGATGATGATGATGATGATGATGATGATGATTATGATGATGATGATGACGACGACTAATAATATTGTTAATTTACTTCATCTAATTAAGGGTTGGGATGCTTCACTCATATTTAGTAATAGGTTGTTTAATAAAAACGTTATTACAAAAGTTTACTAACTTAAAAGCTCACTTGCACAGTGTCAACTTTTCTTTTGATTAAGCTTTGCATATTATATACTTTCCGTTTGTACTTGTTCAGTTCAATATGAACTCACCCTTGCTATTGCTCCATATTCCTAGTGTATAGCAAAGTGCGGCTCACAAGAAAGACAAAGATTTCATGGAGTTTTCTAGAAGCCTATCAGAAGTGCTTGGCGTACAGAGTCCCAATTAGCCGTCTCTGAGAAGAATGGAGCCTAAGAAGTTTACTAACTGTTTTAGTATACTCTGATAGTTATAAGTGTTTTATAAATATGTTTTCCGCTCTATATAATATTATTTCTGATATTTCTATACTTTTGTTGTATGTGTAGATTTTTTCTAGGCACACATATGATGACTCTGGTCATTTTTTAAAAACAAAGGTGTTACACCGGATGGGTAATACATATGGCCTGTTAGGATGCCCGCCTCTGAAAATAGAGGTTCGTCACCGAAACACTATTTTCCAAGCTAGGCATATTTTTGTAGTGTCTTCTGAAATCAAGTGTCTCATAAAATCATTAATCAAGGTGGTTGGATGAGGGTGGCGCCTCCAAAAGCTAAATTCAGTGTCTCCTAAATCATTATTGTAGTAGTGATTTAAGGTCTCAAAAGTATGACTCAAGTTCTCATAATTTGAAATTCAAATTTGTCAAATGACCTCAATGGAAAAATGACCAAAACCAAGTTGTATATTTTTATTAGAACAATAAAACTGTAATTGGATTTTTTTTCATTTAAAGTCATTTAGGATCCTAAATATTTTTTTTTGAAATTCTAAAAAGTGTATACTAGAGGAATGGATATGCCATACAGACACAAGTGACTTTGAGTGGAGTTGTTAGATCCCCCCACGCCACGCTGCACATATTTTTGTGCAAAAAATCTCATGACTTGTGACGCACAACCAAGGTACTAGATAACGTCCTATGATCTCCAACCTCTACCACTATTTGAATAGTTCATAGTTTGGATTATTTTATCATAAAAGCTGACTGAAGCGATAGGTTGAACATTAATTACAGTTTCATCCTGAGCGGCACGGACCTCATTGGCATGAGTAGTAGACGGTTATTAGCTTGGGGGACAGGGTCTTGAACCTCAAGGTTAGAAAATGATTCTACTTCAAGTGAGGTTATTGGCCCAAATGCTTCACCAGAGGAGTGCCCTGATAAAATGACAGTGTTTGTAGCCATCCAGACGACAACATTCACTGCCAAAATGGTGGAGTTCTCCTAGTGTTTTTAGTTAGTAATAAAATACTACCACTAGTCAAACACTAGGGAATCCTCACTAGGAGGCATTTACTAGGGAAAGTTTATACTAAATTTTAAATGCTAAAACACTAGGAGAACCCCACATTATTAGGAGAAATTGAAAAATCTGGTTGTGATTGGATCACTATGGATCGGTTGAACCATGGGGGAGTCTGCTCATCGGCCCAAACACTTGGTTCTAGTAAGGTAATTGTTTCCTAGGCCGATGAGGATAGCAGATTTGTTAACAATAGTTAACAACCATTATAAACTATCAATAGGCTGCGTATAAGGGTATAAATGTGATCACCAATAAAGGTCTAGGGGTTTAAATTAATAAATTCTGAGTCTTGGTGAATGTGTATTTTCTACGGGGTTTGTCTAGAAAACCATCAAGTGGGACCTATTTGTCATATTTAATCATGTTTATCCATGATGAGAACTACTTGGGAAGATTCTAGAAGACATCGGAAGACTTACCACTAAAGCTTAGGTCAAAAGGCCACGGAAGTGAGTCGTCCGGCCAAAGTGCTAGGCCGATCGGCCTGCTCTGGAGTCCAATTTCCATCCACCGCCTCATAGATATTTCTGAGATCTACGTAGTTGATTTAAGGTGGTTTAAGTTGGTGCATCCAACGGTGGTTTAGGGAGATGACACGGATCGATGACGTAGCAATTCCTTGCCCTCTAATCCATATTCCCTATATATAGCAGCCCCTACCCCTACCTCAGGCATCAAGTCATTTAAGAAGACAAAAACCCTAATCATCCTCAGAGCTGCTCTAATTTCTAGGGCATAGCTAGTTAGGCCAGGTCTAGAGGAAGGCAAGCAGGCTTCATTTGGATTTCCAACATTGTTCAGAGCGTGGTTCGGTATAATATTTGTACCCCCTCTCTTTTGTATCTCCATTACTTTTATATGCTTGCTACAATTCTTATGATAATATCAATATTCATCTTATTCATATTCTTGATTGCAATGTTCATTGTCTTTTTTGATTATATAATTAGTATAGTTAGTTTATCATTATGTTTATGCATAAATTTGTATAGCGCTCACCCCTATGTACACATGGTGGGTGGTTGGTGTTGACGGTCCTTAAGTATCAAATTTAATTATCAAATAAACAAAGAAAAGGATCCAAATGAAATCAACATCTAGACTTAGGGTTTTATCTGATAGAATTCCACGAGTTTTGGTGTTTGTCTATTTCTGCAGGGGGTTATCAGGAAATACGGAAGAAAGGCCCACACGTCGGGATTACATAGAGATATTAACGTGCCGCGCAATTATCTTACATCTAGAAGACTCCAGAAGCCACGGGAAGAAAGCGGAGGCCGAACGGGGCCAGGCACTGGGCGCCCGCCCAGTTGACCTGAGCGCCCGCCCCCTCCTGGAGTCCAATCAGGACTCTCTTTCGGGAAAGATCTCCACCGACCTAAAGGATCAAGGATAACCGTTCAATCAATGTCGGTTTGATCCAACAGCCCATATTCACTTGAAGGGACTATAAAACCAGACCCCCTGGCCCCTGGAGGAGAGAGCCTCTCAACCCTAATTCATTATTCATCAAGGGAGAAGAAGCCTCTAATCAAGATTAGAGCCACCACATCAATTAGATATCTAGATTAGCATAGCTACATAGGATTAGAACTAGAAGGAGTCAATCTTCGATTGGTTTCCGGATCTATCAAGAGGATTCTTGGTAATTCTCTAATTGTGCTTCTAATTGTTCTTCTAATCATCTTTGTTCTTCAATATTATGAATATGACTTTGTTCTACTTCAATATATTGCTTATGACTTTGCTCTACTTGTTTATATTCAAGATTATATTGTTCTTAGTTTATTATAGTTATATACTTGGCTTAGTTAGATTGGATCTATATACATGTTTAGGATCGTATAGCGTTTATCCATCGGATCCATGGGTAAATGATAGATATTGTGTAGGCGTGGTGCTTATACCTTATTTATCGGCGATTGTACCCAATATGTCAGATCGTGGGGTAGTTTGTGATACTGACAGCTTCATTGATTCTTATATAGTCCCCCTCTCGTGTATTGGGCTGGCAGAGCAACATTATTACAGAGGAGTGATTGCTATGTTTCTCATTTACCTTGCTAATATCACTATGCATGGGCGTAGTCTTGTCTCGCAATGATTGCTAAGTATACTTGCACTAACTATGATAATGCTAGACTATATAATTGAGAATAACTTAGGAAATATTCTTGTAGTTCGTTGTAATACCATGCTAATGACTTTCTAGAGTATCTAATTGAGGTGCTTATCATATTTATATGTGGCTAGTTATGCTGATCAGATTAATTATCTTTGTCACTATTCATTACTTCATATATCTTTTATGTGACACTTATCCCTGTATGAAAGAGTTAGATAAATGTTCTCAATTATATAAGCAATGATAGATACTCAATCTCATATTCTATTCTATAATCAATATTGATGGTTGCTAATCCCTTCCCAGTGGTAAAAATATAAATAATGATACCTGGAATACTTCTCGGTTAAAATGATACATCGGTATTAATCTGTGCGCTTGCAGATCCCATTCATTATTTATTTAGAAGAGCAATTGCATATTTCAATACCGCGTCTCTCATGTCATGCTGGGGATGACAACTTGGCTTAAGTGGTATGAGAGATAGGTTTGGCATTTTTGGCACCGTTATCAGAATTAGAAAACTAAGTCTACTTTTGGTAGTGATGTTAAGAATACCCAACAGTTGGCATTATGTAAGTGCGGTGCTTATGTATTGTTTACCTACGAATACATTATATATTCTAGGTCATGTGGTAGATCGCGGGTGTGAAACTACCATTGAGTCCTTTATAGTCCACTCTCGAATATATGTCATAGAAGTAGGGTCTGGCTACGAAGGAAGAGCAAGCTCTATTCTTAATCTTCCTAAGTGATATCCCTTATATGCATAGATGTAAAGGTGATCTTAGCCATGAGTACTAGGTGTAATTGCACTAATCAATGTATGCTTTGACTTGTAGTTATGAATGACTTAGGAATTATTCCTCTAATATTCTTCTTGACCATGCTAATGCCATAGATAGGAGTGCTATGAGTGATTTATCATTATACTTGATCAATGCTTATTATGTATATCGTATCCTATGACTTACCCCTATTATGAGTAGAATACTGGTTGTGCTTTACTCTCCATCAATATTATAAGTTATCAATACATGTCCCTGCAAGACCTTCCTTATAGTAAAATTTAAATAACGATACTTGGAATAATTTGAGGTGAAGTTCTACATTGGTATAATTATCTGTCTACTTACAAAGTCTTTTTACTCATATCTTTATATTCTTTTTAGTCACATAATATACTAAATGTTTGCTTAGTAGTAATGCTAAAGAGAACCAACAAGCATTTCTGGCACCATCAGTAGGGATGACAATCTAGTATAGTAATGCCAAGAGATGTAGACATATAATAGGTGGCTACTAAAACAAGTGACAAGTTAATAAATACCAACATAGATATCACTGGATCGCTTGTGGCCCAACTGATTCTTAAGTAGCTTCAATTGACTCACAAGAACCTGTGCCTTGGTTCCTTTGCCTAATTGAGTAACGGGCGGCTCAGTAGCAGGAGGAGGAGGAGGAGGAGGGATCTCGAGCTGATGAGGATAACTGTGGATCGCCCATGGCTTTGCCGATTCTTAGGGAGCTTCAATTGACTCACAAGAACATGTTCCTTGGTTCCTTTGCCCAATCGAGTCTTGAGGAATGACGATCAGCTCAGTAGTAGTTGCAGGAAGGATCTGGACAAATGGAGATGGCTAAGGAGTGTCTTAGGTCAGATCAACAATGATGTCAATAGCAGTTTATGTTGGAGCAATCGGCTCGTTAGTATTGGCAGAGCGTCTTGGAGCTGATGGAGGTGGAGGAGGAGCATGAGTCATGATAGTTTCTCTCTTTTTGCCATACGACATAGGCACACTAGTGCTAAATTTGAAGCTTGCTGAAACACATCCTTGGAGATTTATGAACTATATGTACTAGCTCTTATGATCAAATCGACAAGTATATTAGTTGATTCAGGCCTCTGACTTATATGGAATGATGTAATAGGTGTCTGAATCGCTCCTGCAAGTTAAGCTCTGAATTAACCTTCTTCTGAAACACATCAAACTAATGTTGTTTCTGTTGCACATCATTCATAGAGGCCCGTGAACCTACAACTTCGTTCTGATCCGAACCAAAGCTTGATTGAACTATTGCTTTTTTATGATGAATAGCACATGCATCTAGTTCAAATTTATCAATCACTATAGTGCGTATTTTTAGACTATGAACAACACTAGACCCATATGCACCATTTGCAGGTTGCTTAAGCTCAAGTGCTTGGCCTAGGGCTGATCTTGCTGCATCCTAGCATCTTGATTCTCTTCTCCATATTCTTCTCCTTTCTCTCTAGTTTATCTCCCTCTCTTGTTCTTTCTGCGAGAGAGAGAGAGAGAGAGAGTGTGTGCAAGGGGAATAAGGTGAGGATGAGTGAAGCTGAGATCCTAGTGTTGGGAAATATCTCCCCCTCATGCTGACTTGTGGGCGATGTCCCATAATGGCTAACAACTCACTTCCCACTCCATCTAATGTCTCTGCAGGTTTATCAGATGGTCCGATACAAGTGACGGATCATCTGGTAGTTTCTAGATTTGCTTAACCAAGTAGGAACCTAATCTTAAGTCTCCTAAATCCAACTTGAAGCTTACGGTGACCTTCTCGAGATGATTAGGGTATTCCATCTTAACAGGAACCTGGACGACTGAAATGGGAGTTTAAGTTGTAGCATGACTCGGGTCATTACAATACATCCTTAGGGTGACAAACAAGACATCTTCACAAAGGGTACCCAACACCCTGTGCTTCCTACAACACCTCTATTCCGGGGATTCACCTCATGAAGACACTCCTCCCCAGAATCTAGACCACAAAATTGGTACCCGCCGCAGGTACAACTAAGGAGCGCTCAGGTCACACTCTGGTAAGACTCGTCGTAGAACCCTATTTAGTCAACTCGACCCACACCACACACCCAAGACGCATGCCAAGATCTCCCCAATTGTTATTCCATAATATTGGCACCATATGCCTTAGCCACTATAATAAGCAATCCTCCACCAAACATCACATCATAGATATAATACATAGTAGAAGCAAGTAGCAAGTAGTAAGCGAGCATCTAGCCAAACAACAAGTGTGTAGGGGTAAATGTTGTGTCAAGGTAAAAGCTTCCAGCAATTCTACCAAGCAACCTATCTTAGATCATTGCATAAAGTAAAGCACTAGCAGCTATATCATTGCATGCCTAATAGGATTCAACAGTGGGATGTGGAACCTACAGATTGGTCATCTCCCAACCCCTCCATGTAGTCGTAGTCGTCCTCCTTAGGGTCTAGCTCCTCCAGCGTTGCCGAGACATAAAGCCACGATAAGCGACTCCTATAGAAGCCACAAAGAAGCAACGGAAATTCAAAAGATCTAAAAGCACTCAAATGTGGTCCTATGGCGGCTTTTGATTAGCTAAGGCATGCGTGGTCACTGACATGTGGGTCTGGGTCAATGGTCAACGGTCAACATTGACTGGGCCCAGTGGACCATGTTATCGGCTAGATATGGGCTGTTTGGGCTGGTCCGGCCTAGACACATGTCGCACAGGCAATGCAAGCCACGTAGCTCTGCTGGGCTCCCATTAGGCCTCAGCTAAGAACAAGCACCTCAAACAGAGAGCTCGGGAAGCCCCTTTGGGCTGGTCAGATTACTTCGTAAAAATACCCTTAAACTTGCAGATTACCACAAATAATTTCTTAGACACCTAACCAAACATATAGGCAACATTTTTCATAATATAGTTGATCAAATGAGCCTCAAATGGTGTCAATAGGAGCTGCAACTCACACCTACAATCCCAACAAATTGAGCAAGGCCTTAACTAGCTCAGCCATCACTAGTATCACTTGCTTTTTTGGCTTTTCTCCTCTTACAACATCAACAAAACTTTGAGGTAAATGGTATGAGTATTCTCAATTCTAGGAATACATTTGGCATTTTTTGCAGTCTCTCTCTTTCCCGTATGTACAAATTTATCAATTGCTATATTTGATACATTTGCAAAATGTAGTCATGTGGGAGACATCATTAATAGGCATCAACTGTGCCAAATTACTTAACGGCCCAAATATATGGAGCATGCCTACAATAATGGCTGGCATAGGAAAACACTGTTGGCTGAAAAGCCATGAAAATGGAAACAGAATGCAAAATAACACTAGTTGTGGGGAAAAAATGAAAACACCACATTCATATGACTAAAGCCGCATAAAATTAGGAGTACAATAAATCTTTCACTGGCTTTTTAAAAATTGAAGAGTACCGCTGTCTGTGGTTCTTCTTATTCTGCTATAACTAAAGTAAATTAAATTGTTGACTCCAGTTGATTGTTCTACAATAATCTGCATACTTTTATGAGCTGGGATTACTCCATTTTCCACTCTGAACCGAAAAACATCAAATGAGAAGTAAAATCAGCATCCATTTGCCTTGCTTTCATTTTCCAACATAATGCAAAGTATTTATTGATATACCATGAATGAAACTACAGAAATTCCTTAAAGTTGTGCTTGTGTTCACTCTGATGCAGAGTTGCAGACAATATACTGAGCTACCCCTTCTAATTGCCCTATAGAAATGCTCTTACAAACTCCATTTAGCCTAACAGAACAAGGCTTTTACTATCTGGCACATGTTAACACCAGCTTAATGACTTCTGTTGCTCCAAGTCCAAGGACAGCTTATGAAGTTGATTTACCAGATCGAGTAAGTAAATGTCTGTATCTGCCTATATCAGGATTCCCAAATGGGTTTCTCCAGTGCAGTGGAGTTAAGAGATGACTGATGGTAAGAGTAGATATGTTCCTGTAGCTTTTGCTGCTCATCAGAATAGCTCAATGCTGTGACATCTGCATTGTAAGTCTCAGAAGTCATTTCTAAATTCCCACTGCCTCCTAATCCTAGAAAGTCTTGGGTTAGTCCAGCATCTCCTACCCGTGAAATATTTTCCTGCCTGCTGTGTTGCGTCTGGCCTCCAGGAAATATGCCAGAGTTATCCTTCTCTGCTCTCATGCCAAATGGATCATTCATTAGTCCAATTAAGGGCACTGTGGTAGGCCTATTATTATTCACCCATGGTGTATTGGTCAGAATGTTACTGTGACCACTCATGTAAGAGCCCTCATGTTCAGTTGCCATGATGCCAACACTGCTAGCTGCTGAATTCCCAAGGCAGTATCCTTGTCTTCCAGAAGATATGTCCATGTGATCTCTAAGACTAGGAGTTGTCACGTTACTTGGGAAGCTTTTTAGGAGTAATGGTGATATAGGATCCTGGCTGGTCTTCGCACCCATCTCTGCAGCTTTCTGTAGAAGTGCAGTAGCAGACATGTATGGGGAATTCATTGGCATATAAGGGTAACTTGACGCGCTTCCATCAAGTGGAAAGCCTGAATCCTTGGGTGATATCTGGTTGGAGAACAATGTTGTGTTTCTTGTAATCAGAGCATAAGGGGACAGAGATTTCAGATGACTATATGAATTATGATCATTGCTCGACAAGTTTGCCATCACATTAGTTGGTGAAGTGGGGAAGGTAGGTACTCCATGTGAAAAGATATTGTGCTGGTGACCATGCAGACTTCCCACCATTGTTGCAAGGCTATGGTTAGCCCTGGAGTTGTCTTCAGCCAGTGCATCACAGAAGGCTCGATGTGTGATGAAACTGTCCTTTCTGCAATTATATACAATCGATTGAATTTGAAGGTAAATTTTCAAAAGTCGATATATGGAGTATAAATACTCGTAAGTCATTTATAATATTCCATTGGCATTGTGTTGCTTCAGTTGCTGATATTTTCATACAATTTGACGTCTACCGAAATTGGTAAACTTATTTGTTTTTAACAAACTGGATTAGTGTGAACAATGAACATAGACATACCTTGAGAATATTGTTCCACAGTCACATCGGTACTCCTTTGTGCCACATATCTTTGTGTGCGCCTTCCAGTCCGACTGAACAGCATACTTCTTTGAACACCTGTCACACTTCCACTTCTTCTCCCCATGTTTCCTGGAGTAGTGCTTCTTTATGCCTGTGAGATCGCCCAATGCTCGGCTTCCATCATGATGAGGGCAGGTGACCTCAGGGCAGACATACACCTTCTTTTTAGCTTCATTGCTGCTTCTCTGCTTCAGCTTCCATGGTAGGTTATGGCCCCTCCTATGGAGCTGGAGGTTCTGGTCTCTTTGGAAGCCCTTGTGACAGACCTCACATATGTATCTGTTTGTTGCCAGGAGTGCCTTGGGTGACAAAGCCACTACTTCCACATCAGCATCTGCCAAAGGGATATCATGAACCAATGTTAGGTTTTCACATGCATGTTGAAGTGCAAACATTCGTAATGAGGTTGTAAGTTGATACCTACTACCTCCATTCCAAATTACAAGTCATTTTAACTTTTTTTTAGAAAGCCAAAGCATCTTAAGGTGATTAAAATTATAGAGAAAATTATCAAAATTTGTGACATCAAATAGTTATAATATAAAAATACAAATAAAGAATCTAACTTATTTGGTACCATAAATATTATTTATTTTATCATAGAAAAATTTAGTCAAACTTGAGATGCTTTGACTCTTCAAAAAAAGTTAGAATGACTTATAATTTGAGATGAAGGGAGTATGTCCTGTAGAACAATCTGATTGTCTTTGCTACTTAGGATGTTCTTGACACTTAAATTTGGCTCATGTCATATTTCACGTGAACACGTCAGATAGCCAAATTCGACTATTAAAACGATTTGGTGATTGGGCCTCTGTTTAATCAGTTCGGCTATATTTAATGTGGCCGATTACTTGATAACATAAATTAGCTTATTAGTTTGGTTAACGTCATCATATAATCATTCGACTAGATAGGCTGGTTATATAGCATCAAGGATGATTTTATTTATTATCTGGATAGTGCAGACATGTTTGGCGTCTTGTATGTCCTTTCCAGTAACTTTGGTTTTGGTTGGTCTGCGCTCTAAGATTGGCGAGCAGACACACATGCATGAAGCTCCAGATGATTTTAGGTTGCATGCTGGACTTTTCACTATTAAAGAAATCGGAGGTAAAGGAGAAATAATTGAATCAGACTGCTGGTTGCATGCATGCGTATGGGTCCTGGACTCTGGCCTGATGCTAACGACGTGCGTGAAGGCAAAATAAAACAAATCAAGGAAAACGAGAGATGTTACGAGAAGGTTAGAACCAGTTCGGAGAACAGGCGGTTAATATTTTCCTAACTAAATGCTTGGCCGGATAAAGTTTGAACAATGCTTTGAAGCCCTAGATCGGTCAAGCCGGCTAGGGCAGTCGTGGGTGTGTGGGGTTTCGGGTTTCAACGTGCATATAGCACTCCAGGTGATGCTCCTCCGACCATATGTTTTGCGAATCGTGCTCAACGCCAGTGGTACGTGGTGACGTGTTCATGTGTAAACAGATGTCCATGAATCAATGTTGTAAAGTGTAAAGTTTGATTTATTATGATGATTATCTATCTAGATCATCTTTTATTTCCATCTATGTAACTCAAATCTCGGTGGGAATGATTCTGAACAAAGTAAAAATATGCATTGTGGAGAACTGGAAATATAGGAATAGAGTTGATACTAATTATGGCCAAACAAAAAAAAATCATGATGAAACTATAATCTAAAGTAATAATTAGGTAAAACATGATATCATGAGCTCCTTAGTAAAGAGCCAAAACAACACTTCACAAGAAACACTTTTCGTGTATTCCTGAATTCTCATGCGCAGAAGGGTAGGTCAATTAGAGTCTCTACTGAGATTCAGAAATTTGTATTACCATGGCTTCATCTTTCTTTATTTGGTTTCTCATAAGTTTGTAATTAAGAACAAAGACCATTAATTGTTTTAAACATTGAGTTGAGTTAATTACATTATTGCACTTGCACGTGTGTTCTGCCATCTTGACATGGCAAAAAAAAATCCGGCATGGACTTATTGTTTATGGAAAACAAGTGTGCGTGCTAGTTGAAAAATAAGTTGAAGCATCATACCTGGAGTTCCTGGATGGCCTCGTCTCTTTTTCCCTACAGGCATGGCTGTGTCAGCTTTGCTTGACCCAGCAGGGCAAGCTTGCTTTGCCTGCTGCTGCAAGTTGTTGAGGGCGGATTCTTCTTCCGACGTGTGTGACATTGTTTGGAGGTCCAGATACTGGATGCAGATCGAGGGTGCCAGTAACGTGAAAGGGGGACAGTGATTTATGCACAACGGAATGAAGGGTCTGCAACTAGACAATAGGAAAACGGTTGATTAACTTTCTGTCAGCATCAACGAGTTATATATATTGTTTAACCCATGGAATGCGAATCTGATTGCCTCATCAGCACCGATGTTCAGTTTATTGTTTCTAACGGAATTTCTAGGGCTTTGGCATCCCCAAATAAATGTGAGCCATTCATTTAATTGGATCAAACAGTTATAGTCAGCTATTACTTCCTATGTCCGGTGATATAGTGTATTTTAAGAATTTTAGAATAAATTAAGAGAAAACATAGAAAATGCATGTACCCTCATTTCATTTCCTAACTAGATGCATGCTATCATTAACGCAATTGATGGTAATTGATTGATAAATAAAAAATATTTTATGTAAAATTAGTTTTTATCTTCTAGAATGCATTATATTCAAGAACAAATTTTGAATGTTAGAATGCACTATATTACAGGACACAGGGAGTACTTCTTAGCAACTAATAAGTGAAATATATATCTATTTAATTTTTCTATTTGGTAAAACATGATAACTGAGGAAAGATTTAGATAATAATTTTTTTTAGATCTAATCGATGCATGCATGATCTATACGATGTGGAATTTTTTTTTTAACTTTGGATATGACATAATTTGATTTGGGAGATGTTACGGTACCTCTTTACTTTCTACAAGGTAATATCTCAAATAAATTTAAGACATTGAATTTGATATTTTTAATATTAAATAATTGGTTAATATAAAAAAGAAGTTATTCTCAAAATCCTCATCACGGCATGGACAAGTGGACGTGAAGCCACTAATTTCTCAAATTCCCAACTCTATTAATCATTTATATTACAAGTATCACTCCAATGGCAAGATGAATACGTATCCATGTGTAATTTTTTTAATGGGTTCATTATGCATACAGTGTGATGCTAACGTACATATTAAGTGATCAAAAACTTTTTATGAGATGCTTAGACACATTAAAGTAGTACAACGATCACGTCTTATATACTCAATTAAAAAAACTCTTATGTGTGCTGTCACGTATGTAGCTAGATTTAGGAACAAGAACTTATATACAAGCATAAAAAATGATGACATGCGCAAATTAAATTTAAAATGATGATGGTCATGTACGAACATGGATTTGGCAACGAGACATTCACGGTCACGTATACTTTGATTTGGGAATGATGAGATTACATGCACGAAAAAAAATGGGTTCACGGCAACTGTGGCTAATTAAATTATTCCATGTCTAAAGTTACAAAACAAAAAAATTCCATGTAGAAATTAAAATTTATATCTAAAAGTTTTCTATCCTATTTTACCAAATTTAACATTGAATAAATATATATTTCATCTATTACCTCCTAGTAAGTAATAGGTGATTCTAACATTCCGATCTAATTAAATGAATGGCTCCCAATATTATGAGGTACCACTGTAAATAAAGCCCATTTGATTTAGCATAATTTGAGTAGCATGTGTACAACTTACGTGATAGCTAATTTGTTGGCATGATTTAAACATATGACAAGACATAACATTACATATCATAATTTGATTAGCACAATCTGTATTTGGCGGCATATTATCATGTACTCCACCTAACTATTTGTTTCCACCACCATACATGACATAATTTGATTAGCGTGTACCTTTACGTTCTCGTCATATATGTGAGATGTTTTATACCGCCAAATCCATGATTCAGTAAAGCTGCACACACAGGAAAAGAAGAGAGCTATAGTCTTGAGCTACTACTGTGTACTCATTTCGTTGCACTCCCGTTACTGCATGCCTGGTGTGCCACTCGTCTTTCCACAGAAAAGATTTATGATACTGTGAACTGCAGACGGTAATTTCTGCTGCTGCTGCTGCTCTTTTACCGACGATCGATCGTAGAAATCTGTACGGGCGCTTTGCAATCATCGACAGTTGAAGCTGTAATGCATGTCATGTTTCATGGGTACAAAGGGGGGGGATGGAATATGCATGCCAAGGGTGAGATCCGGGACAAGAGACAAAACGTAGGCCGCAGTTTTTGTATCCGGCCTTGCGCCCTTGCCGGGGTAATGGCATCAACGATCAAAGCTCCTCTCGTCTCTTCGGTGCAACTGTGAGATCTTCCCCTACTGTTGTAGTATTTGGAGTTTCCTCGGCTGCATGGAGCTGCCCCTGGAGGTTTCAAGAGTTTCGACATCATGTCTTCCAATACGCACAAGCTGTGTTACCGCAACAGGCTAAAGTGTATGTCAAATGGACCGTCGCCGGTTTAGCATCTAGCTATGTCACGGTGAATAGCATCTTCCTTCAAGTTAATTCTACACTTTGATCTTGATCAATCTGCAGTTGTGTATTTTTGTTTTTTTAGATTTACAATGGAAAAAAGAAGTTTCTGGCCTCTGCAATCGCACACATCCAATTCTTTACAAAATTTTCAGCTAATTGCTGTAAAAAAAAAGGGAATGAGAACACAAGTAGATCAAGGTGATTATATGCAAATTAAGTCTATTATTGTGGAAAAGGTCCAATGCAACAGCTTACAGTGCTCGGTTCGCCAGTTGAATGGTTTCCTTTGCATCCTCACACGCTGCAACGATATGCCCAAAACCGCATCTAGAAGGTAGCCTGCATAGAAGAAAGAAATATATTGTTTCTTTTCGAAAACAACATCATTCCGATGTACACTCAGAGAAGAGTGGCGACACCCACCAAGATCAGCTTTCGTTCACTACCCTCATGGCCAGTTAACCAATTCAACTCTGCAGTTGTATGTTTGGTGATATTAACTGTTCGAAGAATCGATCAGCTTTCGTTCACTACCCCCAACGCCAATTAACCAATTCCATTCTGCAGTTGGTGTGTTTGGTGATATTAACTGTTCGGATTTGGCCTTACGACCCCTCTGTTAACTTGGCCTAGCTTTGAATGTTAAGTTGTCAGCAGCGTTTTGTCCAGTGAGATGCTATTGCCAAATTCAAACCCCAATAGTATACACTAGATGGTACTTTTTGTGCTCATCACTGTGCCATTAGCCCATTGCCTGATAGTCTGACATCCGTTGGAATTAGAACTGTGCATAACAAATCATCAGGAAGCTAAGTGTGCTGAGTCTGGCCTTCAGTCTGCATGCCTGCTTTTCTTCCTCCGAGTCCGAGAGAGGAGCCCCAGGCAGCAGTGTCTAAGGATAATAGGGAAGTGAGGGACTGGTTCGTCTTCGTTTGGTGACACCGAATACAGTACAAGCAAAGCGCCGAAGCCGTTATATCCGGACTGCCCTATGCTGCTTGGTTCAGCAGCTTGTGGATTTACAGTTTCAGATCAGGCATGCGTCCTTCTGAATATTAACAGACAAGAGAAAGGACACAGAGGCATATCTACAGATTCAGCAACACAACAATTGTAAAGGACGGCATGACGACAGTGTACGTATGCAGTGACCTTTTTTTCTCAGTGGTCGTATTAACAGTCAGAGACAATGAACGGCAGCTACTACATGTGCACAACGACAGATTAAGCAACAGTGTCGTCGCTACAATTGCTAGGCACGCCAGCCATTGGAAAGTTGCTTGCAACAAGGAGGTACGTGGCACAAAGGAAGCACAAGCTAGTAGCTCTAGTAAAAATAGCTAGAATACGACTAGTAGCAAGACGAGAATAATCAGTCAGATCTCGTAGGTGATGCCGACCCTGAGCAGCTGGTCTTTGGGGATGGACAGCGCCTTGTGGCTCTCCCCCCGGAGGTTCTTCCGTAGGAAGCCGTACACGTTGTTCACCACCACCCGTTTCAGCAGCGACGACCCCGCCGCCGCCGTCACCGTGGCCTCCCCCATCAGGTACACCACCCCGCGCTCCGCCTCCGCGTCGATGAGCCGCTGCTCCTCCTCCGCCACCGCCACCGCCGCCGATGAACCGCTGGTGGTGGAGGCGAAGGCGGCCTCCTCCTGGACGAACGTCTTGAGGCGGTCCAGGAGGAAGGCGGCGAACTCCCGGTGCCCTTCCATCGGGTCCGTGTAGCCGTACCTCGCCACGCAGCGGAACACGCGGTGGTCGACGGGGCCGACGCGCCGGAAGATGAAGCGCTCCGGCGCCGCTACGCGTGGGATCGGGAGGTGCTTGATGGACACGAAGACGAAGACGGCGTGCACGGAGGGGATCTTGTCGACCAGGCGCGGGAACACGGGCGGGATCCCCTGGACCAGCTCCGAGTAGAGGAGGCCGACGCCGGGCACCCGGCGCACGTCGCGGCGCGCCAGCACGGCGGCCAGCTCGGCCGCCGGCACGGCGTGGTCCAGCTCGTACCAGTAGCGCAGGACGTGGACGTAGTGCCACGCGGCCATGAGCGCCATGAGCACCAGCGAGAAGCAGAAGGGCAGGTACCCGCCCTCGGCGAACTTGGAGAGGATGGAGGAGAGGTAGAGGAACTCGACGAGGCCGAAGACGGCGTAGAAGGCGGCGGACAGCGCCGGCTGCGCGCGCCACACCAGCAGCATCACCACCGCCAGCAGGTGCGTGGTGATGGAGAAGACGGTCACCACGCAGATCCCGTACGCGTTGCCGATGTTGGCCGTGGTCTGGAACCCCAGCGTGACGGCGACGCTGGCGACGCCGATCAGCAAGTTCACCTCCGGGAGGTACACCTGCCCCGCGTACTTGCTGGAGGTGTGCACCACCTCCACCCGGGGGAAGCACCCCAGGGACAGCGCCTTGGACAGGATGGCGAACGCGCCCGACAGCATGGCCTGGCTCGCGATGATCGCCGCCAGGATCGCCACCAGGAACGCCGGCCAGAACATGGCCACTGCGTGCGTGCATGCATTGTTAGCTAGCTCTCGATCCGATTCAGTTTCCAACTTTCGAACTTCGATGTACTGTACATAGTACATGTGCAGATTACGTAAACAGTAGAAGACGTACACCTACCTGGGATGGATTTGTAGAAGGTGTCGACAACGTTTTCAGGGAATTTGCGCAGGTAGGCCGCCTGACCCATGTAGCACAGCGCCACAGAGGGGAAGAGGATGCATGTGAAGCTGATCTGCAAAAGCAAACGAACAATTTGGTAACTGACATTGAAATCAATAGGTCTCGTCTCGTCGTCTGCTATGGCTGTTACTTGGTATGTACCTGAATGGCCCTGATGTTAAAATGGCCGAGATCGGCAAACATGGCCTCCGTGCCGGTGATGCAGAGGACGGCACCACCTAGCGAGACCCATGCCTCCTTGCCGTTCCTGCGGAAGTAGTCGACAATGTACATGGGGTTGAAGGCGCGGAGGACGGTGGCATCGTGCGCGGCGAGGTTGTACATCCCAGTGCCGGCGATGAGGACGAACCACACGGATATGATGGGCGCGAAGGAGTAGCCCACCTTGTCGGTGCCGAAGCGCTGCACCGAGAAGAGAAGGAACAGTATGGCCACCGAGATCCACACCACCTCCACTGTAGCAAAAACGACAACAGAAGCCACGAACTTGAGAGGTTAGCTATCTAGTCGTTTCATGAAGAAGCAGATCGACTCACAAAGTCACAATGCAATGCAAGTTGTTTCTACTGATGGATGCCTGAATAAAAAAAATACATTGGCTCAAGTTGGGCGCTTTCTCCCTGATCCCACTCACTGCCGAGAGCACTGCAAGAACAGTTAAACGGCAGTTAAATCCACAAATTAATGCATGGGTTTGGAAGACTTGATCCGTACCAGAGATTGCTGGCGTCAAGGTTCCATCGCCCATGACCATGGAGGTGCCGAGGATGGTGATGGTGAAGAGCCCGATCTTGGCGGCATTGCTGGACTCGAGCTTCTCCTTGAGCCACTGCGCCCTCCGCAGCCGTGAGCTGGCCGCCTCCACCCTGTAGTTGGATACCGTTGCGTCCTCGCTCTGCTGGTCTGGGATCATCCTGATCTTGGCGTACCGCGAGATCAGCGAGTAGAGCGCGAACGTTCCACCTGCAGTTTTATATATACTTCATTCATATATATGCTTCGATCGGTTCAACATCATCATCATTGCAAGTAAGATCAATGTCGTCCATGAAGTATATATGCCCACACGCAAGCAAGCAAAGCAAGCAAGCTAGCTCACCATCGCCATTGTCGTTGGCGTGGAGGACGACGAAGACGTACTTGAGCATAGGGATGAGGATGAGAGTGTAGAGGATGAGCGAGAGGACGCCGAGGAGGTCGTCGGGGTGCCGGATGCCGTCCGGGAACGTGCTCGAGTACACGTACAGCGGCGACGTCCCGATGTCGCCGTACACCACGCCGATGCTCTGGAACGCCAGCATCAGCGTCCGCGCCCAGCTGTCCTGCACGGCGCCACGCACGCAATTAACCCATGTCCATATATGGCAACATCATCAATGTCTAAAGGGGAACACAGGGGGGGCATGAATGACGACGAAAATGAGCTAATAAAAAAAAATGTCATGTGTGAAACTAAATACTGTACCCCGGAGCCGTGGTGCTTGCCGTTGGTGACCTTCTCGGCGTCGCCGTACAGGGAGTCATGGCGCTGGAACCTCTCGGTCGCCGCCGCCGCCGCGCTCTCGGCTTCGGCTGACGACGACATCTCTTCGTCTTTGATCCACTCCGGTGATCTCGCACGCGTTCAGTTCGAGCTCCGGGCCAAAGGGATCGATCGAAAGGGCTTCTGGGGTTTTATGATGGATCTATACAGACCAACCTCGCTCGTGTAGGCCTCAGATCCTAGTGCCCTGTCACAAGTTCATATCATCATAAGGAAACTGAAGAGTAATGTATATTCTGAAAACTAACTGAATTCGTCAAATTCATATCCTGAAATGAATAATGAAGGTAGCAATGAGATCCCGGCCGGCGACGCCGGAGGAGATTGAGATACCGGGGATCCGAGTGGAGGAGAGGCTGCATACGCTTTTATATCTGCCCCGTCGCCGCGCTCAAAGATGGCAAAGCTCTTCGCTTGCACTGCCGCTGCCATCTTATACGCACGCCACGCCATGGCGCCGCTGGGAGAACGGAGGCCGGCCTCCGGTGCCAAATCAGGCCACCAGTAACGATCTGTCGCGCCGATGATCAACTGACTTCTCCCTCGATCTGTCTCGATCGCCGCGCCGCCTTGGGGAACGAAGAGATGGAGGCGGCGTCGTCCTGGCGTCCTCTGTCACCTGCTCTGCTATCGGTCATGGTTCCTACGTACGGTACGGTTGGTTTCACCTGTCGTCAGCAGCCAACGCGCAGAATTGAGATTTTTTTTTCTTGCTTGCTTGCATGCCAATGCCATGTTTGGCTTGGTCCGGCCGTACGTTTCTGCATGCATCAGCCGTCGTCGATGGGTTGCAGTGGTGGTCGTTTCTTTTCTGGTTTGAACGAGATTGAACGGCCGGAAATGCTCGTCCATTCAGCTCGGAGGGAGGAACGAACACGCAGGCGGGGCTTCTTGATAGTCATTTGCCGGCGCTGATCTCAAGTCATGACTCATGAGACCAATGCAAAGCTCCCCGTCCCACAGGAGACGGGACTTGGGAGTAGGGGAGGCAATGGATTTGGATATATATAATCCAGTCAAAATTCAATAGGACTTTAGTTGCTTTGATGTATTTGAACGGGATCTGTTTGGTTTTAGATGTTTATAATAATGTAATCCAAGAAAACCCAAAATTTATCCGACATTACCTCAAAAAGTCCCCTAGTGTTGATTGGATTTAGGAGTGAAAGTGAAGTCATTGAGCATTTCTAAGAGCAACTCCAAGAGATTCTCTAAATCCTTCCTAAATGTTAGGCAAGAGATTCCAACAGTTTGTCTAAATGGTTATGTAAATATAGCCATCTTCTATTTTAATTGTTTTAGCTAGCAAAAAATAGAAGACGAGAATGACTTTTTAGAGTGCGCACGAGAGATAGAACAGTTGTTGGAGAGTGAAGAAATATAGAAAGCGATTTTTACAGAAATGGTTCTTTAAACGATGATTTAGAGAGTGAAATTTGCAAAGACTCTTAGAGATGCTCTAAGAGATTAGCCAAAAAAACTAGCCAAATTTACCGATTTAGCTACTCTCTAAAATAGATTTGAAAAAAATATTAGAGTACTCCAACAAACTCTATAAAAGATGGCTAGTGAGGTAGGCTATCCAAAAGTAGAGAACGAATAAGGTGGGATGGAGAGCTACTAAATTTGGAGAGTCGGTTAGGAACGTTTTTTCTTCAACAATAGCCAAATTTACCTTTAGAAAATAATTTAGCTAATCACTTGGAGATGCTCACAACCATTTTTAATTTTTTTTGTATTGGTTGATTTCACAAATGTAGAAAAATCCCATGCCATCTATTTTCGTTTTCTATAATATATAATACCGTTTTTCAACTTTAGAGCCCAGCACTTATATACCTAATCACACTGATCTTTACACAAAGTAGCAGGCAATCGTATTGAATTATCTCTAATAACTTTTATGTCAACTTTGCTAAAATTTTAAAGTGTCAATGCGAGATTTATACTTCTAGAGTCTAACTTTTGACATGGGGCCACGTATATATCTAGTCACACCAGTCTACATATAGTAGTGCACAATCATACTGATTTATCTCTAACATATTTTAATAAATTTTGCTAAAATTTTAATGTGTGACATCGAGCTTTTAAATTTTAGGGCTCAGCTTTTGATACAGAATTAAAAGGTAGTTGTAATAGTTTTGTTGTTATTGGATCATATTGGTTGGATCGGCCTTAAAAGCAATTAGGTTGGATAAGTTCGACCTTGGATTTTTTCCCCTTAGATTTTAATTCCATTTATCCATATGGAATTGGATGCAAATCCATTGCACCTCTACTTGGGAGGTACTAAGGCTTGTTATAGTGCTCGCTTAGATCATGTATGGTTTGATGAACTACCCATGCTACACAAGGTTGTATACATGAGACATGAGTTTTTCCTTCAAATTTGGTGTAAATAACTCAACTTTTTATAACACTAATCATTAGTTATGGGAAGCACTAGTTTTGATCAATCAATCCATTTTATTATTTTACAAACCAAACAAACAGTGAGCATTGACAATATGGAGTCCTTAAACTAATCGGACAATGGCATATAGGTTGTTAAAAGTTGATTGTTTCACGAACTAAGTGTAGCTCAACTGGTTTAGTTACTAGTGGTGGTATCTGTCCACCTATATTCAGGTTCTCGACTTAAGTTGGTGCTTGTATTTTCTTGTAATAATTCTAGAATTTAACAATGTTGTTTTTTTGTGGTAGGCGCGATGAGTGACATGTTTGTCCATATGTGAAAGCCCAAGTTTGGTTTTGGTAATTAATGACACTAAGTTGCTAAGGCCATTGTATTTAGGTGATTTAAGTTAGGCATAAAAACACATGTGATAAAGGAGCAATGTGACATGGAGTGGTGGACACATGATCACAAAGAGATGAAGCATGAAGTGGAGATCATGGTGATAGACAAGGAGTAAAGTCATCAAGGCAAATGTATAAACATAGATTTTTGCTTTTGCTAGTCTAAGATGAGTAGAGAAGTGATTGACCGAATTTAGGATAGATAGCTGACTATCAAGAGGGAAAATCATGGTAATATCTCGAATCAAGTGCTACTAGCTCAATTCTTGAGCATATGTATTAGGATCTAGTAGAGTGCTAACCTAACTTCTTTGAAGAAAATATTTGTGAAATGCTAACACACATGCACAATGGTGGTGTACAGTTGGTGGTGTTAGCACATTTTTAGAGGAGGTGGAGTTTGAGGGGTAGAAAGGGGTTAGGGTTGGGATTCGGCGCTTTCAGGAAAATAGAATACATATTGTCCATTGCGTCGGAGAAAGTTTTGGCGAAGTCGTGCGACCCTCGTCGGATATTGGGTCAGACAGTGTCGGAAGTTGAGCCCGCGTCCGACGCGTTTAGCGCAGTAAGGCGCAAACAGTTGTGTGTGTCGGAGCGTTCGATGTGTTCACGTCGGACGTAGGCCGAACATTGTTCGAGCGTCCGGTGTTGTGCGCTGTCAGCTTCTGTCGCGAGAGTGTTTCTGACTGTGGCATCAAACGCTGGGGTGTGTCCGATGTCACACCGTCAGACGCGTTCAACATAAGATCGAAAGGTTTCAAAACGACATGTTTGATGCCTGACATTTGACGCGTCCGACACGTGCTCTGAAAGTTTGTTAACTTTCAAGTGACTGTTGGCGTTCAACGGTCCACTTTTGAAGAGGGACACGTGGTAGCAATCTAAGAGACGTGGTAGGCGAGCGTCAAATGCTGAGCCGCGTCTAACAGCGAGGCATCAGAGTGTCCGATGCCCCCACAGTTGCCCCTAATGGCTAGCTGTTGGGTGAAACTTTATAAACTAGCTTTAGGGGCTTCTCTCTAGCACTTGTGAGTACTTGAGATATATTTTAAGTTAGAGAACACTCCGTCCACTTATCTTCTTGCTTGATTGCTCATTCTAGTGAGATCGAGTGAGATTCATGTGTATTGCATTGAGAATTGTATCTAGTGACATTTGATTCTTGAGTTTATTGTAGATTTCTTGTTACTCTTAGGTATTTTCCGACACCCTAGATGACTTGGAGCAGCGAAGGTATTGAGCTCGTGATTGGAGACTGTTTCGAGCCTCACCAAGTAATTTGTGAGGAGTTCTTAAACCTTCCCTATGGGAGATCACAATTGGCTACTCTAGTGGATTGCTCGTGGCTTGGAGGATCCCCATTTGTGAGTGGGTGTGTGGCACCTGCTGAGGGTTTGACTTTGGATTGCTAATTAGCTCGTGATCAACGATGAAGTTAGTCACCTCCAAGCATGAAGAGACGATGACGGAGTCGAAGAAGATCAACGATGGGCGTCGGAGATGAAGAACAAAGGAAGAACAAGCAAGAAGAACAAAATGCAAGCTCTAATAACAACAATGGTGCTCTCTGATTTTAAATGACCCAGGCAGAGGGGAGGAGAGGTAGCCGTGGCCTATAAACCGGACCCTTTAGAACTGGTTCAAGACACAAATCGGTGCTAAAAGGTCACCTTTAGCACCGGTTTGTGCCCTTGACCGGTGCTAAAGGGTTTGGCTCGGCCTGACCGGTGCTAAAGGGGACCCTTTAGCATCGGTTGGTAACAAGAATCGGTGCTAAAGGGTCCCTGCCCCGACAACACTGGTCAGTAGCTGTTGGACAGACCCCTTTAGCACCGGCCCGTGTTACGAACCGTGTCTAAAGGGGTCTTTAGCCCCGAGCCGCAAAAAGGCCGAGGCTTTTGGTGATTTTGGGCATCGACCAATGCCTCATTACGTAGTAGCGAAGATACTAATTTTTACATCAACAATTACGAAATATGTTTTTATAATAAATTGATTTAGAGTCATAAGTGTGAATACTGTTTACTAGAAACTGCTCAAAGATAAAAACAATTTAACTGTTATGTATAGCATAGTTACGTCCTTTCCATGATAGAGGTTGTATCCGTCAATTAATGGTTGCTGTCCCCAAAAATTATAGCTTCGCCCCATCACCATAACGCACCGGTAGTCCTTGTTCGCGAAAAGAAAAGTCTTTAAATACTATAATACATTTATAACTATATTAATTAGTGTCAATATATATTAATAATTAGATTTGAAATATTCATCTCGTAAAATTAGAAATGAAAACGGATCGAATACGGGTGACTTCTTTTTGCTGGGCTATCTCGAGATGCCGTAATGATATTATTTTTAATAAGATAAAAACTAACTCGATTATGCAGTAATTTCCAGAGGAGCATATTGGTTACGCTCTTGGGCCCAGCTACAGTGTGACGAGTCAGCCAAAGACGCCAGCAAGAAGTTAGAAATAATCGCTCTAGAGATATCCAATAGGGGTTGGAAACATTTATATTGTTTGCTTTAGCATCCTGGTCGATTTATAAGACTATAGCTCTCACTGTGATTCTCCCAAACTCTGTAATAATTGGCTGTGTACATCTCTGGATGTAGAAGCCGGATATTTGTTTATCCATTATTAAAAAAAGATATCATCGATATCATATTTGTTTTCATATTTCTGGTTAAATTCTGATTCAAATACGGATAATATCAATCATGTCAGATAAGATATGATTGGATGTTGACATCATAAATATACGATTTAAGTATTCGATTGGATGTTGACATCATAAATATACGATTTAAGTATTCGGACACGGATATAGTATCGGATATTGAATATTTGGACTCGGATACGAACATAGCTGAATCCTCTAATATCCGTACCGTTTTCATCCCTACGTAAAATACATATAAAATATATAATTAGTTACTTTTAATCTATATTTAATGTTTCACGTATGTATTCAAATATTTATATTGAATATAATAGAACTAAAAGTTTTTAGACGAAAATTAAACAGGCCCTAAGTCACGGGAATCGTAGGAAACCGGCCGGCCGTTCGGGAAGTGGACAGTGTCGTCTTGCATTTGGCCGGCTTCATTCTCCGTGTTTCCTACCTTATCTCGTCTGTGATTTGACTGATGCATGGCCGATTCCTGATCCCGCAGCGGACGCGACCTGCCCGCGCACTGCCGAACCTGTCGCGTCCCCTTCTAATCCGGTGCACCGGCCGTCTGCTATCGTGTCCGGTGGCCGCACGCCACGATCGGCTGATGCGCCTCATGTGTTGTGTCACACTTCTTACTGGTCGGAACTCGGAAGCCAGACGCATTGCGCACTTGTCGTCTGCTGGTACGATCGATTTGATGACCCTGCGTTAGCGCGTGTGGGTCTTTCTAATATAATTTCTTCTCTTCTTATTTCGGATAATAACTAGCTAGCTTGGTGCTCGCGCCAATTGCACATCAAGTGTACGCGGTTCAGCCCTACTGAGAGACTTAATTAGCATGTACTCCCACTATCTGTTTTAATTGCTGTCGTGATCTTCTCCCAGGGCAAAGGCATCATCACGCATCAGTGTTCCTTGTCATTTGATCTTTTTCAAGCAGTGGGGTTGCATAACTTGATTTGTGGAGCTACATATACGAACCTTCACTACTACATAACAGACCTTTGTCACTTGTCCAAAACAAACAATAGTCTCGACCCAATCAGCGTCCGAGACAAAAACATTTTTCGTCCCGGTTGGTGACACTAACCGGGACTAAAAGTCCCCTGCCCAACGGCTATGGTGTCAGAGATCGGCAGAAGGGGTTAGTCCCGGTTGGTCTTCCGAACCAGGACTAAAGCCCAGCCTTTAGTCCCGGTTGGTAACACCAACCGGGATTAAAAGCTGTTGTTCCGGTCCGTCTCACCGGCCAAAACTAAATGTTAGAGTTTAGTTCCTGTTGGTAATTGTAACCGGGATTAAATGTCCCTCTCCATATTGAACTCCTCTTCTTCCTCTGGCCAAGCCTGATCTTCACTCTTTTGCTGTGTTCTTCACATTTGTTCTTGCTTGTTCTTGCTCTCATCTCCGGCTATTGATGCATTTCATCATTTCTACGCCGTCATCGACTTGTTAAAAGGTCACTAGCTTCATCTTCTCGACATTAGCAGCGACATATGACATTTCCTAGTGTTTTATATGTTTTTTTTATTTTATGAAATCTACGCTATTTTAAACTCCAATCACTTGATCGTTTGAATATTTGAATGATACCAACTATAATTAGTTCCCTAAAAATAACTTTTCATTACTATTATGTCTACCACATTTAGTTAGAGAAATAGTGATACTATGGTTTTTTTTATTTTAATTAGTTTAGAAAAAAGATTTAAAACTTATAATACTTTAATTTGCAATTTGTGACCGAGTTAATTATAAAAATAGAGAACTTTTGTGCTTTTTAATTTTGCTTGTTTAGAAAAATTAGAAATAGAGAGTTTTAGGTTTTTTGTTACTTTAATTTCTGTATAAAAAATTAGAAACTTATAATACTTTAATTTACAATTTATGACAAGGTTAATTAGTTAATTATAACTAATAAACATACCACATTTCACGATTAGTTAGAAAAATAGAGAACTTTTATGTCTTTTTAATTTTGCTGATTTAGAAAAATTAGAAATAGAGAATTTTAGGTTATTTGTTACTTTAATTTCTGTATAAAAAATTAGAAACTTATAATATTTTGGGTTGCAATGGAGACAAGGTTATTTCGTTAATTATAACTAGTATGCATGCCACATTTCATGATTAGTTAGAAAAATAGAAAAATTAGAAACTTATAATACTTTACGTTGCAATGCAGACAATGACACGTCATTGGATGTACAATGCCGATCGTCGCTCCAAAGAATTCATTGATGGTGTGCATTATTTCTTAAGAGTGGCCGAGGAAAACAGGCAGGATGGATTCATATGTTGCCCATGTGCCTTGTATCAGAATTTGAAAGAATATTCTAGCTCTAGAAATATTCACTCACATTTGTTGAAGTCGGGTTTGATGCCAAACTATAATTGTTGGACCAAGCATGGAGAAAACGGGATAATGATGGAAGAAGGTGAAGAAGAACAGTTGGAGCCTTTATTGCTCAATACGGTGACTTCGGTGATACAACAATGGGAGAAGCTAAAGATGAGGCAGGTGCAGAAGGCACACCTGTTGAAGATGATGCTCTTGGTGATGTCATTCGTGATGCACAAAAAGATTGCGAAAGTGAAAAAGAGAAGACAAAGTTTGACCACACATTAGAAGATCACAAGAAATTACTATACCCATCTGCCCAGGATAGGCAAAAAAAATTAGATATAACACTGGAGTTGTTAAAATGGAAGACACAGAATGGTGTATCCGATAAGGCATTTGGGCAATTACTGAAGATCCAAAAAAAGATGTTGCCGAAGCCTAATGAACTGCCCACTACTACGTACAAAGCAAAATAGGTCGTCTGTCCTTTGGGATTAGAAATCAAGAAGATACATGCATGTCCTAACGACTGCATCCTATATCGTGGCAAGAACTACGAGAATTTAGATGAATGCCCCGTATATAAAGCATCACGGTATAAGGTCAGGCGAGATGACCCTGGCGATGTTGAGGGGGAAGAACGTCCGAGAAAGAAAATCCCTGCAAAGGTTATGTGGTATGCTCCTATAATACCACGTCTAAAACGTCTTTTTAGAAATAAGGACCATGCAAAATTGTTGCGGTGGCACAAAGAAGACAGTAAAGTAGACAACATGTTGAGACACCCTGCTGATGGGTCCCAGTGGAGAGCAATAGACATGGAATTTCCAGAGTTTGCAAAAGACGCAAGAAACTTAAGGTTTGCTTTAAGTACGGATGATATGAATCTTTTTAGTGAGCAGAGCAGTAGTCAGAGCACTTGGCCTGTTATACTATGTATCTACAACCTTCCTCCATGGTTATGCATGAAGCGAAAGTTCATTATGATGCCAGTGGTCATCCAAGGCCCGAAGCAACCGGGCAATGACATTGATGTCTATCTAAGACCACTAATTGAAGAACTCCTTTTATGGAGTGAAATAGGTGTTCGTGTGTGGGATGAGTACAAACAGGAACACTTCGACCTGCGAGCACTGTTGTTTGTGACAATCAATGATTGGCCTGCTCTAAGTAATCTTTTAGGGCAGACAAACAAGGGATATAATGCATGCACACACTGTTTTGATGACCTTGATAGTATATATTTGAAAAAAATGCAGAAAGGTCGTGTACCTTGGGTATCGTCGATTTCTTTCTATGAATCACCCTGTTAGAAAGAAAGGCAAGCATTTTAAAGGTAAGGCAGACCACCAATGCAAGCCTCGCAACAGAACTGGAGAAGATGTATTTGAGATGGTTAAGGATGTGAAAGTAGTTTTTGGTAAGGGACAAGGCAGCCAACTAGTTCCAAAAGATGCAGCGGGTCATGCACCCATGTGGAAGAATAAGTCAATATTTTGGGAGCTACCCTATTGGCAAGTCCTAGAGGTTTGGAATGCGATCGACATCATGCACCTAACAAAGAATCTTTGTGTGAACCTTCTAGGATTCATGGGTGTCTATGGGAAGCCTAAAGATTCACTTGAAGCACGACAAGACTTGCAACGCATGGAAGAACGAGACAAACTGCATCCAGAGAAGACAAATGATGGACGCCAACATTTAAGACCTGCTAGCTACACTCTTAGCAATGAAGAGAAAGAAATCATGTTTTAATGCTTAAGCAGCATCAAGGTCCCATCTGGATTCTCCTCTAATATAAAAGGTATAACTAATGTGCCAGAGAAGAAATTTCTAAACCTAAAGTCGCATGACTGCCATGTGCTTATGATACAATTGCTTCCAGTTGCATTAAGAGGAATTCTACCTCCACATGTACGTCTGGCCACCGTAAAGCTATGTGCATTCCTCAATGCAATTTCTCAGAAGGCAATCAATCCACTAGAACTAGCTGCTCTACTGAATGATGTGGTTCAATGTCTTGTCAGCTTTGAGTTAGTGTTCCCTCCATCCTTCTTTGATATCATGACACACCTCCTAGTTCATCTGGTCAAGGAGATCAATATTCTTGGTCCTGTGTTCCTACATAATATGTTTCCCTTCGATAGGTTTATGGGAGTCTTGAAGAAATATGTTCACCAACGTGCTCGGCCAGAAGGAAGCATCGCAGAGGGCTATGGGACGGAGGAGGTCATTGAGTTCTGTGTTGAATTCATTCCTGAACTTGACCCAATTGGTGTTCTTGAATCGCGACACGAGGGGAGACTGAGTGGAAAGGGAACACTAGGAAAGAAAACATACATTGGTACAGGGAACGATTCTTTCAATAAAGCACACTACACAGTTCTTCAAAACTCATCCGTGGTGGAGCCGTATGTCACGAAACACAAGGACTTCCTACGATCCCAATTCCCAGAGAAGAATGAAGCTTGGTTTATGCGTCAGATAAAAGAAGCACGAACCAAAATAGTGGGGTTCGTGTAGACGCCACAGACCCAAATGGAAACAGACAAACATATTATGGCCGTATAGAGGAGATTTGGGAACTAGACTACGCACCTAATTTTAAAGTCCCATTGTTCCGGTGCCAATGGGTGAAGGTTACCGGAGGCGGGGTGACAGTTGACAAAGACTATGGAATGACAATAGTGGACCTCAACAATGTTGGTTACAAAGATGAACCATTCGTCCTTGTTGTTGATATTTGGGAACGCAATAAGGAATTGATCCGCAAGCGCACGGATATCGGTGAGCATTTCACCCGGGAAATTATCCAGAGTATCGTATTTATTTTTTTACAATTGGAGAAAGAGTGCATCTGACTAACCGGTCTATTACTACTAACCCTTTAGGCACAAAGAATGTCTTTCGATGTGAGTGATAAATAGAGAAGACTGCAACCTTAGTCTCCTTCTAACCTTGGTAAGGATGATCTACTGTTCTAGTGGGGAGGCTAACGGAATCTAGACACCACAAAGGATGTTCAACCCGCACCTATAAACCCTATCCTTCCTGCTAACGAGATATGGTCTGCAAAGGTAACTCGGAATTGTCACGTTCCTCACTACTAGCACGGTCCAGCTAGTCAGGGAATATCTATGAGTACCCCAGCCTAAACACCACGTTTACGCCAGTAATGATTACTCTAAACTCTACGCGAAGAGATTAAAGTAAACTCATAAACCATAAGAACAATAAAACAAGAACTTACTAGAATTTAGAAGTCGAAATACTGAAGAATCCTAGGAGCAAGCTTCGGGTTAGGAGAACTTGATCCCGCAGGTACAAGCTTGGAGTAGACACCGACAGGCCGGGCTTCCTCCAATCTACACCTCCACTCTATCTCTCTCAATCTAGTAGAAACTAGAAGATCTATTTCTACTTTACATTGGTTGCTAAGCCTAAAAAGAAATATTAATTAGAGAAGAGGTTTCCTTCGAGGGCACCCCTCAATCTCTATGATAATTTCTTCATGTCTTCTCCAGGGGCCAGGGGGGTCTCCTTATATAGTCCTCCTCCTCTATGCGTTTTTGGGTCAGTAGGCAAGGTGGTACTATATTTTTCTTGATCCAATAGGTCGGTGGAACATCCCGTGCGAAGAGAGTCCCGATTGACATCCAGCAGGGGGCGGGCGCCCTGGGCCTGGCCCCTTTCGGCCTCTGTTTTCTTCCCGTGGCTTCTGGAGCCTTCTAGATGGTAGAAAATCGTGCGGTGTGTTGATATCTCTATGTAATCCCGACATGTGGGCCTTTCTTCCTTATTTCCTGATAACCCCCTGCAGAAATAGGTAAACAACAAAACTCGTGGAATTCTGTCAGATCAAACCCTAATTCTAGGTGTTGTTTGCATATTGGTCCTTTCTCTTGTTTATTTGATAATTAAAATTGATACTTAAGAACCGTCAACACTTGTTGCTGATGTGAATCAGGTGTTCTATGTGAAAGACATGTCTACAAAACAGAAGAGAGGGAAAAATGACAACAAATCATCAAATGAGCCAAAACACCATATAGTTCTCTCAGGGAAAAGAAACATTGTGGGAATTGAGGACAAGTCAGATATTTCAGAAGATTATGAAAGGGATGACCGAATCACGCCTTTCAATGTGACCAAAGATCGGAGCATCCTGATAAATGTTGAGGACACTCCATGGTTACGTCAAGATCATGACCAAGGAACATACGTCAAAAAAATATCACTATTGTGCCCGCCTAATAAATAGATTGCATTAGAGTATGTATATGTGACAATTATAACTTAAGATGTTTATAGTAGTTTTTCTTATTTTATATCAGTTCAAATAATGAAATGACTTGTGGGAGACAAATTTTCTGTCAAAAACACCTACTTTAAGACATTTAAGTTTGCTATTATAAGAGATGTGTCAATTGTGGATTTTCAACTACACCTTCCCAACACTTCGTCAAATGCAAAAATGGTCTATATATTAAATGTAGATTTTGATGAGTGGAACAATATTGGTATTCATGACTTTTCCATTCGAGACCATCTAGGGTTCCAAAAACCGATGCGTGGCTATGAATTCTTTCAAAATTCAAAATTGAGTGGTTCAAACTTTTCCAAAAGAAAAGTTGACCATTAGACCAAATGTAGAACTTGATGAGTGTAACAAACTTTGTATTCATAACTTTTCTATTTGGGACCATCTAGGGTTCGGTCAAAGTGTGTGTTTCTAAAAACCAATGCTTTGACTTTGCTCAAACTTGGTCAAATGACCCATTTGATGACTTGAAATGAAAAAAATTTGAATACAAAGTTGTTAGAGATCATCAAGATCTACATTTGATATATTGTCCATTTTTCCATTTGAATAAATTTGAGCCAATCCTAAGCACATTTGTTCAGAATCCAAGACAGGTTTTGGTCAAACTTGGTCAAATGACAAACTAAATTACTTAAAATAAAAAATTTTGAATACCAAGTTGTTAGATATCATCAAGATCTAAACTTTTTATACAGACAATTTTTTTCATTTGAGAAAGTTTAAGTCCACAATACCCACCAAATCTTGAATCTCACACAAACTATATGAAACTATATGTGTCAATTGTGGATTTTCAACTACACCTTCCCAACACTTTGTCAAATGCAAAAATGGTCTATATATTAAATGTAGATTTTGATGAGTGGAACAATATTGGTATTCATGACTTTTCTATTCGAGACCATCTAGGGTTCCGAAAACCGATGCGTGGCTATGAATTCTTTCAAAATTCAAAATTGAGTGGTTCAAACTTTTCCAAAAGAAAAGTTGACCATTAGACCAAATGTAGAACTTGGTGAGTGTAACAAACTTTGTATTCATGACTTTTCCATTTGAGATCATCTAGGGTTCGGTCAAAGTGTGTGTTTGTAAAAACCAATGCTTTGACTTTGGTCAAACTTGGTCAAATGACTCATTTGATGACTTGAAATGAAAAAAATTTGAAAATAAAGTTGTTAGAGATCATCAAGATCTACATTTGATATATTGTCCATTTTTCCATTTGGATAAATTTGAGCCAATCCTAAGCACATTTGTTCAAAATCCAAGATGGGTTTTGGTCAAACTTGGTCAAATGACAAACTAAATTACTTAAAATGAAAATATTTTGAATACCAAGTTGTTAAATATCATCAAGATCTAAACTTTTTATATAGACAATTTTTCCATTTGAGAAAGTTTAAGTCCACAATACCCACCAAATCTTGAATCTCACACAAACTATATGAAACTATATGTGTCAATTGTGGATTTTCAACTACACCTTCCCAACACTTTGTCAAATGCAAAAATGGTCTATATATTGAATGTAGATTTTGATGAGTGGAACAATATTGGTATTCATGACTTTTCCATTCGAGACCATCTAGGGTTCCAAAAACCAATGCGTGGCTATGAATTCTTTCAAAATTCAAAATTGAGTGGTTCAAACTTTTCCAAAAGAAAAGTTGACCATTAGACCAAATGTAGAACTTGATGAGTATAACAAACTTTGTATTCATAACTTTTTCATTTGGGACCATCTAGGGTTTGGTCAAAGTGTGTGTTTCTAAAAACCAATGCTTTGACTTTGGTCAAACGTGGTCAAATGACCCATTTGATGACTTGAAATAAAAAAAAATTGAATACAAAGTTGTTAGAGATCATCAAGATATACATTTGATATATTGTCCATTTTTCCATTTGGATAAATTTGAGCCAATCTTAAGCACATTTGTTCAAAATTGAGTTGTTCAAAATTTTATGTTCCCAAATTTATTATGTAAGCAATTAGACAAAAAGAAATGGAACTATTATTTTTTGTCAAATTAATACAAATTCTTTTATTTACTATGCAATTAACAAAATTAATCTAATTATTGTAAGCATAAATAAATAAGAAATAGAAAAGAAATCTTTAAAAAATAATCCGATGTAATGGTGAATATCACGTATATCACGATTTTGGAGATAAATGATGATAAATGAATAAAATTTACGTTCAAATAATGCACAAACAAATTTTCTATCAAAAACACCTACTTTAAGATATTAAAATTAAATAATACATTTTTTTATTAATAAAATACTAATTACTTTTCATATTTAAGTTTGCTATTATAAGAGATGGAAAGATTTTATGTTTCCAAATTTATTATCTAAGCAATTAGACAAAAAGAAATGGAACTATTATTTTTTAAGAAATTAATACCTATTATTCTATTTACTATGCAATTAACAAAATTAATATAATTATTGTAAGCATAAATAATTAAGAAATGGTAAAAATACCTTTAGTTCCGGTTCCAGCCACGAACTGGGACTAAAGGTTGCCTTTAGTTCTGGTTCCAGCTAGGAACCGGGACTAAAGGTTGGACTTTTTAGTTCCGATTGGTGATAAACACCGGGACTAAAGGTCACGGCGGATATTTAAGCGCACAGTTGTCTTCATCCTCGATCCAGTTCGACGTTGCCCTAATTGTTCCTCCGCTGCGCGCCGCTCCTCCCCGCCGTCGCCTCGCCCTCGTCCCCGGCCGAGCGCCGTCTTATGGAGCCTAGGAGCGCCGCCGCAGCCGAGGAGCGCCCCCACCGCCGCCGCCACCGAGCCGAGGAGCACCCCCACCGCCGTACTGTGTACCGGCGCCGAGCGCTTCTTCTCCGGCGACTGTACGCCGCGTGCGCTTCTTCTCAGGCGCCGAGGAGAGCTTCTTCTCCGTACACCGCGCGAGCTTCTTCTCCCTCAGCCGCCACCGTATGTTTGCAGTGATGATCTCTCGGCCGACACTTGCATTCTGATGTTTTTTTAGAAACTATATATGTTGAGCGCTTTGTATATATATTGAGATGAGATGTATAATTTCTATTTTATAATTTATCTTTTGTATTATATAATTTATCCTGTGTAAAAACTTGAAATTTGTAATTTATTTTTACAGTGTGTTGCTAAGGCCTTAGTTGCAATTAGTTATTGTTATTTATCCTGTGTAGAAGCTTAATTAGTTTATTTTAGCCCTTAGTTGTATCAAATATTTTCAAAAGTAAACAAATCTTTACTTGTTGTATCGAATATTTTATGGAATATCGAAAGAGCAGTTTGGATATTAATTAAAAAATTAATTACATAATTTCTCTAAAAACTGTGAGACAAATTTATTATATCTAACTAATTCATTATTAGCATATCTGTGTTATTATAGCAATTATGGCTAACATAAACTAATTAAGCTTAAAAGGTTTGTCTTGCGGTTTCCCTATGAACTGTGTAATTAGTTATTTTTTCTCTATATTTAATACTCTTAGATAATTTTATCTAATTTTTAGCTAAGACATGTATACATATATATGGAAGTGTTTCATTTATCATATTTGTCTCGCAAATTTGTCTCGCAAATTAATTACATGCTGTAACATATATACGAAGGGCCTTGTTTGCTTGCAAAAAATTTGTCTCACAAATTTGTCTCGCAAATTAATTACATGCTGTAAACATATATATGGAGGGCCTTGTTTACTTGCAAAAAATTTGTCTCACAAATTAATTACATCCTGCAGTGGCGTTTTTATTTATCCACACGTTTTTATCTATCTATGCAAGAGTTATTGGACAAAAAGTGAAAGTGCTTTCGTTTTTTAGATATTTATAAAAAAGTTACACATCTAAATTTACTTATTGATAAATATTTATATGTATTAAAATATTCATTAGATAATGTGTAGACAAATATTTTACGATAAAAATCCTCTTAAAACCACTCAAAAGCTATATTTATCTTTATGATAAAAATTCCAAAATGTGTGGACAAATATTGTATCCAAATATTGTCTAACTTTAGTCTATCCAAATAATTTATGTTGATCGCGTCAAATACTTTTGCGTTGGACATATTAAGTACGAGATTGACAAATAACTTTTAACACTTGATTAATTTTGCAGAAATGGCCAATCCGAATGACAACATGGATGATGCAATGATGGACCTAATCAACAGCGGCGCCAATCTAGATCACCAAAGCGAAGATGATGGGAGTCAGTACTTTGCTGATTGTGAAAAACTTATGGGAGACAATCCTGATGAGGTCTATCTACAATTAAGTATATATGTATATATATGAAATTAAAATAAATGGCATTTGTACTAATATATTTATACTTGTTTGTGTAGCCCTCTAGATCGGCGACAACTTCTGAGAAGAGTAGAAAAGTGCGCGGCCCGAAGAAGCCGTTGGAGGGTCGGTACATTCTGTCAGAATTCGATGAGGGTACAGGAAGAGTACTTGGGGCAAATTCTAAAAAATTTGTTGCGCACTTTGGGTACCTTGTAAGGGACAGGCTCCCGGTCAGTACTCGTGAATGGAGGCAATGCAAAGATAACTCTAATATTAGTTTTGTCTCAGATCGTGACAAGGAATTGATTTGGCTAGATATCCTTCAACATTTCACGCTTGATACACAAGATGAAGCTTTGAAGGAGAAGGTTAAAATCTGGGCTATGCAGAAGATGGCCAAACAATTTCAGGCTTGGAAGAAGACATTATACAAGACTTTTGTTGCACATGGCTGGACACCGGATTTCACCAACAAGGCCTACATCAAGTTGAGGTCTTTTTGGGATGAGTTCGTAGAGTTTAAGAACTCAGAAGAGGGTCAGGCACGGGTGATCAAGAATCAGGAAAATGCTAAACAAAAGCAATACCACCATCACTTGTGTTCAGGTGGCTATAGGACTGCTATTTCTAGGTGGCAAAAGCTAGAACAGGAGATTCTTGAGAGAGGAATCGAACCAGAATCACTGCACTGGCCTGAGCGCGCCAAGTATTGGTTCTTTGGTCACAGGGGAACCGTGGACCTAGAGACCGGAAAGGTAGTGTATGGTGAAAAGCTCCAGAGAGTGGGACAAAGAATGGCCTATGCCAGAGGATTAGTTGAAAGTGGCACCTGGCAGCCAAATAGAGAGAAGGATGAGCTGACATACGCCCTGGAGACTGCTGAACACGGTGGGCGAACAAGAGGCTATGGAGAGGTATCGTGGGAGCATGGCTTCCCTAAAGATAGACTAACTTATATAAGCTGCCAAAGAAAGAAGGAAGAGGAAGTAGAGCGGTTGCGTAGGTTGGAGGCAATGGTGATGGAGTCACGCAAAGCGGCTCGTGAAGCGATAGCGCGAGAGAAAGCGCTTGAAGAGAGAATGAACGAGGAGATCAAAAGACAAGTGCAGATGGCAGTAAGTTCTATACAAAGGCAAACTGCATCAGAGCCTGGAGTCAACATTAGCCCCCCCGGTTAGTTGAAAAGCAGTTGCGCTTCTATGGAGATGCCAACTATTCAAGACGACGTGAGGCTGCACTTTCCGGTGGATGACATCACTAAACTCTGACAACATGTGAGCTGCAGATTCCACAGAGGACTGCCACAGTTATGGTTGTTGTCGGTGTTGTAACTCCTATCGACCCTACGAAGACACCAAGAATCCATGGGGCGATAGTTCTACCTAGATATGCTAGTGTCTCGGTGGATAGAGTTGTCAAAGGCTTCAGTAATGTGCAGTTTGAGATAGAAGGAGGTGATGGAGAGAAGACTCTAGGAGAAACAGAGAAGACTTCTATTTGTTGGCGCAAGCGCTACATCATTATTCCTAGGGCATCACCTAGTAGTCTACCACCACCTCCTCGTCATGAACCTAATCCTAGGTGCGGATGAAAATTGACTATACATTTGTTCACTAACTTTATTTTGCATTCTCTTAGTTAGCGGTTTACTCATATACATTTTTGGTTTCACAGGTGGTCACCAACATGTCATAGTGTTGCGGGTGATGACGAGGGAGTGCAAGACATGGCTGCATCGCCTCGGTCTCCAATGCCACCACCATGGGCTCAAACACCGCCACCTAGGGCTCCAACTTCACCACCTAGGGCTCCAACACCGCAACCTCGGGCTCCAACACCGCCACCTCGGGCTCCAACGCCGCCTCCTCGGGCTCCAACACCACCACCGGCCACCCCATCGTCTCCACACGTGGCTCCAGCGCGAAAGAAGAGGCCGGCCGCTCAATCAAATGTGTCGGCCGCCTCGCCGCCAAAAAAGAAAGCCTCTGAAAAGAAACAACCTATCATTCCTAAGAAGCTGTCCTATGAGAAGACTGATGTAGAACTAGATGCTTCGGTAAAGTCAGATGTGGATAGTTTCTTCAAGAAACTTAAGACTAAAAGAGAAGCCAAGCGAAACCCTGAGAAACCATACCGCTTACTACGGCCAGAAGATCTACGACAAAGGGTTCAGGCTCAATAGAAAAAGAGGCGTGAAGCTCAGAAAGAATCATCATCTTTATCGGACTATGATCGCACTTTAAGGAAATCCATAGAAGAAGAGAAGAAATAAGAGAAAAGAGCACGCAAGGGTGTAGAACAGCTCGGGGATCAATCAAAGCAATCAGTGCCCCCGCTAGTAAATGGAAATGAATATGGTTCGAACATCGACGTGCTAGACCAGTAGATACCGACAGATTTAAAATTTGATGAGCTTGAATTTTTTTTTACGGCACAGGAAGATAAAATGATAGATATTATCCAAGGGTAACTCCGATCTCTAAATATTAAATTATGCTCTTTTAACTCGGTAATAGATAATTAATAATGATCGTTTTATTGCTAGGGTTTGGACTGGGTTCGTGGAGAAACACCGTCCAGATTTGAAAGCGCCACTTTTAAAGCCTATCTTACTTCACTGGGTTCTACGGCAGACACCGGGCAACAATTTGTGTGGCTACTATGTGTGCGAGTTTATGACGGTCTATGCCAAAAGAACTAATCTTGAGCACCTAAAAGGATGTAACATGTATATATAATAAGTTTATTTCATTTATTTGTTGCTATTTAATAAATCCTATTTATACCTCTAACTTTTTTCTTTAATGTCTATTAAAGGAGATGTGGTTGAAGGAGCAGGTGTTGGATGCGGTCCGCCTAAAAGGAATTCAAGAGACAATCGCAGGATTTCTTAACGACCAAGTTCTGAATCCCGGCGACGAGTGCTACTTCAACCCTGAGGAGCCAATGAAACCAAATCACAATGATCATTTGTACGATGCTTGAGTGACAGAGATAAATTTTGTTGTAAATACTTTGTCCGTGATGCATGTGTAAATATTATATTATGGATCTATATATATATATATAATATATATATAGTGTTTTATAGTATATTTATATGTAATGCTTTAAATTATAAAAATTATAGGTGCGCGTTTCCATAAACTAGCAGCAAACAATATGCATTCGAAAATAATAATAACATAATAATAATATAATTGTAAACCCTAAATAGAAAACCAAAAGGAAAGAAAAGGAAACAAAGAAAAAACTCTTTAGTCAACACGGTTGGTAACAACAACCGAGACTAAAAGTGGAGGTCAGGTGGCACACCGTGGCGCACCTTTTAGTCCCGATTGCTTTTACCAACCGGGACTAAAGGTGGACCTTTAGTCCTGGCTCCCGGAACCGGGACTAAAGGTGAGACATTTAGTCCCGAAACCTTAGCCTCGGTTCCGTAGCCAGGACTAAAGGCCCTTACGGCGCGGGCTATAGCCCTTTCCTGTACCAGTGCGTGAACAATGGGGTCCAAGCAAACTACACTAGCTCTTATACTCCTCAATTCCAAAATTTAAGATGTTTTTTACTTTTCTAGATATATAATACATAGTTTTATTATAATCTACTTATATAGAAAAGCCAAATTTTCTTATAATTTGAAAAAGAGAGTATATAATATAATGTTTACTCATGTGTACGTTTTGCTTCATGTATATAGATTATTAATGGTTTGTTTGCTTTAGATCCTAGTCAAAGGTCTGTGATCGAGCACCGAGAAAGGCGAGGTGAATTCGGGTATTTGGGGGTGTCTGAATACGGTGTGCGCGCGTATTTTGAGAAAGGCGCATATTTTTAAGAACCCATGCATGCATATCAAGAAGATCTTACCAAGATTAGCAGAGCCATAATTCGTAACAAACTAGCTACACACAACACAACGACCACAAACATGCCCTAGCTAGGTACTTGAAACACAATAGCTATTAATTCTACTGTATCTCTACAACTAAAAAGACCCGAAGGTCATCGTCTCCGGGCACTAATCGCTCCCCCTCTTGCGGTTATCGCCACTCGGTCGCTCTTCTCCTGCGGTTAGCGCCTACGCTCCCCTCGGTCACCCCCCTCTAAGCTCCAATCCTCTAGGAAATCGTGGCTCCTACACCCTTCCCGTCTGCGTTGCCCAGCTCCGCAGCTCCCCGCGCGAGGCTCCGGGGCGCCATCGCTGCCCACGCCGTCGCCCTCTTCGTTGAGCGCGCCCCGCGCAGCTAGCCCCTGCCCCTGCGCCCTTGCCCTCGTCCTTACTCAGATCTGCACTGCAAGTTCATCAGGGGACGCGTCCTCTCCTTCGGCACGGGCGAGCTGCGGCGGCACCCGTCCCTGGCATGTTAGCGCTCGGACAGGATCGGCTCTCGAGCTTCACCATCGGCATCCACGTCCGCTTACTCCGGAGTGCTCCTTCGAACGACCTGCTTGTCGTGGGGTTACCCGTGTCCAAGGACGACGGCCTCGACGCCACTGCCTATGTCATTGAGGACCTCGCTGCCAGGCTGCCTGATGTAGGCACCGCCGCCAGGGTGAGTGATTGGTCTGCTTCAGTTTGATTGAAATTGTGTGCTTATTGATTTGAATCACTAACTGAATATTTTGGTTACGAGCGATTGCTTTATCTGTGAATCACTTAGTACATCAATCAATTTTTTTTACCCCATCCGTGCTGCATTCTTGTAAGGCTCTGGTTCTTCGATCGGTTATCGCTCTTTTCCTTGTATGAGTAAATATGTTTTAGAGATCTTGGGTGGCAATAATCGCCTGTAACTGTGTGAACATTGAATCATTGATCGAATGTTTTCATTACAAGCATTGCTATGCCATTTCATTGGATGGCTCATCTTTTTTTGTCCAGTTTTCCTTTTTGCATCGGATGGGATGGAAAACCTTGGGGTGCCGACTTATTCGATTGAGTTTATCAGTCAGTCAACGTTATTTTTCAACTGTTTTTATCTCAAAAAAATCAGCATGATGAAGCCGTAGAAACCATCGGCTCTCTGAATCTGGAGTGGTCCAATTGAGTTAGTAGTTGAAGCTCAAGGAAGGCATGTCTTCTCTGTGCGCTAATTGTGATTGCGATTGATTGGTGGTTGCCAGCATCTTGGCCAAGTCACTGATTGGCTCTTGGAAATCTGATTTGGATTCTGCTTCCTTCCAACAAAAGCAGAGAGAGACACAGCACAACAATTCAAATTTAGATGATCATTTTTTACAAGTGTTAACAATTCAAATTTAGATGAAGAACATTCAGTTACCCTTTGCATACTTTAATTGTTCTGACAATAATCTAAAATGCAAGTGCATCAATGCAAATTATTGTTTCTATTTCCATGGCATCATAAACCAAAAGTTTCTTACATTTGTACAAGTTTCTTACATTGGTGTCCTTTATTATTGACATTGTCGTATCCATTTGTACTTCATGTAAAAGAGGACGTGGTGTTCTGAAACTCATCATCCAACAAAGGATTATTAAGTATTCTTCAGTTCTGAAATTTCTCTTTACAATTTATTTCAGCAAAGGAATATGTACCACAATATGATGATTTGTCTCAGGTCGAGCTACATCTGTATGTTACTCCACCTGGTGTAGGCCATCAAACACTATTCTTCTCCGTCTCCACATCCCCTTCCTCCAGTCCAGGTATTCCACAAAGACATTGCACGATCTCTCTTGTCACCATTATTTCACAAAGAGTTGTGGTTGGATGGATGTGATTTGAGATACTCAGTTATATGTCTTGTTCTTGTTCTGGAATTACTTGCTCATTGTTTATTGGATCTACAAAAAATGTCTCCTATAGCAATGTCCAGTATAGCATATATGAAATGAACTCAGCTCTCAGTTATATAAAATTGCAAGTTGAGTGACTTTGTGACCTGCAGTTCTGTGTGCTTTGATTGATTTCCATGTGCTGATTTGTCAACCTCTTATAATTTTGTATACTTTAATAATTGAAGAAGCAGTACAATCATGGTTTTTTTGAAGAAGCAGTTCTGTGTGCAACCTGCATTTCCGTGTGCTTTGAAGAAGAGGATCATAGTTTTGATTTTGAAGAGGATCACAGTTTTTACCTTCCTACTATAAGAGGATTATTATAGAGATTTTGAAGAAGCAGGGAGAACATAGATTCAAGAAAATAAGAAAATAGAAATATATAGTCCCTCTGATGGCTGTTTTTTTCATAGTTTTGATTTTGAAGAAGCAGTACGATCATGCTAATTCAAGAAAAAAGAAATCCTAAATATTACTATTGTTATAATATTACAGGGAGGAGTATATGAAAGGAACTCTGCTCCCAGTAAATATAAAACTGCAAATTGGGTGACCTTGCCACCTGCACTTCTGTGTGCTCTGATTGATTTCCATGTGGTGGTTTCAGCTAATAAATAAGAAAATAATTCAAGTAGCAGTCATCAAGTTAGTTTCTGTCACACCTGGTTGTGTTGATTAATTCTGTGCTCATGTCATTGAAATGGTTCCTCTCAAGCACCATAATATATAGAGCTTTGTTATGGTGCTTGAGAGGAACCACCGGTTCCTCCTGTTAAATTTTTTTGCAGCAGGTTCTAATTAAGAATCGTAATTAAGGGCAGTTTAGCACTTTTCATATTCTACAGATTCTCAACTTCGTAACCCGGCGAAGATTGCTCTGTGCCTGCGAACGCCGTCTCCTAAAACACTGGTTTGCTGCCTCCTAGGTCACCGGCCCGCCGCCAATCGAGTCGACACCGCCCTCATCACGACGACGCATATCCCTAGCACAGTACGCCGTACGCGGACGACCTCTGCTGGTTCAGTTGAGAACAGCTGGTGCTGCAGGACCTCCTCGGCTGTGGTGCGTGATCTCCTTGGGCCAGCAGCAGTTGTGTACGCGGACGTCCGTGTCTGCAAAACAAATCAACCATCAGGTGAGCTCATTCACGTTCTGGTAACCTTGAAATGATATGATAATTTAATCAAGATTATTTGTTCTCTCTTGGTAAATCAATAGACAAATTTCAGAGTTCACGATGTAGTATCCATGCTTGCTTCACACATGCCAATGTATTTCACTTTCCCTTCTTGGACCAGCCCCTTGAGCAGTTGAGCTCACTCATCTAACCTTGTATAAGAAAGCAGCTATCAGATTTGCAAACCTTTTCTGCTTGCTGAGTCAAGTTTACAATGCCAAGGCACATCTACATAACTATTATGTTCTGTAATCATTGAATTTCCCTGAACTTGCATCTAGTTATGACTTATGAACCAATAAGCAGCATATTCAGAGAAAAATGGCATTTGTGGAACCATTTTGTATCCTAAATCAGTAGTTGCAGTTCTCTATGCATTAATATGCACTAGCAAAAATGCCCGTGCGTTGCAACGGGAGAAAAAAAAGCTATCAAATCTATATCTATATCTGTATTATTACAAAATTTTGTATATATATATATATACCTAATAATAAAGAGGCAAAATTTTAGGCTCTTCTTTTGTCCATCTATATTTTTTGTCCGTCTTTCTCTAACTACCGTCTGGACTTATATATATCTCTAGATTTATGACGTATATGACCCGATGGAGTATATATACATGAAGTATATGATCATACCAGGAGGCGACGGGGACTGGCCAGAGCTCGATGACGATGAGGACTCCGTGGACTGGCGGCGGCGCCATCTCTCGCCTCGGTGCTCGCCTCCGCCTCCACGACAACCCTTGCCTTTGCGCCCTCTCCACCCGACGCGGCAAGCGCTCCTCCCCCACTGTGCCCCCTGACTCCGATGACGAGGGACCCATGCGCGGCCTCTTTGTGCTATCCCGTGACCCCGAGTGCCCGCCGTGGCTGCATCAACCTGAGGTGCCGGTTCACGTGGGGCCAGCGCAGGTAGGATTCCGGACATGATGGGAGAGTGACCTCGACACGGACACATTGGGCAGAAGATTTTGGTGGGCACACTGAAATTTTCCCTCTTTATAGATAGGTATAGGTATAGATTAATGAACTGCACGTATGCGACACATACAATTTCATCAATTTCTTAAACAGAAGTGTGTTCACTCTTGAATGAAATCTAGCATGGAAGAAAAAATTACATCGAAGCATAAGACAAGCGGGGATGGGGACACCACTACACCAGTGTGTCTAAGCGAATACGATATCAGAATGCTCGCCTAGACCTTGAGGTTGGAATTAGCTGACGACCTGAGCCAGAGCAGCAGCCACCACCACTCACCTCGAATGCACACGCGCCGCCACCCAAGTTGGAGGCCTGGAGCAATGCCGCTGGAGTTGGACCAGAGCTCACGCGTCAGTGAGCCCCGGTGCGCTAGGAGGGAGGGAGGTGCGGGCTTGCCCACCGGAGGCCGCACGCCGGTGAGCACCCATGCCGCCAGGAGCTACAGGAGACGTTAAGAGAGAGAAGAGAGGAGAAGCATCTCCTGTCACACGAGAAGTAGATTCTTTTTTTTTATTCTGAGAAGCAGCTCGACGTAAGTACTGTTATACCCTCCAAATCTATAACTCTTATAAAGCTAAACCCCACTAGATGAATTTTCTCTTCATGCAAAGTGTCCACATCATTCCCCACTAAGTCATGCACTAAATATTTTATCTCTTCATGCAATATGTCCACATTATTCTCCACTAAGTCCATGTCATTGCATATTAATTATAAAAAATAACCATGTCATCTATATCATGTGAAATACTTAAATCTTTAATATATTCACATACAAGTCATGTACATACATTATTTGTTTCATCACCAATTAATTCCTCTATAATATAACCAAATATTAGTTTTTGTTTTATTAGTTTAGCAATTTTTTACTAGATCTAATACAAGAAAATACATGCAAGTCAAATTTATATATGTACATACATAATAGACTAAATACCGCATACTAGTGCTATGTATATAATGATTTATTTTTAAGAAAATCCCGCAGCAACGCACGGGGAATTCACCTAGTTCTTTAAGAAACCAGTTCCGGGTCCACGTACGTTTTAGCTCCGGCCCACAACTTAAGTTCCTGCTATCTAGTTCTTCCTATTTTTAATATATATATATATATATATATATATATATATATATATATATATATATATATATATATATATATATATACAAAGACCAGAACCTAGCCATCAGCCTGTGTCTATACTATGGAAACAACCACATCCATCAGGGGACATCATGAGGCTCACCAGATCAACCACCAAAAGCATAACTAAAAGGCAAAAATTAAGAAATACTCCCTTCATCCTAAATTGTAAGTCGTTTGACTTTTTTTACTCCAAGTTTGACCACTCGTCTTATTCAAAAAATTTGTGCAAATATAGTCAAATTTAAGTCATTCTTGAAAAACTTTTATTAATAAACCAATACACAACAAAAAAGTAATATTTTGTACAAAACTTTGAATAAGACGAGTGATCAAACTTGATATTAAAAAAGTCAAATGACTTATAATTTGGAATGGATTGAGTATGTACTAACAAATCGGAGCTCGCAGAAGACCGACGATATGATCAAACTGACAGCAGCAGCAATATCTCTAACGCTGCTGACCGAGAACAGCATCTTCTGCAGTCAGCAGTTTGGTACTACATAGTAGGTCGCGTGCAGGCCTGCTGCTGCTGGCGCCGTCGTGGGGGGCGCCTCAAACAGGCAGCAGCACTCGTCGATGTCGCCGTACATCAGGTGGACGAGCAGGTCCTCGCCGCCGAGGCGCGCCGCCACCTCCGGCATCCGCCTCGCGTTGCGCCGCACCCGCCGGTAGTGGTCCATCTGCCTCGCGGCCTTGATCGCCGCCCGGTGCCCGTCGTGCGCGGGGAAGGTGAAGCCGCCGGCCCGCGGCGTGAGGCCGGCGCTGTCGACCGGGATGGGCACCGGGACGCCGCCGTCCAAGTACGTCATCCAAAAGCACTCTGCTGGCACCACATGATTGCCGTGGCCGTCCATGGCACCGCTGTAAACTGCCAAGCCCTAGCCTGCTGATCGCTTCTCGCCGGGTTCGCTGGAAGCGGGGCAAAGTCCAATATGTTGTGGCGTCCCCTAATTAAGCTAAGCTAATGATCGCGATGCCCCCACAAATATATGGGCGGCCGTGGCCATGGGGTGGATTGAATTGGCGCGGTTGCATTGGGATCTCGGAATCGGATACGATACGCCCATGCATCCCGGGAACAACTCAGCCCATGCAAATACTTGCCCAGCAAGCCACGTCGATCGTTGGCAACGTACAGGTTTCCGACACCTAGGAGCGCACGATGTAGCCTCTCGCTCTGGAGTTGGACGGAGGCGATCAGGAGGACAAGGAGAAATGTACCGACACCACTATATAGTCCGACCAATCATATTTATAGCGAACGTTCAGTTAAACTGATTTCAACGAACGATCTTCCGACTAATCATATTTTCTTTTTAAGGAAACAATCAATCCCGCCTAATACCATTTTAGGATAGTACTATGACGTTCCATTCTCTTTTTCTTTTCAAACGGACATTCACGTGGGCCTTATTTTCTTTTCGCACGTCCGGCGCGCAACCAATTTTTTCTTTTGCGCTCTCACGCACGTCAATATTTTTTTGAAAAGTGCACACATAACTTACACTGAGGTACCCAACATAACTTTAAGGAATAAATTAAACAGACAAAGTTATACAACATTACTTTTTCTTTTTTTGCAAACTAAAACATATACATAATTGAAACTTTGAGAGTTGTTATGAGAATTATATTCTCCTTATGTTTCATCAACATTTTTTTCTTTTCAAAAACAAATCATTCGGGAATACGGGACAAAGGTTTAAAAGGGGTGGGAGAGGAAATAAAAGTAACTTTTACAATCTATACTACAACAGAAATTCCATAATATGATGAAAACTTACAAAAAAACATATATATATAATAACTTTCATAACTTCTGCAAGTATGATATTCTCAGCATTTCTATAATTATGACATCAAGTATATTTGTATTCACTAGGAATATCTGCAAAATATTTTAATATTTAAAATAACAAGTAAAAAACAAAGTTGAGAACAAGAAAAAACATAAGTTAATTGAAAACATACTATGGCTATCTAACATACACATAAAAACACAAATATAACTATGAATAGTAAGTTAATCAAATAAGTTAAATAGCAAACACATGAAAACATAAGTTACACACATAACTCTATACAGTAAATTAATCAAATAAATTAGGTAGCATACACATGAAAACACAAGTTACATACATAACTCTATAGAATAAGTTAATGATCTAAGTTAGGTACCATACACAAACAGAAGTTATACAATACAACTTAGCAGAATAGGTTAGCAGCATAATAAGTTATCAATATAACTTATATGTTATAAGTTCATATACATAAACTGCTACTAGAAAAATAAAAATCTTCAAAATATATAGAAGTGGGGTCTAGTTTTGTTCGCCTCGTCACGTTGAACACACAGGTGTAAACGGAATTAAAAATAAATACATCATTGAAAAGTTATAGTGCTTTGAAATAAATATTTTACTTTTTTCATGATGACGTCAAGAGGAGAGGGAAAAGGAAGTGGGAGGGAGGAGGCTGGGCGACCGGCGTGTATTAGCTCTCGGATCGTTTGCTGGATCGAAAACTACTGAACGACCATGAGAATGGAATTGGGGAAATGTACACCGAACCTGAACAAAATAAAGAGTAGTTTAACATATACAAAAACACCCATAAAGAAATTAATAACATATATTGTGAAAAATAAAGTAATTTATCCATGAGAATATTCATACTGATCAATAGTTTATCGTAAAAAAATAAAATGTTAACAGTGTTTGTATATTTATAACAACACACATGTGACCCTATATGTTAGTGTTGTGGTGTTGTGACATGATAGTGACGCCCGTTAATCAGAAGCAATTCTATATAGTAGAAAAGAATATAACGCCGACGCTGTCTTTTTGTACCTGTTGGGTATCATAATAAGGGGTACCCAAATCTGAGCAACAAAAAACGCGAAGAAACATACTAATTACAATCATCAGGGCCTCGGACGCAAGTTCCGACTCGCCCGACCTCTCAGGGCCTCGGCCGCAAGTTCCGACTCGCCCGAACCCTCAGGGCCTCGGACGCAAGTTTCGACTCGCCCGACCCCTCAGGGCCTCGGACGCAAGTTCCGACTCGCCCGACCCCTCAGGGCCTCGGACGCAAGTTCCGACTCGCCCGACCCCTCAGGGCCTCGGACGCCAGTTCCGACTCGCCCGACCTCTCAGGGTCTCGGATGCCAGTTCCGACTCGCCCGACCTCTTAGGGTCTCGGACGCAAGCTCCGTTTCGCCCAATCCCGTCCAAGGCTCGGGCGCCGGACCCCACTCCACCTGGGCAACAAGACTTCCCCCGACATGACGGACGCGACGGCCCCCATAACGCGGCAGGGCAAGGCGATGACTGTTTCAACCACCCCAGTCACTGTGGCCTTACCTCTGTCACTATACACCCTTACCCCTGTTCACTGTAGCACACTACCGCACAGTAGAAAGGGAATGGGTGAGGTAAATCAGCACCACTGTTTGTGGTCATTTCCCACTGTTGACAGGATATGCAGCAGTACCGGCGATCCGACCCCCGCGACCCCTACAGGGTTCGGTAACCCTCTACAGGAGTAGCCATGCCGTCAACCATCCCACAAGGACGAGATGGACCAGCCTCAGCAGGGTCGGGACTGTGTTTTCACCATTCAACAGAAGAAATCTACTCTTGTAAAAACCTGTCTTCCCCTTAAGACTATAAAAGGGGAGCCAGGGTTCACAACTGGAAGGGACACAGGTCCAGAACACACGCACGCATACACTACCGTCACACTCTTCCACAGCAGCTACCCGCACTCTTTCCACCACCAAGCCGAGACCTGGGACTTAGCCCTCTCTCGCAACCAGCTTGTACCCCCTACTACAAGCGCCTTTGGGTGCAAGGTTATACAGAATCTACAGCCACACTGGACGTAGGGCATTCTTGGCCCGAACCAGTATAAACTCTCTGTGTCCCACTTGCATCACCATCCGAATTTGGGTAGTCACGCAGACTTATACTCGTCAGTGCCTAGATCGCGAGTCTAGACGCCGACAGTTGGCGCGCCAGGTAGGGGCCTTCTGCGTGACGTTTGCCAGTCCCTACTGGGAAGATTTGGATGGCAGACGGTTTTCGCCCGCTCCGCCGCGGCACCATCATGATATTTGGGAGTTTGAAGTTCATGTCCCTCGGTTCCGGCTACGACATGATCCTCCTCCCGCCACGTGACGACGTCGAACTTAGCCCCGAGCCGATCCCGCCACAGTCAGTACGTGGGAGACGGTCGGGACACCATGCGGGGGGCTCACGGAGGGGGCGTCAGAGATCTAGGATCTCCGACCCCACCACGGAGGCCATGGTCCGTCCGGTCCTCCCCCCGCATATTCCTCATTAGGTCGCCCGCTCCTCCGACCCGACAGGCGCCAGAGGAAGGGCTCGCGGGACATCAAGCTCCGCACCCAGGACCAACAGAGGGTCATCGCGGCCACCCGTCCCACCCCGTTCGAAGGGGAAGGCACGGCCCGCGCCCGTCCCCCGCAAGGGGGACAAAGGGGCCTCAACGTCCCGTCCTCCTCCACCTACGGATGAAGTAGCAGCAGCGGCACCTCCCGAGTTACCTTTTGGGCTCAGGAATGCCGCCGCTACCTACGCCTCTTCCGTAAGCACTTCGTTAAGTGCGTACGCGGAACTTCCCGGGCACCACTTGAGGTCTACACTGGACCTCGTCTCCACACCGCCCGTCTCATCCTACCCAGAGGACCTCACCTCGGGCAACGACGAGTGGGCTGGCGCTGATTTCTCCGGGTGTGGCGACCCGGAGACCTTCATGCGTTTCTTGGAGGCCAGCAACTATTGTCTCGGCTACTCCGACTCCGACGACGAAAGCTACGACCCGTCACGAGAGTGCTTCAACTTAGAAGTCGGAGGCATGCCGCATAGCGCCCAGGGGACGCAGGGCCCTCTAAGCAAGAGGATCGCCTATGAGCCTCGCAAGGCCATAAAGTCCCAGGTCCTGGTAGACTTTGTGGCAGAATGGACCGGGACTCAGCTCCCACCCCCACAAATCCAGCACGAATGCTGGACCATGTACTTCGACGGGTCTCTGATGAAAACTGGGGCCGGCGCAGGCCTTGTCTTCATCTCACCCCTCGGGGTAAGGATGCGATACGCAATCCGGCTTCACTTCCTTGCTTCAAACAATGCAGCTGAATATGAGGCCCTCCTTAACGGTCTTCACGTCGCGATCGAACTTGGGATCAAGCGGCTCGACGTCCGAGGCGATTCTAGACTCATCATCGATCAAGTCATGAAAGAGTCTACCTGCCATAACCCGAAGATGGACGCATACTGCAAAGCGATTCGATGCCTGGAAGAAAAGTTCGACGGCCTCGAACTTAACCATGTGTTAAGGAAGTATAATGAGGCCGCCGACGTGCTCGCCAAGATGGCATCCGAGCGGGCCACGGTCCCCCCGGATGTTTTCGTCAGTGATCTCTACAAACCTTCCGTCGACTACAAGGACGACGGGGGGTCAGACGAACTCCAAAACAAACAGAGTGCCGACCCCAAAGACGCCGTCCCCCAAGAACAGGAGGCCATGGACATCGAGCCAGAGCCACCTGCGACTGACGATTCGCCTGACTGGCGCTACCCTTTGCTTCAACGCCTGGTCGAAGGCACTCTGCCCCTGGACCAGGCTGAAGCGAGACGCGTGGCTCGTCGTGCCAAGACCTTCGTCCTCCTCGACGGGGAAATGTACAAACGCAGCCCCTCGGGCATCCTCATGCGTTGCATCCCACATCAGGAAGGAGTCAAGCTCCTACAGGACATACACTTGGGGGCTTGTGGCCATCACGCTGCACCTCGAACGTTGGTAGGAAATGCCTTTCGACAGGGTTTCTACTGGCCAACCGCTGTAGCCGACGCCACAGAAATCGTAAGGACCTGTGAGGGATGCCAGTTTTACGCTCGGCAGATACATAAACCCGCCCAGGCCTTGGAGACGATCCCCATCACCTGGCCTTTCGCCGTCTGGGGCCTCGACCTGGTCGGGCCTCTGCAGAAAGCGCCCGGGGGCTTCACCCACGTGCTTGTCGCAATCGACAAGTTCTCCAAGTGGATCGAGGTCCGACCCATCACAAGGATCAAGGCCGAACAGGCGGTATTGTTCTTCACGGATATTGTCCATCGATTCGGAGTGCCGAACTCCATAATCACCGACAACGGCACACAATTCACCGGACGAAAGTTCCTACAGTTCTGTGACAGACACCACATACGTGTGGACTGGGCGGCAGTCGCTCACCCCAAGACCAACGGTCAGGTCGAGTGCGCCAATGGCATGATCCTCCAGGGCTTGAAGCCCAGGATCTTCAACCGCCTGAACAAGTTTGGGAAAAGGTGGCTCAAACAGCTACCGGCCGTCGTCTGGAGTCTCAGAACCTCCCGAAGCCAAGCCACAGGCTTCACCCCGTTCTTCATGGTCTATGGGTCGGAAGCCATCCTCACCACTGACCTGGAGTACGGGTCTCCAAGGGTACAAGCCTACGACGAAAACAGCGGCAAGACGTTCCAAGAAGATGCGCTGGACCGGCTCGACGAAGCCAGGGACGTAGCCCTCCTGCACTCCGCCAAGTACCAGCAGGCCCTCCGTCGATACCATGCGCGGTGGATCCGAGGCCGAGCATTTCAAGTCGGCGACTTGGTGCTAAGGCTCAGACAGAGCAACAAGGGTCGTCACAAGTTCACACCCCCCTGGGAAGGACCCTACGTCATCGCCGAAGTTCTCCGACCAGGCACCTACAAACTCGCCAATGAAGCAGGGGAGGTCTTCAAAAATGCATGGAACATAGAACAGCTACGTCGCTTTTTCCCTTAGAGCTTTGTAAAAATTTCTTTGTTCATCCATTGCCTCCAAGGAATAAATCAAAGTTTAAGTTATCAGAGAGCCTCGGACCTGCCGAGCTGAGTCCGAACCTCCCTCGGGGGCTACACGGGGGGAACCCCCTATGTCGACTCCGAATCTTTTTGTTTTTTCGCACAAGTTAAAAGAACCCCGACCCAAGGTCTTCCCCCTCCTTCCTAAAAAGACTCAAGAAACCAAGAATCCGTCCCCTAAATCTTAAGGCATGAGCCCGAGGAAGGATCCGCGCTCACGAGCAAAGACCACCTCAACTCACCTTAGATTCGGGAACGAATTCGGGCTTCCAGGAGTTACTAAGGAAAAAGAAAAAACACTTAGGCTTGGGGACTCCGACTTGCGCGATAACTCTAAGTAGCTCACCCGACCCCGCGTTGCCGAGGTCGGATCGGTATAAAGAGAAAGGAAATAAGATACTTAGGGAAAAGGCCCAAAAAGAGCAGTTATATTTACATTCAACATTAACATTATATATATATGCTACAAGGCCCACCGGCCTCAACACCCACAAAAAGAAAAGAAAAACTAAGAATCCTATTGCCCTATCTACTCAGGTCCTTGAGCCCCGAGGGGGGGAAGCTCCGCCTCATCGTCAAAAAAGGCGGCCAAGGCGTCTCCAGGGACAGCCGCGGCATCATCGAGCCTCTGCACCTCCTCCTGGGCTTCTGTTTCGTCGTCAGGGAGGACGTAGCCCTCACAAACCGTCGGCAAATCAATGCCGGCATAGTGAGAGCTCACCACCGCCAGGGCCTTTTTCACCCCGGTGTGGAGCGCCTCCCTCATCCTCTCCCCAGCCCGGGAGTAAAGGGCCTCGACCCGACTGCGCAGCGACGACCCCGACACCGATACCCCGAGCCCCTCACACGCCGAGGTGACCACGGCTTCAAGAGCCGAGCGGTCCGAAACCTCAGCGTCGAGGGACTTTTCCAGGGCCTCGGCAGTAGAGGTCGCCTCGACCACCTTCACCTCCAATTCTGATAAAAAAACAGAACAAGAAATGAGAAGTCCGGAAAAGCTAACTCAAAAGTACAAAGGAGTCTAAGGAAAAGGGCGCAAGTCCTACCCTTGGCACGCTTCTCGTACTCGGCCGAGCTCTGATGCTAGCGGGACACCTAGCTCAGAGCCCCGGCCAGGTCGGTCTGAGCTTGGTTCAAGGCGAGGTCTTTTTCGGCGAGCAAAGCTTCAAGCCGAGCGACCTCACTCTTGTACCCCTCAGCCGCCGCCTTCTGCGCCTCGGACTCTTGCGTGAGGGCCCCGATCCTCTCCTCCAGGGGGGCGACCTTGTCTCGGGCCTCCCGAGCCTCGGTGGCCAGTGCTGAGCACTTCTGCTGAAGATCGGCAGAAATCTCGCACTCCTTCGCGAGCTCCCCCTCGGCCGCCTCCCTGGCAGCCCTCTCCTTCTCAAAGGACGCCCAAGCATCCTTCTCGCGACGGAGAAATACCGATTTCTCCTGGGAGGTGGCCTTGAGCGCCTGCAAGATCAGAGGTCACACAGGGGGTTAGTACCACAAAGGTAAGCACAAAACTACTTTATAACGCGGAGAAAAATCTCACCTGAGCCAAATTAAACATGTCGCGACCCACGAGCTGGGTAGCTCGGTTGAGGGCCTCGACACCGGCGCGCCCACACGCATCCAGACCCTGCCAGAGGTAACTCTCTGACGGGTCGTCCAGGACAAATCTGGCTCCCCCCTCAGCATCGCCGAGGTTGGGCCAGATTACGGGGATCTTGCCCCATCCGGTTTCCTCCGCCCTCCCCGCAGCGGGGGCCTCGGGCGCCGCGCTGGACACCACGATGGCTTGCCCCTCCTCAGCGCACGCAGGACGGGCCGCGCCTCCGAGGGCAGCGTCCTCCGGTCTCTGGGGTTTCGGCGCCCCCGTGTCTTGCCCCGGGTGGCGTCCTGCCTCCTCGTAGCCTGGAGGCGGCGGAGACACGGGCCTAGCCGACCCGGGAGTCGACTGAGCCCCCCTCTTTACGGCCTTCAGGGGGGCCAGCGCCACTGAGGGCGCCTTCTGCTTACGGCTGGGGGAACAACATCAAGTTAGAAGAAAGAGAAAAATAAAAAATCAGCTGAGGAGTCAGAAACCTCATGCATACCTCGCTCGGGGAGCAGACTTCTTCTGGGAGCTCGGAGCTCCTAAGGGGCCTCCCGCGGCACCAGGGGCCGCCGGTTCGACCCCGGCCTCGCCTGCCGACGGTGCAGGAGATACCGCGGCGGTCTCTGCCTGCGACGCCTCCGCCGAGGCATCAGTTCCCGCCCCGGTCGCTGGGGCGGGCTCGGCCGGAGCCTCCGGCACTACCGGTTGAGGTAGCGCCTCGGATCCGACCTCCGACGCCCTCTCCCCTTCTTGAGGACCCACCGGGGCTGAACCCTCACGAGGGGCGCTATCCTCATCATCCACAATAATGTGGGGGGCGGCCTGTCCGCCCCCCGGTGCTTGGGCCCCCTGGGGGGCCTCCAACCCACCTCGGGCCTCCGACCCCCCTCGGGCCCGCGAACCCTCCGGGGCCTCGATCCCCCCGCCGGCTGGAGGGATAACGTCATCCTCCTTCGCAAGCTCGTCGAGCCAGTCGGTGCTGTCTCCTCCACCCTCTATCTCCGAGACCGAAGTCTCGGGAGACGGAGGCGGGGCGACCCCCGCCTTCTCAGCTTCGCGATGGTTCTTGGCGGAGATCTCCCGCCGCTGCGCTTTCCGCGCTGCCTTGGCCTTCTTGTCCTCCTTGACCTTCTTCAGCTCCTCGTTCCGGGCCCGATTCTTGGCCCGGATCTCCTTGTCCTCTGGGACAGGGGGCAGGGAGTCCTTGACGACCCCCATCCTCTGCGGACGATCAGGAGTCAAGGAAAAGGCAAGAAGGAAACGAAAAGAAGGCGCAAAAATTCCATACTTACCAAGGAAATGTAGCCCTTTTCAGGGCGCATCGGCACCACCCGGGAATTCTTCATCTCTGGGTGCGTCGTCTTCTCGACCCGGGCGGTGATGTCCGAGGCCGATATCGGTTCGGCCAACATCCTCGTCCCTGCCCAAGGGACCCCCCGGGTCATTTCGAACATGGGCACTCGCCGCTGCGCCAGTGGAAGCAAACTCCTCTTGTGGAAGGCGATTGCCACCGTGGCCGCAGTGACTTCGGCATCTCTCAACTTTTGAAGCCCCGCGAGAAGCGGGGCAAGCCTCTTCTGCTCCTCGGCCGGAGCGCCCCACACCCACTTCTGGGGGGCCTCTGTCACCATCTTTCCGGAGTACTTCGGCAGAAGACCACCGTCATTCCGGAGGTAGAACCACGGGCTCTGCCACCCCCGGTTTGACGATGGCATCGTGCTCCAGATGTACAGTCCAGACCGTTGCTGGCGAAGCTGCAGCGTGCAGCCGCTGGCCCGCAGGGGGATCTTCTCCTTCCCCACATAGCGGGCCGACATGTCCGCCTTGAAGAGGTGAAGCCAGAGGTTCCAATGGACAGGAACCCCCAGGTACCCCTCACAGATCGTGGTAAAGACGGCGGCCTGCATCACCGAGTTTGGGTTTAGGTTGTGTAACTCCACCTCGTAGTAGTGGAGGATGGCCCTGATCAGGCGGCCGGAACCCCGAACCCCCGGTCTAGGAACGACAGGAAGCACACCACGTAGCCCGGCGGCGGGTTTGGCTCCCTGTCGTTCGCCGAGGGAACGATCCATTCTGGGAACCCGATGTCCTTGAGAGGACGAAGAATCCCGGCCCTCACGCGCGCCTCCAGCGCGGACTTGGTCACGTTCCTAGGCGGCCACGCCTCGACGCCGGCCATGGCTCTGGGAGGAAGAGGAAAGTCTGCGTGATGGAGGTGGAAGAGACGGCGGTAGAAGAAGGGGCAGGAGGCAAAGGTTTTGTGGCGCAGGAGCGAGAGGAAAGAATCCAAAACCCCAGCGGCCGCTTTTATAGAAGGGGGCGAGCCACGACCACGCCCCTGCGAGGAAGGCCAAGAGAGAGAGAAAGAGAGCAACCGTCGCCCACTCAGGTGAAAAACTCGAAGCGCCAACTCCCTCCGATTCCCGCGCCCGCCGCACGCACGCATTAAATTCGCAGGCGAAACGTCCCGTCCAAACCGGGGCGAGACGGCACAGCCGTTTTGAGTCCCCACGCGCCGCGCCTCAAAAGGAGCGCCCTGAAAAGTTATGACAGGGCAGTTCCTTCCAAGAGACACGGCGTCCGACCCCCCGCTGACCAAGCGTCGCATGGAGGTCTCCGTCGGGCGTCAGATTCCGTCTCGCCCGACCCCGACGCGAAAGAACGAGTCTGAAGAGAGCCTTTCAAGGCCCAAAATCCCCAGGCCATGGCCACCTACGTTCCAGAGGTTGCGAGACTGACCTGCGACACAGGTTCGAACAGTCGCCTCAGGATGATCGAGCAAGGGATGACTGGAGATGAGCACAATAGAGGCCAAGGTCCGAGCCCAACAGGGAGTCGGCGTGTCTTTGCAAGTCATATCCGAGACCCATGCGGGTGTCACGTGAGCGGGATCCCATCGAGGGAGGCATCGAGCCCTCGGAACCTAACGAACGGTTCCGACATCCGTCGTGACTACCCTCGGGTACTTTTTGAGATGTGCCCATAAGGCCACTAGCCGACCCCTATCGAACGGGGCTCGGACATCCACTCGGATCTACCCGCCTGTAGCTCCCGGGAAGCGCCGTCACTCGCCCATCGAGGGTAGTACGGCATGACCCACCCCTCCTCCGAGCGAAAGGAAGAATGAGGGACGTAATTACAAGACGAGAAAGAACCTGATCGACCCTCACGGGGAAAGGGCTCGGGGGCTTCCTCGCACGATGGGAACAGGCACTATGTGTAAAGAACGCGCAACCTATCCCTTAAAACACTCCAGACTAAAGATGTCAAGGGGTGAAAGCCTTTGAAGGAATAACACCATTCCTCCAAAAGGCTCGGGGGCTACACCCGGCGGGTGCGCTCGCGCGCACCCCGCGGCAACAGTAAAAGGCTCCTAGTCAGCTACAAAGCAGTCCCCGGGGAAGGAACCTCTAAAGAGGTAATCCTACCCCTTCAGAGGCTCGGGGGCTACTGTTGGGTATCATAATAAGGGGTACCCAAATCTGAGCAACAAAAAACGTGAAGAAACATACTAATTACAATCATCAGGGCCTCGGACGCAAGTTCCGACTCGCCCGACCTCTCAAGGTCTCGGACGCAAGTTTCGACTCGCCCGACCCCTCAGGGCCTCGGACGCAAGTTCCGACTCGCCCGACCCCTCAGGGCCTCGGACGCAAGTTTCGACTCGCCCGACCCCTCAGGGCCTCGGACGCAAGTTCCGACTCGCCCGACCCCTCAGGGCCTCGGACGCAAGTTCCGACTCGCCCGACCCCTCAGGGCCTCGGATGCCAGTTCCGACTCGCCCGACCTCTCAGGGTCTCGGACGCTAGTTCCGACTCGCCCGACCTCTCAGGGTCTCGGACGCAAGCTCCGTTTCGCCCAATCTCGTCCAAGGCTCGGGCGCCGGACCCCACTCCACCTGGGCAACAAGACTTCCCCCGACATGACGGACGCGACGGCCCCCATAACGCGGCAGGGCAAGGCGATGACTGTTTCAACCACCCCAGTCACTGTGGCCTTACCTCTGTCACTATACACCCTTACCCCTGTTCACTGTAGCACACTACCGCACAGTAGAAAGGGAATGGGTGAGGTAAATCAGCACCACTGTTTGTGGTCATTTCCCACTGTTGACAGGATATGCAGCAGTACCGGCGATCCGACCCCCGCGACCCCTACAGGGTTCGGTAACCCTCTACAGGAGTAGCCATGCCGTCAACCATCCCACAAGGACGAGATGGACCAGCCTCAGCAGGGTCGGGACTGTGTTTTCACCATTCAACAGAAGAAATCTACTCTTGTAAAAACCTGTCTTCCCCTTAAGACTATAAAAGGGGAGCCAGGGTTCACAACTGGAAGGGACACAGGTCCAGAACACACGCATGCATACACTACCGTCACACTCTTCCAGAGCAGCTACCCGCACTCTTTCCACCACCAAGCCGAGACCTGGGACTTAGCCCTCTCTCGCAACCATCTTGTACCCCCTACTACAAGCGCCTTTGGGTGCAAGGTTATACAGAATCTACAGCCACACTGGACGTAGGGCATTCTTGGTCCGAACCAGTATAAACTCTCTGTGTCCCACTTGCATCACCATCCGAATTTGGGTAGTCACGCAGACTTATACTCGTCAGTGCCTAGATCGCGAGTCTAGACGCTGACAATACCATAAGCGGTTGTAGTTATCACGCGCCTGTACTATAAAAAGGGCGGTGGCAGAACTATCAACCGTCTGTGAAGATGCATTTTCACAGGCGGTTTTCCTAATTAACAAAACCGCCTGTAGAAATTATGCATTTCTACATGCGGTTGTCCTAAGAACCGCCACTAAAAATCAGATTTCTACACGCGGTTGTTTAAGAAAATCGCCTGTAGAAATAATTTGAAATTAAATTTTTTGAGCTTTTCAAATAACCTTGTTTGAAAAAACCGTCGAAATGAAAGTTGCAGATCTCGAAAAGTTATAAAATTTTATAGTTGATAATTTTTTCATTTGAGATAATCTTGTCGTCGAAAACAACGTTTGAATTTCTCAAATTTGAAATTCAAATTTTGTAAATGACCTCGGATGGAGAAACTACCAATATAAAAGTTGTAGATCTTGAAAAGTTATGAAACTTTATAGTTGACAACTTTTTTGAATCCGTTTAGGGCCTCAAATAATCAATGTATGCTCAGTATAGGATAATATGTGGGGAACTAAACTCTAATATAGACACATCTAAGTGATAGGTGGAGTGGTAGAGGGAGGTTACACGCGAGGGCGAGGTCTCAGGTTCGAATCCCACGAGCCGCGTAGCATGTGATTTTACGTGAAAAAATGCGCGACTTGCGACCAGCCAGTGGGCCTTCCCTGTAATTAAAATCTTTTTTTTCTATTTTTAAAAGTCAATTTTGTATTTTCTATACACAGATTTCTACAGAGGGTTCTCAGTTACCCGCATATAGAATTGGCCCATTTCTACTGGCCTCCAGCGCAGACGGTGCTGAAAAACGGTAGTAGAAATAGGTTAACAGCCGCCTATACAGTATGCCTCTACACTGGTGAAAGACATAATAAATCGGTATTGGTATGTTAAGGATGTCCGTCTGTCCGGATGCTATCCTAATGGGCCACGACACCAGGCGAGACACCAGCTCAATTCTCCACATGTGTATCCACTCTCGCCTAAACCATATCTGCTCGTGAGCCGTCGACCTTTCTATTCTATTCACCGCACCACTGTCTACGCCACCATTGTACTCTCACCATGCCAGACTGAACGCCCCGTCCATATGGCTGTTGCGCTCTCACCGCGCCAGACTGAACACCGGGCTCTCTCTCCACCACGCTCCAGCGCCACTGTCCGTCATCCTTCCTCTCTGTCAGGCCATCCACTTGTCGCTGTGGCATTATCCACCACATCGGTCGCCTTCTCCAGCGGAGCAGCTCGCCATTATGTGGCCATAGACAGACTCAGTGTCGTAGATGTCGTGCGTGGTGCCGCAGAAGGCGAGGGAGGACGTTGTGGTGGTGTGGGCTCGGATGACGGCTCCAGCATGACGTAGAACAGCGGCATTTGTTGGGCTGCGTTCTTGAGATAACTCGGCATCATAGTTGTGGTCGTCAGACACGTCCGTGCCATGTGCCCTGTCAGCATGAATTTACCGCTCCACTGTGTCTTCGTCCGCTTGCTCATGCCACTGTTGAGGTCCGTGCACGCCAATGAGCTCTATAGCGGCGTCAACCTATGTTTCATTCGTTTTATATGTAAGTTTCATATATTTCATCTAGATGTTGTATATGTTTCATTCGAATATCACAGAAGTAGATACGGTGTTGCATATGTTGCAATGACTATACATGCATTTTGTAATTATATGTTTTAAATGTTTCAGTGGATATTGTAAAAGTAGATTTAGTGTCGCATATGTTGTAATGACTATACACATATATGTTTCAAATGTTTTAGCTATTTTTAGACGTACGTTGAAAGCGTTTTATATGCAAGTTGCATAGTGGTTATACACATATATTACAATTGTATGTGCATTTTTATTTCTGTTGTTGCAGTAGTGTTGTTTCGCTCTTACAATAAGTTTTTTTATTGCATTAGTCTTTTTTTGATGTTGCATCTCGCACCGTGCTTTTGTTTTATTGTTGTTGCAGTAGCTTTGGTTTGCTATTTCAACAAATAATTTGTTGAATATAATGGGCTTTTAGCCCATAATTATATTTGATGATTAATTCAAGGGCCCATAATTAATGCTACAATGAAAATGGTTTAGTACCATATTGATGATTGACCATGTGTTAACTCAACTTAAATAGGTGGCCTTTGTTAGCTCCTATGGAGAAGTTGAGGGAGGGAAAAGGGGTGCCACACGCACACGCCGCCGCCGCCGAGCCGAGCCGTGTCGTGCGTGCGTTGTCTTGTCTTGTCGAGGTCGAGACGAGCGAGCGTGACGTGACGTGGCACACGCGTGGTGAATAAGAAAAGGGAGGAAAACGGGATCTGACCGTTGCAATTGATTGTCTCGTTTATGGCAATTAATTGTGATTGATTGCCTGGGGCCTATATATTCCATACGCACACACTCTTTCCATCCCTGCGAGACACACATTCAGTCTTCTCTCTTCCTGTCGAGTTAACCTCTGCGCGCACAGAGATCGGGAGAACAGGCCTCCGGAACCCGACGCCTTGCATCGAGACACCTACTCGGGTGTGCGGGCAATCAGGTTTTTGGGGAGAGTCTTCCGCGACTGCTCACCGGCGAGATCGTCTTCTTCCACTCCGGCGAATCGAGATCAACTACAGCGTCTTCGTCTTCTTCCTGGTGGACGTTCGCGGGACTGCATTGCGAACATCTTCCTGCATCGACTGTGGTCCGCTACTTCGAGCAACGCACTATATCGACTAGTGCGAATGGAGCCGCCGGTGCCTTTGGCACTGGTCCCTCCTCAGGGTACAATCTTAAACGATTGTTTTTCGTTTTCAGTATGTTTGCTGTTGTTGCAGTAGTATTTGCAATGTTTATCTCTAATCTAAGTAGTGATAAAATTGCACACGTGCAAATATATGCCACCACAATTTTATGCGTAATTTTCTGGATTAAATCAAACATTCAAATGTCTAAATTTTTAACAATCCAAAAACCTGATATTAGGCATTTTTCTGTTAGTGGTTTTGCTCCTGCGTTAAAACCGGATCTATTTGATGGTTCAAACTATAAGCGGTGGCGCGTGAGAATGATATTGTGGTTAACTGCTATGAGTTGCTATCACGCCGCGGAGGGGAAGCCGGAACAATTTACTCCTGAGGAGGAGCAAACGTTCATGGCTGCTGATAATCTCTTCAGATGCGCCGTGATTAGTGCGCTCGATAAAAAGTACGTTGACAACTATATCATTTGCACCACTGCTAAGGAATTATGGGATGCGCTTGAGGCCAAGTTCGGGGTTTCTGATGCTGGTAGCGAGCTGTACCTCATAGAACAATTGTTTGATTACAAGATGGTGGATAGCCATTCTGTGATTGAACAAGCACATGAGATACAGGCACTAGCTAAGGAACTAGAACAATTCCCTTGTGTGTTGCCTGAAAAGTTTGTGGCCGGCGGTATAATCGCTAAGCTGCCACCTTCTTGGAAGGATTTTGCTACTTCTCTAAAGCATCAGAGGAAAGAGTTTGGTCTTGCCGAACTCATGGGAACTCTTGATGTTGAGGAGAAGGCGAGAGCAAAAGATACACATGGGAAAGGCGTTGAGTCTTCTAGTGCCAATGTGGTGCAGAAGAAAAAGCAATTCGCATTCCGTAATAAGAAAAAAAACAAGCAAGAGAACAAGCAATGGGCAAATCCAAAGCCAAAACAAACTGCGACTTTTAAGAAGATAAAGGCAGATGGAGGCTGCTTTGTTTGAGGTAGCGATGACCACTGGGCGAGTGCTTGTCCAGACCGTAAATTGAAACGAGAAGAGAAAAAGTCAGTAAACATGGTCATTGGCGAGGCTGAAGGAGGAACATCTGGGTATGGTAATTATTTACCCACTATTCTTTCAGTCTGTCATTCACCTGAGTGGTGGATGCATACTGGGGCTAATGTTCATGTGTGTGCTGACATCTCTTTGTTTTCTTCTTATCAGGCCGGCAACACTGGAGCCTTACTGATGGGGAACGGCTCTCATGCGCGTGTTCTTGGTGTTGGTACGGTAATTCTGAAGTTCACTTCGGGAAAGACGGTGCTGATGAAGAACGTGCAGCATGTCCCCTCCATCAAAAAGAATCTATTTACTGGCTCACAGCTTTGTAGAGATGACTACAAAATAGTCTTTGAGGCCAATAAAGTTATACTTTCAAAGTTTGGAACTTTTATTGGTAAAGGTTATGATTGCGGAGGCTTGTTCCATACTGATGTGTGTAATAAAATCGTGAACCATACTGTGATTTCGAATGAGTCGAATATTTGGCATTCGCGATTTTGTCATGTTAATTATGGTTGTTTAACGTGGCTAGCAAATATGAATTTAATTCCGAAATTTAATTTAGTCAAAGATTCTAAGTGCCATGTATGCGTGCAATCCAAGCAACCTCGCAAGCCTCACAAGGCTGCGGAGGCGAGGAACTTGGCACCATTAGAATTAATCCATTCCGATCTATGCGAGATGAATGGTGAGTTGACTAAAGGTGGTAAACGATACTTCATTACTTTTATAGACGATTGTACTAGATTTTGTCATGTGTATTTGCTTAAAACAAAGGATGAAGCATTACAATATTTTAAAGCCTATAAAGCTGAAGTAGAAAATCAACTTGAGAGGAAAATTAAACGCTTAAGGTTCGATCGTGGTGGAGAATATTTTTCAAGTGATTTTTCTGACTTCTGCGTAGAACATGGAATTATTCATGAGAGGACACCGCCATACTCAGCATAGTCCAATGGGATTGCCGAAAGAAAGAACCGTACTCTAACTGAGATGGTTAACGCTATGTTAGAGACTTTGGGTCTATCTAAGGAATGGTGGGGTGAGGCGATATTGATAGCGTGTCATGTCCTGAATAGAGTTCCTACAAAGAATAAAGAAATCACACCATTTGAGGAATGGAAAAAGAAAAGAATAAATGTCTTCTATTTGCGTACTTGGGCTTGTTTGGCTAAAGTGAATGTGCCAATAAACAAGAAACGCAAACTCGGACCTAAGACAGTTGACTGTATTTTCCTTGGTTATGCTACTCACAGCATAGGGTATAGGTTTTTAATTATAAATTCTGGAGTACCAGATATGCATGTTGGTACTATAATGGAATCTAGAGATGCAACATTCTTTGAAAGTGAGTTTCCTATGAAAAGTACACCTAATATTTCTAGTCATGAGTCTATAAACTCCCATGAGCAATTTATTCTGATAGAACAATCTGATGAACCCCATGTTCACTATCCTGAGGAGGATGATAATGTAGTCACTCAAACGAGCAAAAGACAAAGAAAAGTGAAGTCTTTTGGAGATGACTATATTGTGTACCTCGTGGATGATACCCCAACAACCATTAAAGAGGTATTTTCCTCTCCTGATGCTGACTTGTGGAAGGAAGCAATAAGGAATGAGATGAATTCTATAATGTCTAATGAAACTTGAGAAGTGGTTGAACGGCCTTATGGGTGTAAACCTATAGGGTGTAAATGGGTGTTCAAGAAAAAGCTTAGGCCTGATGGTACAATTGAGAGGTACAAGGCTAGGCTTGTGGCTAAGGGTTATATCCAAAGAGAAGGGAAAGATTTCTTTGATACTTATTCACCTGTTGCCCGTTTGACCACAATTCGAGTGTTACTGTCTTTGGCTGCCTCTCATGGTCTTCTCGTTCATCAGATGGATGTAAAGACAGCTTTCCTAAATGGAGAGTTAGAGGAAGAGATCTATATGGATCAGCCTGATGGATTTGTAACAAGTGGTTAAAAGGGCAAGGTGTGTAAGTTTTTAAAATCCCTTTATGGCCTAAAACAACTCCAAAATAATGGCATGAGAAGTTTGACAGAACCTTAACTTCTGCCGGCTTTGCTGTTAATGAAGCTGACAAATGTGTGTACTATCGGTTTGGTGGGGGTGAAGGTGTGATCCTTTGTCTGTACGTGGATGACATACTGATCCTTGGGACAAGCCTTGATGTGATCAAGGAAGTTAAAGACTTTTTATCTAATAACTTTGAGATGAAAGATTTGGGAGAAGTTGATGTTATTCTAAACATTAAGCTTTCAAGAGAAGGCAATGGTGGGATTACACTTGTGCAGTCCCACTATGTGGAAAAGATTTTAAGTCGCTTTGGGTACAATGACTGTCAATCTGCTCCTACGCCTTATGATCCTAGTGTGCTATTGAGGAAAAATCGAAGAATAGCAAGGGATCAACTAAGATTCTCCCAAATTATAGGCTCATTGATGTACCTTGCTAGTGCCACGAGGCCTGATATCTCGTTTGCAGTGAGCAAACTTAGCCGGTTTGTGTCAAATCCGGGAGATATTCATTGGCAAGCTCTTGAGAGAGTGATGCGCTATCTGAAAGGTAGTATGAGCTATGGCATTCACTATACCGGATACACAAAGGTATTAGAGGGTTATTGTGATGCAAATTGGATATCTGATGCTGATGTGTAGGCCACAAGTGGATATGTGTTTCTGCTTGGAGGTGGCGCTGTTTCATGGAAGTCTTGCAAGCAGACTATCTTAACGAAGTCAACCATGGAAGCAAAACTCACAGCATTAGACACCGTCGGCGCTGAGGCCGAGTGGCTTCGTGAACTCCTGATGGATCTACCGGTGGTTGAAAAACCTGTGCGAGCTATTTCCATGAACTGTGACAATCAAACGGTAATCACTAAAGTCAACAGTTCTAAGGACAACATGAAGTCTACTAGGCATGTCAAACGACGGTTGAAGACTGTCAGAAAATTGAGAAACTCCGGAGTTATAGCATTGGACTATGTTCATACGTCCAAGAATCTGGCAGATCAATTCACAAAGGGACTATCACGTAATGTGATAGATAGTGCATCGAGTGAGATGGGTTTGAGACTCACGTGAGGTCTACCATGGTGGCAACCTGTTCTATATGATCGGAGATCCCGTAAAGTAGAATGGTGAAACAAGCCAGAAGTAGATTGTGAGGAAAGACCTTTTACTTAACTCATCTCAATTGCACTTCTTTCCTAAGTCTGTAAGGTAGGATGGTTTTGTACCTTAATGTATTCCAAAGCGGCTTGAGAAGCGATAGATGTTGTCCTACAGAACATCTTTAAGGAATACACCTATATGAGTTTGACTGCTAGTCACAGTCTATGAGATTTGGGTGATCTCTAGATACTCATGAATGGGCCAGAAGTATGACTTATATGCTTCAACCAGAGGGGATGTTCATGCAACCCGGTATCAGTTATGAGTGTAGATGAAACTTATATCACACAAAACTTGCAATTCAAGGCATAGTCCATTGTTCAAGTTGTGACTAAGTGTAGTCTGTACTCTAGGTGGAAGTTCAACTTAACAGTCTCCACCGAAACGACTGGTATATGAAACGACATGGAAACTCGAGAGCTTTTCTTATATGCCCTATAAATATGTGGGGATTGTTGAATATAATGGGCTTTTAGCCCATAATTATATTTGATGATTAATTCAAGGGCCCATAATTAATGCTATAATGAAAATGGTTTAGTACCATATTGATGATTGACCATGTGTTAACTCAACTTAAATAGGTGGCCTTTGTTAGCTCCTATGGAGAAGTTGAGGGAGAGAAAAGGGGTGCCACACGCGCACGCCGCCGCCGCCGAGCCGAGCCGTGCCGTGCGTGCTTGCTTGCTTGCTTGTCTTGTCTTGTTCTCTTCCTATCGAGTTGCTCTCTGTCCATCTCCGTCCCGAACCTCTGCGCGCACAGAGATCGGGAGAGCAGGCCTCCGGAACCCGACTCCTTGCATCGAGAGACCTGCTCGGGTGTGCGGGCAATCAGGTTTTTGGGAGCGTCTTCCGCGACGGCTCACCGGCGAGATCGTCTTCTTCCACTCCGGCGAATCGAGATCGACTACAGCGTCTTCGTCTTCTTCCTAGTGGACGTTCGCGGGACTGCACTCCGAACATCTTCCTGCATCGACTGTAGTCCGCTACTTTGAGCAACGCACTATGTCGACTAGTGCGAATGGAGCCGCTGGTGCCTTCGGCACCGGTCCCTCCTCAGGGTACAATCTTAAACGATTGTTTTTCGTTTTCAGTATGTCTGTTGTTGTTGCAGTAGTATTTGCAATGTTTATCTCTAATTTGAGTAGTGATAAAATTGCACACGTGCAAATATATGCCACCACAATTTTATGCGTAATTTTCTGGATTAAATCAAACATTAAAATGTCTAAATTTTTAACATAATTTTTCTTTATTGCATTAGTCTTTTTTCTGATGTTGCATCTCATCGCTTTGTTTTTGTTGTTGCAGTAGCTTTGGTTTACTATTGCAACATGTAATTTTTCTTTATTGCATTAGTATTTTATTAATGTTGCATCTCGTATTGTAGCTAGCTTTGTTTTGTTGCAGTCACTCTTGTTCCGATGTTGCAATAGAGTTGTTCTGAATTTCATCTCGCTGCGCTTTGTTTGATGTTGCAAACATTTTTCTAATGAGAGTGCATTAGAGGCGGGCGAGGTTGGGGGGCCGGATGGGAAACCCGTTCTATTCGATCCACTCTGTTTGCAGGGGCGCGTTCGAGGTTGGGGCCCGATGGGTTCCGAGCACATTGGGGGCAGGCAGGTTCCGTGCCCGAGGAGGAGAGGATGGGCGGTTCTGATCTTTGATCTGTTCGTGCAGGCAAGGCTGGCTTGATCCCGTGTGGTACAGGAGGCATGGGACGAAGGGCGCGACGTCCTTGTGTCCATGGCACCATCCGATGGATCAGTATCTGTCTCTAAGGGGGCGTTTGGTTGGGTGTGTTAAAGTTTAACAGGTACTATAGTATTTTTGTTTTATTTGCCAATTAGTGTCTAATCATAGACTAGAGCATCTTCAAAGGCTTTGGCAAATTGACTTGGCATTTGTTGCTATTTGCAAACTCCCATAACAAAATGCAAACGATAAAAATAGGTTATCTCCAAGGGAATTGACATTTGGACTTGGCAAAGGATAAAAATAGTAGGTCTCCAGGTGCGCGCGCTTTCCTCGCGCGGGACTTTACTCGTGCGATCGGGTTTGCAAAGTCGTCCACAGCTTGGTATTTTTGCCAAGTTTGCTCCCTCATTTGCTAAGTTGCCTAAATTGCAAACTCCAAATGCAAAACCGTTGGATACTTTTTTTGGAGTTTTTTGACAAATTACTCAAATGGAAACCTCAAATGCAAAACCCTTGGAGATACTCTAATTAGGCTTAAAAGATTCGTCTCACAAATTACTCTCTATCTATGTTTTTAGTTTCTAAATAGTCTATATTTAATACACTATATATGTGTCTAAACATTCGATATAATAAGAGTTAAAGTTTAACTCACGCAACCAAATTATGGAGCCTAAATATATGTTGCAAGTATTGTTATTGGCAAGCGCAAGAAGCCAGCGAAGACGGTCCCGCGAGAGTAGTGTGTGGGAAGCGAAGCGGGCACGGGTGATGCCCAAGATCATGCCCAGCGTGCAGTAGCATGGGTAGTAGCAGGAGGCGGCCCGCTGCGCGCAGATGTAGCAGCATGCATAGCGGCAGAGCAAACAGCGATGGCACATGAGAGCATCTTTAGCAGTTTGACAATATCCTAATTCTCTATCTTTTTAATGTAGTATATTTTTCTGTCTAGCACTTGGCGCCGGTCTTTCTCTTAGCGGGGCTCTTCGTTCTACTGGCAGCATGCCAAGCAAGCAGCATGCGACATGCGTTGCATTGCATACAGCAAGCGTACGACATGTAAAGTAGTAGCACTGTAGCAGTCGTGCAACATGTAAAGTAGGCCTTGTTTAGTTCCGAAAACTGAAAAGTTTTCGGAACTGTAGCACTTTCGTTTGTTTGTGGTAAATATTGTCCAATCATATACTAATTAGGATCAAAAGATTCATCTCGTGATTTACAGTCAAACTGTACGATTAGTTTTTGTTTTTGTCTATATTTAATGCTTCATGCATGTGCCTCAAGATTCGATGTGACAGGAAATCTTGAAAACTTTTTGTATTTCGGGGTGAACTAAACAAAGCCGTAGTAGGAGTCGCGCATGCGTACCAGCAGCATAGAGCAGCAGACTCGACGTCCGGGCGCTAGGCACGCCCACGGTGGTGGCGCCCTGGCCGGACAACGGCCAATGCTGTCTGCTGGCGCCTGCTCAGCCCAACCCAAGCCGCTGGGCCTCCTATATTTCCACCTCCAGCCTCTGCCTCATTATATTTATATAGGAAAAAAGTTCATTTTATCTCCTCAATTATCAGTCATAGTCTGATTTTTTTTCTTAAACTCTAAAACCAGACAGCTTACCCCCATAATATAAACTTCCACAACCAAACCATTCAAATTTTACCTCAGTGGCTTGGTTGAAGTGATTTTGTCCTTTCTAAGTTAAGCAAGTAATAAATACTTGACAAGGTTTAGGGTATGAAGAATCCAAGTAAAATATTTAAAGCTCATAAAAAATTACCTTGAAGCTTAAAATAAGATTTAGCTCTAAGAAAATGAGAAAATATCTAAAAATTCTAGAAATTTTCCAAAACATTGTAATCAACATCTAAGAATGTTTTCAAAACTTTGCACCACTGCAGCAAGATCGGGCATTAGCACCGGTCGGGAAGGGCCTGTTGCCCCGGTTCCCGAGCCGGTGCTGCCCTTCCGGGACTAAAGGCCCACTCTTTAGTCCCGGTTCGGGGAACCGGGGCTAAAGCCCCCCCTTTAACACCGGTTGGTACCTGTCAGGGCTGCCACGTTGCAGGACCCTTTAACACCGGTTGGTGTTGTTAAAGTGTTTTTTTTGGTTCTCTTCTTCGGTTCTGTTTATTATTTTTATATAATAATAATAGGTTTTCCAATACATGTTTTTGCTGATATAATAATATATTTATATTACACGCATATTAGGCATATATAAATGAAAATTATAGGCTTAGCTTAATAATTAAGCTTTGCCTATAATAAAATGAATAGGTCACATCAAAAATTAAATAGATATGTAAAAAGCTTTATATATATAAAATTCGTAACACATATATACATAGAGTTTTTTCTTCCAATGTCTACAAACGATACAAATGATCATCGTTGTTTGGAATAAGAGTTTCGTTGCCGTTGAAGTGAAACTCGCCGTTTGGATTGACAACTTGCTCGCGGAGAAATCCTGCTATCGTCTCTTGGATAGCTTTGATTCGGTCTTTTGTATGACCTTTTCCCTCAACCATTCCGTCTTTAATTTGAAATAAATAAAAAAGGTATTAGTTATCTAAGTTATTCAATATAATTCTGGAGATAATGAAAAGAGACATGTAACGTACTCTAAGCGTCTCTGTGGGTGTTTGATTGACTTGTGCCATCATGAATTTGCACACGTAGTATGCACATAGATTGTTCCCTCTTTCTTGTCTTAAACACCACTGTACGATATATATATATAAAAAATATTCACGACCACAACAATAAGAAGGCTAAAAGTTAGCGAAAGTTTGCTAGCTAGTAGAACTTACTTGTGGATGTATTATGTTAAGCGGCGCTTTACATCCACTGAGATGTTCACGGTCAATGAATCTTTCCCAAACCCTACACACAGCCATTGTGGATCGTGAACTAATAATTACATAGTCATATTATGATATTCTTCTAGCTGAGATCGACATTACGTACCTTTGAATAATGTTTACCATTTGTTGATAATTTTCTTGTGGTTTTCTCATTGAGTCAAAGATTGTCAACCGGTTCTTGGAAATTTCAATGACCATGAGTATCCAGTGAAAGCTGTTTACACATATATATAGTCAGGCCTATATATAACTATATAAAACTTGTCTCGAGTAATAATTAATAAAATAAAATATGCATGCACTTAATAACTATATAACTCACTCGAAGTTGAAGGGGAAGAGTATTTTTTGTTTTTCTTTTTGGTTCACAAAGAACCTCATAAGATTGGTGCAGACTTTTGTCTCATGAGCTGCTGTCCACACTGCCTGCGGAGCTTTGAAAACAATATAAGGGTCAACGAACCCAATACTATTGTCATTCCTGATTCTGAGCTCTCTCATTTGGTGTCTGCATATATACATACAAATCCTAAGTGTGTAAGGATTATATACATGTAATTAAAGAAGAAAGAAGTATAATAAAAAGAAAAAAATACTTACAGACAGAAGCAGCTGACAAGAGATTTGTCGAGAGCGTCGAGGTGACATAATTGGTGCAATTCTTCGAACTGCACGTATATGAGGTCATCTCCACGGAAGTAGTGATGTTGTCTAATACGGACAGAAATCCAATTCTCTCCCCTTTTAGACGCCTCAATGCACCATTTGTTTATTGCAAACATTTATGTGCCGAGCTCGTGTAAACGCTGAGGGTCGAATAGACTTCTGCCCGGTTCATATCTTACCCTCCAATAATCAACTACCTCGGCTTTTTCAAATATTTGGCATCCAAGAATGGCGGCAATTTCTTCCATATTTAAACCGCTCTGTCCAAAGTAACGCTCAAGCGAGTCTAGCTCAGACAAAGCTAAGGATTTCTTTGGCATCAATTCTTCATTTGAGCCGTATTGATTTGGCACAATCAAAGGGGGCACCGGTTTTGATACTTCTCCGAGCTGTGGGACCCCCTTTCCTACTCTCTTCTTAGGCTGTGAAGACTTGACCACAGACCGCTCATAGTCCGAAAGTGCTGGCTTTTTCTGAGCTTCGCGTTGCTTCTTTTGCCGGTCCGCCACCTTCTACCTCAGTTCCGATGGCTTTACATAAAAGTACAACTTTTCTGGTTAAGCCGTTTTTTTCTATCCTCCTTCAATTTATCAAAAAATTGTTTCACCTCAGCTTTGGATGCAGCAATTACCTCCTCTTCACTCTTTTCGTAAGGTAATTTTTCTGGTGTCTTAGCTCTCTTTGTTGAGGCAGCCTTCTTTGGAGGTGGGACCGATGACTTCGGTCGTTCTTGGGCGGACCGCTTCTGACTACCTCGCTTTGGAAGCGAGGGGACCGACCGTGCACTCTTTGGAGAGGGCGGTGCCGGCGGTGGAGGTGGTGGGGCCGATCTTTTCGATGTTGGAGAACGCGGTGGAGGAGTTGGAGACCTCGGTGGAGGAGGTGGAGACCGTGGTGGAGGCGGTGGCGGGGTCGGTGTGGCCGCCGCAGGTATTGGAGGAGATCCAGCATTGTTACCGCCCGCAGCACTATGATGCGCTGGGGAGAGAACTGGACTTAGGTTGGAGGAGTCCCTGCAAAGAAAACAATTACAAGTTTTGTGAGCAAACTTTTTTACTTGCATTCTCTTTATTTCTAATGGCTCGTTCCTCGCCCTCTTCTGATGTTTTGTACTGCACGAAGTCATCCCAGAAGGCCCTCAGTTTTACAAATTGCTTGAGGTTGAAATTTAGAGTCTCGTTTTTCTTGACAAATTTATTGTACAAAGTCTTCTTCCAATTCTGGAACAGTACTGCCATCTTCTTCATAGTCCAGTCATAAATTCGCACCTTCAACTCTTCATCGTTGGTGTCGAAGGTGAAAACGTCTGTGACGGCTTTCCAAACTAACTCCTTGTCACGATCAGAGACAAAATTGATCTCAGGAGCACCTCGCTTCTCTCTCCATTCTCGAGCACTAATCGGTATTTGATCTCTCACAAGATATCTACAGTGACTAAGATATTTATTTGCATGTTCACCAAGTGGTCTGCCTGTAGCTATCTCAAACTCAGAGATTACATAGCGGCCCTCCAACGGCTTCTTTGGCCCTCGTGGAGGTACGCTTCTCCCCGTAGAGGTCGATCCAGAAGGCTACACGTAGATATAGAAACAAAAATACTAAATTAATAACCAAGTAAGTCTAAAACCTAATGTAACAGATGCATTATATATGTTTACATTTACATACCTCGTCAGTATTTCCTTCTTGTTGCACGACAAGTTGTTGCTCAGGCGCATTGCCCTCTTGTTGCTCAGGGGCATTGCCCTCTTGTTGTTCAGTCGAATTGCCTTCCATGATCTCGTTGTAATCAATAAAGTACTGACTACCGTCGTCGATCATATGTTGAATGGCATCTTCCATATAATCAGGATCATCATGAGCAAGGTCAGCCATTTCTATGTCTGCAACCATACATATATATATATATATATATATATTCTATATAAGATAAGAAATACACTAGAATAATATACTAAAACAATAATACTAACAATAACACTAGAATTCATAATATACTAAAACACTAGAATTTATAATATACTAAAAATAATAATAGAATAATAGTACCAACAATAATATATACAAAACACTAGAATTAATAATATACTAGAAAAATATACTAAAAATAATACTAGAATAATAGTACAAACAATAATATATACAAAACACTAGAATTACTAATATACTAGAAAAATATACTAAAAATAATACTAGAATAATAGTACAAACAATAATATATACAAAACACTAGAATTACTAATATACTAGAATAATATACTAAAAATAATACTAGAATAATAGTACAAACAATAATATATATACAAAACACTAGAATTAATAATATACTAGAATAATATACTAAAAATAATAGAATAATAGTACAAACAATAAAATATACAAAACACTAGAATTACTAATATACTAGAATAATATACTAAAAACAATACTAGAATAATAGTACAAACAATAATATATATACAAAACACTAGAATTAATAATATACTAAAAATAATAGAATTATAGTACAAACAATAAAATATACAAAACACTATAATTACTAATATACTAGAATAATATACTAAAAATAATAGAATAATAGTACAAACCCTAAAATATACAAAACACTAGAATTACTAATATACTAGAATAATATACTAAAAATAATACTAGAATAATAGTACAAACAATAATATATACAAAACACTAGAATTACTAATATACTAGAAAAATATACTAAAAATAATACAAATGTATATATGTACATATATATCATAACAATTCAAAACACAATATATACAAATGTATATATGTACATATATATACAAATATATATATTTATTATATATATATACATATATATATACATTTATTATATATATATATATATATATCATAACAATTCATTCATTTTGCAGATCATTTAGCTGAAGTTCGATTGATCTGGTACATAGGAGCGAGGAGACGGCCGGAGTTCTCGATCGACGTAGAAGATGTGGCCCGCGCGCGCTGGTGGCCCGCTGCGCTGGTGGATGGCCGCGGCGGCGGCGTTGGAGGAGGGCCGCGGCGGTGCTGGTGGAGGGTCGCGGCGGCGCTGGTGGAGACGGTCGCGGCGGCGAGGGAGTGGAAACGACGACAGTGGCGAAGATGAACGCGGCGGCGCTGGAGACGTAGACGAAGACGAAGGAACTGCGGATCTAGGGCAACTGCTCACTTATATAGGGGCGGACCCTTTAGCACCGGTCCGTGGCTGGAACCGGCGCTAAAGGGTCTTTAACACCGGCTGGTAACACGCGCCGGTGTTAAAGGGTGACCCTTTAGCACCGGCTCGTGTTACCTGCCGGTGCTAAAGGGACCCTTTAGCACCGGTGCCAGCCACGGACCGGTGCTAAAGGGTCCTGCGCGCGCTAGGGCGGGCTCCTGAAATTTTCAAGACCCTTTAGCACTGGTTCCCACTATGGGCCGGTGCTAGGCCCTGTTTTTTAGTTTAGGGTTTTTCAATTGTTTATATATACAGTTTATATTATAAATTGTATAGTAAATTAAATATTTTGTAGAATATTTTTTAAACAGTGACATATATTGTAATTTTTTTAATGTACACATGAAAAATTTTAAACTTAAATATCTTATTGTATTTTTTATAATTTGCAATGATTTTGTAAGAAATGTTTAGTATTTTGTTAATGTAAAAATATATTATTCCAATAAATTTACAAAAACTATATCCAATCAATTGGAAATTTATTTTCACATCATATTGACGTAAAACTTTTTATTTTTGTTATTTATTACTAGGAATGCTAGTTGAGTATAGTTTTCATCAAATAAAAAATCTATTTATCATATAAAAATATATATCTTGATGAACACACCCTTTGACCGAACCCTAGATGGTCCCAAATGAAAACGTCATGAATACAAAGTTTGATACACTCATTAAGTTCTATATTTTGTCTAATGGTCAACTTTTTATTTGGAAAAGTTTGAACCATTGAATTTTGAATTTTCAGAGAATTCATAGCCACACAGCGGTTTCGGAACCCTAGATGGTCTCGAATGAAAAAGTCATAAACACCAATATTGTTACACTCATCAAAATCTACATTTAATATATTGACCATTTTTGCATTTGACAAAGTTTTGGGAAGGTGTAGTTGAAAATCCACAATTGACACATAGTTTCATACTGTTTGTGTGAGATTTAAGATTTGGTGGGTATTATTAACTTAAACTTTCTCAAATGGAAAAATTGTGTATATAAAAAGTTTAGATCTTGATGATATCTAACAACTTGGTATTCAAAATTTTTTCATTTGAAGTAATTTAGTTTGTCATTTGACCAAGTTTGACCAAAACCCGTCTTGGATTTTGAACAAATGTGCTTAGGATTGGCTCAAATTTATCCAAATGGAAAAATGGTCAATATATCAAATGTAGATCTTGATGATCTCTAACAACTTTGTATTCAAATTTTTTTCATTTGAAGTCATCAAATGGACCATTTGATCAAGTTTGACCAAAGTCAAAGCATTAGTTTTTACAAAAACACCCTTTGACCGAACCCTAGATGGTCCCAAATGAAAAAGTCATGAATACAAAGTTTGATACACTTATCAAGTTATACATTTTGTCTAATGGTCAACTTTTCATTTGGAAAAGTTTGAACCATTGAATTTTGAATTTTCAGAGAATTCATAGCCACGCAGCGGTTTCGGAACCCTAGATGGTCTCGAATGGAAAAGTCATGAAAACCAATATTGTTGCACTCATCAAAATCTACATTTAATATATAGACCACTTTTGCATTTGACAAAGTTTTGGGAAGGTGTAGTTGAAAATCCACAATTGACACATATAGTTTTATACAGTTTGTGTGAGATTTAAGATTTGGTGGGTATTGTTAACTTAAACTTTCTCAAATGGAAAAATTGTGTATATAAAAAGTTTAGATCTTGATGATATCTAACAACTTGGTATTCATAATTTTTTCATTTGAAGTAATTTAGTTTGTTATTTGACCAAGTTTGACCAAAACCCGTCTTGGATTTTGAACAAATGTGCTTAGGATTGGCTCAAATTTATCCAAATGGAAAAATGGTCAATATATCAAATGTAGATCTTAATGCTCTCTAACAACTTTGTATTCAAAAGTTTTTCATTTGAAGTCATCAAATGGGCCATTTGATCAAGTTCGACCAAAGTCAAAGCATTGGTTTTTACAAAAACACCCTTTGACCGAACTCTAGATTGTCCCAAATGGAAAAGTCATGAATACAAAGTTTGATACACTCATCAAAATTCACAATTCTCAAATATAGTTTCATACAATTCTCATAATTCGTACATTTTACAACACATACTATTAAACATGACTTTATGTTAAGCCGACACAATAGTGAACTTCTTCTTGACGTATGACCCTTTGTTATGATCCTGCCGTAACCATGGAGTATCCTCATTGTTTAACAGAATGCTTGGGTCTTTGTTGACTATGAAGGGCGGAATTCGATCATCCCTTTCGTAATCGCCTGACATGTCTGACTTGTCCTCAATTCCGACAATGTTTCTTTTCCCAGAAAGGACAATGTGGCGCTTTGGCTCATTGATGATTGAGTGGTCATCATTTTTTCCTCTCTTTGGTTTCGTAGACATATCTTTGACATAGAACACCTGGCTCACGTCTGCAGCAAGGAAGAATGGTTCGTCTTTGAACCCACTATTGTTAAGGTCCACGGTTGTCATCCCATACTCCTTGTCGACGGTTACCCCACCTCCGGTCATCTTCACCCATTGGCACCAAAACAAAGGAACTTTAAAATTAGCTGCATAGACTAGTTCCCATATGTCTTCTATGCGTCCATAATATGTTTGTCTGTTCCCATTTGGATCCGTGGCATCCACGCGTACACCACTATTTTGGTTGGTACTCCTTTTATCTTGGCCAACTGTGTAAAATGTGTTACCATTTATCTCGTACCATTTGTACGTGAGGACATGCCATGATGGTTGCCTGGCCAACAAATAAAGCTCCTCATCAATGTTTTCATCACCTTGACATTTTTTGCGCAACCAATCGCCAAAAGTTTCCATATGCAGACGCATTATCCAAGCTTCATTCTTCCCGGGCCACTGGGACCGTAGGAAATCTTTGTGTACCTCAACATATGGTTCCACCAATGAGGAGTTCTGGAGAAATGTGTAGTGTGCTTTATTGAAGTAATCATCTCCCGTACCAATATATGTTTTCTTCCCAAGTGTTCCCTTTCCGCTGAGTCTGCCCTCGTGTCGAGATTCAGGAATGCCAATTGGGTCAAGGTCTGGAATAAAGTCAACACAGAACTCTATGACCTCCTCTGTTCTGTAGCCCTTGGCAATGCTTCCTTCTGGCCGGGAATGACTATGGATATATTTCTTTAGGACACTCATGAATCTCTCGAAGGGGAACCTGTTGTGTAGGAACACAAGACCGAGGATACGAATCTCTTTGATCAGATGAACTAGGAGGTGTGTCATGATATCGAAGAAGGATGGAGGGAACACCAACTCAAAGCTGATGAGACATTGAACGACATCATTCTATAGAGTAGCTAGCTGCTCTGGATTGATTGCCTTCTGAGAAATTGCATTGAGGAATGCACATAGCTTTACGGTGGCTAGACGTACGTGTGGAGGTAAAATTCCTCTTAAAACTACCGGCAGCAATTGCGTCATTAGAACGTGACAGTCATGGGACTTCAAGTTCAGGAATTTCTTCTCTCGCACATTAATTATTCCCTTGATATTGGAGGAGAATCCAGATGGGACCTTGATGCTGCTAAGACATTCAAATATGCTTTCCTTCTCTTCTTTGCTCAGAGTGTAGCTAGTAGGGCTTAAGTAATGACATCCATCATCTGTCTTTTCTGGATGCAGGTTGTCTCATTCTTTCATGCGCTGCAAGTCTTGTCGTGCTTCAAGTGAATCCTTAGACTTCCCGTAGACACCCATGAATCCGAGCAAGTTCACACAAAGATTCTTTGTCAGATGCATCACGTCGATCGCGTTGCGGACCTCTAGGACATTCCAGTAAGGTAGCTCCCAAAATATGGATTTCTTCTTCCACACGGGTACGTGTCCCTTAGCATCCTTGGGAATAGGTTCGCTGCCTTGTCCCTTTCCAAATACCACTTTTATATCCTTTACCATTTCGAGTACATCATCCCCGGTTCGATTGAGAGGTTTGGTCCGGTGGTCTGCCTTGCCTTTAAAATGCTTGTCTTTCTTTTGTACTGGGTGGTTCACAGAAAGAAACTGACGGTGGCCAAGGTACACGACCTTTCGACATTTTTTCAAAAATACACAGTCAAGGTCTTCATAACAATGTGTGCATGCATTATATCCCTTGTTTGACTGGCCTGAAAGATTACTCAGAGCTGGCCAATCATTGATTGTTACAAACAACAATGCTCGTAGGTCAAAGTGCTCTTGTTTGTACTCATCCCACACGCGAACTCCTGGTTTGCTCCATAAAAGTTGAAGTTCCTCAACTAATGGCCTTAGGTAGACATCTATGTCATTGCCAGGTTGCTTCGGTCCTTGGATAAGCACCGACATCATAATAAACTTTCGCTTCATGCATAGCCATGGAGGAAGGTTGTAGATACATAGAGTAACTGGCCAAGTGCTGTGACTACTGCTCTGCTCACCGAAAGGATTCATACCATCTGTACTTAAGGCGAACCTCTAGTTTCTAGCATCATCTGCACAATCTGGGAATTCTCTGTCTATCGCTCTCCACTAGGATCTATCGCCGGGATGTCTCAGCATATTGTCTATCTTACGGTCTTCTTTATGCCACCGCAACAACTTTGCATTGTCCTTATTTCTAAACAGACATTTTAATCATGGTATTATAGGAGCATACCACATAACCTTGGCAGGAATTTTCTTCCTATGACGTTCTTCACCCTCAACATCGCCAGGATCATCTCGTCTAATATTATACCGTGATGCCTTACATACTGGACATGCATCCAAATTCTCGTATTCCTCCCCACGGTAGAGGATGCAGTCATTAGGACATGCGTGTATCTTCTGGATTTCTAATCCCAATGGGCAGACAACCTGTTTTGCTTCATACGTAGTGGTGGGCAATTCGTTGAGTTTCGGAAGCATCTTTTTTATGATCTTCAATAACTGCCCAAATGTCTTGTCAGATGTACCATTCTTTGCCTTCCATTGCAGCAATTCCAGTGTGGTACCCAGCTTTTTTTTGCCCCTCTTCAGCGGTGGGATATAGCGATTTCCTGTGGTCCTCTAGCATGCGCTCGAACTTGGCTTTCTCTTTATCACTTTCACATTCTCTTTGTGCATCACGGATGGCATCACCAAAAGCATCATCGCCCCGATCATCTTCTGCTGCTACCTCTTCTTCATTATCTCCCCCCATTGCAACATCATTGAAGCCATCGTACTGAGCAATAATATTGGCATGGTCCAATTCTTCTTCTTCTTCTTCTTCACCTCCATCCATTATAATCCCGCTTTCTCCATGTTTGGTCCAACAAATATAGTTTGGTACGAAACCGGACTTTAATAAGTGCGAATGAAGAGTTCTTGAGTTAGAATATTCCGTCAAATTCTTGCACACGGCACATGGACATCACATGAAACCGTCCCTCTTATTTGTCTCGGCCACACTTAAGAAATAGTGCACGCCATTAATGAACTCTTCGGAGCACCGATCGGCATTATACATCCAATTACGTGTTACCATCTGCATTAAATATAACATATATATTATGAAAACCATGCACACATATAGTTTCTCATCTTATTGCACAACATGTCTAAGATACATAATTGATTAATTCAGGAAAGCTTGGCTACAACAAATACAATCGCAACTAGCACTAAAAAACCAAAACTAAAATACACTTAAGCAACATAATTAGTTCGTGTCCGATCCCAACTATAATAGATAGATCATTGCCTCACCACCTTCAGCCTCAACCACCTGTGCAAAAGATTTCTTAATGTGTTCAATGTATTCTTCCTCCCAGTACCAACCTGTACATCCGCTGGTACCGTCCCACTGAAATTAAAAGAGAGAATCAAAAGTTTAATTAATATCATTTAAAAAAATATGTGCTTAATATCATTTAAAAAAATATGCACATATATAAGCAAATGTCTGGAAATAACTCACATTACGATCCGGACACTTGTAGAATATACGACCCTTGTTTACTCCCTCTTTCGACACTTTGTACTCCATCACAGTCTTCTGCCCACACTTGCCACAAGTAATGAGAAGGAGTTCCGGCCGGTATCGCTTTTGAACCCGTTGAGAGACCGAAGACCCGGTCACGGTTGCCATCTACTATCCATACTCAATTTTTAAACGATTATAAATTCCACATTTACTAGTAAACATGTATGATTAAAGAAGAACCTAATAATATCCCTTATTTGTCTAGCTACTTCAACAAATCTTCTAAATTATATAATGGACATTGTGTAGTAATAAAAATAAATCAAGTGATATTAACAAACCAATTAATTTGAATTATCCTACTTTCTAAGATCATAAAAAGATACTATAATTTATTCTTGCAAACTACATTAATACTAGGTCAACCATGAAATAAGCAAGAACATGTGGATTTGAGCTAAAAATAAAGGGAACATCACAAGCCAAAAACAACATGAAAAAGACAAGAAAGACAAAAGTTAGTCACCTCCAAACACGAAGAAACGATGACGGAGTCGAAGAAGATCAACGATGGGCGTCGGAGATGAAGAACAAGGAAGAACAAGCTCCAAGAACAACAATGGTGAATGGTGCTCTCGGTTTCAAATGGGCAGAGAGGAGGAGGGATCCGACCTATAAACCGGACCTTTAGCACCGGTTCAGGGCAAAAACCGGTGCTAAAGGGTGACCCTTTAGCACCGGTTTGTGTTACAAACCGGTGCTAAAGGCTTTGCCTCAGCCCGTGGCGCTGGCCGGTGCTAAAGGGGACCCTTTAGCATCGGTTTGTAACACGAACCGGTGCTAAAGGGTCCCTGCCCCGACAGCACCTGTCAGTAGCCGTTGGGCAGGACCCTTTAGCACCGGTTCGTGTTACGAACCAGTGTTAAAGGAGTCTTTAACCCCGGGCGCAAAAACGCTAAGGTTTTTGACCATTTTGGGCATCGACCAATGCCTCATTCTGTAGTAGTGCACTACAAAAGTATAATACTCAGCATACATTAATACTCAATGCATTCATGCTGGCTGCCTCTTATTTCTTTTGTTGTGGAAAGTTTTCAAAACATGTTCAAACATAAATTAGAATGTTTTGTGAACTTCCTAGATTTTTGGGATATTTTTCCATTCTTCTAGAACTAAATCTAGTTTTTTGAAGCTTCAAAGATATTTTTACGAGCTCTAAATATTTTATTTGGATTTGTTGTATGAAAGTCTATCGCTATGTTTCTTTTAAAATTTTTAGAAGCTTACATATATTTTCCATGGTTTAATAGCCTTGTCAAGTATTTACCAGATTTTATGACTAAACCGCTTTCAAATCCACTTCAAAATAGGACAAAGAGGTAATTTGAATGGTTTTGAGATCTCATAATTTGCATAGTTTTGGAGTCCAAGGAGGAACATCATACTATATATGACGATAGTTTCTGGTGAGAGCAACTCCAACAGATATGTTATCCATGTTATCTAGGCTATTTTTACATTTTTAAAGCAAAAATTAAAGTCCAACAGGTGTGCTATTTGGTTTGCTAAAATAGCAAGTACTGCTGTACTGGGCTTCTTTTTTCTAGGGCAGGAATAGACTGAAGAAGTAGAGGAAAATTTAGAAGAGAAGTTGCTCATTTATGCCCCAACTCATATTTGGTGCGGTTACCTTATAACCCTAGAAAGGCTATATCTCTCGTTCTTAAAGCATTCAACAAGAAAATTCTCAGGGTATGGTTGAGGGACTAAGGACGCTCTCTCAGGGCTGGCAGTGCAAGGAGGGTCTCAAATCCTTCCTTTCCTCACCCCACTTTGCTTTTGAGGCATCACCTAACTAATAAACAACACGTCCTCTTAATTTTGATAAATGGGAACTTGCGCTGTTTCGTTTATTATTAACCGAACATTTATGTTTATAAATTGACAAGGAAGCTAGCCTTATACTATTGAGTATTTCATAGAAAAACTTGCCATCATGTTTGGGAGAAGCATACGTGGCTAATACAAATTAAGTCTTTAGGACCTCCTAGGTGTAGATCAGTAGGGTACAACTTTTCTATTTTGTGATAAACAATAGCACACGAACTAGTACTCAGGGAGAGAGAGAGAGAGAGAGGTGCATAGATCATAGGAGGGAGGGGCTAGTGTGGTGGTGTTAGATCCGGAGGCTGCCATCTCGTCGGTGACGCTCTGTACTAGGGCAGTGACGGTCGGGGAAGAGGTACTGAAGTAGTGCCGAGGCAGTGAAGGAGTGGGGCGTGATCCAGTGACAGACAAACACTGGTGGTGCTTCCTCTCGCTCACAACGCGACCCTCATGATCGGTTTAGGGTTGTAGGTGGGAGTGGCGGCTCAAAGGAACCTCGTGACACGAGCCCCGGCTCCCCCACCTTCTCTATATAGCGCTGCACGGCGAGGGGCCACTAGCCATGAATTGGGTTGGGCGCCCCAGGACGCGGATCAAGGTTCACCTTTTGATTCAGATAGAGTTGGGTGTTCATTCGGCCAGTCTGGTGAGAGATCAATCTAACAAATACAGTGTTGTTTGTCCTTTTCTTCTTAGGAATCGAGAAATAAAGCTTATTTAGATGGTTTATAATTGCTTTGGAAAACAGATATTAATGGGTGTTTCCATCTTTCTTAAACTGAGATAAATACATGATAGATAGAATAATGATTTTTTACAAAATATTTTATGTAGCATGCTCAAATAATTGTTACTTGTTTATATATACAAACATGCAATCCAATTTAGTTAAGTTAGTTTAAACTAACTTTACTACTCAATCAACATTCGAAATGAAATATTAAGAACAACTTCTAAGACTTACCGTGACATATGCATGGCCTAGTATCAAGTCTCCTTTCATTTCTTCAGAAAGCAGTAAACACGATCCTTTTTCTCATTGTTGGCGAAAATAAAGTAGGAGACCGATGATCATCAACAGAGCACTTCCAAGGTCACACTCACTCATCAGCTCTTATCTCCAGACCGTGGCCTGTCCTTTAGCTACATAAATTATCATATCCCGGAGGAAAAGTCAAGGTATGAGCATGAGAAAGTGGCATAATGATCTCCATTAACGCAAGTTGAAGGCAATTACAAGTTGATAAGGCCATTACTTAGGACAAAGCACACATCTATCAATCAACCCCACCCAGTGAAAAGGTCACCTTTTGATTCGGATAGAGTTGGGTGTAAGCCCGGCCGGACACACTGAGAATGAATAGGATATGAATCTATCTGATGTCTAGAAGACGACATTGGACATCTTCCCTAGAGTGAACCCTATTCCGCATTGGATGGTGGTGGGTGATGGATCGTCCATAAACAATCAGATTCCAGTTTAATTGATCTGATGTTTCCTTTTTGAGGATTGTGTGTGTAGGGACGTGATAATGTATGGCGCTTTCCAAAAGCGTGCAGCTCTTTTAGAAGTTTTCCTTTGCGTTGCTGGTCTGCACTTGCATTGGTACGTGAATCATGCTGAGACTACTAACACACAGGGAGTCGTCTCCTTCCACCCTTCTTCGGTATGTAGGGGGCAAGAATGTCCGGATCTTCTGGAGCCGTAACTCGATGACCACAAATTTTAAACATTCGAGTTGGATTTTTCATAATGTTCAGAGAAATGTTTCTGTAGATATTGCATGACAACTTTTCTTCATGCACATATGAAAAGTATTGGTGGGCTACTGTGACGAAGCTCGGTAACTAGTTAAACGATAGGCTCTATTGTGTTGTTTGGATGATGCGGTCTTTAAAAAACTTTAGTATCACAAAATTGTGGTTTTATCAGTTAAAGACACAAAACTGTGGTTTAGAAAAAAGAGGTCATGAGTGGAGTCTCTAAAACTCTAAAAAAAACTACAATTTTGACAAAACCATGGTTTTAGAGACTACAAGATTTGTTGCATCCAAACACTCAATAGCTTTTAAAAATCAAAGTATTTTGTAAAGCCATATAGTATTTCTCTAGTACTTCAAAAATACTTTGCATCCAAACAGAGTGATGGTGGGTGAGCTGCCGGAGCTGTTGTGTTCAGGACAGGTTTTCCTTTTATTAGTCATGTGGTTGTATAGTTTCTAGGTCCAATTTTCCTTGTAAACCAGGTTACTCTTTCTTCTTTCTTCATAAGTAAATCGCATTGCATGATTCCTGGCCCTCTTTGAAGGTTCTTCCAAAAGAAAAATACTTAGCATGTAGCAATGGATGAGATTCTTTGTCACTCATCTCATAAGTACTCGTATTTCTGAAACTGTCGCTGTTAATCATCGACAGGTGTCTACTGATTGTACCTCAGAGGATCCCCACTATCCCGTAAAAAGGCGTCATTAGAGGCTATCGCCATAAGTTAGGCACAAGATAACAAAGTGTTAACGCCTTAATGGCCACCCATAAAAAGTATCAAAAGCAATGGAATCCAGTGGTTCAAGGATGAGTGGGTGCAGATATGCGAGAATCCATAACGCAACTAAAGAATCCCCCCTTCACCAATTAGCAATCCCTACAGGCCAATCACTCGCACAGACTTGAGTGATTCAGTTAACGTGAAGATGCCTATAAAAGAGAGGAAGATTGGCCATGGCCAGACCAGTGTTCTCACCCACCGAACTCGCTCGTCAAGCAGAGCTCCCTAGCATATGATGTCGAGGAAGAGGAAGAAGAGGGGCAGAGAAGAAGAAGGTGTTGTGAGTGAAGCACTGGTCACACTCACACCGGCAGCAGCGGTGTGAGTATAGTGCAAGCAGTGAAAAAGCATGCTTGCCGTGCTCTCCACCACGGGTTGGCATGTGAGCAGGGATGCTTCTTCGGCAGCTATGCACGAGAAAGAAGGCAAGTCTTATCGGCAAGGGAAGGCTAAGCCTTTCTTCCAGGTCTCCCTCTCTCCATCTAAATCCTATGTGTTTGGAATTGGAGGAGGGGGCAATCGTTACTTACTGGTTTCCTGTCCTTAGTGGTCATGTGTCTGTGTGTGTGTGTGTGCTCCATCTGTGTTGATTTTCAGCTAGAATAATGGCCAGTTCACAGTGAGAGTGAGCGTGTGTTCAAGTGTCAGGGAGTGTTAAGCTTGCGTGAGTACGTTTATTCAGTTGTCCGGTGTGTGGTGTGTGGTGTGTGGTGTGTGTGTCACTGAATATATGATACAAGAATGTAATGCTATATATGTGTGCCGTGGTAATTAACTTGTGTTGATTTTTAATGTGTTTTCGATACACATCTGTCCATATATTCCTGTCGTATCTCAAGATGGCAACGGGGAATTCCCCGTCGGGGATTGACCCACCATCCCCGTCCCCGCGGGGGGGGGGCGTCCCCGCGAAGGCCATTGGGGAACATTTTTCTCCCATCCCCGTTCCCCGTGGGGAATTGGTCCCCGATGGGGATCCCCGTACCCGACGCTAAACAAGATAAAGGCATAAAGGCAATAGAACAATAAGCATGACTAAGACATGATTATCAATTGTGATCTAAAGTTCATACACACATCATAATCATAGCATACAACTAGTCACATTCTTAGTTTCTCAATCATAGTCCCTCTGCATCTATATTCTATATATTTGTATTTATTAATTAACGGGGCGGGTACGCGGGTTTCGGGTACGGGGACATAGGGAACATCCCCGAACCCGCCAGACCCGATGGGGAGGGAATTTTCCCCATTAGTCTCCCCGTGGGGAGTAAATCTCTTCCATCCCCGATCTCCAGTAGAGGAATTCCCCGCGGGGAATCGGGTTTCGGGTCCCCATTGCCATCTTGAGTCGTATCCGACAAGAGTAATTTCTCTGGTGACGACAGAGATATAGATTATAATATGGAGAATCCAAATAAAGTAACAAAGCATTATTAGGAGCTTCAAACAAAAGGATTTAGTTGAGAAGAAATAAATTAAATTCTAGAAAAGGTTGGAGTAATCCTAGACAAAGATATTTATATTTTCGACATATTTTAATTTTTTTTACATATTAAACACCCAAATGCAATCGGCATGAATACAGCAAGTCAAACATAAACCTATGTCAAATTGAATTAAAACTAAAAAAACAATTTTCTTTTCTTGGAAAATTGTTTCATTTACTTACTATATCTTGAAAAAAAATTTAAAAGATTATAGAAACCATTTATTTTATTAACATTACTTGTCCATGTTCTACAATATAAATTTTAGACCGTGACAGCGATGAATCATGAACAAGGAGATCCAAAGCCTCACATGCGTGGCGGTGCCACGAGCTGGGAAAAATACTCACCACTACCACTGGTGATCAAAAGCCTCACATGCGTGGCTGCACCTCCACTTGCAGCTCGTGGCGGTATGTGAGGCTTTAGATCTCCACCAAACAGAGTTGGGAAAAATACTCACCACTACCACGGGCTACAGTTTTTTCCTGACGGCCGAAAGCCGACGGGAAAGTCCAAAAAACCGTCAGGAATTGTATTCCTGTCGGCCAGCCGTCAGCAAACAGCCGACAAGAACAGCTCGACAGGAAAAGCACACTATTCTTGACGTGCGGCCGTCAGGAAACAATTCCTGACGGCAGCTCTTGACGGTTTAGGTTATGCTGGCGAGGATCAGCTCCTGTCAATACAACCGTCAGGAAATCCCGACAGGAATTCTGCATTTTTATCTTGTCAATACAATCCGTCAGGAAAAGATAATCTGGCCGTCAGGAAAAAATTGTACCAGGTCTATCTTTTATTACTGCCAATATAAATAATATTTGTGCACTACAATATTATTTATCCATTCAAATCATATTAGAAATTCACTCTCACAAATGATCACGACCATATAGTGAATCATGGTTTCTCAAGCCAACCAAATCCATACTGCCTTCATATTACAAATTCATTGGTCACCACACAAGGAACATTTCAGCTTCTTCTATACTAAGTTAAGATTACAAGTTGAGTACACTGCATATACTGCTTCTCGTTACAAATTCATTGTTCACCTTCACCACACAAGGAACATAACAGCTAACAACTAACATACTAAGTTGGGATTACAAAGTTAAGTATACTACATGGGTTTCCTGTACTCTTTTCTATCAAGTAAAATATTTTCTACTGCTGAAGTTTGGATTACCCTCCATCAGTAGATATGCAACTTTAGTCTTCCATGTGTCCTACAGAAGAATATGCTAAATGTGAGTATGAAACATTGTGGCCCAACTTTAGTCTTCACAAATCACCAACCTAGCATGCCAAAAAGGGTTTAAAATTGCCAAATGGATGCCACAAGTTGAATAAAACAGACAAATTGAAACTCCTAAGTATCACGAAGGATAGTCTATAAACAAGGTAAATGGCAAACAGGCTCATATTCTGATAGTTCTCATACTTCAACTCTTACTAGTTCTGATAGTTGTTAACATTTCTTATCTACCATTTACACCTCAGAGGAAAATTGCAAAGGACTTGTAGTCCTTACCATATTTCAGTCATCCAGTAGCTAGCTAAGCCAGATCGCAGCAGCCGTAAAATGTTAGAAAAAAAATATTTTAGTCTTCTGTAATATTACTTCTGGATTATTACTGTCTAGACTTGGGAGCTTTTAAGGCTCTGCACACTAGAGAAAATGAAGCTACCAGAATACTATCTTCATAAAAGATAATCTTGAATCTGCAAACTTAAGAGCAAGTTCAACTAACTTTGCAGTCGCTCAGCAAACCATCTTTAACTATAGAACTTCTCTTATTTTATTTTTAGAACTAGTAAGAGTTCAAAATACAAATACAAACCTCTGATAAAGCATTAACAGCTGATATATATATATATATATATATATATATATATATATATATATATATATATGAAGCGCTCCAGGGACACTGTAACCACTCTTTGAACCTCCAAATTTGCCACCAATACGTGCATTAGCTGCATCGTTAATACAGCAAATTAATTAACATTAAGATTTCACGCAGTTTGCTTGTTCTAAATCTAAATCAAAACATAGATCTCATCAGTTTTATGCAATTGTGAAAATAGATCCCTTCAAGAAACTAAAAACACAGCAGATCTGAGAGGGAGATTGGGGGAGAGAGAGAGAGAGAGAGAGAGCACCTGAGGGCAGTGGCGGATCCCTAGGGCCACGCGGACGTCGAGGAGCCGGTCAGGGCGGCAGCGCAGGCGTTCACGAGCCCCTCAGGGCAGTGGCGGCACGGGCGCCGAGGAGCCCCTTGGGGCGGCGGCATTGCGGGCGGCGGAGAGCCCGTCGGTGCGGCGGTGGCGCGGCGACGGCTTGTAGTCGGGGAGGCCCCTCGGGGAGGTGGCACGGGCGTCGGGGAGGCCTTGGAGGCGGTGATGGTGCCGGCGGCGGGGAGCTCCTGGGGCAGTGGGGAGACGCTCGATGCGGACGCTCGATGCGGGAGAAGGAGATGGGGCCGGCATAAGAGATAGGGTTTGGCGATGGCAAGTTTTATCTCTCGATGTGGGACCCACTATACTGTAGCTTGGGGGAAAACGCGTCCTTAATTTTTTTTTAGGCTGCGCCGAGGGAGCAATCCTATCTGTCGATTTAGGACGGTTGAGTCACGCGGGGAGGAGTCCTGTCGGTTGGACAGCGCCGTCAGGAGTGATGGGCGTGTTCCTGACGGTTTCTTTCTTTCCCGTCGGTTTCTACTAGCCGACGGGAATTGACTCAGTCCTGTCAGTTTGCGGCAACCGACAGGAGTCCTTTTAAATTCCTGACGGTTTTGACAAAACCGCCAGGAAATAAAAAACCGACAGGAAAAAGCTGTGGTCTGGTACTGGTTACACAAATATCGGTCCATTCTATTTTCGCATCTTCTCTCTTCTTCTCCTGTCATGAGGTCGTGCCCCTCTCTCCATCGCGCGCCTCCCCGCCGGTCACCCCTACCATGCATGGCTCCCCGCCAGCTCCGCCATCGGATTTGCCTCGTGCCCTGTCTGCAATGGGTGGATCTGCCCCGTGCGTGAGCTCCACGCCGACTGCTAGCTCCATACCGGCCATGAGCTCCACCGGCTATGAGCTTTGTGCCATGGGCAACCGCACCTGCCCCCGCGAGGCCGCATTGCTACTCTTCTCCTCTTCTCCGTTGCGACGCGATTATCTTCTCCTTCACTCGTGATATGACCATCTTCTCCTTCACCGCACACACCCTAGGATGTGTAGCTACTTATGCCACGTACTATCACAACGCACCCCGCCTATTGTTGCCCTAACCAGGGGAGGGGCATATGGCCATGCCGCGCCCATCTGGGGCCACACCGATGCCACAGTTCGCCATGGAGGAAGAAGAAGACTGAGTTTTTTTTCAGACATTGACACGTGGGGCCTATCCCACTACTATAGAAAAACTTAATTGCGGCAGGAAAAAGGCATTAACCGAGGCGGTTTTTACAACCGCCTCGAATGAAAGGTCACGGTAAATCAATGATTTACCGAGGTGGTTCAAATGCCCACCACGGTAAATAAGAAAACAAAAAAATAAGAAAACTCATAGATAGGCCTAGCAATCCCATGCACGGGCTACCACGGCATGTCGGTGCTAGCATCTAGGCAGGATCACCCGGATCGGGTTGCTCGCCGTGGGATCGAGTCTCAACCATCGAATCTGGTAGCAAAGGAAAGGAAGGGAGGAGCACCACCGGATTCGGTCACTCCCACCGCCAGAGTTGATGCCCATGACGCCAGATCTGGACACCCTCGATGCCTGTGACTCCGGGTCTAGATGAGAGAGGATGAGGGACGGATCCTCCCGGATCTAAGAGGAGAGGGAGAGAGAGGATGGAACACACCTCTTTCGTGTTAGATCCACGCTGCTGTTGACGGTCGATAACATCAACTTTATTATAACTTTAAACCTGAAGGAGAACATGAATACACACTAGTATAGGGTTTAATTAATAATTTCCACGAATTTTGTATATTCTATATTTTCCGAGATGAATTTCAAGAAAGCTGAAAAAGAGGGACTCTAGTGCAAAACAAACACGGAAACGTATCCACCACGGGAAACGTCGCGAGAAGACTCATGAACACTCTAGAAGACACCTGACGCGAGGGGGGAGCCAGCAGCCGCCAGGTGGGGCCGGCCGGCCCCACCCTAGCGCCGGCCGGCCCCTGCTGCTAGGGTTTGCTCCCCCCTTCCGGGAGCTTCCTCCACCACCTTTGAGGAGTCATCTCAGCCCTTGGTTTAGTCAGTTTGATCTGACGGTGCACGTGAATCCTACCGGACTATAAATATATGAGTAGACCCCCCTGGAGACATCAACCACTTCATTATTCATCAAGGCCTCAAGCCATCAAGCATCAAGCACCTTCAAGTTTATCAAGAGCCTTCTAGTTCATAGTTATAGTTAGTTAGATTAGAAGTAGAGGAGATCTAGTTCTTCATCAGAATCTGGAGCCCCTAGCGTCGGTCTGGAGCGCAAGAGTTCGGTAATAGATCTAGTTCTTACTTTACAGTTTTAAATTATATATTAGGGAGACTTTATTCTTAATATATTCATATGTTCTTAATTACATTAGTCATTGTCTACTTTGATTATATGTCTAGGATAGTTGGTTTGATCTTATTGAATTCATGTAATTGCTCATATAGCGTTTACCTAATCGATCGTTGGGTAGATGATAGACAATATGTAGACGTGGTGTCTAGATATCTTGTTTGTCTGCGAGTGCCCCCTGATGTGCTGTGTCGTGTGGTAATCCGCGTAGGTGACAGCTGCGTTGGTTCCTCTGTAGTCCACCCCCCGTATGTAGGGCTAGCATGGGCACGGTCGCGAAGGAGGTGACGGTTGCGTCTTAAAACTCTCATTAGTTGATGTCTCTTTACATGTAATTATGATATATGGTTGACTTAACGATGATTTCTAGATATAATTGCACTAATTAGAGTTATTCATTGGCGTAGTTATAGAATTACCTTAGATCCAACTTCCTAGTTTATCCATTGGCTAACTATGATAATGACTAGTAGATGCTCTGATGATTATCTTTAATTATGATACTTGATGATTATGCTATTACTATTATTTATCTATATTTATCTTGTGACCTCTGCCTATTAAGAGTAGATTACAGGACTTGGGTAATATTATTTATTCATCCTATATAGTTTCTTATCAATATAATAAATATAGTTTAACACTTAGCCTTTCCGGTGGTATAAATATAAATCGACAAACTGGATACTTCCCTATGTAAAATGCTACAACGGTATAATTATCTATCGGCTTGCAGAACTCATTTAGTTTATAATTATATTCATATTTGTTTTTCTCTGTTTTTACAGTAGAACATGTGAATCTATATTAAATTCCTAGCAATATAATTAGGAATGACAACCTATTTTGTGCTTAGGAATGTTTGAGAGGTTAGTTGCTATTTGACAACTTAATGCATTTCTGGTGTTGTTACTAGGAGTAGGGTATATCTCTATTTTTAGTGATGACGGTAGTAAATGTCAACAGCTGCCGCGGCTAGGTAGAGCGCGTCCACCACCGTCGCGGCCAGGGAGAGCACGGTCGCCGCCCCACGCGCTCGCTAGGAGGCCTGTCTTGCTCTTGTTGGGGTGTCGTGCTCCTGTCAGGAGCACGAGTGCTGCTACCGAGGGGCTTGATAGAGAGGGAGGGAGGGGAGGGAGGAGCACCGCCACCGAGCGTCGTGGTCTATAGAGAGAGAGAGAGGAGGGAAAGGCATGTCGGTCGGATCTAGAAGCGAGGGAGAGAGATCGAGATAGTGGAGGGAGGGGGCGATAGGGTGGGGAGATGACTCGGGTTGAGGGAGGTGTCGGGCTAGGGTGCGGCTAGAACTGGGAGAGAGTGAGGGAGTCAGGGTTTGTGATGATTTCGTTTGTATATTGGAGGTGATAGTGGGAAAGTGTGGGCTAGCGAGCTAGGCTTCATTTACCGCGGTGGTTGAAATATAATGTCCGTCTCGGTTAATGATTTGTCGAGGCTGTTACGTTAGGATGTCCGCTGAGGCAAGTCTGTTAGGTTGCCCATCTCAGTTAATTATCAACCGAGACGGTTGCTTGGCATGGTTGCCTAGCCACCAATAACAGAGGCAGGCAACCAGGCTGCCCACCTCCAGGCCCAAAAACTAAACGTTGTCCAAAAGAAATCATGTAGTAGTGTCCCAAGGGCAAATTTGTCCACTCCACCCAAAATATCTTGGCATGAATCTAGAGCTAGTTGCGTAACCAAACAGTTTCATTGTGGATCTCAAATCCACTAATGAAGCTGCTCCACGGTGAATTTTAGATTTAGATTCACTTTTTGAGTGGAGCTGTTCCAAATAAGCTCTTAGTGGAGCCGTTATCAAATGCATGCTGCAAAGGGAGGAGAAGCAAGCCAATTAAATTATAGACCAACTATGCATTTCCACATGCATGGAGTGAGAAAAAACGTTTGGTAACTGCTGCATACCATTTAATAGAAGCGCATGATATGGTGCTACGTCTAGTGAAACTGCCATTCTCAACAAGTAGCTTAGGCTAGTCTCAATGCATAGTTTTATGGCACAGTTACTAAGACTATAAACTAGGTAACTGAGCCACATAAGTTTTATGGGAATGAAATTTCTCTCTTATCTGATGAAACTCCTTTATTTAATGACCCTGCCAAGTCAGCAATTTTGCTTATGTGGCACCCTATTTAATGTGCACGACATTTTCATGAAACATACATTGAGACTGGCCTTAGGGCAATCTTAATGGAAAATTTATTGCAGTTTTTATGTTCATTAATTAGCTTGACAGCTCAGCTTTTTGGTGACATGGCATAGAAATAAATAAAGAGAGAGAAGAGAAAATGTAGAAACAATTTCTACATGAAGAAATCATGTCTACGCTAGCAACGAGGCCGGTTGACACCACCAAATCCGCACTATGGAGAAACGAGTCGTTTGTTCGCTCAATAATGGCGATATGGTGTGCCCGCCGCCGCGGTGATGCCGCGCGTGCGCTCACCCGCCGATTTCCTGCGCTGGCTTCCTCTCCCGTGCGCGCTCGCCTTTCTCCGGCGCTTATTCTTCTTCTGCGCACGGGCAAGGTCGGCCTTTTCCCCTTGCCGCTCGCCGATTCATCCGGCCCCAATCCCAAATCCTTCATTCGGCCCCAATCCATCCATCGCCATGAACCCCTCCATCCACCATCTTGGAGCTCCAAGCAAATCAGGGCAGGGCAGGGCAAGTGTGCTGCTGCGGCCCTTGATGCCCGATTTGCATCGGCCGCTGCCGCTCCCAGTGCCCCTCTGATGGATCGACTTCTTCCGCTGGTGAATCCATCGCCCATGCAGCAACAACATCTCCAACACTTGCAAGTCTTGAAGCCGCAGGTTTTCCTGCTTGGTGGTCAAGTTCATCTCGGTAAGCATTCTGCCCGATTTTTGTGCTTTTCTAAACATCTGCCATGCGGCCGCTCGCATGGATCACAACATGGAGCAGCGCCCCTCTGTACCTCATTGCAATCAACGAATGATTGTTCAACATAGGTTCTTGGTGATGTGAGGATTCAGGAAGGTTGCATATTTGAATACAGAAAATAGCATTTTATTATCAGCCTAGTAATTTTTTGAGGATTCTATTTTTAGAGAATAGCTAAATTAGGATATTTAGAAAATATCCATGGCCTGTAGGTTATCTTGCTTCGCTATGGCTTTACCTTTTTCTGAATTATTAGCTAGTCTACTACTGTATCCAACAGGCACTGTCGTTTGTGTCTTGTGTGACAAATATCCAATTTGTTGACATCAATGAGCATAGATGACCTTTGGCTGCATATAAACTGATAGCAGAATCTGAAAAACTGCATTTATACTGGAAACTGAAAACTGAAACTTGTATGGTGTGAAACTGAAAACTGAAACTGCATGGTGTACATATTTGGCAAAAGTTTGGAAATTCATATAGGCAAAATAATTAGGTACATATCTTCAATCTCTGTTTGCTCATGCTGCTGTACAGATTGCATCATCTTAATGCTCTTTGCTTGTGAACACAATCTGAAACTTACTTCCTGTGAACACAATTTGGAACTTATTTCCTGTGAACACAATCTAAATTGTTATGTTTTTTTAAATTGAAATTCATTGTTTATTTTAACTTGTAGATGATGCTGTGGAACCTGATGCCTTCTGGAGAAGTTTTGCAAGAACTATTGAAACCTACCTGAGACGATATATGGAGATGATGCCGTGCAAGCTTACTATTTTACTACTATGCATATCATGAACTTTATTTAGTTCTTATGTTAACTCTATATGTAATGGTCGATTTATGGTACCTATTATCTTTATGGGTTCTGGAAACATATATATGGGTTGCTATTTAGTGAACTGCCTTCTGGAGTACCTATGTGAACTGATGGTTGTGAACTGATGGCTTCTGAAGTGTTATTTTTTTGCTATCTAGTACCTGAGACGATGGATGATGCCTTCTATTATCTTTATCTATGAATTCTTGCTACCTAACGCTGCTCTGTTTGGAACATGTAGAAATGTGACAGCGTGTGTTGTAGAGATCAGTTGCCACACTTGATCCATCTCATTTTTAATGAGTCATTTAATTTATCCTTTGAATAAATACTGCTATAGAAACTATATATTAGGAAGGGTAGTTTCTATACACATTAATTATTCTTAGAATGTAGAAACATTAAACGGAACGGAGGGAGTATTTACTAGCGTATAAATGGTATATATATTTTCTGATCAACGGCGCTGAGCGACCTGCGGGCGTCACGGCCTGATGTGGTTGCCCAAACCCAAAGCAAGTTGCTGGGCTAAGGCCTACGCGGGTGCTCAAGGAGTAGACAATGGGCTAAATGGTTGCTGTTAGCCTGTTAATTTGGGAATCCTGGGCCAACTAATACGGGTATGTAAAGTTATGGGCTGGAACAGGAATAGATAAATGCTTGGGCTTCATTTCATCCGGACGGTACCTTTTCCTAACGAATAAACATGCTACGATTTAGACCACTTTCTTTAAGCATCTAAAAAAATTTTCAATCTTATTTTTTGGTAAAACTGAAAAAAATCACTCTCTGATAACTCCCTATCTCAACTCTCAATTTTTTGTGCTTAGAAAAATTGATCCAGTCGCACAAAAATATGCGCGCGTATCAATTGACCAATTTAGAGGCGGAAGAGCGTGAGTAAGAATAAGAAGTAAGATCGAGGTTCTTAATGCTAATATACAAGAGAGAAAGAAAGTATAGAAGTAGTTGGTTGATTTGGAAATAGTCTAAGATTCCTAATGCAAAGTTGTCTTCTATTTTTTAGGAGCGACATTTTGAAAACTGTTGGAGAAACCTAGCAAATCCGCTCCCAACTTTTTTTTAGCCACACTTGGAAAACTCATTGATTTACCAACTGTTTTTGTACTATTTGGAGATGCTCACAATTTTCCTCCAATAATGGTGAATTTTAATGGTAATTGACCAATATGTTGAACTACTCCCTAAGTGCTAAAATATAATGTATCCAACCCTCCAAAGTTTAGCCTAAATTATAAGGGTTTCTAAGTGAACTAATCCCTCCAACTCACTTTAGAAAGGCAACATTCACATGCATACTTATTATAAATGTCTTCATAATTTATCCTAAATTATAAGGGTATCTAGGTGAACGTATTGATCCTCCAACTGACTTTAGAAAGGCAACATTCACATGCATACTTACTATTAATCAGAGAGGGCTACATGTGTCATTATTTTCTCACATAATATGTCCTAAAATTTGTAGGATATTTGGTATTTCAAGACAGAGGAAGTAATTCATATCAGAAATAAAAACTCTACGAGTTACAAAAGAAAACAGCATTCTAAATAATATAAATATTTTATCACAGCAACACACGAGCATTGTGCTTGTTTATAGAACAACCACACATCTAGGCATTAACTGTTTATTGAAAGAATATCTGAGGCCATTTTTATATCTTATTTTGTGAAAACATATTATTTTAGTATGATTTTCTTCCAAAGCCATGATCCGTTCCGATCTATATACCTTTATTGCCCCTTCATTTAAAGTCCCTAAATTTGTACCAACGAAACTCCAGCTGGGACATTGTTTTTTAGCTCATTATAGTTACAAATTTTCCAACATAAAAGTGTTAGATCTTAGTCACTTAATCATTAATTCCATAGGATCTCGATTAGCATAATCTCAAGAACACCTAAAGCACTTTGGATTAGCACTTAGTTGCACCACTTACTTGTGAGAGGAGGATGCCCCTAGGTAGAGGGTGCACTTAGTTGCACGCTCTACTTACTTTTGTTTCCTAAGCAGAAGGTTGTAGGTTCGTTCCCACCTCATAAAGTTTATCATATGACAAGTAGATCAGCGGTCTATGCATAGGGAATTAAAAGGGTAGTACACGAGATACAGATATACTGCTTCAGGTATGACAGGTACCCTATATCCAGTGTGGAATGCTCCTCGTATATCGTATACTTAAGGTTTACAGGGACGATGTCTATGGTTGCAAGCTACAAATGTTCAAGGTCTATGAATGGGTCCCCTACCTCCTCTTATATATATAGTCAGGGTCGTCACAGATGAAATATGTCAAATGATATGATCTATGTTTTTCTAGTTTTGATTCTATAGGTTATGATATTTGCTTGGATCCCAAGACTATCTAGCCGATATCTTTCTTTCCAAGTAGCCAATGCACCCTGTCATGTCATCATTCCCACTATTACACAAGGAAAAAGAAAACAAAAAAAGACAGATTTATATTACACAAAGGAATCCTATTTAATTTGTTTGCCCTCCTCTATCATGTCATCATTCCAACTATTAGCTTGCCCTAGCTTTTACTCATTATTTAAAAAACAAGAGTAAGGATACTGGATAGTATCAAACATTTTATACTACGTATATAGTGTTCTTTATGCATATAGCAGAATGTATATTGGTGAACATATATGTGTACAAACGAAATCTCATTCCTTGGATCTAATCAAATAAATCGTGCCCCACAGAGTTAGAGTTTTAGGGTGAAATGTTATGGATACCATGGAACAATTTAGAGAAAATATGACAATATAATATACAAACTGGGTGAAAAGGACTTTCAAACTTTAGAGGCCAAACTGAACGTACGATTCATGAGCTGTTATAAGCTGTTTTTTGCCAAACACTTAGAGCATCCCAACCGTTTTGCATAATTGGTTTGGCAAATAAGGGAGTTTGCCAAGTCTCAAAAAAATATGGCAAAGGTGAAAAGAGACAATCTCCAATGGTTTGGCATTAATCACTTCGCGCCAATTTCCCAATGCCAAGTGTGAACAGGTTTGGCATATATGCCAATCCTTCCGCTCTTTTTGCCAAGTTAACAAAATTGTAAAGTCTAAATGCCAAACCGTTGGATAAGTGTTTTTAAGACTTTTTTGCAAATACATGAATGCAAAGCTTATTTGCAAAACGGTTGGGGATGCTCTTATTTTCAAAACAGCTTTAAGAGTGAAACTGTTTTTCTCCTCCTCTCACAAAGACATAAGTTGGGATGAAGCTGAAAAAAAGTAGCTTATTGCAGCTCTCTCCCTCATTTCTCTCTTTCAACTATGTATGAAGTAGTTGATGAAGCTATTTTGCCAAACACTTTTTCCAAAACAGCTCAGCTTCATCTAGAAAGTCACTCATGAAGCTATTTTGCAAAAAAAAACTTTACTAGTGAAGTTGAGCTGTGTCAAACAAGCCCTAGGGATACAGGATAGTATCAAACATTTTATACTACATATATAGTGTTTTTTTATGAATATAGCAGAATGTATATTGGTGAACATGTGTACAAACGAAATCTCATTCCTTGGATCTAATCAAATAAATCGTGCCCCACAGAGTTAGAGTTTTAGAGTGACATGTTATGGATACCATGGAACAATTTAGAGAAAATATGACTATAATATACAAACAGGGTGAGAAGGACTTTCAAACTTTAGAGGCGAAACTGGACGTACGGACCTCCTTTTTTCAGAAATGAAAATGGATTAATCTTTCTCTCTGTTGCAATGGAACGAATCAGAGGGAAATTGCGCATTGAAGCAAATTAAGATATTGCACTGAAGCAGCAGCAACACAGAACGAATACAAGCCGACTGACCTTACATATATATAATTACATAGTACCAAACAAACAATCACGCACAAATTTCCTATCACCAAAGCATATAGACACGTGCACGCACCTCTGGTTCATACCAAATTACCGAGATACACGTGATTGAAATACTGTACACAACAAATCAAACAGGTAGTAGCAGAGTAACAAGCACACCACAAACACAACTCACCACGCCGGAGCCGGAGGCAATGTAGCCCCCCTCCGGCGGGCGCCAAAGCCGCCGTTGACGAAAGCAGCAGAGAGAAGACCAAACAATAACACTGCGACGTGTCTCGGAGTCGTCATCATCAGTAGTAATACGAAGACGACCCGCCGAGCTGGAACCCGTCGACGACCTCGTCGGCGGCCGGCATCGGCGAAAACATTGGGCTGTGCAAGTACCCTTCCTCGAAGTACATTCCGTGCGACGCGTTGGCCGCCGCCGCCGCCGCCGTGTCGTCGTTGTGACCACCGAACTGCAGCTCCGACGCGTCGCACCACGCCCTGTCGTCACCGCCGCCAGCGGCGCCGTTGTTGGCGCCTTCGAAGCAGTACATGCCCATCTCAGCGTTCCCGCCGTAGGCCATGAACGACGCGTCAGCAGCGCCGCCGTAGGACGGCATCGTCGTCTCCACCGGCACGTGGTGGTACTGATGATAGACCGGATCGTTGCCGCCGGCGCCGCCGCCATGTGCGGACTGATGATGATCGCAGTCCGGTGTTGTTGCCAGCTGATGAGCGGCGGCGGGTGCTACGGGGTCGGCGGCGGCGTAATAGTAGTGCTGGAGCTGGTCGGCGGAGAGGTCCGGGGAGAGGTACGGGGTGACGGAGGAGCCCGGCGGCAGGTCGGGGTAGGCGAAGTTGGTGCGGGCGTTGGCGCCGCGGATGTTGCGGGCGGCGCGGTCGTAGGCGATGGCGGCCTCCTCCGCGGTGTCGAACGTGCCGAGCCAGTGCCGCTCCTTGGTGGCCGGGTCCCGGATCTCTGCGGCGTACCGGCCCCATGGCCGCCGCCTCACCCCGAGGTATCTTGTCTCGTTGCCATTGTTGTCCTGTTGATGCTGCTGCTGCTGCTGCCGGCGCTTCGTCGAGGACTTCTTCTCCGACGAAGACGACGACGAGAAGAAGTAGGAGAAGTCCATGCTCGCTCACACACAGAGAATACAGAGAGTTAGTTGAGGTCGTTGCTGGATGTGAGAGCTGAGACGGAGAGGAATTGAAGGTGGTTGCTGCTGGTGCATGGAGCCGTTGCATGGAGGAGTATATATAGGGGCTGGAAAGCAAAAGTATATACATATTTTTTTTTAGGTCTTATTTAGTTTTTAAAAAGTTTTATCAAAAACTTTAGATTTTCCGTCACATCGAAACTTGCGACAGTATGCATGAAGTATTAAATATAGATAAAAATAAAAACTAATTATATAGTTTACATGTAATTTATGAGACGAATCTTTTGAGCCTAGTTAGTCTATGATTGGACAATATTTGTGAAATATAAAAAAAAGTACTATAGTACCTGAAATCTTAAAATTTTGCCAACTAAACAAGGCCTGAGCAGCAAAAGTATATTATGATGAAGTAAACAAAGGAATGGTGTGGCACTGATACTAATGGCCAATCTTAAGGAATGATTAGCAGGAGTGAGGCCGGTAGGCATATGGATTCGCACGGCCCCACGTAAAATTTGAGTCGTTGGTGTGGTGTGGGGGCGGCGAAAGTGGTCAACCAATGATTTGGACCGGTGGTGGCATGGGCAGGGTGACTGCACCATGCATGATGGCATCAACGTCACCGACCTCCTCGAGTTGTTGCATTTGCATCCAGCGCCGGTCTACTCTGAGCATTCATTCTAACCGACTAAATAAACCAACTTATTATTATTAGGAGTAGAAATGGATGTCCAGACGTCCAGATATATCTGTTTTGTCCAAATTCATATTATTCGGTAGAATTTAAGTATGGATATTTGTGTTCGCGTTCGTTAATTTTCTGATATATGGATGTGTATCTGGATATGTTTCTCGATCGTAACTTTTCTATCAGAGATTCTAGATAAAAGTATTTAAAAGCTATCTCTATGACAAATAATTAACGACTTATACATGATATAAACATTAATATTTAAATATAGATATCAATATTAATTTCATGTCATCTTGGTTTAGTTTGAATCTTATACATTCCAATTAAAAAACTATATTTTGATGCATTATTTTATTTTTGAATAATATTTTTACATACTATAATTTATTGAATTTCCTTATAAATTTTTATATACATGACTGAAATCATAATTTATTAATTTGTTGCAACTAAAGGGTTAGTTCTAAAAGTATATTTTAGTCTACTATTATTAAAATGATTGAAAAATGTTTAAAATGTCATTGTCGGTGTGCCTAAAAGAGTTAGTCTGAAAGTAGGTTTAATTTTACCATAGCTTATTATTAAAATATAGGTTAATAGTAAAAAGTTCCTTAGTAGTTCCTTAGTATTAAAGACAGACAACTCTCTCTTGAGGTAGGTACTTTCAGATGTGTTGAACTTCCAACTTGGTATATTTCTTGAAACTTGGTATTTGTTATTTCACGTATTATGGAAGGTGAAAAAGTCACATATAAGAACTCTAGTTTGGAAATGTAAAATGTGCACAGCTCGATCCACACTACTCCATCCGTCTTACAATAAAGTGTCTTCTAGAATGTGTATTTAGATATAATACATTCTATGTAATGACTAAGCTTAGATTTCGCAAAGTTTGTTAAAGGGGAAGCCATAATTTGTGGAGAAACTCCTTAATCATGCTTAATCAATGGAAACATATGTCATTTAAGTTGTCTTAAAATTTTTAGAATACACAAAGTTTCATAATTGTACCCCTTTCTTGTCATTGGTTAGATAAAATTGTGAAGTCTTCCCCGTAGAACAGCTAGCCCTTAGAAACAACATTGTTTGAAGGAACAAATTAAATTAGTTAAAATTGTATGATCAAGGACAACCCATTTCTTAGATTCTAGAGGAACAATTAGTAATAAATTCATTGGTCTATATGATGAGCTAACAACTCACACATATAATTGGTTCATGGTTACAGTCCAACTATATAGACTCAGAGAGCATGGCCTCCCTTGTCCCATGTCCTTGAGTGGTTTTGGTGATGGGATATGGCATAGACAATCAATAATCGAACTAACATGTATGACAAGAAGTGTTTGATAGGTTACGGTTCTATGAATGCTAGAAAAACAAGAACAAATAATATATATCTAAGAAGAAACGAAGTCAAAACAATCACCAGATGAAGATCATAGAAGTCATGTAACTGTCCGATGTAGTCCAGAGAACAAGCAATATAGAAGTTTCTATGAATAGGATCATCGGATTGTGTCGACCATATGAAGTCAAATACGAAGTGTATCATCCAATGATGATTAGAAGCATGCACCAGTGTTGGATTGTAGTCACCTGAGGATGAACACTACCTTCACTTGATCGTCCAGCAATGTGGGACCTAGTGGCAGTGGCTCAAGTGTCAATGGTCGACAACAACTGATTATTACCTAACTCGATGATATGGACAGTTACCATAACGATGTTGGATTATCATATTGTGTTGTCTATGATATAGAACTTCAGTGCAACGGCTAGTTGTGTTTGGGGGCCATATATATATGGCCTTGGTTGGATGTTTTAAGTAAGTTGAAGATTTAAGAAGTTAGAAGGACTTGCTACACTTGAAGATACACCCCAATATAAAGTGGTTAATGATCATATCAAAGACTTTGTGAAAGAAATGAGGGAGTGATTAGTGCATGTTTAGGCCTTACTTTGGGGAGAGTTGAGTTGATCTTTTATAACCTTAGCCTTCACAACCTTGGGGCCTTAATGGTTAACCGCCAACATTGAAAACCCTCTGAGCTTGGTGTGGCATCACTATATATAAGAAGGATTTTATAGTCCTGCCCTTCGTAAATGATTAGGCAGCCTCTAGGCAAATACCCATCTCGGTTAATTATTTTTAGAGGTGGTCATTCTCAGCTGACTACATCTGAAAATTATTGTTAACAAAGTTGGGCATTATTCTAAGTGTCCGCCTCTAGAAATTGATTAAGAAAGACAGCCGTTTTAAGGGCCCATCTCTTAAAATCTTTGTCTCAAAGAAAAATTCATAAATTTTTCATATGAACTCGAATGAAGATAAGCTTTATACAAAAAAATTGTAGAGCTCTATGCAATCGACAAATTTTTAGTTGATAAACTTCCTTTAATTTTGAAATTGTTTAGAGTCACAAAAATTAGTTTTAAGCTCTTATATTTTGAAATTTAAAATTTTCATACAACTTTGGATTCTAACATGATCTACAAATGAATGTGTAGTGCAGTGGTAGAGAGGTATCATATATGTTGAAGATTATAGGTTCGAATCCTTAAAGAGACCATTTGATAAAGATGGTCAGTGGTGTTCACCTCTGTTAATAGAAAACACCGGCCTGTAAAAATAGTTTATGTACTAGTGTGGTGCTCCTTGTTGGAGAAACTCCATAGGATGTAAGTGAACGGTACCATGCTTGAAAGAAGCAAAGATCAAATTTTCGGGTTTGTTTGGTTCATATGTGAGTTGTAAAATAATTGTTGTGAGTTGTGGGCTATGAAAAAAAAGCTTTTGTGAGCTATGTACCATGATGAAGTTATAAATTGTTTTGTTGAAACAACTATGGAACTTACCACCTCTCTTTATCTCACTTGAATCGTACCTTTAACACATGCACATTGATCATCCCCGTACCTTTAACTAGTCCCCCTATCATGTAATATGTTGCATTCTAGGAATTTTAGGACAAATTAAGATATAACATAAAAATACGTATGTATGCTCATTTTATTTCCTACACAATTAATTGATGATGATTGGTTGATAAATAAAAAGTATTTAATATAAAATTAGTTTTTATCCTATAAAATACATTATATTTTGAGGATTAATTTTGAATGCTAAAATACACTATATTATTGGACTGAGGGAGTATATTAATCTCCACGAACGCATGTCCGTTTACGTCTAGTTCCATTTCCATCCAATAGTTGCCGCTCCCTAGCTCATTAATAATCGCCTCTTCAACCTTCTTTTAAGCATGTTCGCTGGTCTGAAAAGTCATGATTGAAATTACTGTTGGCTGATTTATTATGAGAGAAAAATACTACTGACTGAGAAAAAGTACGCCAGAAAAATACATGTCTGTACTGACACCAAGCTTGCGCTATGCATGCAGACCACTCTCACTGCAATAATACGCAGGGTATCATCAGCTAATAACCAATAACATGGCAAGTGACCAAGGAACAGCGTGACATCTACTTTCTCAGCAATGCATTGGAACAAAATTCAATTTTATCTGTGTACATATGGATGAAATGGAGTGCGCGTGTTGGTCGAAAGGTCATAGAAAGTGAGTGATTTTGCTATCATGCGATCAGCACCTTTCAAGACCTCTTATGATTGCCCTCTCTCTGATGCAAATTTTAAAGAACATTCTACTAATGATTAAAAAGAAGAGGTATATATATTATATAGACTAAGGCAGAGTTAAGTAATAATTGGATGCACACTTCATACTTGTTACATATATGGGCACAAAGGCACAAGTACCTTAGCTTCGCATGATTAGTTGGGCTCAGATAAATGATTGGCATGTGCCTTCTCGATTGCCTTTAGATGCCGTAGTCTCTTGCTGGATCCTTGCTTTATACTTAAAACCAAAAGGAAGCTCAAAGATTTGATCGCAAAAGCTACCTAATGATATGATTTGATTCATGGCACTGTACAAGCTAATATATTTGTCAGAATTATATCTTTTCATGATATATACATACCTTCTTTAACCGAAAATAGGATCTATATGCATATATGCGAGGATTTTAATAACTCAAAAAGGAGATCAAGATATCTCAGTTAGGAGGTTATTAGGAAAAATTGCAAACAGTTTTGTAATCTAGGTATCAGCGCCATAAATCAAACAAAATAAGTTTTTTTTTAAAAAAATAAACATCCTATTAAGGGTGTGTTAGAAACTGCTCCGCTCTAGTTTTTATAACTTCGCTCCACTAACTCTACCATGGAGCAACTCCACAGAAAGATTATAAAATAAGTTGTACAGTTCTGCACATATAGCCTAGGCGCCTAGCTCCAGTTCCAGAAATAGGTTATTTTTCAGCAAATGGTCTATTATGCCCCCTCATTGCTGTCTGTTGTAGGGGGTTCTATATAAGTGAATATTTTTTGCCAAATGAAATCAAACGTATCACTGTAGAGTTTGTGGAGCAAATGGTACTACTATGCCCCCTTATTAATGTCTATTGTATGGGGTTTTATACAAGTAAATATTTTTTGCCAAATGAAATCAATAGAGTTTGTGGACAATTTGTTCGCTTGAACTTATCAGTCAGCCAATAGTATTTTTTATTATGACTTATCAGTCAAATGAATAAGGCGTGAGTTTGTCACAAACGGTGACACCAACCAGTACCCCTTGCTCCACCAGCCATCACTGTTTGGGACATCGGATCCATGCATCCATCACGGTGACGGCAGCCTGGCCCTGGTGTCGTAGAAAAGAGCTCGGCTTGACCTGAAGAAGAGCAGCGGGGGAGAAGGAAGCATTGCAGAGAAGAAATGTCGCGTATGAGGGAGTCAGATTGATGGAGAAAATGAATCGGTTGTTAAAATTTTAAGCAAATTCAGCAGCAATTTAATCAAAAAAATTAACATGATAATTATATTGGTGATATCGAAAATATGCTTGTGTGTTCTATACATGAACGTCACGTAGACAAGGCTAACCAGCAAAAATCTAACATAAGACCTTGTTGGAAAGAAGAGTATAGCATTATACCCAGCGGCACCAGAGCCGGTTGCGCTAGTTGATATAGCGCCTGTCGGAGTAGTCGTCCCGCTTGATGCCGTGCAGGAGTGTTGCAGTGCCGATCAACCCGATGACGTGCATCGCCACTAGGAAGAAGAGGATGATGCGAGTAGTCGTGCTGCCAACGACACTCTCCAAAAACGTGATTGTCGCCCTTCACCCGTGCAGATGAACCCGAAGACGGCAAGCGTTCCGGAGGCCTACTCTTCCAGAACTTGTGCGCGCAAGTACCGGAACGGGGAGAGCTTTTAGGACAGCAGAACTTTGGTTGTGTGTGCAAGCGTCTATCTCACACAAAGAATAGATGACCATGGGAGATATTTATATCATAGCCAGGGAAGATGAGCGGACGCAGGAAATCAAGAGACAATGCATGAGACGTCATGAAATAAACATTCAAGAGGAGAAACTCCCATCATCATGAACGAATAAACGCTCACAAGATAAACTCATGCCATCATGAATGAATAAATCCAGTAACTCATGTCATTAGAATTGGAAACTCCTGAAACTCCCATTTTAAACATCACATATAATATGGTGTTAAACCATCACATGCACATTATTTATACAGCCCTTAGAATTATTTGATATATTAAATATTTCATGGGTAAACCCATAATATATCTAACAATCCCCACCAAATTCTATGGGCGCGTGATAAATAATATTAAGTCCACAGTTCTTTGATATACTAGAGTTTCGGTGGAGACTGTTAAGTTGAACATCCACCTAGAATAAGGGTTACACATATTCACAATTGAACAATGGACTATGCCTTGAATTGACAGTTTTGTGCGAAATGTGTTTGACCAAAACTCTTAACTGGTACTAGGCTGTAAGAAGCATCACGCATATAAGTCATACTTCCTGGCCTTTCATGAGCATCTAGAGATTACCCATATCTCATAGACTGTGACTAGCAGCCGAGCTCATATAGGTGTGTTCTTTCTAAAATGTTCTGTAGGACAACATCCTTGCTTAAAATAAACCACTCAGATCACATTAACGAATTAACCAACCTTCCTTACAATACTGGAGAAACGGTGCATCTCCAACAAGTTAGACTTTAGTATAAGGGGTTTCTCCATCAGTCAACCACTAGTTTGTTTTGCCATCCTACTTCACGGATCTCCGATCACATAGGACAGGTTACCACTATGGTATGACTCAAGTGGGTCTCAAGCCCAACTCCCTTGATGCACCTTCTAACACATTGCGTGATAGACCCTTAGTGAATTGATCTACCAGATTCTTAGATGTATGGACATAGTCCAATGAAATTACTCCGGAGTTTCTCAATTTTCTGACAGATTTTATCCGCCTTTTCACATGCCTTGTGGACTTCATGTTATCTTTAGAACTGTTAACTTTAATTATCACAGTTCATAGAAATAGCCGGTATAGGTTTCTTTACCACCGGTAAATCCATCAGGAGTTCACGAAGCCACTCAGCCTCGACGCCAGCGGTATCTAATGCTGTGAGTTCTGCTTCCATTGTAGACTTCGTTAAGGTAGTCTACTTGCAAGACTTCCAGGAGACAGCACCACCTCCAAGCAAGAACGCATATCCGCTCGTGGCGTACAGCTCATCAGCATTAGAAATCCAGTTAGCATCACTATAGCCCTCTAGTACCCTCGGGTACCCGGTAAAGTGAATGCCATAACTTATTGTACCCTTCAGGTAGCGCAATACTCTTTCAAGTGCATGCCAATGTGTATCTCTCGGATTTGAAACAAACCGGCTAAGTTTACTCACAGCAAACGAGATATCAGGCCTTGTTGCGCTAGCCAAGTACATAAGAGAGCCAATTATCTGTGAGTACCTTAATTGATCCCGTGCTATTCTGTGATTTTTCCTTAATAGCACACTTGGGTCATAGGGAGTTGGCGAAGGCATGCATTCACTGTAACCAAAACGGTTCAGCACCTTTTCAACATAGTGGGACTGCACAAGAGTTACCCCACCATTTCCTTCTCTCAGTAGCTTAATGTTAAGAATAACATCAGCCTCACCCAAGTCTTTCATCTCAAAGTTATTAGATAAAAAATCATTCACTTCTTTGATCACATTAAAATTATTTCCAAAAATTAATATATCATCCACATACAAGTACAAAATCACAGTATCTCCCCCACCATACCGATAATAGACACATTTATCAGCTTCATTTACAATAAAACCAGCTGATATTAAAGTTTTATCAAATTTCTCATGCCATTGCTTAGGGGCTTCTTTTAGGCCGTACAGGGATTTTAATAGCTTACAAACTTTACCCTCTTGACCTTTTGCTATAAATCCATCAGGCTGATCCATGTAGATCTCTTCCTCAAGCTCTCCATTCAAGAAAGTTGTCTTAACATTCATCTGATGGACGAGAAGACCATGTGAGGCAGCCAAGGACAACAACACGCGTATGGTCGTTAGATGGGCAATAGGAGAGTAAGTATCAAAATAATCTTCTCCTTCCTTTTGAGTATAGCCTTTAGCCACTAGTCTTGCTTTGTACTTCTCAATAGCACCATTAGGCCTTAATTTCTTTGAATACCCATTTGCACCTCACAGGTTTACATCCATAAGGACGATTAACCACTTCCCGAGTCCCATTAGACATAATAGAATCCATCTCACTTTGAATAGCTTCTTTCCATAAATCAGCATCAAGTGATGAATATGCCTCAGCAATGGTTGTGGGAGTGTCATCCACAAGGTATATAATATAGTCTTCACCAAAGGATTTTGCAACCCTTTGTCTCTTACTCTTTCGAGTCACTATATTATTATCCTTCTCAGGATTTTCATCATGGGTTTCTTCATCAGCATGTATTACCGGTTCAAGTGTCTCAGGCAGAAAAATAGAATCATGACTAGAATTGCTAGGTGTATTCTACATGGAAAATTCATTCTAAAAAATGTTGCATCTCTAGATTCCATAATTGTACCAACAATCACATTAGGAACACCAGAGTTTATTATTAAAAATCTATAACCCATACTATGAATGGCATAACCAAGAAAGACACAATCAACAGTTTTGGTCCAAGCTTTCACTTTTTGTTTATTGGCACATTCACCTTTGCCAAACAACCCCAGGTTCGTAGGTAAGAAAGATTTAATCTCTTCTTCTCTCATTCCTCAAATGGTGAACTCTCTTTGTTCTTTGTGGGTACCCTATTCAGGACATGACAAGCTGTCAATATAGCCTCACCCCACCATTCCTTAGATAGTCCCGCTGTCACTAACATGACATTAACCAAATCAGTTAGAGTACGGTTCTTTCTCTCTGCAATCCCATTGGACTGTGGTGAGTATGGTGGCGTCCTCTCATGAATAATTCCATGCACCGCGCAAAACTCAAAAAATTCATTTGAGAAATATTCTCCCCCATGATCGGATTTTAAATGTTTAATTTTTCTTTCAAGTTGATTTTCTACCTCAGCTTTATAGATCTTAAAATAATGCAACACTTCATCTTTTGTTTTTAGTAAATACACATAGCAAAATCTAGTACAATCATCTATAAAAGTTAAGAAATATCTCTTACCACCTTTAGTCAACTCTTCATTCATCTCACACACATCAGAATGAATGAGATTTAGCGGTGCCAACTCTCTCACCGCAGCAGCCTTGTGAGGCTTGTGAGGTTGTTTTGCTTCAACACAAGCATGGCACTTAGAACTTTTTATCACATCAAATTTCGGAATTAAATTTAAACTAGCTAAGCGAGTCATGCTACCAAAATTAATATGACATAAACGTGAATACCAAATATTAATATCAACATCATGGTTGACATGATTCGCAGAATTAAAACAAGTGTCTGTCAAAGACAAGCGGAACAAGCCTCCGCTCTCATAGCCTTTCCCAACAAAAGTACCATACTTAGGAAGTACGAACTTATTAAATTCAAACACAAGTTTATAACCATCTCAACAAAGCAAAGAACCACTAATCAAATTCTTCTTTATTGAGGGGACATGATGCACGTTCTTGAGCTGCACAGTCTTTCCCAAAGTAAGCTTCAGATCGACCGTACCAACACCACGTATAACCGCACCCGCCCCGTTCCCCATCAATAAGGAGGAAGCCCGGTCTGCCTGATAAGTAGAAAACAGGGAAACATCAGCACACACATGTATATTTGCATCGATATCAATCCACCAATCAGGTGAATGACAAACTGAAAAGAACAGTAGACAATAAATTACCATACCCCGATGTTCCTGCATCAGTCTCAACGGTGTTTGCTGATTTCTTGGCTGGAGGCTTCCACTTAGCCTCAGGACACTCTCTTGCATAGTGTCCAGTTTTGCCACAGGTAAAACAATTCTTCTTTTCCTTGTTCTTCTTAAAAGCAGTGGTAGGTTTTTGTTTAAGTTCTTGCTGGAATTTCTTTTTCTGAGGCTTGGGATGATTCTTTTGCACTAGATGTGCACTAGAACTCCCATCACTGACCTTCTTGCCACGGACGTCTTTTGCTCTCTCCTTATCTTCAACATCCAAAGATCCAATAAGCTCGGCAATACCAAACTCTTGTCTCTTATGTTTCAGAGAAGTAGCAAAATTAGTCCAAGTAGGTGGCAGTTTGGCAATTATGCAACCTGTCACAAACTTGTCAGGTAACACACATCCAAATATTTCAAGCTCTTTTACCAGTGCTTGTATCTCATGAGCTTGTTCCACTATAGGACGGTCATCGACCATCCGATAGTTATGAAACTGCTCCATAATATACAACTCAGTACCAGCATCAGAAACCCCATATTTGGCCTCAAGTGCTTCCCACATGGCTTTACCGGTCTGTAGCGGCACATAGATATCTACTATGGAGTCTCCTAGCACGCTCAAAATTGTTGCCTTAAACATAGTATCAGCATGTTCCCAAGCACGCTCCTCATCTTGAGTATACGGCCTAGTTAATCTAGGTTCAGCGATAAAATAGCAGTGCATAGTAGTCAACCATAATATACACTTTGCCCGTCAACTCTTATAGTGAGTACCCTCAAAAATATTTAGTTTCAGCATACTCGCAAAGCCAACTGATGAAAATTGCCTATCACGTTTTTGGATTATTAAAATATTAGGCAAATTCAGCAGCAATTTAATCAAAAAAATTAACATGATAATTATATTGGTGACATCGAAAATGTGCTTGTGTGTTCTATATATGAACGTCATGTAGACAAGGCTAACCAGCAAAAATCTAACACAAGACCTTGTTGGAAAGAAGAGTATAGCATTATACCAGCGGCACCAGAGCCGGTTGCGCTAGTTGACGTAGCGCCTGTCAGAGTAGTCGTCCCGCTTGATGCCGTGCAGGAGTGTTGCAGTGCCGATCAACCCGATGACGTGCGTCGCCACCAGAAAGAAGAGGATGATGCGAGTAGTCGTGCCGCCAACGACACTCCCCAAAAACATGATTCCCACCCTTCACCCGTGCAGATGAACTCGAAGACGGCAAGCGTTCCGGAGGCCTACTCTTCCAGAACTTGTGCGCGCAAGTATCGGAACGGGGAGAGCTTTTAGGACAGCAGAACTTTGGTTGTGTGTGCAAGCGTCTATCTCACATAAAGAATAGATGACCATGGGATATTTATATCATAGCCAGAGAAGATGAGCGGACGTAGGAAATCAAGAGACAGTGCATGAGACGTCATGAAATGAACATTCAAGAGGAGAAACTCCCATCATCATGAACGAATAAACGCTCACAAGAGAAACTCATGCCATCATGAATGAATAAATCTAGTAACTCATGTCATTAGAATTGGAAACTCCTGTAACTCCTGAAACTCCCATTTTAATCAGGTGTTAAAGAGAAAAAACTCCTGCTATTACTCTTCTTAAGTGACAAAATAAACATCACATATAATATGGTGTTAAACAATCACATGCACATTATTTATACAACTCTTAGAATTATTTGATATATTAAATATTTCATGGGTAAACCCACAATATATCTAACATCGGTACAGGTGACTAATGAGTGGCAAAACGTGTAATTATTCTCAGCTCCATGTAGGAGTACAAAACTCTAAAACTTGGAGTACTTTTTGAGGTGCTTCAGAAAAAATATGGAGTTGACCTCTAACTCCTCATTTTTCATGAAGCAAAGTTTTGTGAGTTAGAGGGGTTTGCTATTTGCTAAGATGAAGCTGGAGCGAAGCTGCAAAACCCGGAGTGGAGCAGTGATGAGCACCCTAAGGTCCCATTGGATTTCTGCCTTCAGGCCACGTCCTTATTCTTACCACTTGTTGCATTAGAATCGATACCCATTGGCTTTTGAGGCACCTTGCAATGGCTGCTCGTGCAGTTTCATCCACCTCGCCCAGCGTCTTCTCTGTGCCAACAAAATTGCCCACATATTTAGTAAATAAGTTATTCCAGATAAGGTATAAAATCGGATGATAAAAGGCCTTGAATAATAACATGGTTTAAGGTATTCTTGCAATTACAATTTAAAACCAAAGCTGCACCAAATAAATCTCTGAAACGAGTGAGAGTAAGGGTTCTAGAGCACAAATCTAGACATCTGAGATAGCAGAAAGTGGAAGAACAACTGGTTTGTCATCTCTTTGCCAAATTAGTACTCAATAGTCTTTTCAGGCCTACCTTCGAGAAAAGTAAAATAAAAACATATAAAGCAAAACATCACAAATGATTTTTTGAGTAGCAGAATTGAGATAAGATTGACTTGAATTAGCAATAAAGTGAAAATGCTAGTATGCAATACATTTGTGAGAGCACAGAGATTTTTAGTAAATTGTCAGCTAAAACTCACATTCAGTGTCCTTTTTTAGAATTCTAGAAACAATAATACCATTGTATATACTAATATCCATCTGAGCTTAACATGATGAACTAGTTGGTAAGTGCAGCACAAGTTCCTGTCCTACATATAGTAGACTTGTGTACGTACATATGACATAACACGCTGAAAGACACCACTGAACATTAAACAAGTTCCCAACCTATATTTTTTCTAAATAAGAAATATAATACAGTTACCTTGTGTTTAAGTACATATCTAAGATGCACTCATCATGCCATTTCCATGAGTGTTCTATCCGGGTGCTCCTTGTGGTGGCAATCCAACCTTGAATGCGCCTGGTCTCCACGATGACCTAGTTTCATCTCAAAGTACCTGACAGTGCCTTTTACAGCAACCATGTCTCTGACAATATCCGGAGAACACCGGTCTGGTACATGGTGGAACACAGGCGTTGGCAATGGAACATACTGAAGCACAGGGTTCTTGCTGAGCACATCACAGATAAAAAATTCAAGATACCACGCCAGAGGTCCACCCAGGCCATCAAACCCCTTTTGTATCAATGGTGATCACCTTGTCTATATAGCAAAATGAGTAGCACTGTGGCAGCGGCAGATGGCATGACACGACCCTTGAGGTCCAATTGTCGGCCACGCCATTGAACAGGTGGAGCTTGTAGACACCAATTTCGCTTCAGGGCTGTAGTGTGGCGAGGACAAAGGTAACTCCTTTTTGAGGAAACAGGAGGGGTCTGAACTCTCTTGATACGATTTCAACTCTTTATGGGTCATCAAATCAAATGGCTACGAAACTATAAAGGATGAAATTTTGCATTGAGAGTGAGTGTTTCATTCAAGATTTATTTCATTCTATATGACATGGCAGTCTTAAAAATAACATCATAAAACTATCCACTGGTATATGTGAGGATATGGAGTACAACTTAGCACAATACAGATACGTAAGTCTTCTGCTCAGCATTTTATTAATTGTTTCCTATAGACTATTCTAATCGTTACTGTGTTTGCAGTTTTTTTTGCCATGGCTATCCTTTCGAAAATATATGTTTTATGTTTTCGATCAGCGAGAAAAAATGTTTATCATGATTGACCCTAGACCTGTTGAAGAGTGGTGTAAAGACACACCAGCGCTTATGTATGCCAAATACACTCTTGGATTTAGCTACAACTACACGGCCGCAGTAAATAAACATATTCCTAGATGGGATGAGGATGTTTTCAAATAGAAATTTAAACGGGCAGAAAACATTGCAAAGGACAGAGATGGGTAAATAACTTAAAATCATCGTCGCTTACAATAACAAATACCTATGGTTTAACTATTTCTATATATTGCTGATCGTGAATCTTGATACAGGTACTTAAGTGGATTTCTCATCCTACAGTATATGTCTACATGGAATAGACCACAAGCCACACACATTTATACCGTGAGTATAACACTTTGTCTCAGTTTTTATAAAAGTTTAAACGTAGTATTATCCATGCGACACACTAAAATTTATATATATATACTCAAATGTGTGACAGGATGGTATGGAGATGCGGCGGAACTTATTTGTGGATTTACTAGCGCACGAAAGAAATGGATATCGAAGATTTCTTCCTGCCGATATTAAACATTATCTTGGTCGTATCACGGAAAGGTCTATAAAGTAGAAATTGTGAGGCTATAACGCCGTGCTCAACTTGACTATGTTTGATATCAGAAACTTTGTTTTTTTAAGTTAAATGTAACTTTATAGCTGGTATTTAAATTTTATTATAATATTATTATCTTATTGTGCGATACATGTATTTTTAATAAAAAATGTTAGTTATCCCGTAGCAACGCACGGGCACGCTACCTAGTTTTATTAAAAGGAGTTAAAACTTACAAAGAAAGGAGCAAAGCCAGAGGGGAACTAAGAAACAAAAAAAGAAGTGAAAAACAAGGAAAAGGCAGGCTATCCTAGATTTACTATCCATTGATCAATCCTTGGTGAATAGCTCTTTTTAGCTCTCAGCCAAAGATGCTGAAATTCAATTCTGAAATCAGATTTTATTCTCAGCAGACTTGGCTGCAGTTGTCGAAAAATTACATCATTTCTCACTTTCCAAATAATCCAGCACATCAGAATGATAATTTCCATGAAGAAAGGGACGTTGAGCTGGTCCTTTAAGCTCTGCAAAATCTGAAAGGGGTCTAGGTTGGTGTTTATCTGCAAATTAATCCAGTTCCAGCATTGCAGGGCAAAGGAGCAACCCAGAAATAAATGGTTTTCAGATTCATCTTCAGTACTAGTGCATAAGACACAGCTGTAGTCTTGTAGAAGCATGTGTTTTCTTCTCAGCAGTTCCCTACAGCTTAGCCTATCTTTGATGAGAAGTCAAAAAAAGACTTTTGTGCTTTTTCTGACATGAACTGTTCCATAACCATTTATAAACTGGATGCAGATTCATGTGACCACTCATTTGCTTATAGGCTCTTTTAACTGAAAAAAATGTTTGAGTTCCAGATAAACATCCATTTGTCGCTTAGCTCATTCATTTGTATCCCTGATATCTGTGCTTGGAGTTGGATCATTTAGGTAGGGGCTTGTTGAGACAGAGGCAGGTTCCTTTGTGGGTGTGGCGGGGCAAGATGCCAATCGCGTCATCAGCGAACTCCAAAGGGTGAGGATTGGGGAGCAAGAGAAGCAACGATGGCTTCTGGGAGGGGCGGCAGACGCTGCTAGCCTGCTAGATGAAGTAATCACTGTGTTCCTCAAACATCACACGAGATGGACAGCAGATGGGGTCATGGAGGAGGGCGAAGATCAAGTGGCTAGGGAGGCCCATGGAAGATCAGCTTTTTTTCTCTCAATCCTAGTCCCCATGTTGTTTAGGCGACGACGAATCTGCCAGCGAACAGGCCGGCTTGGAGGGGTGGAGATAGCTCTATCGGCTATCGAGTGATTGGAGAGGAGGGGACGAGGGTGGTGGTCGTGGTGTCAGGGCGGCGGCGGCTAGCCTTGGGAGAAGGCAAAAATGCCGATCAACATTCTTCATACAATGGAAAGAATGCGAGACGTCGAGACGGAGAAAACCGGGTGCTCCTGTGTCAATTGTCATTCGGTAAGGGCATTCAATCATAGAGTCTAAAGTCATTTATTACCTCGAACAATGTGGATTTAGAGTCTAAATAAGACTTGGAGTCTTATTTTTTCTACCTCTTTCTTCAATAAATATGGTGCCACATCAGCAAAATATCATAAATAATATGTAATTAATTATCTTGAACTCTGTGATAGAGTTTTGCATTGTGAGTGCTCTCATCGAGCGTCCCGACCATCGGACGTGTGCCTCCGCTCGGCTGCGACCCGGTTTGATCGGCCCATTATTAAAAACTCACCAGCGCAAAACGGCCTCGCGCCAGACTCAGCTTCGCGCCGCGCGAACCCACCTCATGTCGTGCACCCGTCCATCATGTCTCGCGTCACACGCCGTCCGTGCCTTGTGTTGCACTCCTCCGCGCTTGCATGAACGAACTCGCCCACAAGTCCACACGACCTTGAGTCCACACGTGCTACTATTCAGTACAGAAATTTAATTTTTAGTCGTAATCTATGAAAAATGGGTATTAGACATCCTCCAACTGTCGAAATTAGATAAATTTAATTCTTTAAAAACTCATCACCTATTTATTTTGAATAAAAAATGTGAAACTAATACCATTATTAGTTCATGCGGCACAGGTACACATCCGGGTTGCACGAACAAATGGAGCAAAGGATCCGATGAATGATAGTTCATATTTTATTTGGACTCCAACGGAGAAAAAAATGCATCGGAGAGTTTAGTTTCTTTAATACATAGTTCTAGGGCTATAGAAATTACCCATAGTTTCTGTATTAGGAGTGCACTAAATCGTTATGGAGAGAGTACTTTGTTAAGTATTCATGAGTTAGGGATCATTGCAATATATGAGGAACTTATGTTTGCTTTATCTAGTTTGTTCATATTTTAACATATTTTCCTTACCTAGTTTCGCTAAATGCATGTCATTCCTATTCATGGTTTTTCATTTCACATTGCACCTCTGCATGTTTGACATGCATTTAGTGACCTAGTTAGCACTATATTTGATGCGAAAATAGACACGACCATTTCTAAATATACTTATATATACACGATATAAATAGTGACCCATATTATTCATAGCTAGTTTTACTATATTAACAATGATAGAAGTGGAAGGATACGTAGATTTACTTTAGGATATTATTTTCTAACGTTAGTCTATGCAATGTAGGTGTGGATTTAGGGTTAATTTATGTTACTTTTAATAATCATGGATGTGGGTGATTTATATTTAAAAGTTGAGATTTATTTCGATTATTTTGTATAATGGAATACGTTTAATTACTTTAAATTATTTTGTATAATGGTGGAATGAGTAATTTAGATGTAAATTAGGAAGTTACTTTGGAATTTTTATAATGGTAAATATGGGTAATCTTGATGAAGATTATGGGTTAATCTGGATATATAGATTTATGTGTTATTTAGACTACTTTAATAATGGAAGAGACATGTATTTTTTTTCAAAAACAAAATACATCCGATAGATATTGGTAGAGGAAAGCCTAAGGCCACTAGGACTATGGCCCTAGCGTTGGCCCATGTTTTCTAAAAGAGGTCCAATCCAGGCGTTGGCCCATGGAGTGGCCCTGGTGTTGGGCTAGCCTAGCTCATAGATGGCCGGAAGTCTGTAATTGTTGAGAGATTTTCTATGATCCTCTCTATCTAATAAAATCTTCTTGTTGTGCAAACGAGTTATGTTCTACACGGCTGTCTAGTAACGTAGCCCATCCACACCATTTTCAGCATTCCAAGGAAGAGTACATGTATGGGTATTATTTGCATTTACAGACACAGGGCATGGGTAAATTCCCATACCATTTTTCACAATATTACATTTACAGACACAGAAGATGACACACAGGAACCCTCACTAATCGCATTGATGATGCAAGGGCCAAGGGGACAGTTTTGTCCTAACCTCTGAAGCTAGCCAACCAACAGCAAATGTTGTGGATGGGAAACGGCGCCTGCAAACTGGGCGACACTGGACTGACGACACTTGCAGCAGGCATACTGAAGACTCGTCATGACTAGCTGAGAATCGAAGGCCTAAAACGAGCGACTAGACAGAGAGGACCTGAATTTCTTGGGTTTTATCTTCTGGTTGCCATGCTTTTTGCACTTGCTTTGAACTGAACGTGGGGAGGGGGACAGTTAGGACAGTTATCCACAACAGCAACAGCAGCAGCGTCCATGGAGGATCAGCTAGCACAGCGCCACCGCGCCGTCCGAGGACGCCTGCAGCATCATGTACATGCCAGCTTGTTGGTCGGTCAGCTCCGGCGGTGTGGCTGCCGCCGTCGCCGCGGCCACCGGCTCGAGCACCGACAGCCTCTCCAGCAGCGCGGTGAGCGCCTCCCGCATCCATTCGTACCGGCAGAGCTGGTAGGCTTCGGCGGGAGAGACCTGTTTTCCAATGGTCCATGGCAGCAGAGTCAGGTGAGTTTTCTGAAGAATTCTGAAGGAGATGGAGATGTACCCAGGGCCGGCAGCAGGCAACTAACTCACCCATCGGCGGTTGTGCGTGTCCTGCTCCGGCCACGTCTCCAGCTCCTCGGTGACCTCCATGGCGAAGATGTAGCCCTTGCAGGCTCCACTAAGGCTGGTGCTGTTCTGGCTGCTCTTGCTCTTGAACACCCAGTGCCCCAAGGCAGCTCTCTGGTCAGTGCAAGAACGGCACGGCATGCAGATGGGAATAATGATCAGTGAACTGAATATTGCAAGTCAACACGGCGATGTAGAATGATGCACATTATTATCAGTTGTTGTACATGAAAACATTTCATTTCATTTCATAGTTGAATCGAGCTAGGGACAGAAGAATCATATACATATATATATATAATGATATATATAAATGCAGAATCATGTCAGAAATTAAACACAGGAGGACTGCTGCATGCTGATCAAATCGATGGGTGGAGCAGGGGCACTGTAGGACACACAGGAAACACACCACATGCATAGTGGTTGGGGGCAATGCATGGCATGGAGCAGAGATAAAAAAAAAATAGCAGCTTATTGACTCGGATCCAGAAGGAAATAAATTCCGAGGACGAGCCGGCCAACAGACGAAGTACGCAAGAAACAGGGGCCAACAATAATACGCTTTACGCCGAGATCTTGTCAACTAGGAAATCGCAATGATTTAGGGGACACCGCGTTATAAAACGCAGCTAACACTAGCTAACAGCATGATTTATCATCCCCCCTCCCCTCAAATGCAAATCGTTGCTTGCTAGTATAAGTAGTATAATATTGTTAGTTTGGTCGAAAACCACCAAATGAGGTGATGCTGCTGCTAGCACCTGCTAGTGCTAATGCTAATGCTACTGTTGGCAAGGGACTGAATGAATGCGACGCCTGCTCTGAAGAGAAACTTCCCCGTCCGTCCCTTTCCCTGTCGTTTGTCTGATTGGGGACGTAGGGGTGAATTAAGTAAGTTTGTCTGATTGGGGACGTCAACCTCCACCCTGAAATATTTACTAGCATTTCAGGAGCTTTCGAGGTGACAAATCAAGTGGACAATAATGGCTCCAAACTGCGGCGTTAAATTACTGCGGGGATCAGGAGAAACGACACCGAATCGCGGTGATCATCCGCATACTTTTCGGGACTACACGACTGCGTTTAATAGTAGTAATTTCCAACAAGCATCTTTTAGCCACGCACGTTCGTCACGGAATAGCAGGCCAGGGGAGGGGAGGGACACGTATACTGTCAGCCGATATAGGTCAGCATCATCGTTTGTAAATCTAGTTGCCAGCGTAAGATAAACAATAACATGAAGGCCGTGAGTGAAGGAAAGGAAAGCAAAGGAAGATGCATTGGTGACGTACGTTGATGATGCCCTTGACGCCGGCCTCCTCCATGGCCTCGCGGGATGCCGCCTGGTACACGTCCTCGTCGTCCTCCCACCCACCCTGATCGATCCCAAATTAAACTAATTAATAATTATTACTCCGATCCAAATCCAACAGGTTGCTGTAAAGCAGACGGAGCGCCCAATCGATCGTTTGTGTTGTCGCCGTAGCCGTAGCAGGTTTCTGCACGTACGAGTACGAACGTACACGTACCTTGGGGAAGACCATGTCGGTCCGGTTAGGCGTGGAGATCATGAGCACCTCCACCTCCGCCGTGTGGTCGTCGCCGACGCCGAGGCTGCTGCACGGGTTGCCTAGCTCGTCGTCCTTCTTGTTCGCCCGGTACGGCACGCACCTGCCAGCCAAAGGGTGGCATGCATGAGTGATTCAGCAACGACGGCGACGACGACGGAGCAAGAAATTAGCGGCGGCGGCATGCAGATGCAGTGTGCAACGCCGCCGGAATCCCATTTCCAAGACGGAAGGAATCACAAGGCAGAGGAGGTTGCCCCACCCTGCGACGAGGCGGAACTCGTTGTCGTAGCGCTGCTTCAACCGGCCCTTCCTGGCGGCCACCGCGTCGGACGACATGGCCACTGCGCGCTGCTGCCAGAAAACGCCGCCGCCGGCGGACATGTCAGCTAGCTTTCCGGCCACGAGAGACAGAGACAGAGACAGACAAGAGGTCCCGATCGATCGATCGGAGCTACACAAGAAAGAAAAAGGGAACCACCACTCACCTTGTTCTGCCTTATATATATATAGTCTATAGATAGACAAAGCTAAGCGAGCGATCAACAGGGACAGGGCAACAGCGGATCGAGCGAGAGGGGGGGAGGCAGAGCAAGGCAACGCTGTTGCCCCGCCGGTAGCGGCAGCCCGGGATGATGCTTGCGCTTGCGGTGGTGAGATGGTGGCAATGACGCCACGGTCTTATCCCCACCGAGCGTGAAAAGGGGGGGAAAAAAAAAGGCGCAGCTACCTGCTGACGCGAGACCACCGGAAGGGAAGAAGAGACAGGAAACAGGCGATTGGCTGCTGCCAAAGGCCAGAGCTTGAAGAGCAGGAAGGCCTGTGGCGGGCGGGCGGGCGACGCGCTCTGCGTTCGCGCCCGATTTATAGGCAGGGGAGGGCGCCAGGAGGAGGAGGAGGGAGGGGGAAGACGTCAATGTGGCTGGCCCGGTTGCGTTGCCTTGGCCGTCGCCGCTGTCATTGCCTTGCCCACCACCGACCGCCCGCGACCGTCTCCCAGCCCGACATCTGAATTCAGAAATGGAGCGCCCCGGACTCCGCAGTCCGCACCGTGTTTCTGCATTGCTTTCTCGTAAATTTAGGCTATGATGACTAGGATAGCAAGTCAGAGGAGGCGGCGACTTCAGGCCTTTCAGCTCATCAACCAGGAATGCGCAGTGCACGCGCCCTCGAGCCGACATGGAGTCGAGTACGAACCAATATGCAAAATGTATAGCAACACCGACCAGTTCTATCACGTGAAAGGCCGGGGTTGTCCAGAGCCTATATATACCTGCTGGGTATTTTATAGGCCTAGGTAGAACATCTGTCGATTGAAAACATATATGCTACGTTAACACATGGAACCTCGGCAATGGCTTCTTCTTCCTCTGCCGCTTCGAGTCTTTGGGGGGAGGGGATTTGCTGTTTCCAGACTTAGAAGGAAGAATAGGGAAAGGCCGGATGAAATGATGGTGATGGCGGGTTTGACCGGCGGCGAGCTTAGGCAGTGTGAGACATCCTATTTGCAAGAGCCGCTGGCGGGGGCAACAACCATAAAGGAAGAATAGGGAACATATAGCGGTGGTGGAGGCGGTGGTAGGTCACTAGAGCCCAGCAGGTGGTGGATGAATGTAGGGGCGCTGACGCTGAATCTGAAGGATAATCTCGATTTAGCGGCGGTCGTGGTCGATCATGGCGGTGGATGTGGTGTGGACACCGCCAAAGCCTTAGCAGTGGTGGATATGGGGGTGCTCACGTCAGATCTAAAGCATCGGTTCAGGTTGTTAGGTTTGATCATGGCCGAGAGCGGTGGCATGGATGCTACCGCAGCTCGGCCGAGTGGGGCAGAGCACTAGTACAAAAAATTTAATGAATACGATTGTTTTTTATTAATGGAGGCAGGTCAATACAACCGTCTCCAATGAAAAGGCTCGGTTAATCGATGGGTATGTGTCAACATGAACACTCATGAGGTCAATGAAGCTAGTGTCGGACCAGCCATGTCGAGCCTTCAATATCAGCATCAGTAGGTCATAACGCAACACCATCCAATGCTTCAGACAACCCTTAAGAGAGGGTCAATTGTATCCTGCTTCATCTCTCAAAAATTCTCCAGCCACCTCGGGTTACCAAACAGAATGTCATCTTTGTCAAGACGATTAGCTATTTTCACCATAAGCTCTGCACCCTCTACGTCCTTCACAGTAGCATCATTATCACCATCCCCACCACCATCATCATTAGTAGTCATATCTTGGAGTAAGTCCTCCATCGTGATATAATCACAAACATTGTCATCGCTAGCTCTGCTATGGCCGATGAGGAGGCAGGTTGTCATCCTACATGCTCTACGGTCGATGATGTTAAGTTCCCTCCAGATACACACCCACAATCGCATGTGAAATTGCACCTCACTATCTGCATGGGCTTTCATGTTCTTACAACTAGAACATGGACATATGGTTGTCATCCGATCTAGACTCTAACCAGGGACGAAGCCAGGAAAAAAATTAGGGGGAGCTGAACAAAAGTTCTACATCAACTTAGCTCTACTATTATCTCTCTTAAATGTACATTAATGATGAAGTTCACAAAATATATCTAAAAAATAAAGTTCTCAGCCCACCCTACCTTATAAATTTGTGTCTAAAATTAGAAGGAGGACACTAGAAATTCCACTGGGCAAACAGCGGTAGGGGGGCTGGAGCCCCCCTAGCCCAACTGCTGGCTTCGTCGCTAACTCTAACGATGAGCTTTTGCGTCTGAAATAAACTTCCTCACATGAACCAATACTGCGGTTCTATTCTATTCATTCGGTACATCCATTTAGACCTCTCCATACCTACAAACCTAATTGCCCAACAAAAAGAAGTATTACAAACAAGATACTCCCTCTATCCATGAAAGAATCAATTTCTAGAGTTGTCCTAAGTCAAAACTTTTAAACTTTGACTAAATTTATAGAACAATGTTAAGATTTGTGTTATCAAATTAGTATCATTAGATTATCATAGAATATGTTTTCATAAAATGCGTATTTTATGTTATAGATGTTGTTACTCTTTTCTATAAAGTTAGTCACGGATTCTAGGAATTAATTCTTTCATGGATGGAGGGAGTACTAGATCTAAACCTAAAGAAAACATAATTTTCTCCTTCTTCCATGATAAGGTGAATCTAGATCTAAATCTAGAGAGTCTCCAATGATGAAGAAGATACAGGGAATAAGGTTGTATAGGGTGTTTCTACCATGCAGTGTCCTTCAATAAACCAAGAGCAAAACTCCTTTCCCTAGATTTTACTTGATTTTTAGGGTTTTGAAGGTCAAAACCCTAAAACGTATATTAAGAGGAGCCGCGAGGAAGAAGGGGCCGGCGCTGGGCATTGATAGCTAGAGGAACAATGGAGGTGGGCTCCATAATGAAACCGCCTCTGTTAATCACACATTAATGGAGGCGGTTACTATAAATGGACCTCCTCCGTTAATGCATTAATGGAGGTGGTTAGCCTAAGGCAACCGCCTCTGTTATGCATTAACGGAGGCGGCCCTATTAAAACGACCGCCTCCATTAATTTAACCGAGGTAGGCCTGTGTGGCCGAGTGGGGCTGGTCAGGCCAGGAACAACGGAGGTGGGCAAAAATTGTACCCGCCTCCAATCTCAAAATGGCATCGTCGCCTAAAACAAAACGTGTACTAGTGGAGGCGGGGGAGCACGAGGGAGAAAGAATATGGTCGCCTTAGAAGTTGGAAAAAAAATCAGGCACATGGGTTATAGCAAGGCCCTTTGTTTAATATTTCCCACCTTGGTTCGAATCTAGAAATAAGGCAAGAGGAGGCATAAATAATGGAGGCTTATAAAATCTGGCTTAGGTCAACCACCAAAACCACTTAATTGCAATTTGACTGCTTCCCCATTCTGATGTGGAGATCTATCAAACTTGCAATTCCAATTATTTTGCGGAAGCGGGGCTATAGCTTTAGGTTACATGTTTTATTTGGAGAGACCCTCTAATTAAGACGCATTGAGTTCATAAACACCGTGATATGGTAGATGTTATATGATTCTTTGGCTTTACTAAGTAGACTGAGAAAATGGGATACCAAACTTCTATGAGTGCTGAGTGTAGGTTTTTTTAGGGTTCTATTTGGTTGAGTAGAAACAATGTGCATCTTAAATACAACAAGATTAAATTCTTACTTGCAGGTTATTTTCAAAGACACCTATAGTCTACAAGGAGAGCAACAAGCTAATAAATAGGCATATATATGTTGGAGACTATAAAGGCAGTGCCAGTGGATGATTTCTAGCCGTAGTTTCCAATAGAGAAAGAGAATAATTAATGTCCAGTAGAAACTATATCTCCTAATACATAGTTTCAATGACTTATTCATACAAAAGATAAATTAAATGTAACACAAAGATCAACTGTGGCAATCAATCATGTAGCCACCAGAACAACACAATTTGTATCGGCACTATTTCTTCAGTAAACGGTGTAGATAAATGAAACGCTAATTAATCACGTGGAGATAAATGAAATGCGATTACTGAAGGGGTGTGGCCACGTGCTGCTGCTGGTGTACAAGCAAGGAGAAAGGACAGTCAAAGAAAAAAGCAAAGAGAAAGGACAGAGACATGTGCTTCAGAGATAGAACACGGACGTCGGGCTTGGCCGTCCTCCATGGCTAGCTCCGGGAGCTTCACCCGAGCCTCCATTCCTAAAACCGACAGCACGGGGAGTATCAACAATGTTTCATTGGAACTACCATTAGGGCTCTTCACCAAACATAGCTATAGAATTGCTTTTTGAGAACTTGCTTTAAACGGCGAGAGGCTAATCTATGTGCATAACTTAGGCTAGAACAAAATTTCTTTTTTTTTTTTCCTGGAAACTTAGCACGGTACCTACTCGCGTGGACATGTTAGAATCTTGATCCGGGCTATAGCAACAAAGAAGAATGATGAGAGACCAATTATCAGTCCGTCAGCCATATGATCACTAGATTGGTATATGCCAACTTTTCCGAACAAAAATTGTGGCTTTCATCAACAAATCATTTTCACTGAAAAAAATAGACATAAAACAATGACTGTCTTGAGTAGTACTGTAACAAAGATAGACATCACCGAAAATAGACTCGGCATGATGGAGACAAAGAAACCAGACACGTGGTTTAGGACCAGATCAAACCTTCTGCAAAAATTATAATGGTTTCTTCGCTGCCTAGTCACTTGTATGTCTATGTCTATAATCGGACAGAGACAGATAGTGATTAGCACACCACATAGATAGGTGTCGTCATTACACATGTCAAGCAAATTTAAAGACATAAACCAAATATTAATTGTATCTGGGCCCGAACGCTAGTGGAGAAATGCTTTATCTGACGTCCTCAATTTTTTCAGTACGTAAGAGTTGGCATGAGTACAGTGTTATTTGGGGTCCATCATCCATGAACCACATCAATATGGAAAATTATTTCTAGTGGCGATCATATAATAAGACTGCAAGTAGAAATACTCATATTTCTAACTAGTGGTTGACTTAACACTAGTACAAATTTAAATTTTAGCAATGTCTCTATTTTTTAATAGTGATGGTTCAATCTATAGCTGCCTCTACAAATCGTTTCAAATCGAATCGTCTCTAAAAATGCATTTGTATGTAGTTGCTATTTTCAGTAGCCTCTATAAGAGCATCTCCTACAGCCTCTGTATATGGCTCCGTGAAGCCCGGTTTGCCGATTGTGGAGCAAAAAAAAAGGCCTCCAATAGTTTCTTTATAATGTTTTCTATTTTGCTGTGAAAGCTATTCCTGGTATCTCGCTGTCTATATTTTCCGAGCAGCACCTGCTCGCCATCCGCAGCTCCCACATGCCTAGCGTTTGTGCATGCGCCACTGTCAGGTGGACCTATTCTCACAAGATGCCGCACCGATGTATGACGTGGACCTACTAAATATAGTTAAGAGCTAGTTTTTAGAGAGGCTGTTGCAGTACTCTTATATTTTAAAGTGGTTATTTATTTTACAGAATGCTAAATCCTGGTTTTTAGATAATATTTTTACCTACTCTCTTGGAGATACTCTAAATGCCTCTATATTTAGAGGCGGATCTAGATACAGCCATCTCTCTATAAATGGATTTCTAGAGGCGGCCGGATCAAGGGCCCTTTAAAAATCAATTTATAGATGTAGCTAGCCATCTCATGAAAAAAAATGCAACATAGTAACATTTGGATTTTTCAAGCGACCTTAGATGAATAAATAATCAAATCCAAGATTGTAGATTTCGAAGAGTTTATGTAACTTTGTAGTTGACATTTTTTTTAAAAAAAATCATCAATCCATGGAAAATCATGTTTGAATTTCTCATATTTGAAATTTAAAATTTTGAAGTGACCTCGAAAAATGACCAAAACTAAAGTTGTAGATCTCAACGTATCTATAACTTTAAAGCAGAAAAACTTTTTCATTTGAATTCATTTATGGTACCAAATACTTATTTATAGTCATCCTCACTCTTTGGTGGCAGTAAGAAGAAGGACGACACTAGAAAGAAGAAGTTCCTCAATTTCGCCTACTGGAATGTTGGCCGTCGTTCGGCCATTTGCCGAGTTTGCCGATGCGGTCATCTATATAATATAATTCTTCTTTCATCGAAAAGAAAAACAGCCGCATGTGCATTTTTCAGGAGATAAATCGCACGACTTATGACTTGTAGAGGCAGATTAATTTTTTTTTGCTACTACCCATATTTATGATTTCTGTAGCCGCGTCTACAAATCTTCTAGAGACGGCTCCTTTTCTCAGCCATCCTAGAAATTCAATTTGTACAGGCAGCTGAAAAACCTCCTCTACAAATTGTTGACCTATAGAAATTAAAAGTTCCCTATAATATTGCTAGCAGTAGTAGTGGTGGTGTAAAATACCGCCAATAGAATACATATATTATATCAATATAAATAGCCCTACTTCGAGATGTGAATGTCTTAAGCAACCACCACAAGAAATTCATTTCAGGATGACACATATAAAATAGATAGAACTTTCATATGGAGTATGTAGGATGGAGACAAGCTTTATATTAAATTATAGAGCTCAATGAGATCTATAAGTTTGTAGTTGATTTTTATTTTTTCAATTGAGATTACTTAGAGGCCTAAGTATTCATCAGGAATTCTTTTATCTATTATGAAAGATAATTTTAAGATAATGTTTAAAGGTGGGTTGCTTAAGTAACTGTCTCTGATAATGATTTCTATAGATGGTGGGTTTAAGAAAACCTAGGGGTGTTGATGCAAAAGCTGATCTGCAAACACAAAGGGCTAATACCCGATTCAAACGTTAAGGCGTGCCAGCCGATTTGACCTTACTATCGGCAAAGGTGATAACTCGAACACTTTGGTCCCAACAACAGCGATGCGCCCGGATGTCACGGCCAAGAGGTATTCACGCGGAACTCAAGATACGCCGAGCTTAAGTCGACGAATTCCTAAGAACTCGTAGTAAAAAGGAAAATATGACGAAGTCGTCGAAAAAGTAGATGATGGAATATGAGTAAAAACTTGTGTTTGATTGATTGATAGATTCTTCATTACAAGACCCTAGGGTCTACATTTATACCCTGCTCAAAGAGCTACAATCAGACACGACTAGGACTCGAATTCCAAACTAAACAGAATCCGTATACAAAACGAATTTAAATAACTAAGGAAAACATAAAACTATCCCCTTATAACCGACCGGGACACCGCCACAGATCAATCGGCAATCTCCACGCTTTCCTTCAGAGTCATCGACAGACCTCCTATTATGGCCATCGGCAAACACTGATACTGATCATCGGTAAGAACACGTCACCACCTCTGGACTTAGTCACATTTAATCGTCTCTTCATCGGCAACCACCCTCATCGGCAACTTCTTTGCAGACTAGTTACCGTTGCTCCACCTGCCGACCTATACCCCACTGATCCCCGGGTACGTGTCTAAAAACGGTATCAACACATGCCCCCCAATTTCGGAGTATAAAATCATTAATGCTCCGAAATTCTCTGCAGTAATGATGTCTTTCCGTAATTAATTCTCCCAATTTGGTAACCGACCGTTAAATCTAAACAACGTTGGCCCGATTCTCCTACAGATTCCTCAAATTTCTCAACCTCCCGAACCGGATCTCTCCACTTTATGCGCCCATCGGCAATATTACCGTTAGAGGGAACTGCCGATGGACCGACCAGGAGATCACGCACAGTGAAATATCTCCAAAATTGTGACCGCTTGCTGTCAAATCACCTGCACAATCCCTTGATTACCGCGCAAACAGTTACCATATCCACCTGAACACCCTCAGATTTCACGGATGCGGTAAAGACATAAGTCAAATTTGCCCCTACCCATTTTGTCCTATAAATACTTTCTTCTCGGGTACTCCTTCTCCATCTTGTCATTCTACAGCCCGAAATCCACTTTCACGGCGGCGGCACCACCCGAGGACTTCAAGAACTTCAACGAAGGCCTTCTTCACCAATCTCCCAAGTATTCGATCTTCTTCCTCGCAAGAAAATGGCCATCAACTTCACCGTGCCTGAGGTCAGTTCACTACCCTTCTTTTCCGCACCTCTACTGTATTTCTGTTCATCCGTAATTCCTTTTACTGAATACTTCTCCCCTTTTTTTATTCTCTCTTTTATCCTCAAAAATTTCTAGGATTTGGCCGATAAGATTGTAATCCCTACCGATCAACCCCACCTCCAATGTCTTGGCCCGCTAGGAAACCCAGATCCCACCGATCTGATAAACGCAGAGACACACAGAGTTCCTTTTAGAGCCGAAAACTTCTCCTTAGATCTATGGAATGATGCCTTCCGTTCCTGGCCCAGTCCTACCAAGGGATGGAAGGATTGGTTCTTGAGAGTCAGCCACTCAAATGAGGTTCAATGGGGCGAGCGAAAATTGGATCAGTACATTAGGTTACCCCTTGCCGATATGGAGAGGAACGAGTCACTGTTAATTGCTGCCTCATACTTTTGGTCAGACACGCTCAACGCTTTTGTGTTTGGCCATGGCCCTGCTTCTCCCACACTTGCCGATGTGCTCATGCTTACCAGCCTAGATATATCCACTGCCGATAACAGTCATCTTTTTGACACCAAACCTAGCGCTAAGGTGGAAACTCGCGCTATCGGCGGTTGGTCTAGATATATTCAGAAGTACCGAAAAACAGGTCCTGTCAACGTAAAGGAACAGACCACTTTCCTGAATATGTGGCTGGACAAGTTTGTGTTCCGTGGCCGATCGGCAAGACCAACTTCCGTTTACTTGTCGGCAGCAGAAAGACTAGCCGATGGCGGCCGATTTCCTCTTGGCCGATACTTGCTCGGCTCGGCTTATCACCTCCTCCACCAAGTAGCCAGGAAACTTCTGCTCGGCCAACCCATCGGCAACTTAGGGGGTCCTTGGTGGTTCATCAACATGTGGCTTAATCTCCACATGCATAGACGCCTTGAATTCGACCTCTTTGCACAGCGCTTCCCCCGGGACATAGCCGAAGATTATGAACTGGATGAAGAAGAACCGGCAACCCGCTCTCCCTTGAACTTTGGCGAAGCAGCCATAGTTTTGCCTGGCACTGGTGGTAACGAAGACCAGGTTAGCTGATTCTTTCAAACTTTGTACGAGGGTCTGACCAGGGAACAGCGGGCATGGATGCCTTATGAAGATCCAGACACTAGATTTCCCTTGACTTTCCACCCTTTCAATGATACTCTCAACAAGGACCGTGACGTGATGATGGCAATTGTCACCCCAAGAGCCATACCAGTGAACTTCTTTGGTAGTGGGAAAGCCTCCAATCTTACCTACAAGTTTCATAACCCATCGGCACTAGCTCGCCAACTAGCTTTCGGCCAACTGCCGATTGCACTTTGCTACGCCGATGTGATAAAGCCGAGAGAGACCATCACTAGCAATCGGGAATGGATCAGGGTAGCTCAACTTCCACCAAACGTCGATACAGATGTCGATCTATCGGCTTGGATCCCAGCTCTCTTCATCACTCAGGCATACAAACAGTGGTGGGAAGAGTGGAAAGAACACCTGTTTTGCAGATCGGCTCTCACATACCGTGGCATGATCGACCCCAAGTACAAAGTCCCTGATAATATTGTAAGTATTTTAATACCAATGCTTCAATCCTTTCACTTTCATTTTCCATCGGTAACTTACTTTCTTTGTCATATACAGGTCGATGACACGCCACCATTAGTCAGCAGGAGTGGTAGGCCAATTGAACTCCTTCCATCGGGCCCGATCTCTTTGATCGGCAACAACGCTCCAACCTTGGCTGCTATAATGCATCGGAGTGTGCGTCTCAAGAAAGTTACCACCAAGCGGACGAAGACATCCCCATCGGTAGCTGCCACTGCCTTAGCACAAGCCTTCAAGGTAAATTTTCGAATTCTTCAACTCATACCGATTCCATTCTTATACCTATTACACTTGTACTCATAAACTTCTCATTGTTGTATCAGCACACCGGTACATCGGCAAAGACCAGAAGTACGACTACCGATGCCCCCCAGTCCAGTCAACCAAAGAGAAAAGGTTCCAAGAGTACCAGATCACAAGCGAAGCGCCAGAGAACAGCAACGCCTCCTCCTCCCCCAAGGTCTCCGATCCTAGTAGAAGCATCCCCTTCTTCTCCAGAAGCCCAGACACAGCAAGTACCATCTCCTCCTCAGCCACAAGAAGAACCCCAAACAGAAGAACTCCAGCCATAAGAACCTCAGCTAGAAGAAACATCGGCTGATGTACACGAGCAGACCGCCGATCCAGCAAGCCTAATCATAGCATCGGTAGTCTCCTCGATTCAGACAAGTACTGCACCCCCTCAAGGTAACATACTTTCCATTTATTGCCGATGAACCTATTTTTCCACTTTATTAATCACTTCTGTCAATCTTTCAGCTGACAGAGTTTCATCGGCAATTCCAGCCGATTAGCCTGTGGTTCCATCGGCCTCATCTAGTCAGAGGCGAGAAATAGCTCTGAAACAAGTAAGTTACCTGATCTCTATTTTTATTGTTATCAGTACTTGATCATAAAATAACTTATTTTGTCTTCCTTTTCAGGAATAGGACTCTCCCGACAACTTGTTCTCCTTTGCCATCGACATCTCTGAGGATGAAGGCGAGGAAGCAAGTTCTTCTCCAGCGGTTGGAATCTCATCGGCGGAGATTAGAGCAAAGTTGGAAGATTTGTCGGCCCTCCTTCATCAAGATACGGCCCAATTGGTTGATGACTCTGATCCAGCTAAGGCCTTGTTCAAGGCTCTGAGAGGCCAAATTCCTGCCGATGCCGAGGAGATCCTCTTCAAGGCTGCTCACTTGGAGAGTCGGCAGCTTCAGTATCAAAAGGCCGCTCAGCGCCTCACCGATAGAGCTACTCACGCCCAGCTCTCAGAAGAGATGATGAAAGTAAAGCTCCTTGCCGATGAAAAGCATAAGAGCATCGGCATTTTTAAATCCTCAGGAGACGTGCTGAAGCAAAAGATCTCTGATCTATCGGCAAAGAGAGAAGCCCTGTTGGCAGAACTCAAACAAGGAGAAGAAGCTCTGTCCCAAGCTCAACAGGAAGAAAGCCAGCTGCCTGAAGCAATCAAGACTCTTGAAGAGGAGCGAAACATCCAGGCTCGCAAGGCACTGCAGATGAAGAAGAAACTGAGGCCAGTGGAGGGTTCTACCGATGAAGATATGAAGGAGATAGAGGAAGCCGATCAGATCCGTCTACGTGGCATATCAACGATCCAAGCTCTGCTAAACACATAAACTCTTCATCGGCGGCATGTCTTGTTCTTTTCCTTTTAAAAACTCCTGATTATTTTGGTCTAGCTGATAGGACTGTTATCGGCACCCTTTTAAAACATTGAGTCTGGCCCCACATACACTTTGATCCAGCCGATAGGAATGTTATCGGCACTTTAAACTTTCATGCATCAACCCATATGCTAGGATAATATTTCTTTAAATATTTGCCATTCAATGCCCTGGGAAATTCAACTCCTTCAAGAGTTTCTAAAATATAAGCATTGCCAGGAGCAGATCGATTTATCCGATAGGGACCTTCCCAATTAGGAGACCATTTCCCAAATTTTGAACTTTTAGTTCCGATCGGTAAGATTAGTTTCCATACCAAGTCTCCATCGGCAAACTCCTTAGCCTTTACTTTCTTATCATACCCTCTAGCAACTCTCTTTTTATTTTCTTCTATGCTTATCAAAGCCCTCAACCGATGCCCTGCTAAATCATCCAACTCGTCTTTCATCAAAGTAGCATAGTCATCGGCAGTCAATTGATCTTGAAAAGATAACCGCCTAGATCCAGTCTTGATTTCCCAGGGTAGCACTGCATCATGTCCATACACCAATTGATAAGGTGAAACTTTGGTCGACCCATGACAAGCCATCCGATATGACCATAAAGCTTCATTCAACAACGTATGCCACCTCCTAGGATTTTCTTCAATCTTCCGTTTAATAAGTTTGATAACTCCTTTGTTAGATGCCTCGGCCTGCCCATTAGCTTGAGCATAATAAGGAGAGGAATTTAACACTTTAATTCTCATACCGATTGCAAACTTATCAAACTCCCCTGATGTAAACATAGTACCCTGATCGGTAGTAATTGTTTGAGGAATACCAAATCGGTAAATAATATGCTCTTTCACAAAATCAATCATATTGGCCGATGTGACTTTCTTCAAAGGAATAGCTTCAACCCACTTAGTGAAATAATCGGTGGCAACCAAGATGAATTTATTCCCTTTGCTTGATGGTGGGTAAATTTGGCCGATTAGATCAATAGCCCATCCCTGGAACGACCAAGGTTTAATAATAGGATTCATAGCCGATGCGGGTGCTCTTTGAACATTGCCAAATTTTTGACATCCTTGACACCCTTTGAAATATTTAAAACAATCCTCAAGTATAGTCGGCCAATAATACCCATTTCTCCTGATCATCCACTTCATCTTAAATGCCGACTGATGTGCTCCACATACTCCTTCATGGATTTCTCCCATTAAACTTTTAGCCTCATCATCACCTAAGCATTTGAGAAGAATTCCATTAATGGTTCGATAATATAAATAATCCTCGAGGAGCACATACTTGGTGGCTTGAAACCGAACACGTCTCTCAACTTTCTTGGATGGATCCTTTAAATAATCAACGATTTCTTTTCTCCAATCATCGGCACTGATTGCCGATAACATGTTAACTATAGGATGATACCTAGAGGCATGCTGAGCCAACCGATTAGCCTCTTCATTATGCAATCGAGGAACATGCTCTAATCGAAAATCTTTGAATTCCTTTAACAGTTGCATACTCCTTTCGAAATACATTATTAAAACTTCACTTCGGCATTCATAACTTCCAGCTAATTGATTTATAACCAGCATAGAATCCCCAAAGATTTCAACAGCGTCAGCACGAACCTCTTTTAACAACTCCAAACCCTTAATTAAAGCTTGATACTTAGCTTGATTATTTGTTGACGTGGCAACAATCGGCAAGGAAAACTCATACTTCCTTCCCTGAGGGGAAATTAACACTATGCCGATTCCTGCCCCCCGGTCACACGTGGATCCATCAAAGAAGAGCGTCTAAGGCACAATCTCCAAAGTTTCCACTGCACCGCGATGTTGAGTCACAAAATCGGCCATAATCTATCCTTTAACCGCTTTAGCCGATTCGTAACGCAGATCGAATTTCGACAGTGCCAAAATCCACTTACTGATCTTGCCACTCATGATCGGCATAGATAGCATATACCGGACCACATCATCTTTGCATATAACAGTGCATTCGACCGATAGTAAATAGTGCCTCAACTTAGTGTAGGAGAAATATAGGCGTAAACATAATTTTTCAATAGCCGAATACCTGGTCTCAGCATCAATCAATTTTCTACTTAAATAATAAATTACACGCTCCTTCCCTTCAAATTCTTGAATTAAAGCCGAACAGATGACTACCCCATCGGTAGATAAATATAATCTGAAGGGCTTTCCTTGCTGAGGTGGAATCAGAACTGGAGGATTTATCAAATAATTCTTGATTTCATCCAAAGCCAACTGTTGCTCTTCCCCCCATACGAACTCTTGATCGGTTTTCAATTTAAGTAACGGACTGAAAGCACGAATTTTACCAGACAAATTAGATATAAACCGTATGATAAAATTTACCTTGCCGATCAAGGATTGGAGCTCAGTCTTGTTAGTAGGGGCAACAATTTTGTTGATAGCATCAATAGATCGTCTACTAATTTCAATTCCTCTCTGATGCACCATGAAACCAAAAAACTGCCTTGCCGATACACCAAAGGCACACTTATTGGGATTCATCTTCAAACCATGTTTCCTTGTGCATTCCAACACTTTTCGTAAATCGGCAAGATGCTTTGTGAAATCTCCAGACTTAACCACCACATCATCAATATAAATCTCCACCAGCTTGCCGATGAACTCATAAAAGACAAAATTCATAGCCCTCTCATAAGTAGCACCAGTATTTTTCAAACCAAAGGTCATGACTATCCATTCAAACAAACCAACATGACCAGGACACCTAAATGCAGTCTTTGGAATATCTTCCTCAGCCATGAATATTTGATTATACCCTGCATTGCCATCCATAAAGCTTATGATCCGATGCCCAGCCGCAGCATCAACCAGTTGATCGGCAACTGGCATTGGGTAACCATCCATCGGCGTAGCTTTATTAAGATTCCTGAAATCAATGCAATCCCGAAGCTTCCCATTTTTCTTGTAAACTGGAACAACATTGGAAATCCACTCGGCATACCGACACTGCCGAATAAATTTAGCTTCGATAAGTTTAGTTATTTCGGCCTTAATATCAGGAAGAATATTAGGATTACATCGGCGAGCTGGCTGTTGATGTGGCCGAAATCCAGACTTGATGGGTAACCGATGTTCAACAATCGATCGGTCTAAACCAGGCATCTCAGTATAATCTCAAGCAAAGCAATCTTTATATTCCTTTAACAAATCGGTTAACTGCTGCTTACACTCAGAATTTAACTTAGCACTAATAAAAGTAGGGCCAATTGTGCAACTACCCCTGTTTTGGAGCTTAATTCCTCGTTTGACCCTATTTTTTTAACTTTGCTCGTTTGCCCCTATTTTTTCAAAACGAAGCCAGCAGTTGCCCCATCCAGTTAAGTCCACTTAACGGTGTTAAGTTTGGGCTAAAAAGACCAAAACACCCTTGGCTGAAAATTGCTCATTTGCCCTTGTTTTGGAAAACATGAACGCTTGCACTCCAGAGAAGCACACCGCCCATTTCTTTACTGTGCACGTATGTTCAGCAATTGACAATATATATTTCTCAACAATTGACTATATATTTCCACTATTTATAAGCATAATATAATATATAAGCATAATATTTACATATATATATAAGCATAATATTATATATATAAGACCAATATTTGACCTAGAAACCATAGCAAGGAAACTCAATGCTCATCCTACAGCCTGACCGAGCAGCCATGAACGCAGAAACGATGGAGGCCAAGAAATTTACCCAATTGGCTCCATGTCGCAGCTGCAGCGCCCCTGTTCCTACGCGAGGACGAGGCCTCCTCCTGCGCGCCCTCCTCCTGCGCGAGGACGAGACCCGGCCGTAGGACCGCCTGCGCGAGGCCGCGACGGATGCCCACGCGAGGCCGCGCCGTGCGCCCGCGCGAGGCCGCGACGGCTGCCCACGTGAGGCTGCGTCGTGCGCCCGCGACGGCTCACCGCGCCAGGTCGCCGCGCCTGTCCACGCGAGGCCGCGCTGTGCGCCCGCGCGAGGCCGCGACGGCTCGCCGCGCCGGGTTGCCGCGCGAGCCTGCCTCCTGCGGCTCGCCTGCCTGCCTCCTGCGCCTACAAATCCCCAGCGCCGGAACCCTAGCAGTCGCCGTCCAGCCGCGAGCGTCGTGACTCGTTCGCGAGCGAAGGGACGAGAGCGAAAGGATAAGGGGTATTCTGGTCTTCTTTTCCTTTTTCTTTTTTCTCAATCTTTTTTTTTGGGCCTAAATGTTTCACCAACTAACGGATAGAGAAAAGAGGGGCAAACGGTGGATTCGTCTTGTAAAAATAGGGGCAAACGAGCAAAATTTAAAAAATAGGGGCAAACGAGGAATTGAGCTTCAGAATAGGGACAGTTGCACAATTGTCCCATAAAAGTAGGTCTAGGATTATCACCACTACCTATGTCTATCTCTACCAAATCATCGGCCGATGTGAACCCCTGGCCCAATTTTCCATCATCGGCGACTCTATCCATTAAAACTTCTCATCAGAACCGACTGCTTGGATCACTGGAATTTCATAATCGGCAACTTTGAGGAAATCTTTCTCCCAAATTTCTCCCGAGATACACCTGGTCCTTTCATAAGTGTCCGCTTCTGCCGATGCAATGACATAAGAGAAATCTCCCGGGACAATCTCAATCTTGTCACCTACCCACTGAACCAAGCACTAGTGCATTGTAGATAGGATGCAACAATTGGCATGAATCCAATCTCGCCCTAGCAGCAAATTATAAGCACATTTTCCACTGATCACGAAAAAAGTTGTCGGCAAGGTTTTGCTGCCGATGGTTAACTCGACGTATATTGCTCCCTTAACCGGAGACATATTTCCTTCAAAGTCTTTTAGCATCATATCGGTCTTGGTCAAATCTTGATCTCCTTTCCCAAGTTTCCGATAGACTCCATATGGCATGATATTAATAGCGCCCCACCATCAACTAATATCTTGATCATAGGCTGACCATCAACTCTCCCTTTGACGAACAGAGCTTTAAGATGCTGCCTTTCATTGTCGGCAGGCTTTTCAAAGACAGCCGTCATTAGATCCAGAGCCAGCTGAGCTATATGGTCGGAAAAATCCAGTTCCTCATCATCACTGGATGGCGTAAGGAACTCCATCGGCAACATAAATACCATGTTAACACCTGCCGATGGCCCTTTTCCCTTAGGGTCCGGTTGCTGCTGATCTCCAGATTGGCCAGAACTCTCACCTTTGTTCAGCTCTTCTTGTCTTTCGCGCTGCAGCCTTCTTTTTTGTGTTCTAGTCAACCCCTCTGGACACCATGGAGGAAGTTGTGGCTGCCTTGCCGATGGGCGACGACGTTCCCTTGACTCCATCCGATAAGTATTAGCGTCCCTACAAAATATGAACTCGTCGGGAACTCGTGCATTGGCCATCTCTTCAAGCTCTTCCTGGTTCCTGGGAAAATATTCAACGCGATCACCAAGCCTATCGTAAACACTGAGTCTGCCCCCCAGCCGATCATGAACGGACGCTCTCCCCCTAATCGGCCCATTAAATCGCTGATCATCATCTTAATAGCGCCGATCAGATCTGTCATATCGATCATAACCATTGCATTCAGGGCAATCTCTAACAGGGGGTAATTTGATGTTCTGCTCCCAGCAATGGATAAAGAACGGGCAGTTCCAATGATCCTTGTGCCGATTCCACTCTTGTCGGCGTCTTTCTTCTTCCCGACGGTAGTCTTCTTGCTGGTGCCGATACCGATCCTCACGTTGCTGCCAAGTCTCCCGATGCCTTCTATGAGTTATCACAATGCCAGATCGGGGAGGCCTTCCTGAGCTATTTCCTTCCTGGATCAAACCCTTTCCTTTGGCATCGGCAGCAGTAATTTGATGCTGATGATCTACCGATGCACTTCTTTCAGCGGCTTCCGACGTCAAGACCTTGGTCTTTCCCTTAGCATCCAACATATTTGTTGGGAAAGGATGTTGATCGATCTTCATCGGCTTCTGAGCTTTGGAATTATCAAATTTGATTCTCCCAGACTCTATAGCCGATTGCAGTTGTTGCCTGAAAACTTTACACTCATTGGTGCTGTGAGAAGTCGCGTTGTGCCACTTGCAACATTTCATCTTCTTTAATTCTTCGGCCGATGGAATAACATGATTAGGCGACAATTTGATTTGCCCTTCCTGAAGTAGAAAGTCAAATATCCTATCGGCCTTAGTAATGTCGAATGCAAACTTCTCTGGCTCTTTATGCCCAAAAGGGCAAGACATCGGCTTCTTATTTTTCACCCACTCTGCCAAACCGATGACAGGCTCTTCATCAGAATCCGAGCTCGCTGCCTCATCAACAAATGACACCTTTTTGTTCCATGCTCTCTTGGGTTCAAAGGGTTTGATATCCTGGTCGGAAATCCTCTGCACCAAGTGACTTAGGCTCTCAAACTCTTGAGAAGCATACTTGTCTCTGATATGTGGCAACAAACCCTGAAAAGCCAAATCGGCTAGCTGCCGATCGTCCAGAACCAGGCTATAACATTTATTCTTGACTTCCCGCAACCTCTGCACAAAGCTTTCAACCGATTCATCATTGCGCTGCTTCAATCTGACCAAATCGGTAATTCTCATAGACTCCAGAAAAGAAGTATTTGTGGAATTGCTTCTCCAGATAGGCCCAAGTAATCATAGAGTTGGGAGATAATGATATAAACCAAGTGAACGCCGATCCAGACAACGATGACGAGAACAATTGAACCCTTAACTCGTCTCTGTTAGTAGCTTCCCCACATTGGATGATGAACCTGTTGACATGTTCCATAGTTGATGTATCATCCTGTCTAGAAAACTTAGTGAAATCTGGTATCTTGTACCGATTTGGAAGTGGAATCAAATCATATGCAGGAGGATACGGTGTCCGATAAGAGTAAGTGTTGACTTTGGGTTTTATCCCAAATTGGTTCCTCATCACTTCAGCTATCTTATCGGCCCAATAAGCATCGGCATCTTGTCGATGAGGTGGTTGCGGATCTGGCACCTGTTGATACGCTTCCACGTGTCTCTGAGATGCACGATCTGCGTGGAACGTAGGGTTGATCATCTGACCACCAATTTGCTGACCAAGATTCATCGGCTGGTTGGCCAACCCTTTATTTTGGAACCCAGGCTGGATCTAGCCTTGTTGAAACCCTAGAGCCTAATGATTCTGTTGAGGCATCTGTAGAAAGACTAACTGCCCCGTCCATCCACTGTTAGTATTCATCGGCATGAACCCTGCTGATGGCTGAAGATTGGGCATCATCATTGAATTGACATACCCTAGCTGTGTCATAAACCTCTGCTGCGTCGGCATTGAATCTGCCGATGCGTTAGGCATCTGGAACGTTGGAGCTTGAGAATTCCCAGTGTAAGGTCTTGTAGTAGTAGTTGTAGTATACTGGGGACTCTGATTCATCGGCAGATTGGGAGGTGCCGATGCCATAGGAGCCTTGCCTGTCACGTCAGCCACTTGAGATGTTCCAGGAGTCTTCAACATCATCTCTGGGGGCATACCATAACCCCACCAGTTGGGAGGAACAGACCCCGACATTGCCGATGCCAATAGATCTGTGGCAAGCTTGATTTGCTCATCTGAAGTTGATGGATTGGTCGTCATCGGCGTAGATTGCACATTAGTGAGTCCTAGTGTGCTTGGAGGAGCAGTAGTTTCTGTACCCGCAGCGGCCGTAGTAGCCGATGGAGCTGTGACAACTGGTGATCCTGGCTGATGATAGACAGGGCCCACATAATTTGGTGGCAATTGTCATTCCTTAAAAGTTCTAGCCATAGCATTGAAAACCGTATTGGACAACACACCAGCTTGGTTAATCAAGGCACGGTTGATAGCATTGTCAACCATGTCTTGGAGTTTACCAGGATTGGCTTCAAAAGTAACGTGCCGAGGTGCCGGCAGTGCTTCCTTCTGGATCACCGCGCCACTCCTGTTGATGCTGAAGGATTTCAAACATTGCTGTTTGTAGTCCTCCATAGCTTTTGCAATAGCTTGCTTCTGCTCATCTCTGAGATTGGCTTCCGTCACGGGGATGACGTTCTCTAGGTCGAAATCGGTATTCGACATGTTGATCTTGATCTTGAATTTGTCCCACTGGGCGTGCCAAAAGATGTGTTGATGCAAAAGCTGATCTGCAAACACAAAGGGCTAATACCCGATTCAAACGTTAAGGCATGCCAGCCGATTTGACCTTACTATCGGCAAAGGTGATAACTCGAACACTTTGGTCCCAATAACAGCAATGCGCCTGGATGTCACGGCCAAGAGGTATTCACGCGAAACTCGAGAATACGCCGAGCTTAAGTCGACGAATTCCTAAGAACTCGTAGTAAAAAGGAAAATATGACGAAGTCGTCGAAAAAGTAGATGCTGGAATATGAGTAAAAACTTGTGTTTGATTGATTGATAGATTCTTCATTACAAGGCCCTAGGGTCTACATTTATACCCTGCTCAAAGAGCTACAATCAGACACGACTAGGACTCGAATTCCAAATTAAACAGAATCCGTATACAAAACGAATTTAAATAACTAAAAAAAACATAAAACTATCCCCTTGTAACCGACCGGGACACCGCCACAAATCAATCGGCAATCTCCACGCTTTCCTTCAGAGTCATCGGCAGACCTTCTGTTATGGCCATCGGCAAACACTGATACTGATCATCGGTAAGAACACGTCACCACCTCTGGACTTAGTCACATTCAATCGTCTCTTCATCGGCAACCACCCTCATCGGCAACTTCTCTGCAGACTAGTTACCGTTGCTCCACCTGCCGACCTATACCCCACTGATCCCCGGGTACGTGTCTAAAAACGGTGTCAACAAGGGGTGCAAAGGGGTAACCTTTAGGTGCACCTCCAAACCACTTTAGTTCAAATATTTGTACTACTTCTTAATTTTTTTAAATAAGTAGTATAAATATTTGAACTAAAGAGGTTTAGAGGTGCACCTAATCATCACTCATTTGCACCCTTAAGAAAACCATGACTAAAATAGTCTCCACTGATGGTTCGATAAGGATGATTATCATGTTGTAATCAACAAAGTTGTGTAGTAGGATGGCAAGAAAGGATTGCATAATGGGGTGGATGCGGGTTCAAATCCTAGATCAAATGAAAATTCGTTACATCTGATAGGCGTATGACAAGCTCGGTGGTGCGGCCTCTGAGTGTAAAATCCTCCTCCTCTCTCACCCCCTGCCCCTTATTTTTCATGCTAATAACCACAATTCATGACTACTTAGAAATTCCCTTCCTATTTTTTCACATTAACTTTTGAATCAATTTCTATTGGTAGTTACACTAGCGGTTGACTTAACTAAACCACCAGACGTTACGCATGACCAACCACTTGTAGAAATAGCTTGTGTGCCAATGAATTCTTCTTTACACATTTCTAATGATAACGGTTCAATATCCAATTAGCCAAATTGTTTCAGCTACTACAATTCTGCAACCACCACCACATGGAGTTACTTCGTCCATCACAAACCATAAGACGTTTGCCTTTTTTGACCCAAATTGACCACTCGTCTTATTAAAAAAATTGTGTAAATATAGTCAAATTTAAGTTATTCTTGAAGAACTTTTATTAATAAACCAAGCCACGACAAAAGAAGTAATATCTTATATAAATTTTTAAATAAGACGAGTGGTCAAACTTAGTGTCAAAAAAGTCAAACTTCTTATAATTTGGATGGATTGAGTACAAGCTGCTGATCTCTCCGAAGTATACCACAATTCATGCCAACTTAGATGCATTATTTGTGGGGATTGCAGAATAATACAATGGCGTGTACTGGTAACAATGAACCATATGGCAATGCCATATTTTAACGTGGAGTGCTAAATTTACCAAGCTGACTGTGGTTACGAGAGGAGGGCCAAACAATCTGGAAGAGTTCAAGAGAGGAGAGGAGACAATGCCAGAAGGGTTGGACTGCATAGACCAAACCTAGATTTCCTAGATATACTACTATATCTCAGTTGATGTTGAAATGTGTGTCCTGTGTCCTGCTGATGTGCTGCCTACTACTAGATACTCGCTCTGAAGCACCACGCAGGATAGGATAGGATAGGATAGCAACTCATCAAATTATTGGCGCACGGCAATATATATGGATGGCATATGGCTCCTTTGATTCATGCTTTTTTTTTTGCCGATCTCAATAGTGGTAAAAAGACGCTAGTATTACACCGCAGCTGTTGTAACTATATATACACAGCAGGAACAGAGGATGCCCCTGTTCATTCTTAAGTATTTTCTTGTTGTCGAGCCGTTGTAACTGCACATATTAAAGAAACTAGAAGAATTAGGGAAATGAGTTCAAATAGAAGAAAAAAATCGGTTGCTAACCCTATGTTTTCTTAGTTATTATTCACTTGAACAATTATATATATATTGAAGTCAATCTAGGGAAAGTGTTTGGATATGTGTTTGCCCATGAATTAACTATTCTTCTTAATCAACGATTTCTTAAATAGAGAGAATGGCCCTCCGAAATTGCAAATACTAATTTATTAAGAATTAGTCAAATTGAAGTCATAGTGTCATTATTGGCAGAAATCAATATGTTTGCAAGATCTAGGTCACGATTTGTATCGACTAAAGATGTCAGAAATTTTTGTAACCAAAGTTCCTTAAAGGGAAGTCTTTTTCGATCTAAAAATATTGAAGAAGTGACTTTGCAAAGAAATAGAAATAGAAAGACTCCCTAATTATCATACACTTTAGTTACCATACATCTTACTGCACACACTTCGTACATCTTATGCTACCTACATACACTATGGGGCATAGAGTACATACGATGAGCTAAAACAATAGTTGTAGAACCTAGCGTAGTTAGGTTAAGAGATAATTGAGCATGCCATGATGTTGTTAGGATTTCATAGAAGAGACCTTTATGGCCTTGTCGTGTAAATGCAGTGGCGGAGCCAGGATTTGAAACTTGGGTATTCCCACTTCCATAAAGTCGAATCCATAGGCTTAAAATATAGCTAATTGCACTACAAGTCAACAACTTTAAACCAAAATTTGCTTTCTAGAATATAGATTTCTAATTGAAATGCCAATTTTTACGTGTTTTGAGCTCAAAAGTGCGAAAATACTATATATTATAGCATTATACATTTTAATATATAAGTATATATACATATTTACATAAAAGTGTACCAAAATAGTTGGGTATTTCCGGGAATACAGGGGAATACCCCTAAATCCGCCCATGTGTAAATGGGCCCTTATGAACCTCCAAAATATCTATAAGTCCATGACCAATATCCGAGTTGGTCCTATACATATGAATATATGATCAATGCCAGGAAAAGAATAGCAACATGTAAAAGATGGTGTGCAATATTGCTCAACCATAGACTACCGGTTATTGGATCTAGCCATCCACGAAAACTAAAAAGATCTGCATGTTTGGACCCACTCAAGGTAAAGAAGAGGATTGCACCTTCAACAAAACTAAGATAAATTGAGCCAAAAGGTCGCAATTCAAGATAAATTCATGACGAAGTGGTATCTCTTTAGGATCAACCTCAATGCTAAGAAATTGGTTTTTATTGAATCACATGAAATTGTAGGGAACTCCACATACGTAATATAGAGATGATTTCAATGAAAATTCGAGTTTAGCATGGGTAGGAATGGAATAAAACCGAGTAAATAAAACAATAAAGAAAAAAATATGCCACTTAAAATTTATGGTAGTCGAAAAAGATTGGATAGCAAAGATTTCTCATTTTTATCTCATTCTATGAAAGGGAAAAAATGGTGAATAAAGGGGCATTACCTGAATGTGACTGCATATATGTGCCAAAAGAATGATTAAGAGAGCCGTACTTGCAAGGGAATTAGGGGTTCCTATTGTAATGCTAGGGGTGTTTAAAATAGAATGGCTTGATGCACAACCTTATCTTCTCTCACATGCTAATAATTAGTATAAGCATGAAGAATGTCATTCTACCATAATTCATAGGATGAACTCATAATGCACCAGCAGTTTTAATATGTGGTGGTTCCTTCAAACCCCACCCCCTAACTTCATGGTTGGTAGAGTCAATATGTTCATTTTGATGCATCCATATTTTCATGGAAAGAACTTAATATGCCAAGTCTTTTCATGGTACTTGGGAGGAACCAAAAGGTACCCCCAAGGTCCATAAACTTAGCGTAACTAAGCTTCTCCCTCCCTCCTAAATCCTAAAATAAGTGTAATTATTTTGCCAAAACTAAGAATATCACTCCCATGAAAACAACAACAACTGAATATCTACACACATTCTTCCTTTTACCTCTCTCAACATAAGCTTATGAACAGTTTTGGAACTATCTGAATGCATTAATAGAGATGGGTTCTCTCGAAGATTAATGATGTTTTGTTTTACATCAATTGGATAAATGGTATGGTTGAAGTAAAGCATACATACAAGCATACATAGATATACATAAGGTCCTTAAATGGCTATAGGATTGTTTCCACTAGATTTAATTTAAGGTTTTATTTGGACACATTTTAAACATAGGGGACATTTCAAGAAGGAAGGCATTGAATCTACAAAGTTATAACTCTTCATTGATTGGATTCTTTGCAGCACCCAAGTTGAGGGTCAAGTTTGAGAGGCTTATTAGTGCGCAAATCAATCATCAAAAGACTCACCTCAATGAGGATGTAAATTGCCGGGAAGCAACCGAATCTCAACGATAAACCTTGTGTTATTTCTTGTCCTGGTGGTTTGCTTACTATACTTGTGCTTTATTGCTTGTGTAGTAGTTGCTTGGTAGAGTTTGATTGTAGTTGTAGCTCTAGTTAGTAGAGTAGCTAGTTTTAGTTGCTTTACCAGTTTAGTTCAACTAGAGTAGTTGCTAGCCTCTTGCTTTGTTGAGTGCTTAGTAGTAGTGATAGTCTTGCTACTAGAGTTCTTATGGACGATTGCATTGGCAAGGGATCCAACGTGCGTGCCCTTGGCATGTAGCATCATATGCCTTGGGTGTGACCCTTGCTGAAATGAGCAAGCAGCCTCACACCAAAACGGGAGACAACCTTCTGCTCCATCGTGTGGATGTCAGGTGGTAGTCCCATGATGTGCTCCTAATGGGGGATTCCAGATATTTCCCTAGGCCACAAAGATTCCACCAAGGATTCATTGCCCATCTTGGCACCCTTATGCAATGTCCCAAGCGATGAGCTCGGTCCATAACCTGAGTAACCGGGAGTCAAACGGGCATAGTCAAAGGATCTCGACAAAGCGGGTGAACAGTTCATCGTTATCTTGGAGATCTAGGCCTCGATCAGTTTAACCTAAGCCTCAGAGGCCTCAGTCATTATTAGTGGGGACGAGTGTGGCACCAGCTAGGTGTGTTGTGTAGCCCCTGAGCCTTTGGCTGTCAAGAAGTTCAAATCGATCTTGTGGTAATAGTATTTATCAATAGTTTAAGTGACCACTAGTATTCATCAGGGACATACGAAGAGAGAAGCGATGTAATAAAACAGATAAATAAAATAATTTACAAAAATATATTTTAATTAAAAGATTCAAATATTATAATGAAAAATCAAGCTACCCACACTATATGTGCAAATCATCTTGCTTGTTTAAAGTGAATTAAATTTAGAAAAGTGTCTAATCAACAGGAGATGCATAAATTAAAGGTGGGTAGGAGATCCTAGCATGAGGATTATTTCTTAATTCTTTTGTTCGTCTTTTATAGTATATAAAAAGATAGATGACAGATACGTTACAAGTTTGTTTCTTATTATTTACTTTTTTTAATAGCAACAAGAAACTTCGCCTCAGGATCCCAAACGTATTGGTATTAGAATCATTGATATAAAAATTTGTGAACTTGTACTTGGATTCTTAAATTATTATATTCAGAACACAATTTGACAGGAATCACATCCTCCCCGGATCAGTTGAGGGAATCTTCTCATGATTAAGGTTGCGATAGCTGGGTTCAGAAGTAGTGTACATCCTGAAAACAGATTAAAAGCCGGTTGCTTGAGCTTATCTGTCGTATCTATCAGTCATTCAGCAGTGTTTTTCTCTCACAAGAAATCAACGAACAGTACTTTTAGTCATGTCTTTTCAGACAAGCGACCAAGACCATGTACACAATACATAATAGTATTTCCATAAGGCCTACTTGAGCATTCCACATAATTTTAAATAAATAGTATGATTATATATATTGACAGGCGAATTACTAGCAAAACAAAAAAATTGTCTTGTATAGTCCTCCTCCATTCTGAAATATAAGTTGTTTTAACTTTTCTAGATACATAGCTCTTGCTATAGATCTAGATATATATTATGTCTAGATAAAAACTGTTAGACAAGTGTTTTCCTTATTTTACTAAAAAAAGTTATAAATAGAAAGTCATTTGATAAACTGTTGGAAAAACTTATGAGCCAAATTACTCATGGAAATTTGAACCAAAAAATAGTTTTTCAGTTAGGACTGCCCTCAACAAAGCATGCCAACTCCTACCATTGACAATGTGTAAGCTCCCCCCCCCCAAAAAAAAAAATTAAAATAAAATAAGAACTAAACAGTGAGCTGGACTTTATAGGGTGGGGCACCAAACAACTAAAGCAAAGGTGTTGGATAGTTTCACGGTGCACATAATGATAACGCAACATGAACTTATTATATATCGAGCATCATTGGATATTCTGTATTGCAGATATTCTGTATAGTCTAATTGCGGGTGTATACAACAAATTAACCATCAAGTCTATAAGGTCCGCTTCAGTGGGGTTAATGTCCTATTTTTTGAAGACTTTTTTGACAAAAGTTTTTAGGACTACATATAAGTCATTGCTAAGAGCTATTAGTATTATTGAAGACGTTGACTAAGAGCTAGTAACCGATTTGTATCATTATAGATGCCCTTACCGTACATACCTTCAACTTAATTTGAAAACGATGTTGCAGTTAAATTGGCGTATGGCATTTTATAAGAAATAAGAAAAGCACATGGAGACAGAACTGATCAATTGGCGTATGGCGTTTCGATCCTGCTAATGATTTGCAACAATATCCTCTGATCGCAAAACTAGTGGGTCAAGATCCTTTCGGGTGTCAGCACTTGCGTTAGCCGAACAAGCACCTGCGTCAATTTGACCAGCTGGGTCGCCTTCATTTGCACGAGCTATCCTAGATCAGACCATTATAGTCTGCTGCATTATTTCCTCGTGATCATTTCTACTTCTCCAGTTCTCCGCATTACTCGTCACACCACCAAACTGAAGGGACCGTGAGAGCTCGAAGGCTGGGAATAACTGCTAAAAAAGAATCTTAAAAGACAGGTCTCCTAATCAACACAAACAGATATTTTTAGGCGGATTTTAGTTCCTACCTATGAAAATTGTTTTTAGCAGGTCCATCTCTAAAAACTAAGGATCTGTTTAAATCCATTAACACTAATAAACTAGCTAATAGCTACGCTAATAGGTAGATGGATAATGAGTTGAAGGTGCATATAAACTATTAGCAACTCCAAACTAATTAATGCAACTAATACTTAGCGACACCAACTAATATTAGTAGTTTTATTAGCAGGTATGTTTGGATCCATTAGAATAACTCCAACAGCTTGCTATTCTTGTTGTGGAGTCTATTTTAGAATTTGCATAACAAAAATTATACTCCAATAGATGTGCTATATCTAGTTTTGTAAAATAAATTGTTGGCTATTCCTTAATTTTCGCTGGCCATATATAGCCAACCACTGACATAGCTATACTCCCTCCATACCCATAATTCTTGACGTTTAGGACATAATTGTGGTAACCAAGGAGTGATTAATTAGGGGTTAGTTTTCCATGTCTGCCCCTAATAAATATGATTACGGATGCTCTTTATACGAGAAAGTAAACTAGCTCAGTTGGCTAGTACGTAAAATAGCAAGACTGTTGTGGACCTCTTCTTTTTTAAGAAATTTTCTACTTTACAAAATGGCTAAACAATGAAATTTGACTACTAATTTTAGCCAAGCTTTTGGAGTTGCTCTTAGTACTAAATTAAATTGCTAATTTTTAGTGCTGATAGATCCTAACATACCCTAACAGGCACACGCTTAATAGGCTCATATCTAAAAAATCATAACATTTTTATATAGAGCTTTATGTAAACTTTGATGAAGAAAAACTTTATACCACAATTGTAGAGCTTTATATGATCTACATCTTTGATGATAATTTTTTATTGGAAACTATATAGAGTCCTACAATGTATTATAATTTTTTTAAAACTTAAAATTTTCAAACAGCCTCAAATGTTAATATGGTCTATAGCAAATATGTAGTTACCAATATAGTCTAATATTGTATAACTAAAAAAATGATTTGAAATCATTTAGATTCCTAAATATTCATTTTATGATCCAAGATTTCAAAATTCAAAGTTTAGAATTTTCAAAACAACTTTGGATTTTGATATGACTAATAGAAAAGTTGATGATAGCCCAATCATAGACCCATCTTGGATAAAAATCTAGGTCCTACTAGTTGAAAAACAAGATATCAATCCTTGGAAAAGCATATTTGTTCTTCATTATCACTTCCTCCAAAGGCTGGTGATCCACACACATATGGAGACTATCAACCATCTTCTTCACAAACAACAACAAGCATCCCCATGATGAAGAACTAGGCTGAAGGAACCCTTTGTCTAACAATCCTTCAACTACTTCTTCAACTTTTCCAACTCATGAGGGAGCATTCTATAAGGTCACTTAGATATTGGGTCTATCTCGGGCACAAGTTCAATAACAAACTCAACATCTCGGTCAGAAGGCATCCACAGAAGTTCTTCAAGAAAGACATCAAGGAATTTAGGCACTACTAGAACCACCTCTAGTTCTTGTAGGAATTTGGCATTCAAGACATACAATATGGGTCCTTTTGTTAAATATGGATGCAATGAGCCGCTTGTAGGATTAATGACCAAGCTCTTAAGACTTTGGTTGGAATGTAGTGACACCATTATGTTGGGAAAGCCATGCCATTCCCAAAAGACATCTAAATACCCTAAACCTAGGATGTTTTTCTAAGCCTCTCATCTGAGTATAGTTGTAGCATCTGTTCATGCACATACACACACACACTACATGTGCATTACTAGACCTACAACTACACACAGATCAGAAGATCACGTCCTTCTAGAGATCATCGGGACCAACATAGCTTCGTAGACGATGGACACATCGTAATCTCTTTGTGGCATCACGTGGAGAGAGACTATAGAAATTTGGGAATAAATCCCGGTGAGCACTCGGTTCAAACCATGGCGGGCAGACTGCACACCGCAAGCCTTGCCAGCTGAAGCTCGGTCTCCTAGCACAATGATGTTAGCAATATAGTCAGGCCAAAGACTTCTCGCCTGGCTTAGTTTACTGTGTCTTGGGTTTCATGGGTAATTATTGGTGTGGTTCTATAGAAGTGTTGTACTTGTTATCTAATTGGGAACATATGTCTCAAAGAAATACCCTCATGTATGAAAGAACATGACACTACCGAATAAAATTGTTCTTTAGCAATATGAGAATTAACATGTAGGCATGTAGCATACCAACAAGAACTTGTTCATTCATTGTGGCTTCTTCTGCACTCGCATAATTGAGTCACCCACGTTTGGGCATCTATGTGCCCCTTGTGGGTGTTCCTTGGGCCTTTAGGAGCATTTGGAGCTCCCATATTCTTCTGAATAGGCAATCCCGAGAAAAGTGCCCTTGACTACAGCAGGTGTAACATGAACCCTTTGAGCTTCCTCCAATGTTATTATTGGCCACCTTTACTAATGTACACCTTATAATTTGCTACACTCTTATCTTTTATCACCATATCACTCAGTGATATCTGTTTTTTTTTTCACCTTTTCACTTGTCATCACTGTATGATATGTTGTTCCTATTAAACCAATCATGTGAATAATCCAACAAGGAATCGTCAATGAATCTTTGTCGTACCTTCTGGAACTCATATCTTGACCAATCTCTTCACACAGCCCTAGGACATCTTAGCTCATTAGTCCTAGGTCTTGTTTAGTTCACCTCAAAAACCAAAAACTTTTCAAGATTTATTGTCACATCGAATCTTGCGTCACATGCATGGAGCATTAAATATAGACGAAAACAAAAACTAATTGCACAATTTGTCTGTAAATCAGGAGACGGATCTTTTAAGCCTAGTTACTCCATGATTGGACAATGATTGTCAAATAAAAATAAAAGTGCTACAGTGTCAAAATCCAAAAAAAAATTCGGATCTAAACAAGGCCCTAGTGATTGGGTTGTCATTATGATCACCAAAACTACAATAAATCATGTAGATCTTAGGACATCTTACATTGATTTTCATTACTCTCTCTTGAAACCAAAGAGGTCATGTGCTGTGAATAATTATAAAATTGATTGGTTTTGAATAAACCTAGATGAACTTATATTTTTTCCATCGGAGGTGGTGGGCCGGGAGAAAGTAACAAGGAGTAGATAAGACAAGGGGAGCAATTTAAAATAGTTGAATAAAGAACATGTTATTGAGAGTGCCAAGAACTTCGAAGTTGGAAACGACATACCGGCGGCCGTAGCACTTTGTAAGGACGGATTTTGTCAATGTCCGTAACGGAGGTACTATATATATGTGAAGAACTTGTGACAGGGGAGATGCAGGGTTGCCTCTCCTATCCTAATACAAATTTTCCACGAAACTATTTCGTGTGGCAGGAGGTAAACAACGTACGTAGGCGTGTGCGTACAGAGGTTTGTGTGTAATCGATCTTTGATTGCATATAAAAAAAAGATGCACATGTAGGGCCAGGGTAGAACGGATGCATGGGCCAGTGCGGCTGCGTGCTGCCGACATGCCGCAATCAAGTCAAGGCCCGGCAATAGTCCTCCTCCGATGGATTGCCCGCCGTCGGCCGCCAAGTCTGTCTACGCGCGCCTAGCACTAGCAGGGTGCCTGCTGGGCTGCTGGATACTACAGTACTGGGATACTGTAGGATCCTGGGCGCGGTAGGCGGCCGGAACGTACGAAATCCATGCGACCAGCGAGATGGATATGGCGTTGTTTACTTCCAAAAAATTTCAATTATGGACTAACTAGGCTCAAAAGATTCGTCTCGTCAATTCCAACCAAACTGTACAATTAGTTTTTATTTTCATCTATATTTAATACTCCATGTATACGTCTAAAGAATCGATGTGGCTAAACACGGCCTTAATTGGATTGGTCGTCGATCGCGCGCGTCAAGCACGTACTAGTTGCAATCTGCTGCATGAGGGACCTGCTGCATGCCCAGAGCGAAACGGAAGCACGAAGCTTCCGCGCCGCCAGCCGGCGCGGTCGATCGCGATCGATGGACGTCGGCTAGCTAGCTCTGATGATTCGCGACGAGCGAGACAGCCACAAGTCTTGGGTTGGATCCTCCCCTTCCGGTGCCGGCGGACCGAGTCGTTCAAATGCGCGTGATTTTTATTTCAGTACGTACGTGTACGTACGACGTTTCACGATCCATATATATGTTCATGGCAGTCCCGATCTCCGTCGTGTGCAATTCACGTACGTCCCGTGTCCCGTTGAGAACGACGATGCGAATATCTATGCATGGCAGCATGCATGGGCAGAGACGGCGACACGTCGGTCGGTCGGCGAGCCCGCGACACACGCTGCCGGCTGCCCCGTCGTGCCCAGTTGCCGACGTATACGTACACAGTAACACATGCTAGCTGCAGCTCCACACCATACTGAACTTTTTTTTTTTTGAGAATTGCACCATAGTGATCTGATCAAGATGGCCTTGTTTAGTTTCGAAAAGATTTCGAATGTCAGTACTGTAGCACTTTCGTTTGTTTGTGACAAATATTATCTAATTATAGACTAACTAGGATCAAAAGATTTGTCTCGCGATTTACAGCTAAATTGTGTAATTAATTTTTACTTCCATCTATATTTAATACTTCATGCATGTGCCGTAAGATTCGATGTGACGGAGAATCTTGAAAACTTTTTGCTTTTGAGGGTGAACTAAACAAGGCCTTAGTTCTTAAAAAAATTCAAGATTTCCCGTCACATCGAATCTTGCGGCATATGCGCATGGAATATTAAATTTAGACGAAAACAAAAAATAATTACACAGTTTGTCTGTAAATCGCGAGATGAATCTTTTGACCTTAATTAGTCTATGGTTGTACAATATTTGCCACAAACAAACGAAAGTGCTACTGTACTCAAAATCCAAAATTTTTGCCAACTAAACACGGCCATAGAGTGGAAAGATTAAATTAGGAACCCTGAATCGGGCCATTTTGCTGCTGTCCAGTAGGCAGTTTCGAGCCCAAATCCGATCCACGCCAGCCCAGCCTCAGGAACGTACGACCCTGCAAGACAAGGGCTATAAGGCCTCGTTGAGTTCGTAAAAATTTTGGTTTTTGGCTACTGTAGCACTTTCGTTTTTATTTGACAAACATTGTCCAATCACGGGGTAACTAGACTCAAAAGATTCATCTCACAAATTACAGGTAAACGGTGCAACTAGTTTTTATTTTTGTCTACCATACATACGACCAAAAATTCGATGTGATGGGGAATCTTGAAAATTTTTGCGAACTAAACAAGGCCTAACTCAATGTTAAACTCTACTTACATATAGATATTACCAAATCTAGAATTACGGTGTGCCTTATAATAGGTGAAATATTTCTATCACAGTATTATTTCAGGAAATAGATTTAATAAGATATTATCATATTATCGCTAATACTAATTGATATTATATGTTTCGTGCTCATAAAAAATAATTATAAACTTTAAATTTTATGGAAAATATAAAATATAAATAGATATGTAATATTTTTATGAAATTGTTTTTCTTCCATTCTAACACACGAGTTTATTTGCTAGTAGTATTAAATAGTAATAATTTCTCTCATACAATTCTTCGTCCTTCACTTTCTCTCTCGATCCATATGTTCCTCCACTCCCCCAAGCACAAGAGCATTAACTAGTATTACTTAGAAAAGTATACACTACTACAATAATCTTAATAGAGACAGGTGTTTTTTATTTTAGGAGGCGGGCAAAAGAAATGCCTCCGATGCAAGATCGCAAATAAATCAAGTATTAACCGAGACGGTTTCCTGCCTGCCTCGGTTAATCAAATAAAAAATAAAAAAACTGGATGAGCCCGCTAAGCCCATCCACGGGCAGCTGCCACTGCTCACCGGATCCCTGCCGCCGCTCGAGGATCCACCCGCAGCGCCGCAAGAGGATCCGCGTGGGGGAGGGTTGCCACCGTGGGATCCGTGTGAGGGAGGGGTGCCGCCGGAGGATCTCCGCGTAGGGAGGGACCGCGACCGTTGGATCCGCGTGCAGAGGGGTCGGGGCCGCCGGTTTCATATGGGGAGGGACGTCCACGGCCAAATCTGTGTGAGGGAGGGGCGCCGCCGCTGGATCTGCGCGAGGAAGGGTGCCGGCGTTGGGAGGCCACGCCTTTCTCGCGGTGCTCGCTGGCGTCGGGAGGCCGCACCTGCCTCGTGGAATCGCGGTGCTCGCCATTGGGATTGGATTTGAAGGAGTGAAGGGGAAGGGAATGGGAGGTGGAGCGATGGAGCACTTGCTCGCTCGGTCAGAGTCACGAGCTGAGGGGCGCCGCTCGGTAGAGGAAGTGAGAAGGAGAGAGGAGAGGATGAGTGAAACCCTAGGGTGACCGTATATATGCAGAGCTTGTGTTAGTGGGCTCATTTGGGCCATCTGGGCCTCACCTTTTTTATCCGAGACGGGCCTTTTAGCAGACCCGCCTCCGAAAAATGAGGCAATTTTGGAGGTGGGCCACTTATAAGGCCCGCCTCGGTTAATTGGATTTAGAAGGCGGGCTATTTTTAACCGCCACCGTAAATTGATTTTGTGAGGCAGTCTTTTGTAACCGCCTCGGTTAATAAAAGACACTTGCCTCGGTTAATCTGAGGCATTAACCGAGGCGGTTGAAAGTGTTGATCGCCTTCGAAAAAAGTTATGAAACACCTCGCAAAAGATTTTTTTTTGTAGTAGGATAGCATCTGATGAATTTGAGATAAGAATCGTACTTGGCTATAATATGAGTTAGCATAGTCAATCATAATACATCGATTCCAAGACATATTGACAGATTAGTAGGTAAGTGTTATATGCATTCTGTTGCAATGCACATACATGTCTACTAATCTTTTTATTAGAGAATGAAAAAAGGCTTGTATTGGGAAGAAATATTTTAAGAAAATGGGAGTATTTTATATATTAGTAGTTTCTCCATGATGGATGTACTTGATAAAATGCACTTTTTTTATTACAGTACCTCTTTTCTTTATTTTCTAATAATTGCGTGCTTGACTATTTTTTCTACTTGGTCTGTGTGATCCAAGTTCTTAGCTCCAGCATTTCCTAGACTCTGGAGCAAAATTATCATACTTTAAGTCACACATCATAGAGAGGGAACATAACTAATATCCAGGTGGCCAGTCAACGCGCCCTGCATTAGAAGCTTTGAACATACTCTAATCCACATGGCGTCGAATAAAATAAAAGTCGTCGACATTAATTATGCGTGCAAAATTAGGCCTTAGTTCCCCAAAAATTTTGCAAAATTTTTCAGATTCCCCGTCACATCGAATCTTTAGACGTATGCATGGAGTATTAAATATAGATAAAAATAAAAACTAATTGCACAGTTTGGTCGGAATTAACGAGACGAATCTTTTGAGCCTAGTTAGTCTATGATTGGACAATATTTGTCAAATACAAACGAAATTGCTACAGTGCTCATTTTGCCAAAAATTTTGGAACTAAACAAGGCCTTATACTCCCTCCGTTCACGAAAGAGTCAATTTCTAGAGTTGTCCTAAGTCAAACTTTTTAAACTTTGACCAAATTTCTAGAAAAAAATGCTAAGATTTATAGTATCAAATTAGTATCATTAGATTCATCATAGAATATATTTTCATATAATGTGTATTTTATATTATAGATGTTGTTACTCTTTTCGATAAAGTTAGTCAAACTTTAAAAAGTTTGACTGGCACGTATCCTAGGAATTGATTCTTTCAGGGACGGAGGGAGTATATATACAAAAAAAAGTTAGAGTATAAGAATAAAAAAATAAAGGTGATGACAGCAGGTTTACAATAAGGGAACATATCTGGTGCAAACCACAACCTTCGTGAAAACCGGTGCAAACCATGACCAAAAAGTCATCTACGTTTACCAAAAAAATCACACATGTAGATGATACGATGATACACAATCTTGTAAAATATCTTGTGCAAAATCGAATTTATTTGTGAGATATAAGAATAACAAATTTCTAACGAATCATGTGGACAACTTTCTGGCTTGAAATTTGTTATTTTTATATCTCACAGATGAAGTCGAGTTTGGACAAGATATTTTACAATATTGTGTATCATCATATCATCTACATGTGTAATATTTTACAATATTGTGTATCATCATATTTTACAATGTCGTGATTTGTACGAGTTTTCATAAAAATTGTGGTTTCCACCGGATATGTTCCCTTACAATAAAAATTACAGTGAGAATTTTAAATAAAGCTGATGACAACAGGTTTACAATGAGAACACAAAAACAAAACAAAAATATTATATTGAGAATTTAAAATAGTGCTGATGGACACCAGGTTTACAATGAGAAAACCAATAAAAAAGCTGATGAGAGTGGCAATGAGAACAAAAACAAAAAAAAAGCTGAAAACAAAACCAAAAAAAACTGATGAGAGTGGCAATGAGAACAAAAACAAAAACAAAAAGCTGAAAACAAAACCAAAAAAAGTTGATGAGAGTGGCAATGAGAACAAAAACAAAAAAAAGCTGAAAACAAAACCAAAAAAAAAAAGCTGATGAGTGGCAATGAGAACAAAAACAAAAACAAAAAGCTGAAAACAAAACCAAAAAAAATGCTGATGAGAGTGGGATTTGAACCCACGCCCTTTCGGACCAGAACCTTAATCTGGCGCCTTAGACCAACTCGGCCATCCCATCAGATGTGCCTAAGGTTCTATTATTTTATACATATTCAAATAAATAATAATCCCAAAGTCATACTTCCCTCGTGATTGAGCAGCAGTGTCCACCACAGGCCACCCGTATCGTGTGTGCGCATGCGCGGAAAAGCAACCTCACAACACACCAAAAACGCGATCGTCGCGGCATCATACGCCACGCCCAAATCTAAATCTAAGTCCCCCTTCTCCTCCTCCTCCTATATAAACCCTCCCAACAACACGTACGTAACAGCCCACACAGCATCAAGTCAAGCTCACCGTCACACGACGACGCACGCACGCACACAAGAATCATGGTGGCCACAGCAATGGCCGGCGGCAGTGCTCGCGCCAGCGCCGGCTCCTTCCTCTTGCTTCTCTTCGTCGCGCTGGCCTGCGGCGTCGCCGACCTCGCGTCCGCCGGCGCCACCGCCGGAGCGAGTGCCACTGTCGTTGCCTTCAGCGGCCGCGGCGGCGACTACGACTACGACGACGACAACGACAACAACAACAACAACGCGGCGGCGCTTCTGACGACGATGCCGCCGTCGACGTCGTACCCGACGGCCGAGCTGAACGGCTTCATGCAGTGCCTGATGGGCTGCTTCACGCAGGTGTTCGGGTGCTCGTTCGGGTGCATGGGCAAGCAGGGCGGCGACCTGCCGCTCTGCATCATCAGCTGCGACCAGAAGAGCATCGTCTGCATGGTCCGCTGCGCGCTCTCGCCGTCGCCGTCGCCGCCCAAGCCCTCGCCGCCGGGGCCCAAGCCGCCGTCGCCCAAGCCACCCAAGCCGCCCACGCCACCAAAGCCCGCGCCACCAGGCCCGCCCTACCCCGGCCCGCCCACGCCCAAGCCGCCCACGCCCGAGCCACCCAAAGCCCGCGCCAGCACCCGGCCCGCCCTACACCCCGCCCTACGCCATCGCCGGACGCAAGACCGCAACATCTGCCTAAATATGCCCACATGTGCTAGCTATCCACCGATCCATAGTACCAGTAAATATATACTCCATAAAATGAGCATAAATATATTTATTATAACCGTTAAGTTAAAAAAAAGATACTGATCTCATGCTATATAATTAACCCGGTCGATTCTACTGCCGCAATGTGCTACACTCTGTTAGTATGTTCAGGGTGAAGGCCAAATTATGTCAAATGAGTAGTATATATATGTACACAACATGATCAATGTATTTTGATCTTTCAATATGATGAATGTACTTTGCTCTCCTTATTCAAATGCAATGCTATTTGTAATTAAGTATGTAATGCAAGAATCAATACTATTTATTTATGCTGGAGGACAGAATATTTTCATATTCCTTCATCTAAAAAAAAAATTCTCCTATTATTCAACCGTGAATGCATCGCTTATTCGCTATCTCCGTCTCCCGGAACTTACACGTACAACTTCTCTAAAGAAGGTTAACTGCATAAACTCGGACCAATACATTTCTTCGATAACCTCTCCCAAATCCCACCTTAAAAAGATGAATCACTTCACATTCATCTGTGAAAGGAAATAGTATACAGGGAGCTGGAACCAAGCCATAATATATATAGTCACCATCCTTGCATCTCTGCAAATGCAACCTGCACCAGCAGCTCTCCAGATTATGATGGAATGAATTTGCCGTGACAATGTGGAGGACATCTGAAAGTTCAGAGGTGAAGCCGCTGAACTGCATGTGCAATGGTCAGGCTGGAGGAGTCCAGGCACTTCGGCACCAGGCCAGCAACATATATATGAACCTAACCTGCAAAACCTGTTGTTGTTTGTAGCCTCATTTAATTTGCTCCAACCACTTGCAAAAGTATGCACTACAGAGTAAACACAATGAGGAATCAGTGACACAAATTTACCAACTTCACACAAGAACACATGCATTTCATTCCTTTATGAGCATCTGTACAATTACAAGTTACAACCCGGTCCACAGAATCAGCATTAAGATTTCTGTGGCATGAAAACACTATAACACCCTCAGTCAATATATATCAACAGATTCTTTGCTGGAACTCCTCCACGGGAGAAGTTAGAAACTTATAGTAATAATACCATCAGCAGGGGAAACTAGTCTTGCAGTGAAGTTTTCCTGCTACCAAGGCTTCAGATCTCCAGCAGGTCCAGCAGTCCAGTTGAGGTGCTTCTCTCCTGGTTGCAAGTATACACTCTGCATGTGTGGCAACTTGCGAGCAAGGCCATTTAGGATCTGATGGAATGCATCCCTAGGTTGGGCTGGCTGTGGGAACAACATGGCCTTCTTCATAGATGGATTGGCCAGCAATCTTTGCTTCCGTAGAATATTTTCGATTGGAATGGAAGTGAGGATTGAATCTAGCTTTGGAACATCCTCTTCGTCAACAAAAACTCCAATGTCCTCCCATGGGATAGCATCAGCAAATGGTAGGACAATGTCATCAGCTATGATGACTGGAATGCAGCCGAAAACCACGGCCTCCACCAGCCTCGGGCTCCATGGTGCCCATCCCAGTGGGCACAAGCAGAAGACTGCGCGCTGCATATCTTCATAGTAAGTGACAGGGTGATCTGTGGAGATATCAAAGAGAGGATTGTTCTTGAAGTTCTCCCACAGTGATGCTCGGGCACCTCTGTTTAACATCTCAACAAACTGAGTAATTAGGATCCAGACATCATGTTTTGAGAGTATAGGATAGAAAATTCTACGCATATGGCATGTCCTTACCTCGCATAATACCCACCCTCAGGGTCATTACCATTGTCATAAAACAGTCCCCTGAAGTAAACAAAGATTGAACGGGGAGTGTCAGGGGGAACCAAGTGAGCCTGCATTTTCTGTGGAGGTGCATATGGCGGTATAATGATAGAACCCTCTTTCAGGCAGACATGGTTCTTCTGCCCAAATGTTTGGACCAATGTAGCACGGCGGAGCATTGGGAGAATTCCACGTTCGGTAGCTTTTTCTTCCTATAAATAAGATAGACGAAAATTGCAAATATAACTTCAGAGTTATGGCCGCTAAAGGCTGGAACATTCCTGGAAAGCGAAAACCTTGTATCTGATAAAATTCCACTTAATGGGGAACTGAAATAGTGGGCAGTGATGTCCTCACCTGATAGTGAAAGCATGCACCAAAATCATGTGGAACAACAAAGAAGTGATCAGCTCCATCAGTTCTGTTCCAGAAAGGCCACTTGTTTGAAATAAATTTGATTGCACTTCTCATCATCCTTGGGGACTTGAATGGAAGTGGAAGTCCAGCAGGAGTAAGATCACATGTAGTGTAAACCGGCGTGTAGAACCAATCAGCTTCTTCTGGGTTGAGTGTTCGCACCGCACTAGAGAGCAAGAACCGGTGCATGAATATCTCGGCAGCAAACATGTGATGGAGGCATCGTGGATCCTTGGTGACAATCCTCTTGTTGTACTTGCTTGGCAAGTCATAGATGAAAACCTTCAACCTTCCAATAGGATTGTCCTCTAGCACATCACCAGCACTTCCTGCATGTGAATGCTCTTGCCTAAGTAACAGCTAATGAACGGAGGAATATCCTCCATATAAACCAAGTACACAGAAAGCTGACGAATAAATTGTAAAGTAAGCCAATCATCATGACATCATGCAGCTATATTAAGACGAACATGGTAATTAGGTATATCTAGAATGTTAAAGAGGTGAAAAGGTAGCAACATAACATAGGTTTAGAAAGTCCAATTTCGACAAACCACTCGAGCATGATCGAATCATACCAAATTAATGATGTTGTGCATCTTTCTGCGATATGTTTCGCTTGGTCCTTGTCATCTCTTTTTGACAGATTCAGAATTTATGAGCTAACTGTCTGTCTCTGTCCTACAACTGCCTTTTAATTCTAGGCACATAATGGCACAGGCATCACTAGGCTTGGTTTATTGCAGCAGAAATTGTGAGTGGCATTACTCTGCAAGCAGTGCAGGCAGGTATGGTTGGCTTTGGCTAAACTACCAACAACCATCAACCGCGTAGCACTTGGAGGAGAAGCAAAAGGCTATTCTGATGGTAGCTCCGTATTTGTCACTAATGTTTTTTTCCCTTTTTTTACCGTGGAGATTATATGCCTCACAAAAATATACTAAGAATGATCCACAGACCAATTAAGGGGCAGTACAAAACTGGCGCCAACTTTGATCTTTTTTGTTTATTATATATAAGGAGGGGGCACAATGCTGTTGAAAGATCGAATTTTACATATGATTGCAGCTATCGCAACCGCATATCTGTAGTAATAAGGTATGCCGACTGCAAGGAAGCAAAGGAAAAGAACTGAATTCGAACAGCCAATTCAGAAAGTCCCAAAGCTCGCTGACGATTCCACCAGACAAAAGCTGAGCTATTCTACAACTAATAATCACAACCCACGACCAATCCATAAGATAAATGATTAAAAAAAATGTTCCTACGAGGAAATCGGGAGCACTAGGCAGAGCGAGAAGAGACTAGGGAGTCACCTGCGATGCGCTCGGTATTCCGACGAGCCACCCCGCCGGCCACCTCTGCTCCCGCGGCTGCGGAGACCAGCGGCGGCGTGAGGACGCAGGAGAGGGAAGCGACCGCGAGGAGGACGACCGCAGCGGGGCGCCACACCGCCCTCGCCCGCGTCATGGCGGCCACCACCTCCAAGAACCAACCCGGTGAAGAGATTCAGCCGCGAGATGGTGGGAGGTAAGAGAGAGATGCGCAGAATGATCAGCGATTCAGCGGCGAGTGAAAGAGAAGATAGAGATTGCCTTGGGATGGGAGAAGAACGAGCCAAACCCAAAAGAGGGGTTTGTTAGTTGCTTGTGACGACAAATTTGCCGAGAGGAGGGAAGGATTGGAAATGGATTGGTCGAATGGGTCATGGGAGGTTATGGAAGCAGGGGAAGCACCATTAAGCATTGATCAATCAGCAGATTTTGTATTTTGATTCTTGGTGTGGAAAAGGTAATAAAAACTATTTGGTACTATGGTAGGTGAGCACTTTGATTTTTGCTGTGTTTGTTTTCCGGTGGTTGGTCCTCGACTCCTAGGGCAAAAGGGTGTGTCATGGGCTTGCTCGGGAGGGCTCTTCCTCACTCAGTGAATGAGTTTCTGTAATAATAATAATAAAAAAAAAAAGGAGACAAAGAGGAGTCTCTGTAATTTGTCAATATGTCGAGCTATTACTAAAGCAATCGTTTTTCCAGTAACTCGCTAGACAGAGCTGCGCGCGCTTCCTTCTCTATTGGTTTCTTCAGAGATCATCAGTTTTCAGTTTGAAGAACAGACCGTGTTGCTCTCGCTTGTCTAGCACGGTTTTATTCGTTTGGCTGATAAGTTATGGTAGAAATATTAGCTGATTTGTTGAATAGCTGGTAAATTCGGCTAATAAATTCAAGTAAACAATTGATGAAGAAATAGAAATCACAAATGACAGGTGAATGCATGTATTGTCCCAACTAACCTGATCAACTACTTACTAATCAGGGTTAGGGAACCTACTCGATGCAGTCGTCGTGTCCTACTACTCTCCTGTCAGCGAGTGCCATCAAATCTGCTTCCAACCTGTACTTGGAAACACATTATTAATTGATTGTCGTAGCAAAGTCGCCCAACCAAGATCCAAAGAAAAAGGGGCGCACGCGAATGAGACGTGTCCCGCAATTGCGCAAATTGGCAGCTTCACTCTACCTTGGAGAAAAGATAGGTCCCCATCTGGAGTTCACTTGAACTCTTGCAGGAATTGTTGCTGTTTTTTCGTGAAACAAACAAAGAACACACTACGGAATTGTCGTGGTTTCGCTCTTGCAAAGCTTCGAAACCGACCCATCCTGTTACCCTCCTGCAGCAAATTGAGTCTCGACTCATCGAGCAAAAAATGGCGGTGCAGGATCCGGGATCTGTCAGTTGAGTCGAGGGTGGGCATGGGCACAGCGTTATGTACACGCGTAGTACGCACGTCCGGTCGTCCGGAGAGAGTATACACTACTTCATCCATCCCAAATTGTAAGTCATTTCAATAATCTTGGAGAGTCAAACTTTTCTAAGTTTAACCAAATTTATATTATAAAATAATTATTATTATTATAGTACTAACTAAGTATCGTTAGATTCTTTCTTAATTATATTTTCAATAATCTTGGAGAGTCAAACTTTTCTAAGTTTAACCAAATTTATATTATAAAATAATTATTATTATAGTACTAACTAAGTATCATTAAATTCTTTCTTAATTATATTTTTATAGTATACTCACTTTACGTTACAAATCTTAGTATTTTTCTCTAATTTTGGTCAAACGTGAAAATGTTTTGACTTTTCAAGTTGGAATGACTTACAATTTGGAATGGAGGGAGTACTTCTCTATTTCAATTTACGAGTCGTTTTCGATTTTCATGTACATCAATTTTACCATGTACTCCCGCTGTCTTGATATACTAGACGTTTTAGCCTTTAATAAAGTGCAACAGACATTAACTGCACCTAGATGGAGTATTTGGATGCATTGAATCCCCTGTAAATCTAGACACTTAAAAACAGTGCCAAAACAACCAATATTGTGGGACAGAGAGAGTACCTAGATATATAACCAAATTTATGATTAAAAGAGTCAAAGTGACTTTAGTTTAGAATAGAGGAAGGAGGTCCGGTACGGGGATCAAAGAGGCAATGAGCACCGTTAGAGCAAGATTAATAATACAACCACTTGCTGGTTGTAAAGTTCTTTGTAGCCTTCTTTCAGCCCACCCATACAATAATTAGCTATTTACTATTAATACATGACCTATTTATTTCTCTCACAAATTTTTTTTTGGTTCTTATGCCTAAGCTGTCTACTTCTTCTCTCTCCTTTCTTCTTTTCTCCACCTCAGTATTTAGCTGGCTTAGAGCAACTCCAACGGTTTTGCTATTCTTATTATGAAGACTTTTTAGAACTTGTATAGCAGAAAAATAGGCTCCAACAGATGTGCTATTTGGTTTTGTAAAATAGAAAGTTTGCTATTCCTTAATTTTCGTTGGCCATATATAGCCAACCACCGACACTAGCTATCTGATAGCAAGTCTGTTGTGGACCTCTTCTTTTTTTAAGAAATTTTCTATTTTACAAAATGGCTAAATATTAGAATTTGGCTACTAATTTTAGCCAAGCTCTTGGAGATGCTCTTACAACCCACTATAATACTTGCTGTTAGCCAGTCTTAATCTTGATTTCCTAGCACGAGTACAATTCACCGGTGGTCCATCAAATTGCTTAAAAATGTCATCCAGACCCGAGTCTCAAATGCATTTGGCTCTCTAAAGTTGTACTAATAGATCTCATCGTCAAGGGCCAAGTATATCTTTTTTCAATAATCTTTTTGAGATGTTTTAAATAAACAGATAACACTATGAATACATTTTTTTTTGACAATTAACACTGAATATTTTTTTTTTGAGAGGAACACTTTGAATACTTAGGCCTTGTTTAGTCCAGAAAAAATTCGAATTTGGCTACTGTAGCACTTTCGTTTTTATTTGACAAATGTTGTCCAATCATGAACTAACTAGGATTAAAAGATTTGTCTCGCGATTTACAGACAAACTGTGTAATTAGTTTTTGTTTTCGTCTATATTTAATGTTTCATGCATGTGCCGCAAGATTTGATGTGACGAAAAATTTTGAAAACTTTTTGGATTTCGGGGTAAACTAAACAAGGCCTTAGCAGGCGCTATTCAAGCCGTGCTAGCTGCCTGGCTGCAAAGGGGGCTTCGACTTCGAGGCAAAGCAATATGGAATTCTGCAGGTAGCAGGTCTTGGAGGCCCAATTGCTGCTGACTAGATCTCCTACAACTTTCTGGCCTCTTGATCCACCACCAAATAGGCAAACCACACAAAGCTCTGCTCAGTTCCTCCATATGGAAAAAGAAAAAACAGAATTATCTTAGGAGTCTAGTTTTCTTTCTCAAACTTTAAAATACCCTAAACTCTCAAAACTATTTAAATTACCTACTCCGGTACGTTATTTTTAAGATGGTTTCATTCTTTCTAGTTAGATAAAATTAGGTAAATATCTTGTAAAGTTTTCAAACCACTGAAAATATCTGAAAGCTTCTAAAATTTCTGAAAAAATTCCCCCAAAAAAATAGATTTTTGAACTCATAAAAATATCTTTAGAAGCTTCTCAAAACTGAGATCTAGCTCTAGGAAAAAATATATAGAAAAATCTTTAAAAAATCCCAAAACATTTTAATCAATTTCTAACTTGGTTTTGAAAACTTCCCACAACAAGCATGAATGCGTTGAACATTTATGCATGTTGCATTCATGCTTGATGCATCTCATATTTTGTTGTGTGAAGTTTTTAAAACACAATTAGATATCAATTATAATGATTATGGAATTCTACATTTTCCCCATTTTCTTTAAATATAATCATTCCCATTTCTAATATAAATACTTAATCTCTGGTGATTTATCGTTTTCACATAACAATATATCATGCCGGCTTAAAGGACACAACGTCCTTTTCTTCCAAGTAATGCAATACAAGAGTTACTGACAGACGAGATAAAAAAATTGGACTGTACCAGCTAAATGTGTTACATAAACAACCCTCTTGAGATCAGAAAAAAATAGAACAAACTTGACAACAATTAACAGTATCCTTTAAGTAGCAGCAGGTTATTCATTACTGTCAGGTGCTAGCAACAACACTGCACTCAGATAACAGTCCACCAAAGGTATACCCTAAACCAGGCAAGAGAAAAGGTAAAATTGTCGATCAAACACAAAACGACAGGGCCATAGGCAGCACTAACAGAAATCTCAGCCGATGAGAAGCTTGTTATCTTCCAAGAAGCTGTATGTCGGCACTTCCAGATTGAAGGGTGCCGGGCCCTTGCGGATCCTACCAGAGATGTCATAGTGTGAGCCGTGGCACGGGCAGAACCAGCCGCCAAAGTCTCCTGCATTGGGGAGCGGGATGCAGCCCAGGTGAGTGCAGACCCCAATGACGACCAGCCATTCAGGGTTCTTGACACGCTCTGCATCCTGCTCTGGGTGGCGGAGGGACGCAACATCAACACTGTTGGCCAACTTGATATCATCATCTGTCCTCCGCCTGATGAAGACTGGCTTGCCACGCCACTTCACAGTTACCGTGGTGCCAGGCTCAATGCTTGAGAGGTCAACTTCAAGTGAGGCAAGTGCGAGAACATCCTTACTTGCTGACATGCTCAGGACGAATTTCAAGATGAGAAGTCGCAGCAAAGATGCGTAAATGAACCTCCCACCACTCAGCACAAAGTAGGCAAATGCACGCTTGCTGGGGTCCCCAGGCGGGTAGCGCTCATGGTTAGACTCATCATACACGATTTTTCCACTAGGATTCTTCACAGCGGCCACAGTTGGTGGGAGCTCAGCTAAGCCCACATCCTGGTTCCTTGGAACAAGAGTTTCCGCTGAAAACCCTGCATGGGAGTCATTAGTTCACATCTTACCATTAGAACAATAAAATCAGTACCAGAAGAACAGTAGCACTATAATGTCAGAATAACATTAAAAAATAGCACGTGAAGACTGTTAATGGAGGACCAACAAGTCAGTGGGCCAGTTATTCATAGCAGCAGAGTAGACTAAAGCTGAAGCTTTTGCAAGTGTTACATTACAAAAAGGAGCCATTTTCATAGTTAATTTGACATTTTCTTGAGTCAAGTGTTAAACTTTTACTGTTGTTGATTCTGTATTCTTGTCACTGCTCACTAGCTACATGTTATACGGACTAACAGTTTTCAATTTCTTTTGTTTTGCATCTAGTCAATAAAGTATCCTATACACAGAGCAGCATGGCATGCTTCTCCCCATTCCGTTAGCATCCAAAGTATCATTTTTGCCAAAACTTAACAGTTATGTATTGACAAGCTTGTTCAACGATCAACATGTCATAACATAGATCAAAATTTCTGATCTGTGAAACCTATAACGTGAATGATCTGTGCATTGAGAAAATAGAATCATGAGTGCTCAACAAGTCAACTATACATCTGCCAACTAACAATTTATGAAATTGCTTTTGCAGTAAACCACAAGTTAGGATACCCAGAATCATTGTCTAGATCACACAACCAAAAGAAATGGGTTCATGTTGGACTATCAATTCCATTACACAGACCAAAAGATCTAAGCGTGTGAGAAAAAAGAACAGTTTCTAAGCTTAACAGGTTTTCAATGGTTAAAGATTTGTGCTGACTAGTGGAGAATCAAATAAAAGCAGACAAGAACCATCTCACATGCAGCAGTGTAGCAATGGGATAATTTGAAACAACACTCGCCAAATTTAAATGCACACTAGTTTAGCAACAAATCGGCCATGATAGCTGTAACAATGCAAGTAGATAATCCTACAAGATATATGAAAAAATAGTTAATTTACAGAAACTGATAACCATGAAAGCACATGTTTGCCTATATTTTGAGCATAATGGTACTTCTGGCCTTAAACTTCCACAGTTATTATTTTATAAAGACACAATCTAACATGACAATTAGATAACATTTGTACTCAATTGCCTTAGCAACTTCTTCAGACAAAATCAATCTGAAAAAGTTAGCTACAAATTAGACTGACCATTCCAGTAGAAGAAACTAAATAACTCAAGAACACATTAAAAGAACAGATTTTCTTCAATGATTTTTGAGATGTCAAGCAATACAGCCTCAACAGTTGCATTTGAGATTATCTTATAAAGCCAAATTAAGGTTGGAGTGGACTAATCACCAAGTCAATCAAGATACCATGAGAAAATAACTGTTGTTATTAATTGGACTCCACTATCACAACAATATGTTGTTTGCATGTCGATAATAGCACTAACAACGTCACTAGAGTTAGGACTAACTAGAGAACAACAATTATCTTGCAGAAACCAACTGCAAATTCTGGCACATGTTACAAGTCATGTTTCATAATTCAGATCAAGCACACCAAAAGCCATGTTCTTCCATTCCATATACCATCCAGTACCAACAGACATGACCGAAAACAGAAAATGAAACTGCTTCACGCTAAACGAACGAACCGCAACGATCGTAACCAGGGAGTTCCAAGGCGCGATCTAAGATTACATCAAGTATGCAGGCGGGGGATACACAGATCAGCGAGCACCCTGAGCACATAAGCAAACCGGACCCACACCGAGATCAGATACCGTGGATCGAACAGCCGCAGGCGGAACCCTAGGAGCAGGGCCACGATAGCATCCCGCCCGAATCTAGCCGTCAATCAACGGGAGAGCAGATCGGAGCGAGGATGAGAATAGCGACCGCAGCACATACCTCTGGCGGCGGCGAAGAAGGGAGAGTCGATGGCGAAACGCGCCCTGCGGTCGCGCGTGTCGTCGTCGTCGCGGCCGGGTAGCGTGCCGGCGAGAGGGCCCCGGGTGCCGGCGGCGGCGGTGGCGGGGCGCCAGGAGAGAGCGGACGAGAGGCGCCTGCCCGCGACCCTGAGCATGGTGGATCGAGAGGGGACGTGAGCTGGCTGCAGTCGCTCGCTTCTCGCCGGGTCCGGCCTCCGAGGATGGAATGCTCCGGTTTGGTGGGGGAGATGGATTCGGGGCCTCAGGCAGGGAGGAGACGCCGACGCGGAGGCAGGGGCAGCGTGCGTGCTGCTCACGAGGAAGGAAGAGGGAACACGGAAGATGCTGGCCCAGTAGTAGTTTCTGGGCCTTAAGTGTTCTGTGAGGTTTGGGCCTCTTCACAGGTACCGGAAGAACCGCCACGATCGCAGAGTTTATCTATAATTTACGAGACGAATCTTTTGAGCCTAGTTAGTCTATGATTGGACAATGTTTGTCAAATACAAACGAAAATGCTACCGTGCTCATTTTACAAACTTTTTTGCAACTAAACAAGGCCTAAAAAACTGCCTTTTGTAATTCTCACTTTTTGAGTTCCACTCAAAAAATCTCATTTTTTTGAGTAATCAGCTTTTTTAAACGTTTTATAAATATATAATAATATATTTGTATTATGATATGTAATAATATCATTATATTTATAGTGAGAAATATTTTCTTAACAAACATATTAGTATCTTTTAGATATGAAAATATATGTGGCTTCATCTCTTGTCAACAAGAGAATATACCGCTTATTAAAAAAAAGTCGAATCACACAAATGTTCCACTTAAAACTCAATCTATATCTCCTGTAAGCACCTCCTTAAGCCACATCATCATCCACTTCTGCTGTCGTATGCAAGTGTCCACTCACAAATGGTTTTAGTAGTGGATGCAGTTACCTACACATGACCATACACATATATTGCTAGCATTATTCTCTCACATATGTGACTTCCTCTCTTCCTCTTTGAAAACTGACTACTAATAATCAAGCTATATATAGATAACTCGATAGACTGTAGTAAGGATATATTTATATTCCTCCTTCATATCCTGTGGCAATGCGTGAAAAATCCTTCTAATTCTAACATTATGGGGCCATCTAGGTAAAAATAAATTCATTATCGTTGGCTCTAGAACATGATAAACTTGGAGAATGCATTCTTTATCAGCTTCGCCCCGTTGTACTTGTGCTCGTTGACGTATTGTCAAAAACAAATTTATTTACTGTAAGAGAGCATTTTCCATTCCAACTTGCCAACTTCTTTCAATCCTTTCTTCAATGACTTCCCAATCTACAAGTGTTAATTATATTTTCTGAGCTATAGTATTAATGTATAGCACCACGTTTCCGTCGAAGTAACAATGTAGCTAAAGAAACAGTGGATATATGGTAGATTTGGATCCATCAATCCATGACGCAGCCTTAAGCAAAGTTATAAATACGGTAGCGTGTGCATTTCAGAAGCACCAGAAAAGGAGATAAACGCATTTACCACGTGAACGACTAAGCATATGCATGCATATATTGAAGTTTGTATTTGACCGTGACATAAAAAACCATTACTGGCTAGAATCACTCCTCAATTAATTCCAATTTGAATGATACGGAGATTCCTCTTCTAATTTAAACAAGTTGGCACACTGTTGTTTGATTTTAATATACTCAATCTGTTTCTGAAAGCTGCAACTTTTAGAGTTGTTCTAAGTCAAACTTTTAAAACTTTAACCAAATTTTTAGAAAAAAAATGTTAAAATTTATAGTACCAGATTAATACTATTAGATTTATCATAGAATATATAATTTGGTGCCGCTTCTTGAAGATTTTTTTTTAAGATGGGCTCGTTTTCGTTGGAAGGTGATCTCGGATAATCGCTAGATTAATCTTTGGTTCACCTGTCTATTCCTGTGGTATTAACGTCAAATTGGGTCACACTTCAGCAAGGGCTAGCACACTGAAAGTCTTATATTTGGTTTTAACAATTGAGACAACTAGTGGACTAACATTTTGCTAAGTGTGTGATTAAGCTAGGTTAAGTTTGCACCGGTGGTGAGCAAGGCTTGGAGATGGATAAAGGGTGATCAATCCAATTGGAGCAAGCTCACACTTGGAAAAGAATAAAGAGAAAAATAAAACCTTATATCAAGGCAAAGGTATAAGAGGAGAGCTCAAAATAACAAACACGATTATCTAATGCCACTAGATGTTGATTTACATGCATTTGCATTACACCTAGTGACTATGTGAATAGCAAGCAAAAATGTCTTTGAAAATACTTTGGAAAAAATGCTAACTCAAGTGCTTAGATGTTTGGCAAAACATTTGAGAGTTGTCACACTTGCGAAGTGAGAGAAGAGAGATGTCGGTGTTTTGCACTCACCAGAGTTGTCTGGTGTGGCACCGGAGTGCCCACCAGAGCTATCACCTAGTATTTGACTAAGATTTTTTTTAGCAAAACGTGTTTCCTTTTGATGTGCACTAGTCGTGCATCACCAGAGGCGTCCGATGCAGCCCTAGCCGAACGTGGGTAATTCAAATGGACCACCAGAGCTCGCACTATACCAGAGAGCACTGAAATCAGGCGCATGGGAGATAAGACTCATCTGAGGTATATGTTATCTGTGTTCATCGGATGTGCACACCAGACCTCTGATAAAGACAACAACTAGTTTTCCAGTTGTTGGAAATTAGTCATTGGAGGCATCTGGTGTAGGTGTTCATGGCCACCGGAGAGGTCTGTGCACAGCTTGTGTGACAAGTGGGTAACGATTGGATTTTTTTAGTAGGCTTATAAATAGATTTTGTGGTCGGCTTTGGCAACTATCTTGAACCTACTAACACTTGTGTGCACCCTTTGAGAACTCAACAACACACTCCACTCACTTGTAGTCATTCAATTCACATTTGGGTGAGATTTGAAACCCTCTATTGCATTTGCATCATTGATTTGCATCTCGTAGCATTAGATAGGTGTGGTGACTGTTAGAGATCTTGTTACTCTTAGTGATTCCCATCACCTAGCAGGTTTGGAGTTGAAGAAACCATTGAGCGTCTATTGGTGATTGTTACTGGCTTCGATCAAGCTTTATAAGAGGCTCTTGTGCTCGTCCCCACGGGAGATCCCAAAGAATAGCTATAGTGAAATGCTCGTGGCTAATTGGAGTGCACCCTAGCGTGTATATGAAATAGTTTAGTATTATTAATTTACACCCCAAGAGTGTATTATATGTGTGTGTTCCTGTCATTGCCAAGAGTAACGATATAACTAATGAAACAGTGGAGAGATCTATGATGCGTATCAAGTTGCTTATATATATAATACGATAGCTATATTTTCAAAAAGCACCGGTAAAATAAGGAGATAAAGGCATTCACCAATAGTCATTAAATATTAATTCGAGTCATGAAAAAAGGAACCGTTGGATATATATATGCTAGCTGATAAGACCATGTTAGGCAGTTGTCAACTGAGCACATGCTTAAATAGTTAAATTCGACTCTTTTTATTTGACTGTGGCATGAGACTGGCCAGTATTTCAAACAGACAAGAAGTCACGAACCTCAAACTGACATCAAAATTAGGTACAATTAAAGGAGCTATAGTGAACATTTGCTAGAATATAATGGCTCCTCAACTGATTCCAATTCAAATGCTTTGGAGATTCCTCTTCTAATTTCAACAAGTTTGCACACAGTTGCTAGATTTTAAAATAATGTCTCGAACAAAATTCTAGAGAAGATAAGTGTTTTGATTCTCTAGTTTTCAGAAGAATCAAAGAAATGGTCGTGTTTGTGGCCAAAAAGAAAATGTTAGAGACTATCATGTTTTTCTCCGGAACAGGTTTCCATTTATTAACTCTGGACAGAAAACAGTCTATATATGTTGATTCCCTACCAAATGAGACCTTAAATCAAGAACCAAGCTTGGCACCATGGTCAGTAAGAGCATCTCTTGGAGATGCTCTGACTAAGGCAGGCTTGGCAAAATTAAATCAGTCAGGCGGAGCAGTGCCAGTCTCCTCCCCTACTCCGCTATCGTTGGCCTCGACGTGAGGCACCGACATGCTGGTCGAAGAAGACATAGACATCGATGCCGATGTCAGCATCGGCGGTCGGCCGAACGTTGAAGGCGGTGAGGCCCGGAGGAGTTGCCGCGTCGAGAAGTCCAGAATCTGCACCGACGACGACGATGCCTGTGACGACGACGACGGCGCCGCGAGATCACCGGTGCTGCTGGCCACGACGTTGCCGCTGTGAAGCAGTTGCGCGTACCGCATCAGGTCCGGGAACGGCACCGGAGACGACGGTGGCAATGGCAATAATGGGGGAGCTGATACTGGCGGCGGCGGCGGCTGGGGGATACCAGGGGAGACGAGGAAGGCGCCCTGGCCGGTGCGGCCCCGGACGCGCTCGGGGAAGTTGAGCTTGGCCTTGGCGCCCTTGAACCGGAGCGCGGCGTCGTCGTAGGCAGCCGCGGCGGCCTCCGCGGTGTCGAAGGTGCCCAGCCAGACGCGCGCCGCTTTGGCGGGGTCGCGGATCTCCGCCGCCCACTTGCCCCATGGCCGCCGCCGGACGCCACGGTAGTGACGCATCGTCGTCGTCGAGGTACCTGCGTATATAATTTATGCATCGATCGATATCATATATCACCGCGCTCTCACGTTACAACATGAATTTTTGCATTCTGATGCATGTCTCTGCTAGCTGGAACTTTTATTAGGCTTATAAATATATAATATGCTCAAACTAAACGGATTGAAAACGTAAGGAAATGTTTCTTGTAGTCTGCATCTGCTAGGACTGAAAAAAAAAGATAACGGAATTATCTATATCTTGTCTTGATGAATGATGAGTTTGGCAAATCAACCGTGCCAACTTATATTATCACGAAAGATCAAGCTTGAGCCTTTTTAGGGGAACTTTGCAAATTCCACAAAGCCCAGATCATCCAGGCACACTACACCGACTGAGATCTGGCGATCCGCACAATGCAATTCCGGGAGAAAATCAGGCTCAGGAGTAAGAAACTTTGGGTTGGTTGTTAATTAAAGTTGTACCACAGTACAGTGAATGAATTAGTATATGCATACATATGCATTTTTGCACGTTTTCATAGATTGGATTAGGGGGAAAAAAAAGTACCTTCTTCAACCTCCACGGCTGCTTGCCCGGCCGCGGAGGAACCACCCGCGGCAGCCCCCGCTTCCAGCGGAACCCGGTGATGAGGAGACCCACCAGTGGCCACCGGCGGCACGGCTGTGGCGTCCATGTCGCCGGGCTGAAGCGACGAGGAGGCGGAGGAGCGTGTGCCCACGTCGTAGTACGCCATGGTGCTGGAGCTGTAGTACACACCTTGCTGTTCGGCCTGCTCGTGGTACCATGCCGGTGCCGGCGCAGCAGCCTGAGCCAGGTAGCGGTGATGGTGACCAATACCCCCGCCGCCCCATCCGAGGTCTATCTGCTGCTGCCGCCGCTGGAAGTGGCGCTCTTGACTCGAGCTCGGCGCCGACGACGACGACGCCAGCGACTGCGACGCCGACGATTGATGAGCCGCCGCCTCCTCGCCGCCGTCGGACTGATCAGGCAGGGGTCGCTTGCTGCCATGCCGCCGATGATCCACCTTCGATCACGTACACGATGCCTTTTTCTGATCTTGGTATTGACCACCGCCACCACCTTGCGTATTTGACTGACCTAATCGGGGGAGCGAGGAGAGAGACTGATCGATGGCGCCTGTCACTGTGATTACGGTATGCTAGAGGTTTGCTTGCTTGCTTGCTTTGGGGAGGAGGAAGCAAAAAGCATCGACGCGTTGAAAAGGTCTTTCCCTTCTTGGGCCATCTTTTTTAAAAATATATATATATTTTAAATAATCAATCAATCTAATCAGACACGTCTATGAACATCTTTCCGTACTTCTTCCTCTGTTATACAATAGGGTCTTGTTTAGTTCACCGGAAATTAAAAAGTTTTTAAAATTCTCTGTCACATCAAATCTTTCGACACATACATGAAGTATTAAATATAAAATAAAATAAAAAATAATTGTATAGTTTAACTGTAAATCGCGAGACGAATCTTTTGATCCTAGTTAGTCCATAATTAGAAATATTTATCACAAACAAATGAAAGTGCTACAGTAGCGAAATCTAAAATCTTTTTGCATCTAAACAAGGCCCCGACTATTCATTTGCATGAATTTAAAATGTGCGTTTCTCGGAGAACAAGCATGATGTCTGACAAGCTTTGAATTTTGGTCTTCATATGCTAGAGGGTGAACAATACCATGTTGCATATATAATATATCCATGTGTCTGCTTTAATACTTGTTATTTGAAACTTTACGTTGGGCTAGGTCGTGTTGAAACCCATGTGATCTAACGTTATTCTAGTTTTAGGGGATGTTTGGTTGCTAGCCACAATCTACCATAACTAACTTTAGGCAAGTGTGGCAAGCCACAAAAATATGGTTAGCAAATTGGTTGCCACACTTTGTCATGCCTAAAGAAATCTTGCCACACTTTTTAACTCTATGACATGTGGAGCCCAAAAGAATCATGCCTAAGCTTAGTTGTGAACCAAACACTTGCCAACTTGGTCAAACTTACCTAAGGTAAAGTGTGGCAAATTGTGGCTAGCAACCAAACAGGTCTTTCATTTTTTTTATTTTATTAGTCTATATTTCGTATTCACATCTTTTTTTCTACATTATATTTAAAAAAGAGGATTCTGCAGTAATAATCGTTTCAACCTGCAACACAACAAAAATTGTTAGTGCGGTAGTGTGTGTGTGTATATATATATATATATATATATATATATATATATATATATATATATATATATATATAGTTCTTACAATTGATCAGTCAATATAGATATGCTATGAATAGCAAATTGTATAAATTGTAAATAATTTGTTGCCATGAAGTGTTACATAACTTAAAACAAACTTCTAGTGGTATTGATATGTGATTAGTCAAGGAAATTTTTTGTGGTTACTAAACTATAGAAATATATAATTATCCTGAGTTAAATACACCAATGACCCTCAAACTTGTAAAGGGTGTGTCACACTTATGTCCATGAACTTTGAAAATGCACTATTTCTATGTCCCTAAACTTCCAAGTGGTGCACCATGGGTTCGTAGCAGCCACATGAACATTTCTCACATGCCTTTTTACATTTAACTATTTTCTCCTCTTTTCTCATATGAATAGATCATTGTCTCCTTTTTCTCTCACGTGACCCCTAGCCCATCGAATGTCATGGCTGCCCTCACCTTGTTGTTGCTCGTCTACCTATTGTCGTTCCACCCCACCACTGGCAAACGCCTCAGGGCCTGTTTAGATTGGAGATGAAATTTTTTTGGGTGTCACATCGGATATGTCGGAAGAATGTCGAGAAAGGTTTTTAGAAACTAATAAAAAAACAAATTACATAGCTCGTCTGAAACTGCAAGACAAATCTATTAAACATAATTAATTTGTCATTAGCACATGTGGGTTACTGTAGCACTTATAGCTAATCATAGACTAGCTAGACTTAAAATATTCGTCTCGCGATTTTCAACCAAACTGTGTAATTAGTTTATTTTTTATTTACATTTAATATTCCATGCATGTGTCCAAAGATTCGATAGGATGAATGAAAAAATTTTAGGTGGGAAACTAAACAGGGCCTCATTCATCCATATAGCTAGCGCAGGAGCTTGTCACCGCCATTGAGGTGTGTGGAGAAGAGCGCGGCGACAAGTCGGTGATCAAAGGAGAGTGACTGCCGCACCCGTACTGCTGCTCCATCCCCTCGGCATGCCACATGCAACAAGATGCGGTCATACCCGCAACAACATGCATACGGCCAATGGTCACCGACTATTAGGCCATATATCATAGTGGGATATTAAATATACTGATATGACACAGTATTAATAAAAAGAGAGATGATAAGAGTTTTATGGGAGTAGAAAGAGTTTCACGTGAATGAAACTCTTCTACATTGTTTCTAAAATATGGACCTACCAAGAATGGCCATTAGACAAAAACAAAGATGTGATGACAACTACTGTCACAACTGATTACTCCTACGTGCGTGCGTGCATGCATAAAACAGTAGGTAGCTTCTCTTCATATGCGCCAGCAGCGCAGTAGCATGACGTCCTCTAGATACTGTAATACTTTGTGAATATATGTGATGGACATGTTGGTTTTGTCCTTTGAGTTGGCTGTGTTATATCTATTAATTGTTAATATTTGTTTTATCTGTGAATAACAGTTGGAAAAAAAACAGAATTAAAAAAAAGCTCTCTGGAGCATTTGCCGAGAGCTAAAGATTTGCCGAGAGCCGGGACTGCGCGGCTCTCGGCAAAGTTGCAACCTTTGCCGAGCGCCTAGAAGACAGGCTCTCGGCAAAGACTAGTAAAAAAAAATAGCGCAAACCTTTTTTTTATTTTTTTTAAAAGTCTTTACCGAGCTAGGCTCTCGGCAAACGTCGTCTTTGCCGAGTGCTGGACTCTTGGCAAACCTTAGTAAAAAATATTATTTCCAAACCAGCTCGGCTGCGCAATTCTTTTTTATTTTTTTTAAAAAATCTTTGCCGAGCGGCGCTCTCGGCAAAGGAGTTTGAATAGTTGTCAGAACTGACCGTTAACGGTCATTTTGCGTTACTAACGCTCACGTTTGTCGAGAGCTAAATAGTTTGCCGAGAAGTGGGCTCCATGTGCTCGGCAAACACTTTGCCGAGAGCATCTCTTGGCAAACTCTCATTTGCCGGTAGCTTGTTTGCCTGCGGTTCTTTGCTGAGAGCCGCTCTCGGCAAAACGTTTGCCGAGCGTGTTTGCCTTTTTGCTGAGCGCTCGGATCTCTCGGCAAAGGACTGGTATCCGGTAGTGTCTACAGTAGCAAGGTGAGGGGAGGCGCCTCGGCGTCTAGAGGCTGCAATCATCGTGGTAGAAGAGGGAAGCAAAAGGAGAAGAAAGGGTCTATATTCGTGAGAGGAGGAAAGATGAGCACTTAAACTTAGAAAACATGCACGCACGTAGGAGTAATCAGTTGTGACACACCTTTATGAGTTTAAGGTCTGCTGGACGTTGGTATATTTAACTCAATTAACTTTATGTAATTGTGCATGGGTCAAAGTATATATGGTTACTTTGAGTTCGCTTCTTTATCCTCACCTTAACATCCATCAAGACCTTAGCATTCGACCGGAGACTGTGCTGGCCCCTACAACGGCTGCCGGTCGGAGCTGCGGCACAATGCAAGGTCCATCTCGGTGGCTTTCGATGCAAACAACGCCTGTTGTTCACAAATTAAATGACGTACATGTACTAACGGCGGCGTCGGTAACTTAAGATTGAAGCGGCTGGAGCTTCTTCAAGTTTGTCATATATATATATATATATATATATATATATATATATATATATATATATATATATATATATATATATATATATAAGGGATGTCTCTCGGAATAGGGAAAGACCAGTCTCTCACAAACTTAATTGCTTGCACTCCCGATCGACCTTATCTCGCAGTATGATGGTCAAACGGATCACACTGACGTGTTATGCATGGCATTGTCCTAGCTTAACTCGAGTGCAATTGTCACGTGATAAGGACGCGCCTCCTGGATGACGATCGAGTTCTGGTCTGAGATGGCAGCAGCCACACAGAGAGAGAGAGAGAGAGAGAAAAAAAGAAACGATCTGATCTGACCAAATTAAAGGGGTCTCCGGTCCAAGTTGAATGGGCGGCGCAGCCCATAGCACCAACGCCGTACCTCCACCAGCAGCAGCCAGCAAATGGATGTATCCGTGCCCGCGCGCGCGCGCGTGTGTGCAACGTAGGCTTATAGTCAAAGATGCTGTGCCCAAATTCAACAAAGATAATGCACCAGCATGAGCATCCACAGACTGGCTTCGATCTTCCCTTCCTCATGCACAGCATCCGACGATGGTACCGTATCCCCTTTCTCATTTTTCTTTCAAACTGCATTGGATTGAGGCCTTCTTTAGTTCACAAAAATTTTCAAGATTTCCCGTCACATTAAAATCTTTAGTCGCATGCATAAAGCATTAAATATAGATGAAAATAAAAACTAATTATACAGTTTACCTGTAATTTGTGAGATGAATCTTTTGAGCCTAGTTACTCCGTGATTGGACAATGTTTGTCAAATAAAAACGAAAGTGCTACGGTAGCCAAAACCCAAAATTTTTGCCAACTAAACAAGGCCTGAGTCAATGGTTACTGTACTAGGCACTGGACGTGACAACTAGCTCCAACTTCAACGTCGTACCCTTTGATTTGAACTCCTCTCGAGTGCACTTCTAGAATTTAAAATCTATCCCAAAATAAGTATACCAGACAACCTAACTTTTGTTTTTTTTATTCCCCTCCCTAAATAATAATAATTGCATCTTTATATGGATATATTTGTAAGTTCTCACTAGTTTATCTAGCCATAGGCCAAAGCTGAACCCTAATAGCTAGGTTGTTTCTACCTCTTGGCGACCAAAATTTTGGCTCTTCTTTCTTCCCTTTTGCACCCACGATTCTTGTCTCTCCAGCAAGGCAGCAAGACCTAGCAATTAATGTCTCCATCCAAGTCTAGACGGGTTACGGCATAAGGCCAGTCTCAATAGTGAGTTTTATTTCCTAATTGTCAACATATAAAACATTGATATGAAATGAGGTTTTCTCACCGTGTAAAATTTCATTGCACGGTTTCATAGTTTATTTTACTATTTTTCCTCTCATCCCTGTCTTTTATCTCATCCATCTCTTCCCACATGAAGCTGAGCGACTCCTATGAAATGTCTAAGCTCCTCAACACGGGTTTCATCTTCGTTTCGTAGTGTTGGAAACGTCGCCCCACTCGTTTCGTGGCCATGAAATGAATTCTTTCTCTCTCATCCTCGTTTCATACAGCTGATGTGGCACCCTCTTAAATGTGCATAAAGCCTCCCATGAAATTCCATTGACTGACCTAAGGCTCTAGCTAGAGAAAAGATAATAAGATCCGAGAGAGAGATTGTGCAGTGGACGGTGGTGACAGCTTTGTTGGATGGAACATGACATGTTAGTGTGGGCTGTGGCTATGACCTTGAGAAGCACTTAAGCAGGACCACATCCGCTGGCACAAGCAGCCAAAGAGACACACACAAAGAGGGAGATCGATCGACGGTACCCGGAGCTTTATTGGCTTATTATTGCCATGTTTGTCCACATAAGATCTTTTGAAAGTTGCTCGTAGATACTCCTATCGTGTTACCACTGGGATTCTGGGAATAGTCTGTTCTGTTATCTCCAGATCGAGCGTATCGAAATGGAGATACGAGATTTCCTTCCACTGCCCGATTAGATTGTGCACTGAACCTCTGAACCAAATTAATTACTCTGCTGGGTCTTTCACCCAGATTACTCGTAGACATCGATCGATCTCCATCCGCCCTCCGACAGGTAGACACCAAATCGTTAACTCAAGAGTCGCTAGTCGAATGGGACTAGACATGCACTCCATCACCATGTCATCATTCGGGGGTGACCATGCCGCACTTCATAAAGCAGTATTTTTATCAGATAACAAATCAGCATCAGCTTTTTTTTTTTCAGCCAGCGGCAATATCTAACAATTTCTCCTCTGGAAACTGTCCGGCAACATTTGCTCAAAAAAAAAATGTCCGGGAACAGACACTGCCAATTTTGAGTTCAGACCACTGCAAGCCTCCTCCAGCCTCCATCAACTTAAACAGTCTCAACTGACATCTTAACCAACGCGCGGGTCGTACATATACATAATTAAAAGAAGAGAATACAAAAACGTATTGCACCCCGAAGCCTGAAATCTTCACTGAGATTGTCACATGGCTCATAATTAAAAGAAGAGAATACAAAAACGTATTGCACCCCGAAGCCTGAAATCTTCACTGAGATTGTCACATGGCTAACCACAAATTCTCTATATTCCGGTGTCTATATTATACAGGTCACAAGTCACCACCATATATATATATGTGAACTAAACAGCCATGCAGAATATTGTCCATGCTTGAAAAATTGAATGTGCAATGCCAAAATAGTTCCTATTCTAGCGTACCTAATAAGGATAATAAAGGCCCAAACCCTAAAATCACATATCTTACAAACAGGTAGAGAGAGTTCAGCCTAGGAATCCGACTCAAACCAGAATAAACCTTGGTAAAAGAAAAATGGCATGGAATTGAGGTCGAGGTCCTCATTTCTCTTCACAGGCAGCATTTTTTTTTATGCCAGCCTTTTTAAACAAGCTCAACTCACCAATTTGATGTTGACGTCTCCAGGAGGTCAATCTTTCACCTACACTTGACACGTCCATATTATCTATCTCACATCCATGACTTGAAACTTGCACCACTATGTAACGGAAAGGCCGAAAATGATATTCGAGGGCGCATCCTGCACTGATTGGAGGCATCATGTACTAACTAATTGTTTGAGTTTCCCTCGTCCTCATGTACGTCATGAATTGCCCTGGTATCTCAGCAAGAAGTGATTGAAGTGTAGATATCCCAGAGCCTGAAAATAAAGATGCACCAATTATAAGACCGCTTGTTCCAGTAAAGATGCAGAATGTGGGATTATATGAAAATAATATGTGTGGCTATATATGCAAACAGTTCCTGTTGGAGACTATCAAATATCGATTCAATACTCCACTTACATTTGGAATCAGAGGGAGTACTTTATATTACACTCGGATCATCTATTTTTCATCTTTTCAGGGAGGAAACTGAAAAAATAAAAGAGAGATTGAATTCTGTGCCATATGCATACCGTGCATATCCTTCATCGGAGCAAACTGTATCATATCCCTTGATGCAACCCTCCCGGTTGAGCTTTCCAGTTTCTCTCCTTTATTTGGATCTAGAAACTACACAACACAAAATTTAATATCAAACTATGTTGACACCATTTATCTTATGCTTAAACATCAGAAACCAAATCTTGTTACTATCACTCGATATATAAAGTACATGGTTGCTAATTCTATGAAACTGAGGAAGTAACAGCTAGAGAGAACTAGAACTGGAAAAAAAAATGAAACATTGAATCATTAACTTCTGTTCCTGGAGCTCCAATAGTTGCTGGGAACGAAATTTTTTATATCCCATGTTCCTACAGCGCTGCATCTATGCAGCCAATAACTATTTCTAAACATTTCAATTTTATATCCCAAGGAAAATACTAATAACAAATGAATTATAAAACTGTAACAACTATCTGGTCCTTACATTACCTCCATTTCCTTGAAATCAGCCCCTCCAACTCCAACAACAATGATGGATATAGGAAAATCTGATGCCTTTATGATGGCATCAATAGTCTCTTGAAAATCAGTCACCACGCCATCCTGGAAAATAGTTTGATGTCTAAGAAGAAAAACATGAACGCCATTTTTTGATGATGTGTTCAGTTATACATACAGTGACTATTAACAAAATGAAGTATTTCTGTTGATTGTCAGCAAGAGATTGGCTAGCTATCGCCATGGCAGTGCTTATCAACTGACCAAAGAGGGTGGGACCAGCCAATGATACATTACGAAGAGCACTGATATAAGCTGACATAATTCCTTGTATTCCATCAACCTGAGGAAGAGTGATAAGATCAGCTTATCAGTAAATAGCTCCAACGAGAATAAGAATCCTGCTGAACATGAAATGTGCTTTACTTTGTGTTCGAGAACTGTATTTTACTTTCACGAAATAAATATATTAGCCAATCTACTGTCGAAGTCAGTTTTTGAGAAGCAACATTTGATATTATTCTGAAGAAAACAAGCATTTGAATGTAGCAAAAAATTTATAATACCTCAGGTTGATAAGTGCTGCCATTCAAGTTGAAACAATGAGAACAAGGACCGTCAATAGGTCTTGCTCCAAAGCCCCAAGCGGGAAAACGCTTCGCTGGGTCATAATATTGTAGAACATCTCCAACTTCCAGTATTGCCTACCACGAAACAGCAATAGAAGAATTCAAAATCAGTATATGCTCACAACCACAGAAGGCCATCACTCATCAGAACACAAGAATAAATGGGTAATCAATCAGCAGCTCACCTTCTGATATACATTTGGCCGACCTGAGGGGTCAATATAATGCAAAGAATCTGGAAGCCGTGGATTTCCATTTGAAGCTAGAAAGGATAAACATCGACAATAACATATTATGATATTAAGCATGAGTTCATGAATCATGAGTTCATGACTAGAAGCAGTAATGCGGAAAGGACAAGTTGCACTACCATGTCTGTTGCATACCTGTGAAATCTACGCCTACCATAAAATTCAACTGGCACCCAACAGAAATATAATCTAGGAAAGTATGCCTGTTGCTCTCAACATATTTCTCTACATATAGCTGACTCTTCAATACCTGCATATCAGAATGAAAAACGATATACACAATGCAACAGTTGAAGACATTCCAAAGTAAAAAAAAATTACCTCCTTACTGTGACATTCATGAGCATTGCTGGCAGGAACAAAGAAATTTTCACCATTCTTCCTATGGTACATATTTTCCAATTCTGCGACTGACTTGACTATCTTGCTGTCGAATTACAAAGGGTATCTAATCAGAAAACAAATTGGAATTCAAGTATTAATGGCCCAGGCTCTAAGGCACCATGGAACATACTTATGAACAGACTAAAGTGGAAAAGTAGCGAATAGAAAACAGCTATATCAAGTGCAGGCAGTGAAATGAGTTAAATAGAGGACAATTACCCGACTAGGTCATGTTTCCCATTGCTACTGAAGTTAAAGCATTCTATAATTAGAGGGTTCTCCTGCAACACAATATAACCGTAACGACTAGATTAAAAAAATATATTTCATAGTTGGTGGTTACACAATCAAAGGCATGGTGTTGCCTAGGAGTGTCAGGGTTAAATATAGTCAGATAATATATGGTTTTAATAGCAAACATCAACAAAAGTACAAATGTAAAAAGGAAGAAGATAGTCTCATGCCTTACTTCCAATCTGTTGAAGATTCAGAATCACTGGCCTCCACCTAGGATTGAGATCATTCTTTCTTACTTCTGTCTTGCAAATTGGAACAGGCATTCCACTATCTGATATTCCAGATATTAGCAAGAAAGTATCCTGTCACAGCATGTTTAGAAATCAGAATGGTATGCAACACAAGCGAACAAGAAGGTAGGCTGTCAGAATGGTGAAATATGACACGAAAAATAAGATAGGCACAACAATCGCAAATATGTACCGAGGAAAAAGGAATGGAAGACCTAAGTATTAAAAACATAAGACTGTAAGCTTACACTCTTTGTTAGAAGATCCTTGATTTCAAGATCCGAACAGCGGAATATCATCTCCATTATTGCTTTTGAACCTGAACTTTCCTCAGCCTGAACAGTTAGCTCACCAAATTTATTAGGATTTGGCAAGTTATGTTCAGAGACACCAAGCTTCAGCGTCAGCAGTCTGTCCCGTTTGGTGATAACCTGCAAAAACAGTCTGTCTTCAACGAAGTAAAAATAGTATTAATCTAAAATTAGGATGGTCTTGAAACATTTTAACATTAAGAAATTCTGGAATCACAACAATCTTTCAGGTGATGCAACATGCAAGTACTGCCTTGCAGTTGTGAAATATGATGCTCACATCTAAGTTGCCTATGCATGTTACCTTAGGCCACTTGAGCACAAGCTACCAGTCATACTAAAGTTGTAAATGCAAGTAAATTGCATTAAGGGTCATGAGATTTGTGCTGTCATATAGGTTCAATTGGGTACATGCACTCCAAACTTGCACATCTAGGCCACTAAACAAATTGAGTCAACTAACGTCATTAGGCAGAGGGCTCTGATTGGTGCCAGTGCCACAACACATTGGCACAAACATGGTGCTTTGCAGAGAGGTTCGTTGAATTTTGCACTGAATCCCCATAAAATTGTATATACTGTCTAGATTTGTTCCCTCCCTGTACCAAAGTCTGAAGCTAACCACACAACCTTCATGGTATAATGGCCCCTAGATGGTCATGAATCAGAAGTTGAGAAACACATCTATCAACCATGTAGTGCAACAGAGAAGCTGCTGCCAAGAGCAACATATTTCATGTCCAGTGTCTTGTGCTATCGTCCAATAGTGGAACAAGAACAACTCTATTTTCTGTACCTAGTAAAAGAACTACAGGAGAAACAGCATGATGCAGCACCCAAAAGGACCAAGAACAAACAGCCTTGGTTAAAGCTACTACCTAATTCATCATATCCACTGTTATCATATCTCCACGTGAGTCGCTTTCTCTGTTTCAAAGGCATCGCTGTGTTCATCACACCCAGCTTGCCTTGGTTCACCTTGTCACCTTTGAAACCATGGCCGCTTTCAGCAAAGCCAAGGCCTTTGGAGCCTTATCTCAGCCTTACTTACAATGCCTTGGTGTTTGTGGGCTGTCTTCCCCCAGGGACAGTTACTTTTAATGACAACTTCAATTTTGAAGTCAATGGACTGGGGCAATTGTACTATGGATTATTGAGGATGAATTTTCCAATTTGCCCATTGGAAACATTGCCATTTGTTGTGAATGACATGTGGGCCCATCTTCACTGGCAAAATGGCAAAGCCAATTGTTTGAACTGGCAAGATTGCAAATGGCTCCTCATTGTAGGAGGCACTATGGGGACTTATGGAGCAGCTAAAGGGAAACCTGAGAGCATTGCCGATCAGTGGGGTCAACTGGCAAGAGAGTGGGAGTCAACAGTGTGATGGATTTTGGGCTGGTAGTTCAAGCAGGGGCGGAGTAAGGCCAGTGCTGTCAGGGGTGCAGCACCGCCTTTGCCTGTAAAATTCACCAGGGAAATATAAATGTAAAACCATTCCTAAGGGGGAAAATAAGCCTTAAAATTAAAATCTGATCCATTTTTAATCAATCTTACTTAGCACATCTTGTCTAGTCCAGCAAACCCTGTCCAGCTTTTCTGGCTCCACCACTGGGTGCAAGGGATTGAAATAGTGGAGTAAGGAGATAGGGCTTGAGAGTTGAGATAGCAAAATAGGAGATTAAGTACCTCATCTAGCAATATATTAACTGTGGGCCTGCTTTGCAATAAAAACAACAAACATGGATTGGGAATTCCGTGCCAGCGTGCCATTTAGCATGTTCGCAGGTACAAATCATCAGTCCATGCCTAGCTGGCCTGCTGATGACATCAGCAATTCAAACACCTTCAGTGGCTTAAATATGCAATTTATGATTTCAGTGACCTAATTGAACATGCACGAGCAGTTCAATGAAATGCAATCGAATTCCTATGATACATTCATGTTAGCCACCAAATCTGCTCTATGAAGCACGGATACTTCGTAAAACTCATCGGTATCAGATACCGTATCCAATACGGATACTCCGCAGAAACAGCCAGATATGTATCCAAGATGTATCAGAAATTAATTCGACTCCAAAAAAAACCCCAATATGCCTGGGACACCCCACCGGTACTTTGGGGGATACCTTAAAACCCTATTACCACTTGTTCACTCCGTATAGAAGTCCTCTGTTGGTCCCCTCTCATCGCCATCAGCACAGACATAGACACAGCTGCCAATGCCTCATACGTGGCAGACATGTTCCCTTGATGTCGCTCGCCATAGATTTGTAGAGCTGGTGCATTGCACATGCCGCTACCGCTCTCACCTCCGCCCAGCCACCTCCCATTCCCCACCTATGCCTCTTTCCTCTATGGAGCTCTGCACCGCCGTCACCTCGACCCAACAGCTCCCATTCCCCACCTGAACTTCTTCCCTCTGTGGAGCTGCGCCCGCCGCCGATGCCTCTCCGCCTCCGCCCGGACACCTCCCGTTACCTGCTTGTGCCTCTTCCCTCTTCCCTCTGGACCACATCACCCATTCCGCCTCCATGCGCGCTACCAGCGATTGCTGCTCCTTCCCTTTTTGTGTGGTCAGTCCACCTTCTCTCCTCAGTTTGGTCCTTCCTTTGTCCTTCTCACTTTTCTCAGTCTCCTAATGTGCTGATTTATAAGCTCCTCTGATTCTCCTTGGTTAAAAGTTACTTTTCTTTGGTGTGTGCGTGTGTGTGTGGGGGGGGGGGGGGGAGTTTTGTATATATATAGCGCTGTCGTATATATATATATATATATATATATATATATATATATATAGTACAGCAACGAAAGCCCCCACTACAAGATTTTATTAATAAAAAGAAAAGAAGTTGTACAAGAGACTATTCACGTTCTTGAACAACTGCAAGCTGAAATTGCTGCTGGCAGGTCAGTTCCTACAGATATTTCACTTCCGAAAGAGAGCAATGAGAAGTTTAGGAAGAGGAGGATGTTTTTAGCTATTGAATCTAGCTTCAATTAAGTCCATAGCTTACTTTTTTTGAACGGGAAATACAGAAGGGAAAGCCCCCAGTGTAGGATTTTATTAAACAAAAACAGAAACCTGTATAACAACCAACCAACCAGCCGGAGGGCTGAGGTAGCCACGGCGGGAAGGGAAGTGCAGGCCAAAAACCAGGGAGGCCTAAGAGGAAGATCTAAACAGAGGAGAAGTCCATAGCTTACTTGATGAACTGATAGCTGTTTTTATTTTTATTTTTTTTAATCAGCATATCCCTGTAGTTTTGGGAGAAATGAAGGGTATATTTGGTTGCTCTGCTGCCCCAGCCTGCATGACCGGAGCCGTATAAAGATGCCTGAGCAGTCTGTTTGGTTGCTTGTATGCGCTATCTAGCCTTCACGAGTGGATGCAATTCATGGGCGGATGCAGGATGAAGATTGCGGACCGTCTCACAGGACAGACAGGCAGCATCGGCTCATGCAGTCAACCAAAAATCATCTCAGCTTTCTTGCATCAGCTCATGCAACTTCACCAAACACATTCTTTTCTGAAATACGGTTCCACCAAGCCTGTGTCCGCGCATGCAGGATATACGATGCAATCCCAATCTGGCAACCAAACACACCCTAAGTATCAGAGTATCACCGTATAGCATACTAGTATCTGTATCCACGTACTCGGGCATCATAGATTTGATTGTGCAAGCAAACAAATAAAAATGGATGGAAGTTTGACTTCACAGGTTCAGCTTCAGAGCTTACCTGCTATTTATTGATCACTAAAAAACACCACATGACTCCACACAAGCCAAGTTGCACAGCAGGCAAACATGACAAATATTAGAATGCACATGCATTATGCACTGTCATAGTGCCTTCTAGTCACTTTACATTGTTCTTTCCCCTTTCCTTTTTTGTTAAACTATTTGAAGTTCTGTTCATATTAGGACAGAAAATTTATTCTTGCTAGAAATTAAATGAAGTATTTTAAAGTCTTCACCAAAGTCAATATAACCAGAAAAAAAAATTAATAATTCCATTAGCCAATACCTCTGACAAAAGACAGGTAGCCTCTCCAAGAAACTCTTGCTCCTCCAGCTTAAGCATCTGCATTGCAGAGCAGATTAGCATATGAATTGCAAAGCAGCTGCAAAAAATCAATACGAATGTATGCTTAATGGATCAAATCATGATTCAAATAGGCAGGAACTCCCAGTTCTGAAGCACAAGACCAAGAATATGCATTTGCTTCTTTTTTGTTTGGGAATTCTACATACAGTCACTTTTAATATATCTGTAGGTGTTCCGGAAATCTGTTCAATGAAAAAAATACTATTGACATTTTAAGATAAAAATAGGTGTGTATTATTCTACATATATTTGAGACAACTAAATACTTTTTAAGCACGAAACAAACCAAATTTAAATGTGGCATATGGTATAAAAGTATCAGTGAAAAATAAAAATAAAAATATCTGAATCTGATTCTACATAATTCCATTTTGAACCCAAGTAAAACAGTAAATACATAGATCACAAGGTCCTGAAGATTGAAAACATGCCAGCTTTTTTCAGCTTGGAACATGCCAATTAATAGTATCAAGCTTGCTTGACCATTAGCAATTAGCAGGCTCAGTGGCAAGTGACATACAGGTGTGCAGCATTTTTTAGTTGACCGCATAGGCCCCCAAATAGCACATCAGGCCTACCCTCTACTCCTTGATCCAATTTCTAGCGCTGCAACATGCAAGCCCAACCGTGCTTATGATAGGACTAGTGAACCACAGAATAAGTACAAGCTTGTTTATTTTTTGATATATGATGTAGAGTATATCCCTAAATTTTGTTCTTTTCATCTTTTGTATACATGTGCATCAATTGGTCAAGACGTCTAGTGTTCCAAGATCCAAGCCATGTCTTTTGCAAATTGGTCTAGAAATTATGAATCAGGTTACCAAAAGCTTTTCTAAGTTGAAGTTATTGAAGCCATACTTGCATTCTAAAATGAATCAACAAAGGATTAACGATTTGCACAATAGCGCTTGAGAGTGACATATTGGAGAAGATTGATTATGAGTATATGATTGAAGAGAATTTCATTTCAAAGAACACCAAAAGAATGTTGTTCAAGTACAGATTATGCAACCATTTGAATAGGTACAATTCTTAATATACCCCATTGCAATGTAATACATTATCATCCATATACTGTTTTATCGTTCTCTTTTGCTAGCCTCCTAGGCCCCATTTTATAGTTCAGCACTAGGCCCCGATTCATGCCAAGACGGCCCTGATCCAATGCAACCACTTTTATATCACAAACTTTTCATAAAGTTAGACTAATTGTGGGTCAAATATCACTTAATTTGAATCTTAAAATGTGTGCACGCCTGTACTTTGGGATAAGGGAGTACAAGAGAAGAAGTAATACAGAATTGCAACAGTAGTCACCTTTTCACTGACATCATGGAACTGCTGGTGGATGTCAAAGACCTGAAACCTGCAAGTAAAAATATCAGTTAAAGCAATAAGATAATTAAGAGGCAACACCCACTCTTGACGATTATATAAGATACAACATTGGAGAAGTTTAAAGTATTCATTGACAGAATCTTACACCAATGGCTGAAGAACCTCAAACTGGTACTGCGCACTGATTTTGGTCGTCCAAAATGGGTTCAATGAATTTAAAATGACTTCACTACGCCCAATTTCTTCAAGTGCCCCATCTCTCCTTTTGGAATACACAACCACCATGGGATTACTCTGAGGTAAAAGAGAAAGCAATTAACAAAGGGAGGCAACATAAGAACTCGATAAATATTCAGAGGTAACTTGGATGCAGAGAGAAAGGTAGCTGCAGCTATTTTCCTTGAAGCAGTGAGCAAGGAAAGGTGCTAGAAAGGAAACAAAATCCAAGGATGGCAGCGGATTGGGTTCAGGGAGGATATCCACGGGTTTCGGTTTCGGTGTCTGGTTTTCGCCCATGGATTTTCAGGTTCGGGTACCCGAAATACAGCGGGTTTGGGGCAGATCCTTATTTTCACCCGTGGAGCTCCATCAGGGCCCCAAAAGATTCAGCCCACTAGAAGCCCAACTAGTAACCCTAAGTATATATGCCTGAAATCCCTCAGCCCTCGACCCTCATTCGCACCCTGGTGCCCTGCAGTTGCATGGTGGCCGCATGCCCGCACCCACTCAAAGCCCCGACGGGTGACCTTGCCAGTCTGCGACCTTGCCGGCCTCCCTGCACCCCGTTCGCGACCTTCCCCGCATCCGCCAGCTGCCGGCATCTGGCTTCTGACGCCGCCGGGTGCACGCAGCCTGTGGGGACTAGGGAGGCGAGCACACGGCGAATCCAGCAGGCTAGCAGTCCGCGACCTCGCCGACCTTCCCCGCACACAGCCTGTTCAAGTTCTGTCATTTGTTTGGACTGTATTATGTGAACTGTACCTGTACTGAACTTGTAGCGATGCTTTTTTTAAACAATCTCAAGTGTCGTGTATGACAGTATCATGTTCTGGACTATCAACTATGTTCTGGCTAGCTGCTAGTACTTCAATGTTTTGTAACATCTATCAAGCTCAGTATGACAGTATCATCTATCATGTTTTGTAGTGTTGTCTTTGCTGATTAATTGTAATATATTCTCGGGTTTCAGTTAATCCGTCGGATTCCAGGGATCCGTGAGTTTCAGTTTTGGCGATGGATTTTCACCCGAATCGGTGTTCGGGGGTGGTTTCGGGTTTTAAGTTCGGGTTTCAGTTTTGGGTGACCAGAGACTCCACCCGATCCGAACCTGCCCCGTTGCCATCCAACACAAAGTGTCAGTTCAATGACGTATTTCGAATTTCAATTTCAATAAAGGCCTTGGAAACATGATGAAATTGGAGCTTGAGAAGGAGGGTACATGTGAGGAGGAAGCTATAGAAGATGGGAGCAGAAAAAGGGAAGACTTTGGTAGTAACTAGTTGTGTGTATGGTAGAACAAGTGAGGAAGTGAGTGTATAGGACATGGCACCCGCCTGTGACTGCGAGTGTGTCTAGCTTTGTGGTGAGAAGAAAAAGAGGGAAGGAAAAAGAGAAAAAGGAAGGGTTTAACTTCTCTAGAGTGTGTTTAGAGCCTGCGGGTTTGTAAGGGTTTTCCCCCTTTTTTCTTAACATAATGATACACAACTCTAAGAATATGCCACAAAATTTGGTGATATTGATAAAATGGTAAATGGTAAAGTATCATCTGAAACACGAGCTAGCTTCTCAAGTTTCTATTATAAGTTTACTGGGACATAATCAAATGCTAATCAAACAGAATTAAATCGTGCATAGAGTCCTTAAAAATAAATGACTTCATCATAAGAATGTTCTTGCCAGTACTAACCTATATCTATGTAGCATATTAAGGTGCCGTTTGGATGATCCGGGATTCTAAAAATCTGGATTATCTAGCATGAAGGTGATTCTGAGATTTTGAAAATTTGTGTGATAAGACTTTGAGAATTTGCCTTACTATCTCCCCCATTTGGATGACGTACAGATTTTTTTTATCAGAATCCCAATAACATATTCAAATGGTGTTACGTTACAGTAGCGGATTAACATTGTACACTATGAGATAAGTCTATTGTTTCTGTTATAATTAGCCTGCTACTTCCCTTTTATGCTTTGCAGTCTTAGAAATTAATAATGCTCAACTAAACACTTTAGGCTTTTAAACCAAAAAGATGATCCAACATGCACTAACAAATCCATTCAATAGTGACATGACAGATCAGTATATATAGATTCCAGTGAAGATACAAAGCAGAATTTAACACAATAAGTAGTCCTTTTCCTTGTCTTTTTGAAGGAGATGCAAGGAAATGAACAATAGCAAGAGGTGCAACAAGGAGTATACCTTGGGAAAATATTCTTGATCGCCCAAATTTGATGCTGAGAGAGATAACTGCAACATGTTATACTGGCAGAATCAAAATACTACACAACTAAACAAGCCCGATCAATTTCAGAAACTAAAATTCTACTACTACAAATAACAGATAACGCAACAGAATCAAAGTAACACATGACATAAAATCACATATATGACCACAGTCCTCACATGGAGCAAATTGGAGTAGCAAACCTTTAGGAATCAGTACCAAATAACACTAAAACAGCAATATGAAATGCCCAGGTACCCAAATCAAATAATTCCAAGTAAGTATACCCCGGAACATAGCATTAGTGAAGAACTTGCTATGGTCATACTGCTTAATTACAGCTTAAAGCCTGCTACTCACAAAATCAAATCAATAGAGATATCATAAGACATATGACTCAACCATCATAATCACCTTCAATCACAGCTCAATGGCAACACAAAAGCCACTGACCAGAATCAGCAGAATTGTTGGAAAAGCACCAAACCAGTGGCCAGCAAGGTCAAATCAGCCTAGTGCCCAATCATCACAGCATATATGTCCTGCCTCCCATGCACTTCTAGTTCTAGCAATTAAATTTTGCCCCACAATAAATGGACTTAACCACCTAGCACTATTTCAAAAGTGCAACTATTGTATGTTGTGAAAACTTTTGACAGGGGTACCAATGTCATTTCATAAAAACACTAATCTTCAAAGAATCTTAGAAGCCCATTTATAGCAGGACGGAGGGAATAACGTAGTAACATGAATACATGACAGTGTCCTATCCCAGCCTAAGCCCACCGGTCATTTTCCCGCGCTGCCACTTTTAGATCGCGTGAACGAAATGGTAACACATCGAATCCTCACAGAAAGGGTAATCCGCAGCCTAAAAAGCGTGACGGGGGGACCAGATAGCTAGTAGTATAAACCGAAGATACTAAGAATTCCATCGCTCCAATCACAAACCAACTAGTCCCCGCTGCCCCGGTGTGTCCTCCGCGAACGCCACAAAACGACAGCACCGATCCGCAAACAAGCAAACGGACAACACGCGGCGGGAGCGAGCCGTCGCCAGCGCCGGGCGCAATGCCGGTGGCCCGAGCTGCTGGCTGCTGGCGCCCGCGCCGCGTACCACTGACCCAACGCTGCAGATAGGTAGAACCTTGAGGGTGCTGGGGGGAGGCTCCGTACCTCGATCTGCGTGGACGCGCCGGCGCCACGGGAGCGGAGGAAGCGGTCGGCCGCGGCGGAGGCTGCGGAGGCGGCTTTGGCGGCGGCGGCGGCGCCGACGTGGTGAGCGCCGGCGTGGCTCACCTCGTCGGAGCAGCAGTTCCCCATAGCCGGAGGGACCGTCAGCCGCTCGCCGGCGAGGCGGGTGAGATCTCAGATATCGGATGGGAGCGAGCGCGTGGGGATGGGAGTTGCCGCAAGTAGCCAGAGGAGAGCCAGCAAAGAGCAGCAGCAAGTGGGGATGGGAGTCGTAGAGACGACATGGAGACTTGGACCCAGGAGCACAGTGCGCGCAGAAAGGCGGAAACAGGGTGGGGGCCGGCACAGGGAAACGTGGCGGAATTTACGGCTTTGTCCCTGGACGGCAGGAGTGAGGTTTGACTCTGGCCTTGTCTTTTGCTCGACGTAACGTAAAGAGTAAAATTAGTTCACTCTAACCTTTGCACTATTATGTTTTATTTTAATATCATATTTATTTGGTATCATAAATATTAATATTTTATTTATATATATTGTTGAACTTAAAGTTAATATGCACTTCAAATACAAAACGGATACATAGTTGAAGATAAAGAGGTAAATAATCTCTAAGTTTAAAATTGTATATATATTTAGATATGTAAAGTTACAAAGTCACTTTATTAATACCTAAAATTATATTATTTATAGTAAAGTATGTCGTGTATGCAGAGCCGTACTTCTGCAGTTATGTCACTTTATGATGATGATTGTGGTAGAGTTATCATGTCAGTCTTAATGTATAGTTTCAATGTATAGTTATCAAGACTATAAATTAGGTAACCGAGTCACATGAGTTTCATGGGATGAAACTCTTCTCTTATCTGATGAAACTCCTTTATTTAATAACTCTATCAAGTCAGCAATTTTGCTTATGTGGCATCCTATTTAATGTGCATAACACTCTTATGAAACATGCATTGAGACTAGCCTCATCTTAGGCTTTCTGTCTACTATTGGTTCTAGTGCCCTTATTAATAGACGGTTTGTTGTTACTTGAGATACTTGACACCTAGTGTGACCTTGAGAATGGAGAAGCGCAGCTCGAGGGGTGGCCCTCCCAAAGAGACAGTAGGGAGAGAGCATGTAGGCTCTACCTGTCAGGTGCACTGTGCACAGTTTGCAGCCATGCAAATGGTTTTCGTGAATAAATAAAGTATAATTTGAATCTAATGTCAAACTTATTAATATCATTTTTCATTGGGATGAAACATTTTGGTACCAACAACATCATTGTATTGTCATAATATTAATAAATAGAATATTATAGTTAACAATAACACAAACAATACCTAATATGAAGTAGCATTTATACATCATAAGTTCATAACTTTAATAAGCTGGTAAAGTCGACTATATGACTATGTTAGATGGGCAAAAGAGCCCATACATGTACTTGAGGGATGTGCGGTGGATTAAGCTAAAGACATCGGCTTCCTTTTTCATTCAAAGGGGGGAAACTAAGGAAAAGAATAAAACTTTCATGTATGACCTTACCCATTGCATGTGGCTCCACGCGTATGCAGGCATAGGTGTTAGTGGTTCCCAAAGGAGTATGTGATACAAGAAAGTCTACAAGCATTGAGGTGGTGCTACCAATATTGATGGAGTCGTAAAATGCCTTGAATTATTAGTGGAGTCCCAAAATGCCTTGAATTGACCATAATTGGTCAGAATTGTGTTACTACAAGATTCGTCTCATGTTGTGCCGGTCTCTGTGGCAGTACGAGGCATTTTGGTTGTTCTGGTTGTGAGCTTCTAGGCCTCTTGGGTAAGTGATTTTAGTGGTTAATGACAACTTTGTTTGTGTGACTATCATGTGTGTTCTGGAGAAACATGTTTTATGTTGGGTCACAAAACATGAAGATGAAAATGTCCTCACATGATGATGACAAAAGAAACTAATGACAAGCTAGCATGTGTGGCTAACATATGGTCTCAAGAATTAAGTGTAACATTAAGCCACAATGCGTAAAGGTGAAGACAACCTCAAGAGTTAATGACAATACAATCAAGAACTCAAGATTGAAGATGAATATCAATCAAGAGTCAAACAAAATAGTAGAGGACAAGGGCATAGATCTAAAAAGAGAGTGAAGTATTGCAAGTGAGGACTGACAATTGAAGACCTTTCAAGAGTTAGGCATATCGTCAATAATTATATGAATGTGAGAAGCTCGACCAAATTTTTTAGTGTGCATGATGGTGCATTCTTGGTAAACAAATGGTCTAGGGAGCTTGGGTATATAGCAAGGAACAAAAAAGTCAAATTTCATTTCAATAGAGTTCGTATGGGAAAAAAATAGAAATGAAACTAGACGCCATGAGAAAATTGAACTCATCCAACAATTGAAAAATTGGGTGTATAATTTTGTACTTAAATCATATGGCTCAATTTAAACAACACTAAAAAAATAACCTACTCTATCAAAATGTGCACTTAAGGTTTTCCTAGTGTGCTCTAACTTATCCTTCACTAATAATGAGTTTTGCAACCTAGAGTCAACCCTATTAATTAGCCTAGCTAAATCTAATCTAGGAAGGTAAATATCACACAAGTAAAGTGCAGAAGCTACAAACATGAGAAGTAAAGAGCTAAGGATAGAGAGGGCAAACATCTAGACACATGATGATGTATCTCATGGTATCGGCTGCCAAGTCGCAACCCCTACTCCGCAGTAAAGTTCTGCTACTAATTACCAAGTCTCTTTTGGTCACAGTGTTAAATTCTACATGTAAGGCCTCTACCAACCAAAGGCTAGTATGCGAGTGAAAGGACCTTGTTTGGTTTTGGTAATTGAGTGACAACTTAGGTGGACTAATAGTGTTTATGTGAGATACATCGGAGATTAGTCCACAGGTGATTATGTGATGATGGAGGAGCTCATTGCATATGAGACATGACATGGAGTCATATGACTAAGGTGGAGATGATCAAGATGAGGCTTGGCTCGATGGACCGGTTGCAAGAGTGAAGGGCAAGTCGAGGGCTTTAAAGCGAGGGACCGCGTGTGACGGTGAAGCTTGAGCAAGACTTGGCGCCGATAGACCAAGGCAACGGTGAAGAGCAAGTGAGGTCAAGATCGATGAACCAATACGGTCACGTGATGATATGAAGTGGGCCATATCATTTGGTGATTGGTTGGTGCATGTGTTGCATCAACATCGGAGGAGATGGAATAGAATGCACATGGCAAAGGTATAACCTAGGGCATTTCTATTTCACCGGTCATAGGTGTGTAGAGAAGTTTTATGACTGAATGTAGGATAGATGGTCGTACTATCAAAAGGGGCAAACTTGTTTGCATATCGGCCATCTAGTGCCACTTAGTGATCTAACTTTGCGTACGTGTTAGGATCGAGTGGCGTGGCAAGTTGAGAGGCTAACTCCTTTGGGAAAATATTTGTAAAATGTTAACACACATGCACATTGGTGGTGGACACTTATTGGTGTTAGCACATTTGCAAAGGAGGAGGAGTTCGTAGGGTAGAGAGGGGTTTGAGTTTCTCTCTCCCTCCCGCCAAGCTTGCTCGGCGAGATTCGACGCTTTTGAGAAAATTAAGTGCATATTTTCTATTGCGCCGGTGGAAAGTTTAGAAAAGTCACGAGAGTGTCACCGGATGCTGGCCTCGGAGGCATCGGACGCTGAGCCTGCGCGTCCGGTGTATTGTTAGTTTCTGGTGCGAGTGAGCAGTGCGCTTTGGACGCACGCATCGGACGCAGGGCGGACACTGTTCGTGCGTCCGGTGGTGCATGATGTCAGCAATAAGTTTTGTGAGTGTTTCTAACATAGAGCATCGGATGCCCAGGAGAGCGTGTGGTGGTTGCGTCCGGTGCCCCCGCGTGTTTTGCACCCTCTCTGCGTACGGATTCGGTGTGCACCAGACGCGTCCGGTATGGACCAGCAGAGAGTCCGGTGCTACTGCTTCAGGGGCATGCAAGTGTTAGCCGTTAGCGACAATGGTCGAGTTCAAATGGCTAGTGACACGTGGCTGTCGTCTGAGCACTGGATGCTAGGTTCGAGCGTCTGGTGGTTCCCTACAGCGCGTTCGGTGCCCACGACTTTTGCCCAGTGAAGGGGCAACGACTATTTCAGCTCTTGGGGCTATAAACAGCAGTATTGGCTAGCTTTGGCTGGTGGTTGAGCACACTAAGGCCTTGGTGGATTGTGTGGTGGTGCTTGGAAGCCCTCTAACTCACATATGCTTGATAGTGATCATCCGATTGTGTGAGTGAGCGATTCTAGTGCGTTGCAGTGAGAGATTGCATCAAGTGGCACTAGGTGTTCATGTTGCAAGCTGGTGGTGCTTGTTACTCTTGGAGGTTACCACCTCCTAGATGGCTTGGTGGCTTGTGACTCTGTCGAAGCACGCAAGAAGATTGTGCGGTGCTCCGGAGAAGAGATTGTGAGGGGTATGGTGCTCACCCCGTGAGGATCACGAAGAGCAACTCTAGTAGAGCGAGACATGAAGGGCGACAAGTGGTCTGGCTGGGTCAAGTGCTAGAGCTTGTGGTAAGCACTCCATGTGGGAGAGTGTGCCTTGCAGGTCACCACTAGCAAGAGGACTGACGGCAACCTTGGAGCTTATCTCAATGGGGACGTAGCTTGATGGCAACCAAGTGAACCTTGGGAGAAAATCATCGTGTCAACATTGTTCTTCCTGATGGTTTGCAAGTCCCTAACACAAGCTTGTATTTACATTCTTATACTTGTGCTTGTGTAATTGCTCCTGTAATAGTTAGCTTGTGTAGCTAGAAATAGTTCCCCTTGCGTGACTAATTTGGTTTGTGTAACCTTTTTAGTCACATTGCTTAGTTTGTGTAGCTAAGTAATTTGCGCTCTCTAATTTGGCATTGGTTGCCTTGTTATTGAGCATTACTAGTGATCTTAGGAGCTTTGTACTTTAATTTACTAGTTGTGTAGGAGCTCCTCGGTTTGTAAAGTACCAGTGGCATAGGTTTGTGTGACCTTGCTCCTAGAATTGGTTAGGTGAGCTCTTGCTAAGGTAGCATCTTGTTTGCTTGTGTTAGGATCTTTTACAAGGTGCTAGAGAACTTAGATAAAAGGGTGCAGTCTTGGTTAGACTGATAGTTTTAATTCCGCATTTGTTTCGGTTAACTGGCGCCATAAAGTTTTAGAAAGGACTATTCACCCCCTCTAGTTCGCCATCTCGGCCCTTCAGCGAGTCACATAGTCTCACTAGTCACTACTACCACGCGTAGAGATGTCAATGGACCCTGTTCCTTATTTCCTAGTGGGGAATTCCACTATTGGGGATGAGGATGAGACAACTTTACCTCCACGGTATCTTAATAAGGAGAAATTGCCCCCATCGAGGATGGCAAAAAGGGGATGGGAAACCCATCTTCGTTCTTTCCACGTAGCCCCTATGTACATAGCTAGTGTACAAGTCCAAACTTCCAAGAATGTCCCCATTGTGACCACACGACTCTTCCATTCTCCTTGAGTTGTGTTCACTACATAGTTTCTCCACATAGGGGGGTCTCCTTGTCCCCCACACTAACATGACTTCATTCCACACAAGTATGTAGGGTTGTCAGCTTGAAGCTCACCATGCCTTCTACAAGAGGCTCACAATGACTTCAAGTGATCCAGATCACCAATTTACAAGGGCAACACAACCCAATTGTCGACGAAAGCTGGTCGGCAGTCTACCTTGGGGTATACCCACGGTAGTAGTTTATCGGTAGACGGTGCGCAAGCTACGAACTTGATGGTGACGCAAGACACAGACAAGGTTTTTATCCAGGTTCGGCCGCCGTGTGGGCGTAATACCTACGTCCTGCGTCTGATTGTATTGGATTGTGTTGAGAGAATAATCGTGTCTGACTTGTCCTCTAGGGGACCCCTGCCCCTTCTTATATATCGTGAAGGGACAGAGTTACAAGTAAACTATCCTATTTAGTACAATATCTTGTAGTCTTGTGGTGCACGCCGACCAGTCGTGCGCCGCACGTCTTCATCCTGTGGGCCGAGCCACCTCTGATGGTGCGGCCCATATAGGACTATGAGGGTATAGGGGTTTATACCCCCACACCAATCACTCAAAGCTCTCAAGTTCTAAACCCTAAACCTCTCATAAGGATGCACTATAGCATTTATCCTAACCTTTGATGGGATTTAAATCACTTAAGAGGGTAAATTGATTGTAGAAATATTTGCTCTAGTCTGTAACAGTCTTAGGGCACCCTAGCACACTCAAACCTCAAACAAGTAAAGCAAACTCATATATATTTATAGCCATATCACCCTTAACTAGTACTTGAAAAAGTTTGCTACAAAAGTGTAAACACTAGATGATCCATTGCCTTCAAAATATTCATTGTCGGATCATGCAATGCTATTAGTCATTGAACTAGTCGCAATTTTCCAACCACCGAGTGGCCCGATATTATTGTCTTTTTTCTTCAGTTGGACCGTCCAGTGCATTCGGTTTTTCCTGGCTATTAGTCATTGAACTAGCCGCAATTTTCCAACCACCGAGTGGCCCGATATTATTGTCTTTTTTCTTCAATTGGACTGTCTAGTGCACTCAATCTTTCCTGGCCACCTTATATCTTATATGCATAAGATGATCTACTATTGTGTGCATCCGTTGGGTCATCCAACGCACACCATTGCACAAATGTCACATAGTGTCCAAGCCTCTGGTCACTGGTAGCCTTCTTACTTCACCTCACCGAGTGCTTTAGCACATATTCTGGTGTGGAATATTCCCTTGGATGTTTCTATTCTTCAATTGTTAGATGCTTCATTTTTCTTCTAGACGGATTATCCATCATATGTACTTCAACAATGCCTTTGCACGGGGTCTCGCTAGACCTCACGCATGGTTATACCACATGTTTGTTTCATTAGTCACTAGATAATCTGATGAGTGCATCTTGTGCGTACTAAGTCCTTTTTACTTTGTTTTATTGCCGGTCTTTGGTGTTATTTCTATTCTTGCATCACCAGGACCTGTTATGCATGTGTAACGGTTGAACAAGGGAGATTTTTATGGAGATATCTGTTGCCTTGACGATCAAGTGAGCAAAGGACTTTAGTGGTAGATGATGATGTGGACTCTAGCGCCAGATGATGATGCCTGCTTGTGGGCAACGTAGTAGATGAAGTAGTCTATGATGGATTATGTGCAATACAAACCGCTTAGGGTTGGTGTCTGTTATTTCTAGGAAATGCAATTGATGAGTATGTCCATGGTGAGAGATTAGACACCAAATTGCTTGTGTATGCCATTGACGAAAGAAGACATTACAAAAAATATGAAAACGATAATTAGCTAATGCAATTGCTTGTTTCCTTGTTGTACGTTGGACATATTGCTTGTTTCGTTCTTGTTGTGAGGACAAATATGGAAGGAGATTTCCAGGTCAGCTTGCTTGTTTCCTTATTGCGATGAGAAGATGAGAAGAGACTTGGTGCCATGTAGACCATTGTACGTACTTGTTTGAAATAATATTGGGTCACATAAGTTACGTCATGCAAGTTGCAAGGAAACAAAAAATATGGGAATCATCCATGGGTATAATTTTTTGTTGAAAAAATGTAGGAGGGGAGGCGAGCACTAGAATGAATGATAGGAACATGTAGTTGGTTTAGATCCAAAATATTTTTGGATTTTGATACTGTAATACTTTTGTTTGTATTTAGCAATTATTGTCCAACCATAGACTAACTAGGCTCAAAAGATTCGTCTCGTAAATTATAAACAAACTGTAAAATTAGTTATTTTTATCTATATTTAATGTTTTATGCATATGCCGCAAGATTCGATGTGATAAAGAATATTGAAAAGTTTTTAGATTTTGAGGTGAACTAAACAAAGCCTAAGTTATCGTAGCTTTGCTATATAGTCATGACTCAAATGACAATTTTGATTTCATTCATACCAATTAGTACTTGTAGGTAGGGGTGGAGCGTGGCACCAAAATAGAGGGCATTTCCGGTTACTACGCGGGCCTTGAGAATACTACTAGGGTACATAAGGCATAGCCTATTTAGTAATATCTCTTCAACATTACATCTATGGACTCTGATGTCTGCTCATCTTCTTCAACAGTCTAATAACAACAACCATCACACATACGCAACAGCTCAGCTCAATGGAATTGCACATATCAAGGGGTGTGAGCCTAGTTTCGCCTCTAATAGGCTTCGCCTCTGCTTATAGCGACTATATTGGTATTGTGGTGCAGTGGCTTCGCTTTTTTCTTCTAAGCTACGCTTATACTCCCTCCGTCCCAAATTAACTGTTGTTTTTAGTTTTTGTGCCGCAAGTTTGACTCGATTTGTATAAAGTACGTACAATATTTGTATCTCGAAATAGATTTGTTAAAAAAACTAGATGCAAAGATCTTTTTAATAATACTATGTGACATAATATTAATATGTTTTAATATAATTAGTTAAAATTATTTTTGGGAAATGAGAACAATAATTATTTTGGGCCCGAGGAAGTACATGTTAAGATCATGATAAAATTGTCTAGTTTGAAAACCAGGGTTTGATTATTCAGCCAAAAACCATTGCATCATCAAAGCTTCTTTGTAATATATGAATATAGCAAAGAAAAAAAAAGGTCACGTACACTACAATTCAGCCCAAACATCTCGTATGCCAACAAGCACAAGACTATCCGACGAGCAATTACCAACCTATCGTTTATCCAAAAAAAAACAAGAAAACCCATCAAAAATCAAAAATCAAAAACCATAAACCCCCCTGTCTCATCTCCCCCTCCACCAAGGTCCCAAGTCCCCCAACATTTTTCATAAATAGCCTCTCCCATCCTTCCATATCTAACAACGACACCCTCGGAGCTTTTCTCCTCCGCCCCCTCGTGTTCTCTCAGAATTCGCGAATCAATCCCCGCCGATCCCCTTCCCATCAGGGAGGCTTTTCCCGCCAGGATGGCCTCCGGTCCAGGAAGGGCCCGAGGCGGCATCCGAATCCAAGAACCGGGCGATAGGCACCGCGATGAGTCCAACGCCGGCGCCGCCGCCGCCGCTGCGGAGGCGCTTCCAACCGCTCCGCCCTCCGACGGTTCCCAAGAACGGTCCCATGGTCCCTCGCGAGCCCAAGGCGGGAGCCCCTCTGCTGCCGCCGCCGCACGGAAGGGGAAGGGGGTCTTGGCTCCATCCCCGCTGCCTTCCCCGACGCGCTCCGAGGGCACCAACTCCCCGGCATCGTCCGACATCGTCCTCGACAAGGGAGCCGGAGAGTCGAGCTCCGCCAACACGCTACCGGACGGCGACAGGAGGTTGGGGGTGTCGTGGAAGAAGCCACTAGTGGTGGCGACGATGGAGGTGCCGAAGGTGACAAGGCCTATGGATGTGAAGTCGGGGCTCGACAACTTGTCGCTGGAGCAGCAATGGGCCCTGGCGGAGGACATGGAAATGCAACAGTGGCAACTGGTAAGGTTTCTTGGATCTTTGGACCGCATTCTTGAGTCGAAACTGCTTTCTTGTGATTTGGGAGTTGGATTCCTATCGTTCTTGTGTGTTATCGGGGACGATTTAGGGTACTGGAAGCAAGAAATTGTGCGGCATCCTACTGCAGATGCAGAATCCGTGGGGAAATTTTGTCTTTCTGTTTTTCGAGTACTAACAACGATCTTGCAGCAGTTTAAGTGCTTGCATCTTATCTTGACTGTGATAGCATGTTTTACAATTTACTGTTGAATTTGAATAAATATTGGGATCATGTTTTGATGAGCGATTCCTTTCTTATTTTTGTATGTTGGCGATGGCTGCTCCCTTGTCTGAATATTTGGCTTTGATTTTAATTCTCTGTAGGCGCAGCAGAGGAAATCTCTCTGGAGCAAATTCAAAGGTGGCATGGCAAACGTGGTATGTCCTGAATATTCCTTTGTTCCGTACTTGTGATTGGTGGATAGTGTGGGCATTCTTGTGCCAACTTTTGTCTTGACATGTTGCATTGCGATCTTTGTGCTTTTATTTGCTCATATAAGATCTTGAGATGACTAAGAGGGTGTTTAGTTCAAAAAAATGCAAAATGCCAACTACTTTGGAACGATGGAATGCAAAATGTCAAAATTTTTAGGGTTATGTTTAGTTCCATCCAAAATGCAGAATTTATTGCCCTCATGAGGGTCTCTTGAGGCTCTTTTGGGTTTTTGTGGCCTCTTGAGGCCAAAATCCAAAATGGAGAGGAACCACATTTTTGCCAAAAAATTTTGCATGGTGTTTAGTTTCAATATGCAAAATGATGGACCAAAAGTAAAACCCAGATTTTTTGGAATGGTAGGGGAACTAAACACCCCCTAAGTGTAAGTATGGCAACAAATTTTGTTAAAAAATGGTGTAGCATGGCATCCAAGAGACCAAGACTAGAGATGAAAGTATTGGAAAATGTTACGGAAACTCAGTTATTGGCAAATGTTACGGAAACTCAGTTTCTGTTTTGCCTAGATTAGATGGTTCTGGGTCACTTATAAGTCAAGAAATCCTGAAGCCAAATGTGCAGGGTTTAGCATTGATGGATTGCGAGAAATTGACAAGGTAATAGGAGATGTTACTATATCATTGGCAAGAAAGACAATACATAGGTCCTTTGATATTTCTGTATTATTGTTTTTAACAAGTTCCATTATCTTTTCCATTGTTTCCTTGTATATTTGATCTTGGTGTTAATTCATTGGTGCTAATTCTTGCAAAAAATGTGAATTTTAACCCATTTTCTGTGGAATAGCTTTTGGAGAGGATAGGAAGGCAAATGTACAACTCCAATCCAGATTCTACAGTAATCGTACCCCATGTGAATCATCAGGTTTGAATCCATATACTATTTATGTGCCTTCTCTAATTGATACAATCAGATTGTGATGGGACCTTATCAGCCTTAATTTCTTATTTCACTGAATAACAACCACTCAATATCAGCTGAGATATAAGTGGTATAATCATTTTCTTAAAATGTCCTCTTAATGAAAAACGGGTGATGGCCCTATCGCGATTTTTTTTTCTTAGAATGTGGAAACCTGAAAAGCATAACTAACATACCAATCCATTTTTTTAGTTCTGCTGCTCTCTGGTTAAGATCATTGTGGTTTGAATTCCTTTGTGCTTGTGTTTCGCGCAGACAATTCCTACGACCGGGATCATTGAGCATTACAACCTCATCGAAATGGCTGCTGGACGAGGAGAAATATTTCATTCAAATGCACTGAACCTTCGTCGTGCCTATTCTGAATTTAGGCCAGTGCATGGAGATGGAGAGTGTTTCTACAGGAGCTTCATATTTTCCTACTTCGTAAGTGTCCCTCCCTTTTCCTTAGAACAAGCTTCATGTTTAGGGGGTTAACACCCTAGTTTATGCAACTGTAAAACAGGAGCAAGTTCTCGATAGGCAGGATACACACGAGGAACACCGTCTTCTTGCTGCTGTTAAAGGAGTGGCCAGGCATCATGCACGGCTTGGGTGGACCTCTGAATTTTCCTCGAGATACAAAGTAAGCTCACACCTTATCCACATTTGGCATTTTTGAGATAAACATGCTTGAGGGATGATTTTCTTCAAGTTACATCAAGTTGCAATCTGGATCTGGCATCTCACTGTTCTTTTTCTTTTACCATTTGCAGGATATGCACATTGTTTCACATTAGTGGCATATTGGCATGCCATCACAATTTTACCTCTTGACATGGATTCAATTTTTTTTTCGAGAACATGTGTGGCATGTATTTCATTAAGTAGAAAAGGATAGTTCAAGTACAACCCACGGTAATTCAAAGATTACCGAAAACAACAAACACAACTTGAAATTACAGTTATAGTAATACATGTTGAAATAAGATCACTTTCATATAACAGCACTGATGGGTAATATTTACAGTTATAGTAATAAATAACTCATGCTTCTACTTCCACGAGATAATGCACCCAAAGCTGCTTTGTGTGGTCATCTGATTCAATCACAAATGTTTTCTTTCATGCTTCTCTATTAAAACATTTTTCTTAAGTATTTATCTTGTAATCTGTGCTCTGACTGAAGGTTCTCAGACAAGTGTTATTCTGATCATACTTGTTCATACCTTTGTTATAAATGGTCAGTATTTTGTAAGCTATTGCAGTATATAGTAATGATCTGATTCTTTCAGGCATTTAAGGCACTGATAAAGAAAGTAATGAGATGGAAAAGACACAACAGATGGAAGAATGTACCAACAACCGACAGGTTTCTGATATATTTGATTCTCTGTTATTCCATTGAAGTGTTGCTGGCAATGCATTTTCAGAATTTTATTGAACATGTGTCATTTTCCAGCTACAGCAAACAGAAACTTCTCAAGTTCTTCAGCTGTTATGGCAGGACAGACGACAGTAAGTGAAACACCTCTCTTGAACCAAGCATTCCTTCCTCCACTTCGTCCTAATACATTGTTCCAATACATTTTGTTGGGCAGTTTTTGCTTTCCTCAGATTGGTAGCAGCTATCTGGATATGTTCGCACAGTGAAGAGTTTGAACCACTTATACCTGAGCTGAATGAATATGGCACTCTCAGAGAAGTAAGTACCTCTGTCGCTTTCCCTTGGACCCTTTCATTATTTAGTTCTGAACTGCCAATAATACACCCGTTCTAGAAAATCTGACACTCATTCTACCTGCACTTCTCTCTTTAAAAACAGTGGTGCCTTCATGAAGTTATCAGGTATAAGGTTTTCACAGATCATGTTCAGATGACAGCATTAGTCACCGCGCTTGGGGTGCCGCTGCGAGTGGAGTACCTCTTACAAGGAGATGGTCAAGACCTCTACACTCCCCAGAAGGATTCCCAAGACGATATGCCAAGAAGTACATGTTGGCCTGGTCATCGTCATCAACTACCCCATGCTCATGTAGTCCCCCATGTGACCGTGCTCTACACAAACATTCACTATGACATCATTTACCCCCACCGTCGAGATGGTGCTGTCTGTAGTCAGCAGACTGAGCAGGTACAGCGGCCAACTGCTGAGAGTTCAGGTCAACAAATTGCCCAGAGAGATAGCTGCAGTGGTGGGAGTTCAAGTCAACAAATTGCCCAGAGAGATAGCTGCAGTGGTGAGATTTCAAGTCAAAATATTGCCCAGAAGGAGATCTCCACTGGTGAGAATCCAGATCAACATGCAGGGCTAAAGTTAACTTCTACTGGTGCCCATGAGTATGATGAGCATAAGAGCATTGCTGAGTGAAGTGGATAGAGAATTAGGCATACACTGACGAGATAGATAATATTTTGGACTTTTTTTCTTACGTTGGTACAAACTGCTGGTGCAAATTGGATGATTAGTTGGTCAGTTAGTCTGATATGTTGATTCATTTGCAAATTGTTATCAAATCTCTGAAATATCCTCATAATACTTTGGTGTATATAGAAGGAAAATCATTCTTGTGCATTCTCTTACGGTTATTCTTTCTGACGAGCTTGCATTTTCTATCTCATTTGTAATCTTTTTTTTTTTCTATATTCTTTAGCTATCAGCCTATGATGTCATCTGCCCGAACTTGTATGGCAACCTCAGAATCTTCAGATGTCGTTTGGCCTGATGTGACGATAACAGAACACAAATATTATATGAACCTTTATGGTTCTGATGAGAGATACTTGCCTTGCATGAATTTGTTGGTGTAGTATTCATTCGTATATGATCATTGCGAAACAAAGTAACTAGCAAGTCCCGCCCATGTTGCTCTGCATCCAGGCCGTTGCAGCTTCAACCAGGGGAAGTGGGAGAGGGGGGATGGCTTGTTAAGTTAAGAAAATTTTCAACTGAAAAATTGAAATTCAATCTATGTCTTGATAAATTTGTACTGCTGCCCCCCTAATAAAGGAAAATTTGTGTTTCTAGCTGTTCCTTGGTCTCAACCTCAGGCTATGTTCAGCTATTCATTTTATGCAGCTTGCACTAGCTTTGCTATGCTGTGTACCGTATGGGTTTCATCATGTGTGGAACTTGCTTTAGAGTACTGCATGCAGCTAACCATTCTAAAAACCAATTTGGTGCATGACTAACCTTTGGAGATCGCAAGTGATAGTATAACAGATACGGTATAGTAGGCTTTACTGCTGGGCTGTAGTCTGCAGATGTCAAGATAGTCGATGCCTAATTACTGCTGTATCAACCCCAGTCGTTCCTTGAACCTGGCAATCGATGCAAATCATCTTAACCTGCAATACGCACTAGCTTTTGATGAGGTTTACGTATCATTATCCCTTTGTTGTTTCATTGATTGGTGGCACTAGATCCTAAGTGTCAATCTTCAGGACGACAGCGCGAGCTTAGCTGAAAGTATTGTTTGATGATTTGTTGTGAGAGAAAAACACTGCTGAATGGCTGGCGGATTCGGCAGATAAGCTCAAGCAACAGGAGTAAGAACATGCCGCTTCAGCACGGGAAACCATTGTCGTGCCGAACATGCTGTGGAGTTACATGTGTTTCTAAATAGTGCAACGTGCCATCCTTGAAACACGACTCCGAAGAAAGTTTAGAAAGGATAAAGGCCAGTGCAGCTAGTAAATCAAAGTAGTGATTTTAGTCATGGTATCATGGGAATGGGACAAAGGCCACATGAAATTTGAACAAAGGCACTAAGGTTTACTCCCCACACAGCTTGAAGAATTTATGCACTTATGGATCCTCCTACAATAAGGTCATTTGCTGCAAGACATTGATGATGCCATATTGCCATTAGATGGCGGGATAGCAAATGGGGAGCATTTCAGATGGTAGGATCACAAATCTTAGGATATAACTACTACGCCATACCATACTGAGTACAATTGTAAAATCATAGATTCTACTTAACAAATTAGACGTTTGGGTAACATGAACCAGGTGAAAACTTGTGCCTCCTTTGTCCCTATCACCATAGAACAAGGCAATTCTAACCATATCCACCACATATATGATGTTAAAAATAACAAGAGAAAACTTTGCTGCAGCTTTGGTATGTTAAATGACAATACAATTAAGAGACTATAACATGTTTTGATGATATATGATCATGTGTTTACTCCCATGATGATTTATGTATATGGACTTGTGAGAAGAAAATGCCATTCAAATGAGATAAGTCATCCAAAAAGATTCAATGTTTAGGTGACAAACAAAGTTTTAAGTTTGTCTCACATGAATGGCTTGTCCATCAAATAAGGAGCATTGACATTTAGGTTTCAAATTTGGTCAAATGATTATTAGTCTAACAAGATGTGTTATAAATAATCAAATGACAAGTATAGAGTTAGTGTCAGAGGGCTAGGTAGGACCTCCGCCATACCTTGTTTTTTCATCATCTTCTCCTCTTTTATATCTTAGTTTTTTCTAGTGTTCTTTTCCTATGTCTTTACTATTAATCGAGCCATGGAGCTCTATTGGTATAGTTCTGCCACACCTCACTTTATATCCATCCCCTACCACTATATAGAGTTGAAAAGAGAGAAGAGACACCATACGTATATCCTTGGCCTCATTAGTTGGAAGCTCATTTACAAGATGGTTTATATCACCTAGCAAATGAATGAAGATTGCATCTTATGCGTAATCATCATTCTTGATGATTTGCATAAACTGGATACAGGAAAAATGGCTTTCAAGTTGAATGTTGTTGATGATACAAAATAGGGTGAATGATTAAATCATGGTTGTCTTTAGGGTACAAAGCAAAGGTAAAGGTCAAATAATGGCTTGAGGACCGAGGAACCAAGGCTAGGTGCAGAAGCAAGTACATGTGTTAACTCCAAGGAACTAATCAAGCCATGATGAGCCATGCAATGTGAAGTAGCAAGTATTGTTGAATCATATGTTGTGGTGACTTATATGGATGAAAAGTGAAGTCTTGATCACATGGTTTGGAAGTCATTAGTTCAAGGGAGATTTTCTCACTTGCATGCGATGTTGAAAGCCCGAGGTTGAGATTGAATAAGTGGTGGCATTAGTTTGACATATAGAAGCTCTAGACACGAATTATTGTATATATTTGATTGATCATAGGTATGTGTTACTTAAGAGTGGTGCAACATTGGTCAAAATACAAGGTGTAAAGTTCTCAAGGAAAACTTGGTGAAAAGCCAATAGAAACACTAACATATAGTATTTTGTGAGTGTGCTGGCTCAGAGGAAATCGTTTTGGTCGATTTGTCCAACTAGGATTCTAATGAGGATTTAACTACTTATGATATCTATCCTTGGCAGATCCATATATTGAGGTAGTTGATGACAAAGACTTCATACAAAGTTCCACAATTTCAGATCTCAACTTGCTAGTTAGAGAAAAAAATGCAATGTTGGTTTTAGCATCCTTTTTCTAACAACTAGTTTATGGGAAATAGGTATTTGCACTCATCCTCTCCTGCCTGCGCTTGATACTAGTGTTTTTTTGCATCCTCTAGCAGTTAGAAAGCCATTAGAGCTCTCCACATCCTCCCTTTTGTTGTATTTGTGTGGTTTAAGTGAGATCAACCTTAACTCATGGAGTGTTGTGAGAAATTTGTTAGGGCTATCATGCTCTGGGAAGAAAAAAAAGATCTAGCAGTGGCGAAGCATGACACAAAAGTAAGGGGGCCGATTTATATCGATGATGCCAAGACAAGTCAATAACGAGGCAAGATGCTCCACCTCCATGATGGCATGCTTATGCCTAAAACCAACATTCCTAGTTGTCTTTACTTGCTTGGCTCAATACAACTCTACTAAACTGTTAGCTTAGTTTAGTTATAGCCCATTTGCTTGTGATCCTCAAACACTTTCATATAAAAGCTTCAAACCATCGTAGTCTTTTTCTTCACATGCCTTGTACTCTTGCTTTTTGTTTTCTATTGTCTCGTAGCAGCGCTAGCTAGATGATAACTAGTGATCAAAAATAAGGTGATCAAGACTATTGTGGAGGAAAGGGAGTGGTGTCTAGGTTGGCCACCACTATGCTCTGCCGCTGGTTCAAGCTAGTGAATCGAGTGAGAAGTGGTTTTAAAGAGACTCGGCCTTATCTTGGCCCTTGGGTCACTTTGGGCTTCCTTGATGAAGAAGCTTGCTGGTTCACTTTGGTGAAGCTAAAAAACTTTGGGGTACAAATCTTGCATCTCCAATTTGGTTCACATCATATTCACATTTATATCTAATAATTATGTTTTCGCTTTGTCCTAGGTAGCTTCTTGTTTGTGAGTGTAGTGGCATAAACTTGCAAATGAACATCTATAAAAGCATTTAGAAATCAAAAGGGGGTTGTTAAACTTTATTTGCATATTCATTGTGAAAATTGGCCAACCAGCTTGGCTGATTTTCACTAACTTTTTCAAGTTTGTTTTAAATTGCATAATTGTCAATTTAAAACTCCTCTAAGTGACATCTTGGTTATTTTGATAGGTCAGGTTTAGGTGTTTAACCTTGTTGATAAATTGTAAGAGATATGGCTTTGAGTTGTTTTAAGAATTAAATCCACCAGAGGTCCATTAAGTTACAGGTGGTGCAAGTCAATTTAGGACCATTTACTCCAAAATTAATTTTTGGCTCCATAAAATTAAGTTATTTACTAATTACTATAGATTATTATAAGTTTGAATTTTAGGTTGAACTAGCCAGTTTGGCATGTTTTCTAGTATATCTATATCTAGCATTAAAGTCAAAAGGATATTTATCCAACCGTGCCATTTACTTTTCCCAATGTCCTTACACTACTCCTATCTCATATAGTCATATGTGATCCAGACTCATGATTCATGCTCATGTGAGTTATAAATATGTGTGTTCACATGTCTAGCGACGATACAGAGTCATACTCTTAGATATATTGGAACAAATGACGTGATCATTGAATTAATCTCCCAACCATAATTCGTTCATGTGGCCACACAATAACCTTACATTTTGTTGCAACACATAAATATGTTTGTTATTTCAATATATGAATAAATAAAAAAATTTAGAGGGCTAATAGAGAAACTTCCCATGAACGAAAACTCAAAACATAACTTGATACCGCCTTGACCACAATATCGTCTGATCAGATTAAAAATTTGAGATCCACCATGTAGCGAATAAAATTCTCCAGTATCGATGGCTCCTTTTGAACCCTATATCATTTGTTCTTTAGTGAAAGCATGAGCGAGAAAGTGACCAAGTGACATTAATGCAGTGGCATGAGATGCACGTATTGATGGTAAGCTCCTTGCCCTTTCCATGACGGTAGCCAGAGCTCCTTCTCGACATGATGATCATGACCTTGATGATAGCCCCAAGGAATGAACGAGATCCATGGTGGTTTGCCATGCTAGAGATAATTCTTCACCCTTAGGGTTGCACAACGCAACTCATCGATGTGTATCATCTTCCTCTTCTAGTCTTAGTTCAACACTTCCCATCCCATGTGGAGGCTCAGTTGAACTTACCTCTAGCAGCTATAGTCTCACTTGAGTCCACTTCTTGCTCCAACTCTCAGCCCATCACACTTGTTGAACCTAAAGTGGCTCCATCCCAAAGCAGGGTAGTAGTTGGAGCTTCCCTGACATGGCAGTGGCAGAGCTTGTGCAGTATGCGTCTCTAGGGCATGGTAATTGGAAAAAACCATGGTGAGGGTGGAGAGGTTGGTTTCCCAACGACAACGTGGCTATATGCCTAATGGGACCTAATGGTATGCCCCAACGTGTTCCCTAGGCTTCTGTGGGGAGATCGTGTCCAAGACTCTAAGGATAGTCACAAGGCAGAAACCACCCATAGTTTTTACACACGCTACCTTAGCAAGACACTAGTGGTAGAAACTCCTCACATTGCATGGTTTCTTTACGTGGGCCCAAATCAATTTCAATAAATGTTGTAGACTTTTCTTCCTCTCTCACCCATTCACTTCGATCTCCCTACCCTGTCCACATCTCTCTCTCTCTCCCTCCCATCATTCCTACCGTCGGTTAGAGGAGAGCTCCTCGACGTGAGTAGTAGGCGCATGTGAGGGTTGATAGGCACAAGTGGCAGCAAGCACGCAGCGGGGCAAGGGGGGCCGTGGCGAGTGCATTGGGCCCGTGTGGTGGTGACCGTGATGTAGGTGGGAGGAAGGAGGAGCAAGACATGGGCGAGCGAGTGGCGACAAGCGTGACACAAGGGTGTTGTCTCTCCACTACAGTCTGTTAAGAGAGCGGGCATAGAGGACAAAGGGCACGGTGTAGCGCATGACACCAACGAAGGGGCAACACGAGTTTGGTGTAGAGGGTGTGGTGAGGTAGACGTTGTCATGTGGGCGCAACTTGACTCCAAGGCCAGGGTTGACATAACGAGTGTAGCCTGCACAAGGCGGTGGTGCACATGTACGAGCGAAGGCTAGACGCTAGGGTGGCGTGAGCGGTGCAACATGGGGATCTCAGTTTCTTGAGATTATATGCTTTTTGAATATAATCCAACAAAGTGTGATATAAAAAAAATAATCATAATAAAGACAAAAACATATAATACTTTTATACAAAGAGTATGTACAGAACTTAAATCTACCTTCTCCTCAGATACAACAGCAAGAAAATCATCCAAGAACCAAAGTGCCCAAATCCCTTTTGCTCCCCCGTTTCCGTACCTCCAGGCCTCGAGGGCACCGACCATTACGGCCTTTATAAATATCCCCCCATCATCTCTACAATTAACAACGACACCCTCCACGTATTTCCCCTCCGCCCCCTCGCTCTCCCAGATTTCGCGAAGCAGACCCTCCGCACCCCCTTCCCGTCAGGCTTTTCTTCCCGCCACGATGGCCTCCGGTTCAGGAAAGAACCAAGACGACACCGAAACCAAAGAACCGGTCGTTTTGCTGCGCCTGCGCGAGGAGTCCAACGCCGCCGCCGCTACAGAGCCGCCGCCCTCGGCTCCGCCGCTCGAGGTCATCCCAGAAGAGGAAGAGGTCCATGGGTCACAGGAAGCCGGAGGCCGGAACCCCTCCGCCACCACCGCCACAGCTGCGGCGGCCGAGCAGAAGGGCGAGGAGACCGGGTCTCTTTTCTGGGCGGTCTGGGACCCCGCTGGCGGCAAGCCCCCTCTTCCTCCACGCCCTCCCTCCTTCTCGAGAGCCGGAGGTCCGAGCTCCGCGATCGATTTGAAGGACGTGTTCGATGAACTGATGCTGGAGTCCCAGAGGGAGAGGAGCGTGGAGACGGACCAGAAAGCCGAGGCTGAGGGAACGCCGAGGCAGCAGAATGAACAGGTGCTGTTTCCTGGATATTTTGACTACGTTCTTGCGCGGTTCCTGTTTGCTTGTGATTTGGCCTTTGGGATATTGAATTCTGCCGTTCTTGGGGATCTTGGGGGAGGATTTAGGATACTGGAGTCTGGACCTAAGAAATTGTATTGCATCCTAGAATAGGGGTGGAATCCTTCGTCAGATGTTGGGGCTAATTTCTCTTTCTGGGTTGCTTAGAGTGACAACGATCTTGCAGGGGCTTTTCTAGGTGCATGTTCTTTTTTTTTTCTTTTTCTTTTTTGACCAAACTATTATGATCGATATTTCTGTTCAGTTTGATGTCATGCTTTCATTTCACCGTCAAATGTCAGGGCCAATCTCTATGTTTATTTGAGATAGCATAAACCAATGTAGTTTCTTTAGATCATTGGCGGATTACATGCATTGCTGGTTTTAGCCCTTGCCTGGCTGATTTCTTGCCTAAAGCATAATCATATTTGAATAGCTGAGAGGAGACTCGAAAGTGTCGATTTTGTTATCACTGCTCCTTTGAATATTTGACTTTCGACGTTAATTTTGGAACAGGTGGGGTCATCAGCACTTCGGCCCAAAAAAGGCAAGAAACTGCTCTGGAGAAAGGTAACAATAACAATATGACCTGAATATTTCTTACATCTTTGGTTGTGATTGGTAACTGGTGTGAGCACTCTTGTGCCAATTTTTTGTTTGAGATGTTGGATCAGGAATTCAGGCTTCTTCAGTCTTTGTTCTCTCCATGCTTATATGAAATATCGAGATCACAAAATTTATTCTGGCAGGAGATCATGTTCAAAATGGGTGAAGCATAGATATGAGAGCAATGGCAAATGTTAGTTTCTGTTCTGCCAAGATTAGATGATTCTTGATTATTGTTGTGATCTGATATGGAATTTCAAGGGGAAAAACAATGTTGTTGTGATGTTTTCATAATTTTAAAAGTGCTATTGCTTACACTGATATTATTAACGGTCAGTATTTATGTCTTACTCTTCATTGTACCACAAATTGTCCTTGTTGACGTGTTTCTAAGGAATTCTGAAGACAAACATACAGGTATCTGATGTCGATGAATGGTCTAATAGTTGAAATTATATGATTAACAAAAGAGACAATTGTCATATACATAAGATCTTGGATATTTCTGTAGTAATAAATATTTAAAAAGTTCCATTGCCTTCTTCATTGTTTCCTTCTGTGAACTATTGGATGGATCTTGGCATTAATTATTTACTGTTGCTTCTAATTCTGGCAAAAATTGTGGAATTTTTAACCCATTTTATGTGGAATAGATTTTGGACAGGATAGGAATCTCCAACCGAAATTACACAATACCTCATGTGAACTACAAGGTTTGACTCCATACACTGTTTACGTGCCTCTTCTAATTGATATTATTGATTTGTGATGGGACCTTAATCGGCTTTGAGTTTGTATTGAATTCAAGAAATGCAGTATATGTTCTTTCTTTCTTTATTCATCGAACAAATCAATATCAGCAAAAACATTGCATTTATTAGTGGCTTAAGGTTTTCTTATAATGTGGAAACCTGAAAACTTATCAAATTACAATCCCATATTAGAACTTCTGCTTCGTGGTTCAGATCATTTTGATTTCAATTCCTTTGCTCTTGTTTTTGTGCAGAAACTCCACATAACCGAGATCATTACGCATTACAATCTCCTTGAAATGGTAGCTGGACGAGGAGTATTATTTGATTCACATGCTCTGAATCTTCGCCGTGCCTATTCTGAATTTAGGCCAGTGCATGGAGATGGAGAGTGTTTCTACAGGAGCTTCATATTTTCCTACCTCGTAAGTCTCCTTCCTTTTCCTTTGAATAAGATTTATGTTTTGTGGTTAACACCCTAGTATGCACCACTCTAAAACAGGAGCAAGTCCTTCATAGGCAGGATACACATGAGGAACACCGTCTTCTTGCTGCTGTTAAAGGAGTGGCTAGGCAACATGCACGCCTTGGGTGGGCCTCCGAATTTTCCAGGAGCCACAAAGTAAGCTCACCTTCAAGTTTACCATTTATGAGATAAACATGTTTAATTGATAGATCATTTCTTCAACTAATATCAAGGCGCAAACTGGATCTGGCATCTCACTTTCCTTTTTTTTTTCTTTTATCGTTTGCAGGATATGCACCATTGTTTCACTGTAGTGGCATAGGAGCATGCCATCACAACATTACAACCTGTTGACATGGGTTCAAATTTGATTTTATTTGAAACGTAACAATCTAATGCTAATAAAAAAAATACATGTTTACATAAGTTCACTTTCATGAAACAGCAATAATGAGATATCATTGTAGAGAGATAAAAGAGATCATGTTTCTTTCTTACACCAAGATAATGCGCCCATGCTGCTTTGTGTGGTCATCTGATCAAATCACTAATGTTTTGTTTCTCCTACTTGCTTATAAAATAATTTCTTTCTCAACTACTATCTTATAGTTGCTGTTTACTGGTAGAAGCTGCGCAGGCAAATCTTATGTTGTTTATATCTTTTCGTACCTTGTTATAATAGTCAATGTGTAAGCCTTATTGCAAGAAAATATAGTGATTATTTGATTCATTTAGGCATTTAAGAAGCTGATAAAGAAAGTAATGAGATGGAAGATACACAAACGATTGAAGCATGTACCAACAATTAACAGGTTTCTAATATGTTTCTTCCCAGCAATTCCATTAGAGTGTTGCTGCCAATGCATTTCACATAATGTATTGAGTATGTGCCATTTTTCAGCTACCGCATAGAGAAACTTCTTGAGTTCTTCAACGATTATAAGAGGACAGACGACAGTGAGTAATACACCCCTTTGAACCAAGCTATCCTTCCTCCACTTGTATCCTAATTCCTAGTTCATTGTTCCAACACATTTTGTTGGTCAGTTTTTACTTTCCTCAGATTGGTAGCAGCTATCTGGATATGCTCGCACCGTGAAGAGTTTGTACCACTTATACCTGAGCTCAATGAAGGTCGCACTCTCACCCAAGTAAGTATCACCGCCAGTTTACCTTGGGTTATTGGATTACTTAGTTCTGGACCACCCAATGCATCTTTTTCCAGAAAACATGACACTCATTCTATACTCACATCTTTCTTTATTTAAAACAGTGGTGCCTTCAAGAAGTTATCCAGCGTAGGGTCTTTACAGATCATATTCAGATAACAGCACTAGTAAGGGCGCTTCGGGTGCCTCTGCGAGTGGAGTACCTCTTTCAAGAAGCTGGTCAAGACCTCTACACTGGCCAAGGTCCCCAAGATGATATGCCAAGAAGCACGTGTTGGCCACGTCGTCATCATCAAATACCCCCTAATCATGAAGTACCCCGTGTGACCGTGCTATACACGCAGGAGCACTATGACATCTTATACCCATACCATCCTGAGGGTCCTGTGACTCCTGGTGAGAGCTCTGGTCAGCGGTCTGACAAGACAGAAAGCCCGGCCGCTAAGAGTCCAAGTCAACAACAGATAGGTAGCTGCAGCGGTGAGACATCAAATCAACAGATTGACCAGGTAGAGGGCTCCACCTCCACTGGTGAGATATCAGATAAACACACTGCGGAGGAGGAAAGTTAGTTCGTCTCTGACCATGAGTATGGTGAGCATTTGTTGAGAAGCTATAGATCGAGAATTATGCATACACTGACGAGATAGATAGGCATATACTTCTGGATTCTTTATCCTGTTGGCACAAACTGCTGGTGCCAATAGGATAGTGGATGATCAGTAGTTGCTCCTCCTTTTTTCTGTGACAAGGCTGAAAACTTGGTTCTGTAGCTCGGTTAAAAGGTCTCGGCTTGGTACATTGATTCTTTTTGTGAATTGTGATCACATTTTCTTAACTAGGTTCCTGTGGTAACTTTGCCTCATAATCATTTGGTATGTGTACAGACTAAATCTTTCTTGTGCATTTTCTTTCTTCTTTATTCACTTTGTAATTAGTTTTCTATCTTCTCTAGCTATCAGCCTATCATTATGTTTTCGGGTGAATTTGTATGAAAACCTCTGATGTTTGGTTGGTAAACTTTAGTTGCAGTCAGTTCCTATGATGTCACGGCCAAAGCCTTTTTGGCATTTGCGAGTCGAATGCAGAGCACGCCCGGGTAATTTTCGACTACTTATATCACCAACCCTATTTTATATTTATATATACTCTAGGGATACACTAAAGTTGCCCTACACCGGTTTCCAAATTCTGAGGTGTTTGGTTGAGGTTATTAAAGTTTAAATATATTTTATTTGACAATTAATATCCAATCATATATTAATTAGTCTAAAAAGATTCGTTTTGCAAATTACTCTTTAGCCATGCTTTTAGTTTCGTAAATAGTCTACATTTAATACTTCATACATGTGTCCAAACATTCGATGTGACAGGTGATAAACTTTACCGCTTCAGAATTCAGACCAAACAGACCCTAAGACAAATATGTGTTTTCAAAAGTTGAACCAAAATATTCAAAGAGATATTGATTGACAAGTAAGGGTATTGACTGCACTCAATCTCAAACGACACGTTTTTCTAACCATTTACCAAGGAGTGGTCGGATATGCGAGTCGTGTGCCCACTTTGGCATTCTTCCTCTTTGGGATGCGTCGACGTAGCCGGGTAATTATGAAGAGCCAAAGACTAGTGATTTGTAAAATCGTCTCCTATACATTGGTATACTCTTGAAAGGATTTGAACAAGGATTACGCACTCATAGAGCTCGCATTCATGCTTACATAGTAAGCAACCAAGCACAAGGTTCATGAAGGTTTTATACACACCGCAAGCATAACAGACACGTTGATATGGATAAACAACCTTGTGAGGCAACAGCCACAAAATAGATGACATCAAAACTCATGTACTATATGTAGAAGAAGATGGAGATGTACATAAGAAGGTTGATAAATACGGCGACAGTGCCCTGAAGACAAGACCGGGGTTGATCCAGACGCAAATGCGCCATGTTCCGGTTAACAAAATCGAGCCCCTCTGCACACAATTTAAGAGGAGCCCTCGACTCAAAATGCAACACAGGTGAAGGCACAAGAGAAGGTTCCAAAAGAAAATGCAGGCAAGACTCTTCTTCTCCACACACACACACCACCACTAAACTGATTAAAATGACTCCTTCACTCTCCCCTCAGCACAAGTTACTGGGACCTGCTGTACAACATGGGGTTAATTCTTACAGCGACCAAAATCTGGAGGCTCTCCCTGCGCCTTTCACCTTTCTCGGCCTTCAGGTTAACAAGCACATAGATTCTGGGGAATAGGTAGCACCCTCTTTGCATATAGCTTCCCGCCAGAGACAAAATTTTTGCAGCAACCTAAGTCTTCAGTGACCCACATCATGGATGTTAATAAATACAGATCGGGAGACTTACCAAACAAAACCAAAATGGGAAAGGGGGGAAAACTAGAACTGAAAATGGGTTTGCAAAAAGTTATAGCTTGGGCCTTTGTGGTTAGCGAGGCAGCAAGCTGCAGTTCAGCTACTCAGTGTCCTTGGTGGAACCTGAAGCGTCAGCTCCATTGGAAGAAGTGTCACCGTTGGTCAAGACTGTCTGGATGTCATGGTGATTTTCTTCACCAGAGGAAGTTCGGGATCTCCCAGACCTGGCTCGGATGTTTGTACCCATAGGGAAAGGTTCCTGAGAAAGATCACAACAAAATGTCAAAATTGCAACCATATGCTTAAAAGCATTGCAGGCACAATAATAGAGCAAGTTCTAAAATTATTAAGCAGACACTGGGACCATATAAGTATGGTACGATTCCAACTATGTACCAAACTTGCTTCAGTGTTCAAAGAATGTTACCCCACTTGTGAAATGTGCATCTTAGTTCATTGGTGCACAGTATGAAAGTGCAGATGAAAAGATATCCACAGACGTTACATTTTCTATAATTGTGGACTCATTACCAGTTAGGCAGTTAATGCAGCAAAAATGGCAGGTGGGCATTTAACTCCCAGCTTTTTATTTGCACAAAACCTATGTTTTTAGCTGTCATCAGCCCATCAAGGATTCAAGGAATATAGGATGACTATAGGAAAACTTGTCACAGGGCAGTTAATGCAGCAAAAATGGCAGGTGTACATTTACCTCACACCTTTTTTTTGCACAAAACCTATGTTTTTAGCTGCCATCAGCCCATCAAGGCTTCAAGGTATATACGGATGACTAAGATGGTATAGAGAAGACTTGTCACAGGGCAGCGATACATAATGTAACTGGACTACTGTAGAACAAGAGCAGGGAAACTACCCAGGAAAAAAAGACATAATAAGCATACCTGATCTCCTGCATTAGGACCTTCTGAGTGGAAGAGTATGGGGCGGCAGCGTTTGTCCTCATTCATCAAACTAGAGTTCTGGAAATGAGCAATCAGGGCTGTTTTCCCTTGGATTCTGGCATAAGCAAGTGATGCCACCTTCTCACTGTTAAACTTCTCCCACTTTTTACCATTAAAAGTCTGAAAAAGATGACAAAATGGCTCAGGATAGCACATAGATGTTCAAGCTAGATATTTTATCAAAGTACAAATTTTGCAAGCCATACAAGTTGATCAAAGGCCAAAATAACCATAATTGCAACAATGCAGTAGCACTTTGTCAACTGAATAACTTTCTCACCTGATAAAACGGGATGATATGCTGAGGGTTGGTCATGTTGATGAAAGCATAGCCAACATTACATTTATTCTGAAAAGCAGATTGATCTCATTTAGTAACATGAACAGGTACAGTCCAAATTAATATGAGGCACCGGTCGCTTATGAATTAAATTCAAACTACCTTAAAATCAATCGGCAAGTAAATAAAATCATAAGTGCCCTTATGACTTTCATCAATAGCAGCCAAGAGCATCTTGGAGGTATACCTGGAACCCAAAAGAGACAACCAGAACAAATATATATATATATTATTGAGACAGAACATAAATGTAGCATAAAATTGGGTGATCTCAAAACATACTTATTCGGGATATTCTTTATCATCAGTGTAGTTCGTGAGTCTTCCCCCCGCATTATGCGGTCAACATCAAGCTCGTACTGCCGTTTATTATCAGACTGGTTAGCACCTGAGTCATTTCTCCGGCTTCTCATCCGCTCACCAGGTGAATCAAATGATGGAAGAGGAACCATAGGATTCCTTCCATGGAACATAGGACCTCTTTGTTGAGGAGATGGTGCGCTGATCTGAGCGGAAGACACGGTTGGATCCATGCGATTCCCACTGGTGTGAGAAAATATGCTATTTAGCTCCAAACCATGAAGCTGAGGGCTACCAGGAAATCCCATGCTCCCAACACTGCCAGGATGAAAACTTGATGCTTCCGTCAATTCCCCTGCATAGCCATGCCGCCTGTCCCAAAGTGACGGATTGATTGCTGGTGCAGAGCCCACATGATGATGATGCATTGGAAGAACATTCTCAATCATGTGTGATGGTGCTCTTGGAACTCCATGCATTTGTGCTGGGGGGCGAGACGGTACATTGTTTACAAATGATCCCGGATTTTGCCACAGCACAGGGGAATTGGGATGACGGTGGAAGTTATTTGAATTATTCCACATTAGCTGGTGACCACGGACAGGACCGCTTCCACTTCTTGAAAATCCCATAGCTGCAAAAATTGGTACACATGCAGTCATGCAGGGAACAATTAAATAACATACATTAATTGATCAACTTTTCACAGTTAGCTGTCACAATCCTGATAAACCTAACATTTTTATTACAAAACACATGCTTAAGGAATGGAATTGAGAGAGAATGGGGTCGAGAATAAAAATGGAGATTAGCTTGTCCAAATTTACAAACTTACCTCCTTCGCCGACACGATCAAATGAGTGCCCACTGAGGTTACCAGAACCCACTTTATGAAGATGTCTGCTGTCAACTGCTTCAGCTGTTCTCGAGTTGCTATTGACACCAATTGGTGCCATGGTGTTTAGATTGTAAGGGGTGCCATTATTTGCTCCATTGTGAACTTCAGGAAGGGAATGGGGATGAAGGGCACCCATGCCTTGAAAACCATAATTCATATGCCCATTCATCCGACTAAGTGAGTGGCTGAGCTCACCAAGGGAAGCCTGACTACTATGAGTTGCAGCAGATGCAATTCCAATGGGAGAGGACAGGCTCTGTGGTATGGTAGATGATAGACCCGGGAAAGAAGCCTCTCTGAACGGGCTCATTGATGTGAGAAGTCCAGAATGCAAACCATGAATACTCCCATTTTCACGACCAGAAGATGTCATTGCTGCCATATTAGATGAACCTTCAAGAATAAATCCTCCATGTCAGGAAATGCAGGTATTGACATGACATACAATAAAGATGAAAAAATAAACATCATACCCAATGAAGCCAATGGAGGGCTATTTGTGCTTGGACTGCCCAGTTTGCATACACCAAATTCCTCCTGCCCCAACTCTTTGGACATGTGCTGTGTTAAACTGTTACAAAACAGCATTAAAATAAATGTTAGAGCAATGATTAAAACCTATGTGTTTTTCTCACCACCATGTTCAAAAGTTTGTACAATAGAATCAAAATTAGAATGCTGCATCACAAATCGTGACTAGGGGGCTCATGTTGGGTTTCAACTCTAGCCTACCCCAACTTGCTTGGGACTAAAAGGCTTTGTTGTTGTTGTTGTTGTTGTTGTTGTTGTTGTTGTTGTTGCATCACATAATAATTGCTCTTTTTCTGGATGAATTAAAGAACTAACATACTAAGTATATATCAATACACCTAAATATGATACAAAGAATTAGGAATACAATATGAAAGAATAAACAAAAATATGTTTTGTTTAGGACAGGAGAGCCCATATACAGAAATAAACAAAGATTAGGGGGTGTTTGGGATTGCTCCACAAACTCCACACACAGTGGAGCAGCTCCACAAAAAAACTGGAGTTTATGGAGCACCTCTTTAGGTGCTCTCACAACTCCACCTTTTTTTCCTCGAACGGAGTGCATGGAGCTGAAACCATTTGGTTAAAAAACATGAAGAAGAGCTGAAAAACGTGGAGCGGAGCAGTCCCAAACACCCCCTAAGTAACTATCTATACATGACAAGATAAAAACAGTGCAATGTTTACAGCTCCAGGAAGAGATTTTCCACTTGAGAAAAGAAAATAAAAATCCAGAGCATATAACTAATGTGCATACTATCCACAGGTACCGTCATATAGAATAAGTGATGCCACTATATACCAGTGATGCCTAAGCAAGAATCATTCAGCTTGCTAAAAACTAACCAAAGGTTCACTAAAGCTGTGATCAAATGATCAATGGTTAAATCCGGAGTGTTCAAAAGTAATAAAGGAAGTATTGCTGATGAAATACGAGAATGGACAGCAAGATTAACATTTCAAATACATACATACCGTCTAGCAGCACTCAGACGGCCAGTCTCCAATTTTATTTTCTTGCCAGCAAGATCACTCCTGTTTAAAGCACGAACTGCACTTTCGGCTGCTCTGACATCGTAAAATTCAATAATTTTGTGATGACCCTTTTGCGGTGCATCACGAATCTGCAATTAATTTAAGATATTATAGTCCTAGTTATAATGGAGTAGTAGGTAGTTAATGTAAGAGTATAGCTTACCTCTTTTATTTCACCATAGTCGCTAAATATCTGATGGATATCATTATTTGTTACAGACGGGTCAACATTAAATACAACAAGCATCCCCTGGTTAATATCCTTCTCCGAAGGATTGTCCTAAAGGGAAAAAGGTGACAATTAGCACAAGCATTACAAGACTAAAAACTGCAAACTACATACAAACTGGCATCCTTGGGCAAAATATGTCTACAAATCAAGCCAGTAAGGCAGAGTTGTGAATACCTTCGGAATGGAGTAATGTATGTCAAGTTTTCTACGTCTGAGTGGCTTGTTTTGAAGTGCCCTCATGGCATTCCATGCTGATCTTATGTCATAGTAAGATATCATCACAAAACCACGATGTTTGCAGGCAGTGTAAAGGTTGCTGATTTCTCCATAATGCTGTGGGTAAAGAGTAAATGATCTTCAGAAACAAATGTTCTGTACAAAAACAATAGGTTTGAGCAGAAAACGGTAAAAAGCAGCGTACCTCAAATAGGAGCCTTAATTCAGAATCCTCAACATTGCTATTAATGTTTCGGACGAAGAGAGTTCTTGAAGGGTGTTCCCCATATGGATGTTCACCATTCATTGTGCCATTAAGCAACCCAAGGCCATCATTAGCTCCACCATTAGTTTCTGTATTTTTTTTATTTTCATCGGTTTCCAGTTCCATCCCGCCTCCAGTGTAGAATATATCATCATCGACATCATCACCATTGTTAGCATGGGCTGTGTACCCAACATCAAGAACACCTGATAATAGGTCATCATCATCAGGAAGTATGTTTCCTATTATTTGCGCTTCTATTTCCTCCGTTAACTCAAAGGGCTCCTCATCTACATGAGTTGGATCAACCTTTTCAACTGGCTGACGTAGAAGCACATCCTTGGATCTCAGTCCCACTACAGATTGAAGCATAAAACTGGTTAGGAAGCAATAAACAGGAACAATATATTGCTTACTACAATAGCAATGATTTAATCGGAGTGTCTGACTGCACAAATCTTGCACAAGATGTGACTGAAAATAAAAGGATAACGATACCAAACTAAAGTGAAAGGATTCTTAGGCCAAAGAAAAATAAAGCAGGTAGATTCCTTCGAAAATAAGATGCAAAAATGCTAAAAAAAAGATGAAAGTCTTTTTATTTGTTCTTCCCTTTCAAACTCACTGATATCCTTTCTTGTACCTTTTATTCCTTTCTATTGATTTCAAGGTGCACCCATACACAATACATGCTATGGAATATGTGATACAGTTCAATGCATTTTCTATGATGAAGATAATGGTTCTCATGGTTCAAGCTCACTGTACAGTACAATCAATCACTAAGTTGATGGAAGTGCCAGAGTAAACTGTCTCACATTTTCTGTCAAAAATTTCTGACAGGGAGCTTGAGAAAAGCCCATTCTCATTGTAGGCCTCATTTGGATTAGTCCTCCTTCCGTCGGGAAACAAAGATGAATCAGATTGGAGGTTAGGGTCTTGATCAGTTCTCCACAGAGATGGTGGCAAGTTAACATGTCTCTCTTGACCAAAAGTCTTGTGCTCAAGGCTAAATGCAGTCTTCTGGTCTCTCAGCTTGTATGGTTGTGGATCTATCCGAGCCACAGTTTTTGTCCCAATGGGTTGGGGCTTTTCAATTGGAGAAGATGCAACTGACTTGCTTCCTGACAACAATAGAAACATCTTGTTTTGAGAAAACATCTTGATAATGAACAACAAAATGCATGAGCCATTGTGGTAATAAAGAGAGTGTATGACACGAGTGCCAGAGAAATAAAAAGAAATAATAAGATAGAAACTGCCAGCAACCGATTGTTTATCAAAGGATAGCCTGGACATCAAATAGGTCAAAAATCCTTTGGAAACCAAGGTGAACACAAAACAACGACTTCACCTAAATACAGAAACAACAAAAGAAAAATGCAATAAATGATGTCCAACACGACGACGGTGAAGTTAGGGTAAGCTAAAATCATCCCATGCAAACAAATTATTTATGTTATTTAGTCATGCATAAAATGTTGTGACTCGTTAAATGCACAAAATGCCCCCAAATAACACAGTGGATTTTTGCAGCCGAAAGGCATCCTTTGCATGGAAATGAATGAAAAGCTAAGGGAGATTGAAGCAAATTCAGTACTCACCAATGTGATGCAACGACTCCTGCTTCCAAAATCCGACCTGCCTCTGCAAAGATAAAAGGGGAAAAAAAAAGTAGTGCATGCCATAGTCAAGACTCGAGAAAGATGATCAAGTGACAAAATGATAGGTGTCAAATATGAACTAAAACAATAAAGACATCACTGGGCTTAGCATAAATAAACTAACAAAAACAGGAAAAAAACAATAACTGGGGCAACAATTCTGCAATTGCAGATTATTACCTCAGTGGGAAGGCGAAGCTGCTCCTCAGAGAAGGAGGACGCAGCCAGGGTTGGATTGCTGAACTGGGAGAGGTGGCGCCTCGGATCCATGACTTGAGATGGCATCCTGCAGGCGTCCAGACCATATAACGTGTTAGGCACAAACCTTGACAACAGCACCGCACCTCAATTGCCCGGGATCAAGGCAAAATTGAAACAGAAAACTGCCGAAAAGATGAAGCGTCGAGGGGGTAAACATGACGAATCAGAGCAATTTTACGCGCAGAAATCTGTGAATCCGTGACAACCGAGCCATAGGGCAGCGGAGAAAAAAGCGGAATTTAGTTCGTGTGAGCTTCCAAAGTCAACATTTCTGAATCAGAAGCAGTAGATTTGACAAATCCGAGTGCGAATCCCACAAAACTTGTGAGAGAAATGTTTAATTCCCCCAATAAAACAGCACAGAAGATGTGGAATTTAATGCGCCTCGGGCTCTACGAGCTCCAAACAAGCAAGTCCCTTGTGATCAAAGGTAACCGTCAAAACAAAACGAGGAATTCCGCGGAGCACAGCCGAAATTAATTGCCAGCCCACCGAATTCCAGCTCAGATCACATACAGCAAGCAAAGGACACCCACAAAACAAAGCAAGCAAGGATACGAGGAGGGAGAGCTTCCCAAAATTCCCAAAATTGAAACATCCCCGAGAAAAACCAGCAACGGGAAGCGAGTGGGGGGCTCACCAGATCGGCGCCTGCTGCCACCTCCTCCTCCTCAGAGCTCAAAAATGGTGCCGAATTCGCGGGCAGCGGCAGCAGGCGGAAGAGATGCCCCCATGCCACGGAACCGGGACCCTCTCGGAGGTCGAGCACGGGTGGATCACGCGGCCAGACGGTCGGCCGGGGACCCCCAATGCGACGCCGGGGCAGCGCAGCCCTGGCCGCGGGGAGCGAAGCCAAGGGAAGAAAGCTACGGACACCTACCTAACCCTAGAGCGACGCGACACCAGCGACGACGACGACCGGCCGCTGGCCCCCCATTCCGGCGCGCGCGCCCCCGTCCCCCCTGCTCCGCCCCCTTGTGGTGTGCCCGCCGGATTTCTTCGCCGGAAGCTCTGGTGGGCTCCGGCGAGGGGTCCCCCGGCGAGGAGGAGGTGGTGGGTGGTGAGACGAAGCGGAGACGCAGGCGGCCTCTGGGACAGGGGAGAAGAGCAAAACTACCTACCCAAATGCGGTGGGGGCGGCGAGACACGGGGGGGGTGTGCACGCGCTTTATACCGGACCCCGCGGTGACGCCCCGGTGACCGCAACCGCGGAGCACGGCACCGCGGGCGCGTGCGGCGGCCCCGGGTCCTTGCGACTACCACCTGAAACTGACGAGGTGGCGCCCACGTCTGGGCTGGCCGCCATGTCAGTTACTGGAGAAAGGGATGGGACCAGCGCTGCAGTGGGATCCGGCGGAGAGAGCGGTGCACTGGTGGGAGGTGGGTTTAAATTTGGGTGGTGGGAGTTGGGCTCTGGGCTTGAGTTGGTTAGGACAAGGCATCCCTCCATCCATCCATCGGCGTGCCTGCGCTTGCTTGCTTACGCCGGAGATATAGCTGCAGCTATATAGATGGATGCTTCCATTAGGCCCTGTTTAGTTTGAGGATGAAAATTTTTTGTGTGTCATATCGAATATGTCGGAAGGATGTCGGGAAGGATTTTTAGGAACTAATAAAAAAACAAATTACATAGCTCGTCAGGAAACTGCAAGACAACTCTATTAAGTATAATTAATCTATCATTAGCACATTTGGGTTACTGTAGCACTTAAGGCTAATCATGGAGTAACTCGGCTTAAAAAATTCGTCTCGCGATTTTCAACCAAACTGTGTAATTAGTTTATTTTTTTATCTACATTTAATGTTCCATGTATGTGTCCAAAGATTCGATGGGATGGATGAAAAATTTTTGGACGAGTAACTAAACAGGGCCTTAGGATGCTTTTCTTCTCAAGTTCATAAAAATTTTTAAAATTTCTTATCATATCGAATCTTTGGTCACATGCATGTAGTATTAAATATAGATAAAAATAAAAACTAATTACACAGTTTACCTGTAATTTGCAAGATGAATCTTTTAAATCTAGTTAGTCTGTGATTGGACAATAATTATCAAATACAAACGAAATCGCTACAGTAGCAAAAAAGCAAAAGTTTTTGTAAACTAAACAAGGCCTCATTTTAATTGCAGTCTTTGGCTGACAGTAGTAGTACTTTCAACCCATGCTTTTGCTCAGAGTCTCTGTGCACCAGTATGGAAGATTCGTATGTTCCTCTAACAGTTCAGGATCGATCATTCGGTTTTTTATTATTGCAAACAAATTGGAGTATTAAAAGTCGATGATATTCAGAGCACCTTCTTTTTTGGCCATTGGTAGTGGCAGGGCTACTATTTTTTTTCCCTTGGAAGTGATGCCTCCTTCGTATATGAAAGGAAATGCGGACTACTCATCTCAACTGCAAGTTTTGCGGAGCACTCATTGTAGTTGTGGATCAAAATAGAAATGCACAACTGTGTTATCTTGTTACCGGAGCTAAAAACTTGATTTTTAAAACACAGCTTCTTTCATCTAAAAATTGCCGATAATACGGGATAAGTTTTGTGGCGCATAAGTTTCATGAGTTCTCCTAAATTATCGTGTAATAAGCATGTTGTCTAAAATGGACGATGCCCCAGTCTTTTTGGTTGTTCTTACCAAATAATGCAATTATTAGACCTTATCTTTTGGTCTTAGTTTTTCATATGCGTTAACTGCGGTCTCTTGTCTCACGTTGTTATAAAAAATAATTAACATCGGCCGGGTTCATCCTTCAACTCAATGTTGAACACATAAGTGATCTACTAACACGCTATCTATCGCACTTAGTGGTTGAACATTAACATATATATTTATTCCATTTAGCAATCACGAGGTGATTATATTTCACATTTAAGATCTAACAAATGTGGATTAGTGGCATTAGTTGAAGGCGCCAAAAGATGACGCCTTGCATTTCAAATCTTGGCCTTTGGTGGAGGCAGCTAAAATTGCTCATGAAATTGGTAGCTATTTTATCAAACACAGAGAAACTTGCTCCCTCTGCTTAAAAGGTGTATCATAGTAGCATTTAAATGTTGTCCCATAAACCCTAAACATTATAGCTTATGGGCGGAGCTAAAACTTGCTTTTAAAATACAACTTCTTTCATCTAAAAATTGCCTATAATACGGGATAAGTTTTGTGGCGCATAAGTTCCGTGAGTTCTCCTAAATTATCGTGTAATAAGCATGTTGCCTAAAATGGACGGTGGCCCTATCTTTTTGGTTGTTATTACCAAATCACTTGAGTTATTATCCCTTATCTTTTGGTGACTTGATTCCGGGTCTTAGTTTTTCATATGTGTTAATCGTGACCTCTTGTCTCACGTCATTTTAAAAATATTAATAACATCAGTTGATGTTCTTCCTTCTACTCGATGCCAAACACACAAGTAATCTACCAACATGCTATCTATCACGAACATTAACATATTTTATTCCATCTAGCAAAGGTGATTATATTTCACGAATAATACCTAACAAACATGGATTAGTGGCATCAGTTGAGGGCACCAAAAGATGACGCCTTTGCATTTCAAATCTTGGGCTTTGGTTGAGTAGAAAATAAATTTGCTCACGAAATTGATAGCTATTTTATCAAACACAGATAAACTTTGCTCCCTCTCTTCTTAAAACGTATTATATCATAGTAGCATTTGAATGTTATCCCATAAAACATAACATTATGGGCCTGTAAGCTGTTGTGAGCTGTTTTTTTTGCCAAACACTTATTTCCAAAACAGCTTCATGGGTAAAGCTGTTTTTTTCCCACCTCTCACAAAAACATAAGTTGGATGAAGGTGGAAAAAAGTAGCTTATTGCAGCTTCTTCCTCATTTCTCTCTCTCAACTATGTATGAAGTAGTTGGTGAAGCTATTTTGCCAAATACTTTTTCCAAAACAGCTCAGCTTCATCTATAAAGTCACTCATGAAGCTATTTTCTAAAAAAACAGCTTTACTAGTGAAGTTGAGCTGTGTCAAACAAGCCCTATAGCTTATGGGCGGGCTACTAGCATTAGTTACATCCCTCATGCATGCATGTAATCCAGAATTATTGTGCGTGCTTGCGGTTATCTAGAGAAGGTTGCATCCTTTCTCATTGATTAGTACCAAAGGAATCACTAAAATAGTTGGATGCATCTAGGTAAATTAACTTGAGAATTGATATATTATGCATGTCCTAGAATTGATGGATTTGCATGTAACGGTGGAGCATGCTGTCTTTGCCTATTGTTGTGACTCGACATGGAAATATCCATGCCTTGAGTACCAAATGAAATAGGTAACTTGGTGTGGAAGCTTTGCATGGTCCTATAATTGCTATAATTTGGGAAACTAAGGCATTATACCCCCATCTTATCTTCAGGTAGATTCTTCTGCCACACTTTGCTATATTTGGACACCATATTAGCGCACTAGCATGAAGCAACACCAGAGGACACAGAAAGCAAAACTGGACGCAGAGGATCCTCGGCGGGACCCGACAATTCACCGCGCCTCAGTTCGAACGGCCGTGGGGGCCGCAGACCCGGACCTGTCCCAGGATAAGACCCGTCCCCGCAGGTCGCAGCTACTCATCGTCGTGCGAGCGCCTCTCGTGTCCCTACTGGCCCCGCCACTCTGGGCCCCGCCAGGCAGTGAAGTGGATAGGGATGCCGCGCGTGGGGAAAGGAAAGGAGGGCTCGCACGGAAGATTCGGAGGGATCAAAAAGCCTGGCTGCGGTGCCGCGGCGGGAAATCCTTGGGTCACCGGATTTCACACCCGCCTCTCGTCTCGTGTCCTTGGCGTGAGCGGGATGCGTGTTTTTCTGCACCAAAAAGCACGATAGTACCCGCCTAGTGCCTAGTAGCCTGCCCCCTACCACCTACAGTACCCCTAGCGTATACTCCTACGTATGCCTGGCGTTGGTACGTTTGTTTGAAATAAAGACTCCGTTGTGTTTTAGAGATATTTTAAATTAAACTTTTTAAACTTTAATCAATTTTCTAAAAAAAATACTAAGGCCTTGTTTAGATGCACCAAAAAAACCAAAACTTTACAAGATTCTCTATCACATTGAATCTTGCGGCACATGCATAGAGTATTAAATATAGATAAAAATAAAAACTAATTACACAGTTTGCCTGTAAATCGTGAGACGAATCTTTTAAGCCTAGTTACTCTATGATTGGACAATGTTTGTCAAATAAAAACGAAAGTGCTATAGTGTCAAAATCCAAAAAGTTTTTTTTTTGAGATTACATAGTACAACGCAGACACTCAACACGCACGCACACACACCCCTATGAACACACGTACGCAAACCCTACCCCTATGAGCACCTTCGAAGGACTGAGCCGACAAATCTTGAAGTTCACGAAGTCACCACAGGCGCCTCGCTGTCGACGGGCACGTCGCCTACCACTTAATGCATAGCGCCGGAAAATCCTGGAAATAAATCCAGAATAAAGTGCCGCACCCAGGATTTGAACCCTGGATGGGAGCCCCCAACCAATGACCTTTGCCATTGCGCCGTGAACCCCTTAGCATCAAAATCCAAAAAGTTTTTGGATCTAAACAAGCCCTAAGATTTATAGTATCAAATTAGTATCATTAGATCATCATAAAATATATTTTCATATAATGTACATTTTATGTTATAGATGTTGTTACTCTTTACTATAAAATTAGTCAAATTTTAAAAAAAAATTCACTGACACAAATTCTAGGAATTGATTTTTTCTGGACGAAGTACTAGTATTTTCTCTGTTTTAACGTTTATTCTAGAATAAGTAGTTCGGCTTTAATCATCACTTTAATTACTAGCTAACATCGTAATTATTTAGATTTTTAGATTATACTTTTATAATACATAGTTAATATAATTACTAGCAAGTATAAGGTTATAGGTGAACATTATATATGAAGGAAGATAGAAGAGGGCGTAGTAAAAAGAAAGCATGTTGTAAGTTTATAGTCAAACTACACCACAGGAACTAATAAATTTTATAAGATAAACAAATAAGTAAGTATATGAGTGGGATAATAGGTGGACTATAAATTTATATAGAACTAACAAAGAGTTGTATTATTTGACGTCTTATATAATGTATTATTGTAAATATAGCATTTATGTTTTGTCCATTCATTACTCAACATTTATTGAAGTACCTCCCATGGTGCCAAAAAAATAATCTAAAAATCTAGTTTTATAATGTTTACAATAAATATTACAAAAAAACTTGGCCACTCACAATTTCTAATAATTTACTCCTAAACAGCCGCTATTGCCACCAACAATCACACCATAAGCCACACACTAACCAACTTTGCACCTAACAAAGAAATGTGTGTTGTAAGTTTATAGTCAAACTACACCATACAAACTAATAAATTTTATAAGACAAATAAATAAGGCATAGGGGAACTCATTAATTATATGAGTACGCTAATAGGTGAACTATAAATTTACATACAGCTATAACAAAGGGTCATACTATTTGTCTTGCTCTGACGCACGCCTTCCGTTCATGTATTATTGTAACTATAACGTATACGTTTTGTCCATCCATTACTCTACACTTATTGAAGTACCTCCAACTGTACCAAAAAAATAGCTAACAAAGTGTGATACTATTTGTCTTCCTATGACACACATCTTCCGTTCATGTATTATTGTAACTATAACGTTTACGTTTTTGTCCATCTGTTACTATGCATTTATTAGAGTACCTCCAATGGTATTAGAAAATAATCCAAAAATCTAGTTTTTATAATGTTTACAAATTATTAGAAAAAACTTAGTCACTAATAGTTTCTAATAATTTACTCCTAAAACTAAAAAAGACCCACATGAAGATTTTTTTTCACCACCTAACATCATACCAACGCTGACACAGTTGCTATTGCCACCAACAATCACCTCACAAGCCACGACTAACCAACTTAGCACATAACAAGAGACGCATGTTGTAAGTTTATAGTCAAACTACACCACAAGAACTAATAAATTTTATAAGTCAAACAAATGAGTTAGAGGTGAACTCATTAATTATATGAGTAGGCTAATAGGTGGACTATAAATTTACATACAGCTAACAAAAGGTTATACTATTTGTCTTGCTCTGACGGATACCTTTCGTTCATGTATTATTGTAACAATAGCATTTATGTTTTGTCCATCCTTTACTCCGCACTTATTGGAGTACCTCCAATGATACCAAAAATTAATCTAAAAGTCTATTTTATAATCTTTACGATAAATATTAGAAAAAAACTTAGTCACTAATCATTTTTAATAATTTACTCCTAAAACTAAAAAAAGACCCACTTCAAGAAATATTTCACCAACTAATGTCATAACGACGTTGACACAATCGTTATTGCCGCCAACAATCAACCCACAAGCCACAACTAACCAACTTGGCACCTAACAAGAGACGTGTGTTGTAAGTTTGCAGTCAAACTACACCACAAGAACTAATAAATTTTATAAGACAAACAAATGAGTCAGAGGTGAACTCATTAATTATATGAATAGGTCAATAGGTGGACTATAAATTTACATACATCTAACAAAGGGTTGTATTGTTTGTCTTCCTTTGACGCAAACCTTCTGTTCATATATTATTGTGACTATAACGTTTATATTTTGTCCATCTATTACTCTGCACTTATTGGAGTACCTCCAACGGTATCGAAAAATAATTTAAAAATCTAGTTTTATAATATTTACAACAAATAACAAAAAAATTACTTAGTCATTAACAGTTCTAACAATTTACTCCTAAACTAAAAAACCCACTTCCAAGATTTTTTTCACCATCTAATGTTGTACCTACGCTAACATGGTCACCATTACCGCTAACAATCACCCCACAAGCCACAATTAACCAACTTGGCACCTAGCACACACCAACCTCTAAAATGGAAACTCCATTTATGGCTCTACCTCCTAGTGGGGTTTGTTTGGATCCCTACAACTAATACTTAGCTGCTAAAGATTAGTAAGACTTGTTTTAGTACCCAACTAATATCTTACCTACCATTTAGCTATATATATATTAGCTGGCTTTTTCTGGCTAACACAACTAATAGTTAGCTGGGTAAATCCAAATAGGTCATTGGTTTCTCCAAGCTAATACAACTAATAGTTAGCTAGGTAAACCCAAACAAGGCCTAGATCTGAAATTAATGGTTTGATATCCTCCCACATAGTGACAGGGCAATTATGACTGCCTCGCCATCCTAGCACCCTAACTCATAGATAGAATTTATTAAAAAAACACCATTTTCTGTTCTACTTTTTATTATTCTCACATCTAAAAGTAATGGGCGAAGATTCAATTTAGATGAACCTAGAGATAAAACTAAAATGATAATTTTAGAAATTATTTCTGAGTTTTTTTTCGATTTTCATGCCTAAATGAAAATGGTAGTGGTAAAAAAACAAAAATGACACTGATAAAATAATCAGAAACAAAATGAAAATGATTTTGCCCTGTTCCAACTATTTTTGAAGATTACCGTATTTAGCCAATAATTTGCCATTGGTAGTTACCGATTCAAAGACCTTGAATCCTAAAGACGACTTTAGGCCGAGTTGGCCCACAGCTAAGCATCTCATCTGCACACACAAAGCACATGACATTTTCTTGAAAGGAACTATGTGGCAAGTATTTCAACCGTATAGGAATAAGAAGGCAATCAGGCAATCACATACTGCACCTTACCTCTAGCTAGTGATCGACCACGAACATGAACATATTGTAGGGTTTAGCTTTGTTTGAGATCTAAGATGGTGTGAATCATGATTTAGCTTGTTTCTTATTAATTGTGGCTTTATTTACTATTGTTATGTGAGATAGGTTAAATTATATGGTTCTTCTCATGTTCCACGGTTTAGCGTGTTTATTATTTTTTAGGATATCGTTCTCATGGATTCCAATCATTATCTATGTATTTATTGATTGGCTACTATCGTTTTCAAAGTCACCGAAATATCGGTGTCATATTTGTTTTTGACAATATTGTATCGATTTCATTTTCAAGAAAAAAATATGAAAATGAAAGTGATTTGGGCTCCTATCCTATAAATCGTTTTCATCCCTAGATGAACCTCCAGGCAGTGGCGCTTGGGGCGATGAAATGTTGAAGAAAAAAAATTACCATCCCATAATAGAGAGTAGCAATCATTTTGTGTATCTTTGCACGTGGATGTCTCTGTCTTACATGAGTAGAAGAATTGGGAGTTAGAATAAAGAGCTATTTTTTAATCATGCCAACTAATATAGATGATCTAAAGTATGATGACCTGCATTGTAAACAAAGACATCATATCATCTGTAGTAGTCTTCCATGTTTTCCTCTATCTCTATAAAATTGTGTTAACTATTTTTTTCTTTGCTCCGGTAATGCGCCAACATTTCTTTTTGTTTTGGCCACCAACATGTCACTCGACTGTACTCACGTAAAAGGAGAGTTGCATCTCCCTAATATGTCCCTAATAATACCATAGGGCCTAGCCTAGTCATCATTTTTTAGCCATATTTCTGTACATACACAATACATCTATAGGACCCACTTTTTATGTTAGTATTAAGGAAGATATATTAGGCTATTGTTGTAGGAACTTCCCAAATATCCAAAAATAATAATATTGAGATATCCTAAATCTACATACTAGAAGATACATCCTAACTCTAGCTCCTCCTATTGAAGTATTGTTGAGTACTACAATCCGGGGTACCCAAAGTAAAGAACTAAAACCCCCCTCCACTCCTCTCAAAGAAGAGGCCAAACTAACCAACAACCACTCTCCGTCTCGCCCGAGACCCGATGACAAGGCTTCAAGCGCGACCAAGACCAATCCGATGTCCGAGGCCCAACAACAAGGCCTCGAGTGAGGCTGAGACCCAGCCAACTCCGACTCGCCCGACCCCAGGGCTCGGATGCTTTCCTCCCATTGGTGCGCTCGAGACCATCCATGATGTCATCCACGATCTCATGACGGGGCCACGGTACATTCAGACAAGATGGGGGTCCAATCTCTGCCACGCCCGCAACCAAATAGGACAAGAGATAATGGGCACTGAAAGGATCAAGATGCCCAAGAGGGGGGGGGTGAATTGGGCTTCTCTAAAAATTTAAGCAACCTATAAGCTCCAATTCAACCCCTTGTGCCTAGTGTGACTAGAGAGCTACCGGATAAACGTTTTGCAACCTAGTTCCAATCCTATTCTAGCATGGCACTTCTAAGAATGTAAAAACACAAAGTAAATGCTAGAATGTAAAGGAGTAGTGGAAGAAAGTGCTCGACGATGTTTTACCGAGGTATCGGAGAGTCGCCACTCTCCACTAGTCCTCGTTGGAGCACCCACGCAAGGGTCTTGCTCCCCCTTGGTCCGCGCAAGGACCAAGTGCTCTCTACGTGCTGATTCTTCGACACTCCGTGGTGGTGAATCGCCCAAAACCGCTCACAAGCTTGACACGAGCCACCCACAAGAACTCCGGGCGGTCTTTGTGCCTCCAATCACCACCGAACCGTCTAGGTGATGGCGATCACTAAGAGTAACAAGCAAAGAAGTCTCACTTGACCCAAACAAGGCACTAGAGAGTGGTGGATGCACACTTGACTCTTGAAATTCAACTAGAGGAGGATTCTCACAAGAAATCACTCAAATCTCAATCCTCTCTAGGCTCTTGCTACTCTCTTGCTCCACAACAAGTTTCTTAGATGTTCAAATGGGCAAGAGACCTCTCATGGACGAGGTGGAGGAGTATAAATACACCCCACGAAGTCCAAAGGTCAGCCAAACGGTTTCCACTGAAAACGGGGTCACCGGACGCTGTTGATGTTGCACCGGACGCTCTGCACCGAGCGTCCGGTGACACCCAACGGCTAACTGTACCTGCGTCTGACAGGTCACCGGACGCTACTTCCCAGCGTCCGGTGGCACCGTCCGGTGCTCCGGGGAGTTTTACAAACTCCCTGAGTTTAAGACCGGACGCTACCCGGTGCGTCCAGTGCTAGCGTTCGGTGCTCGGGGCAGGTTTGCAACCTCCCTGGGTATGGGACCGGACGCTGCCCGGTGAGTCCGGTGCCAGCGTCCGGTGCCTAACCCTAGGCACCAAAGCTCTCCAACGGCTAAGGACCTCATAGGACGCACTCACAGAGCGTCCGGTGCCTACTTTGGCACCCTAACTTCTTCGAAACGCGATCGTTCCAAAACAAAGTTGGTTCCTCTTGATCTAAGGACTATCTCTGAGCTGCCTAGTGCTAGGTTTACCAAGTGTGCACCACACCTAAACCTAAAGCCTTGCCTAAGTCAAGCTACTAGATCAAAGCCCCTCTTAATAGTACGGTCAAAGGAAAACAAAGTCCTAAACTACTCTAAGTGCCCTTCTTCACCATATGGCACTTAGACCTAGTCTAGTCTTGACGATGTCCATCCATCCTTTGAAAAGCGAAACGATTTCCACTATTAAGTAGGCATGTACGTCCCTGTTCATCGAGTACCTATTACCATTACCTCACTAATGACTTTGCCTCTACAAAACACACGTTAGTCATAGTAATCAACATTGTCATTAATCACCGAAATCATTAGGGGCCTAGATGCTCTTTTAATCTCCCCCTTTTTGGTGATTGATGACAATAACCTCGAGTATGAAAAGAAATGAGGTTTTCAAATGACTTGGTTTCTATAAGCATGATACAAAAGAGCAAAGGGATTAGGCATGCTTATATCAACCAAGTCTACCATCCTGCATCCAAATATGTGAGATGTGTACAACAGGATATATCACAAATAGCTCATAGTACATCAGAGTAAAAACACGGAAGCAAAGTAATATGAGCCAAACACATGACATAAATATTTCACAAATAAGCATAAAAGACATGTCTCACAACCATAAAAGTATCTCACACAAGTGCAAAGCATAAACGTAAACATGATGCATGATGAAGTAGCACACAAAAGAATCAAAAGATGAAAAGCCCTCTCTAGCTCTAGCTCACCCTAACTCTCATACTCTCAACTCTCTCCCCCTTTCGCATCAAGCGGCAAAATCCTAAGTTGAAGGAGGCGGAGCAGTGGAGTCCCTCGGCACGGCCTGAAAACGTGCTTCATCGTCTGATCCATCGGCCGTCGAGTGAGAGGAGATAGAGTGACCCTCTGAAGCTGCACGTGCTGGCGAAGCGGTCTGGGTCGGCTCTACGGGCTCTGAAGCTGTCACAGGCTGAGGTGGCTGTTCAAGACCTGCTGACGAGGCTGGCACGGACTCGGTCGCTGTAGCTGACGTCTCTGGCATAGTAGACGAAGGTGCAAGCTGCTCAGACGAAGCTACTAACGACGACAGGCGCTCAGTAGTGGTGACTGGGACCGTAAAAGCTACAGGAGCCTGCAGGGGTGGAGGCATAGGGTCACCAGTCAGAGCACCTGAGAAACTGATGTGCTGGCCTGCCAACGAGTCCAACACGAGCTGTGGCGCTGTCGCTGACTGTGGAGTAAATCCAGAGCGTAGAGGCGTGAACTGAGGTACCTGCTCAAAGCTAGACGAGATGGCACCCTAAGAAACCTGGTGCTGTGGCATCGAGAATGGCTGACTCTGAGCAGGGAGCTGAAGCGGCTGCTGAGACTGACTCTGAGGCACTGGAGTAGAAGGCCTGACTGACGACGTGCCTAGGAGCTGAACCTGGGGAAGGTGAATCCCTGAGGCGGTGTTGGGTATTTTAAACGCAAATAGAAAAATCCACAAGCGCACGAATACCACTGTAGCCTTCACCCGAGAGTATTCCAGAGTATCGATTTTCCACATGGAACGTGAGTGTACTAATTAAGAATCAAGATCGCCCAAGGATAACTATATAATTATTTTTTGTGGGAAGAGAGGAAGTTTCCTAAGAGTTCCGGCGACTCCGTGCTCTTCATCGTGGGATTCGTTGGATGACGTAGTCGGTGGTTCCGGCGGCGCCTTGCTCTTCATGTATAACTATCTTCTCTCTCCACACCTGACTCGGTGCTACGGTCTCCTCAAGATAGTTCTGTTCAAGTTGTATGTCTTTAGACCTTACAACATCTCCTTCATAGTCTGCCCATCCGTCCTTGATGATTTGCCTCCTCTGGTTGCGGTTGCGTCGTCTTCTTCTTGTCCTGACCTGCTTAGAGTCTTCAACTATATAGTTAGGGTCAGTAAAACAGCGGCGTGCCTTCTCAGAGGTGAAGTGCATGTGGACTTCTCCAGTTCCAATGTACATGATTGCTTTAATGGTGCTGAGGAACGGTCTCCTAAGGATGATGGGTGGATCGTACTTGTCTTCAACTTTTCGGAATGTCTGATCTACCATCTGAAGCTGAATGTATGTCGGTTTTAGGGGGATGGTTCCGAATAGGAGCTGATAGGTGACTGGGTCATCCTTTTTGGTCAGGAACGGTGACTTAAGTCAACGATCTTGACCTCCTTGAACTGCAGTGACTAGAGCTTGTTCGTGTTCCTCCTGTTGGTCCTCTTCCTTGGTTCATGCTGGGACTCTGAGATTTGTGTAGTCTTGTTCTTGAAGGAAAATGTCTCCTTCCTTCCCTTGATGTAAAAACTGATCTTGGCAGTTCTAGTATAGATGACAGCTCCCGAGGTGTTCAAGAATGACCTCCCTAGAATGATGGGTGCCCTCTCATCAATACCAGTCTCTACCACCACGAAGTCATGGGCATAATGTTGACGCTGGAGCCAAAGTCGCAGAGTGCTTCTGGGAAGTCCACCATGGTGATGGAGATTAGGATCACGGTGCGTCTTGGATCGCCTCTCTTGACAGGCAGAAGGTCAGTTATTACTTCCTCAACGGGGTTACTCCAGTAGTTACCTGCATCAAACATGTCTACAAGATTTGTATATTCTAATCCTTCCAGTTGTGATGGTATACCGGGGTTAGTAGCAGGAACAGCAGCAGCTATTTGATTTAACTGAGATTCAATCATTTTATTAAAGCTAATTTGATTCTTGATGGCAGTAGAGAAATTATCCATTCTATTATTTATATTTTCTAACATTTTATCATTAGATGCCAATTTTTTAGATAGGTTATCCATTAGCTTTCCTTGATTAGACACTAACTCTCTCAGAGGTAGAAAATTATTATTATTATTGTAAGAATTATTACCTTGATAATTACCTGAGTAGTTAGGCCTCTGTTGATTCCAACCTTGATTTTGTTGAGGACGGTGTTGACAGTTCTTAAGTATCAATTTTAATTATTAAATAAACAAGGGAAAGGACCAATATGCAACCAACACCTAGAATTAGGGTTTGATCTGACAGAATTCCACGAGTTTTGTTGTTTATCTGTTTCTGCAAGGGGTTATCAGGAAATAAGGAAGAAAGGCCCACATGTCGGGATTACATAGAGATATCAACGCACCACGCGATTTTCTGCCATCTAGAAGACTTCAGAAGACACGAGAAGAAGACGGAGGCCGAAAGGGGCCAGGCCCAGGGCGCCCGCCCCCTGCTAGATGTCAATCGGGACTCTCTTCGCACGGGATGTTCCACCGACCTATTGGATCTAGAATAACGTAGTACCACCTCGCTTACCGATCCAAAAACGCATAAAGGAGGAGGACTATATAAGGAGACCCCCTGGCCCCTGGAAAAGACATGAAGAAATTATCATAGAGATTGAGGGGTGCCCTCGAAGGAAAACCTCTTCTCTAATTAATATTTCTTTTTAGGCTTAGCAACCAATGTAAAGTAGAAATAGATCTTCTAGTTTCTACTAGATTGAGAGAGATAGAGTGGAGGTGTAGATTGGAGGAAGCCCGGCCTGTCGGTGTCTACTCCAAGCTTGTACCTGCGGGATCAAGTTCTCCTAACCCGAAGCTTGCTCCTAGGATTCTTCAGTATTTCGACTTCTAAATTCTAGGAAGTTCTTGTTTTATTGTTCTTATGGTTTATGAGTTTACTTTAATCTCTTCGCGTAGAGTTTAGAGTAATCATTGCTAGCGTAAACGTGGTGTTTAGGCTGGGGTACTCATAGATATTCCCTGACTAGCTGGACCGTGGTAGTAGTGAGGAACGTGACAATTCCGAGTTACCTTTGCAGACCATATCTCGTTAGCAGGAAGGATAAGGTTTATAGGTGCGGGTTGAACATCCTTTGTGGTGTCTAGATTCCGTTAGCCTCCCCATTAGAACAGTAGATCATCCTTACCAAGGTTAGAAGGAGACTACGGTTGCAGTCTTCTCTATTTATCACTCATATCGAAAGACATTCTTTGTGCCTAAAGAGTTAGTAGTAATAGACCGGTTAGTCAGATGTACTCTTTCTCCTAGTGGTAAAAAATAAATACGATACTCTGGATAATTTCCCGGGTGAAGTGCTCACCGATATCCGTGCGCTTGCGGATCAATTCCTTATTGCGTTCCCAAATATCAACAAGCATTTCTCGCGCCGTTGCCGGGGAGAAAGACGGTTGCTGAGATAACCTGAGTCTTACTACTAGCTTGTATCTATACTTTTATCTTTTCTTATCTTTTATATTCTGTATTTATTTTCTTTACTCTTACCTTATGGAAAACCAAAATTCTAAATCGATCCATGAATCTGCAATCCCTTCAGTAACTGACCTTTTACCATGGGAATCATCACAGCCTATCCAAACATCCCAATACAAGTTAAGTTTTAGGTTGATTGCCATGATTCAAAACCTATCTTTTTCGGGAAAGGAAGACGAAAACCCTTACCTTCATATTAGAGATTTTGAGCAAACATGTGATTATCTTCGCATTGAAGGCATTTCTGATAAAACTTTACGTTGGAAGCTTTCCTTTTTCTTTAAGGGGAGAAGCTAGACAATGGTACAGTCAGAAGGTAAGTCAACAACAAGGTGAATGGGGAGTTTTACGAGCCAACTTTTGTCTAGATTTCTATTCCCTTGACCGTATAGCCAACCTTAGACTCGAAGTCCTATCTTTTAAACAAAAAGATAATGAAACTTTAGGAAAATCCTAGAAACGTTTTCTGATCTTTTAGAATCTGGTCCAAACCTTAATCTTGAAGACCCTGTTCTTTTATTTCACTTTTTTTGAGGTCTTCAGAAAAATCATAAACAAATGCTACACACAATGTCTAGAGGTTCTTTCTTTCGCATCCCTACTGATGAAGCTAGAGTGATCCTAGATAGAATCCTAGAAGCTGAGATGGATAATACCATTCATGATGAAACCTACGAAGCCGAAGTAGACACTCTGCCAAATTCTTCATCTACTTTAGCTATCCCAAGTTCTGAGCCACAAGAGGAAGAAATTCCACCACCGGACTTCATGCTGGATATAGAATCCGATCTTTTTGCCGATTTTGGAAACATTTCAAACTATCATTCTATCGACAAACCCCAAAACGGCCAGTTTAGCATTTATTTACCAAGTGAACAACAATTAATAGAGCTTATCTCAGTAATGAGTAGCGAATGGTTGGAGGAATCAGAGCTTACCTCTGATGTGATCCGTTTGGACACACCCTCTATAACTATACGCTGTGCTTATAATTTTGATCGATTTAATGCTCTTTATAATCCTGTTGTGGGGATCAACATCATGTCTGAATCTTTTGCACTTAAATTATTTAAAAATCTTGCCTTAACCCCCACAACAAAGGTCATAAAGGAATCTTCGGGACGATTAGTCCCCAGTCTTGGAATTATTAATGTCCTACCTCTTTCGGTAGAAGGCTCCATGGTTCATTTGAACTTCTATATCTTTGATACATGGGACTTCGACCTGTTGATAGGACAACCTTTTAGAAGACTCCTTTATGAAGGTCATACTGGAAAGCTACACATTTCTTTTGGAAAAACCTTTAAATTCCCAATAACAATTTCACACTCCTTAAACAATAAGGCCGAATCATATCTTATGCCTGATCCCATGGAGGAGGTAAAGGCTGTTGACGGTCCTTAAGTATCAAATTTAATTATCAAATAAATAAAGAAAAGGATCCAAATGAAATCAACATCTAGACTTAGGGTTTTATGTGACAGAATTCCACGAGTTTTGGTGTTTGTCTATTTCTGCAGGGGGTTATCGGGAAATACGGAAGAAAGGCCCACACGTCGGGATTACATAGAGATATTAACGTGCCGCGCAATTATCTTACATCTAGAAGACTCCAGAAGCCACGAGACCGAAGCGGAGGCGAAACGGGGCCAGAGGCAGGGCGCCCGCCCTGTTCCCCTGGGCGCCCGCCCACCTCCAAAGTCCAATCAGGACTCTGCTTCGTGGGAGATCTCCACCGACCTAAAGGATGAATCTAAACCATACAATCTATGTCGGTTTGATCCAACGGCCCATATTCACTTGAAGGGACTATAAAACCAGACCCCCTGGCCCCTAGAGGAGAGAGCCTCTCAACCCTAATTCATTGTTCCTCAAGGGAGAAGAAGCCTCTGATCAAGATTAGAGTCACCACATCAATTAGATATCTAGATTAGCATAGCTACATAGGATTAGAACTAGAAGGAGTCAATCTTCGATTGGTTTCCGGATCTGTCAAGAGGATTCTTGGTAATTCTCTAATTGTGCTTCTAATTGTTCTTCTAATTATCTTTGTTCTTTAATATTATGAATATGACTTTGTTCTACTTCAATATATTGCTTATGACTTTGCTCTACTTGCTTATATTCAAGATTATATTGTTCTTAGTTTATCATAGTTATGTACTTGGCTTAGTTAGATTGGATCTATATACATGCTTAGGATCGTATAGCATTTATCCATCGGATCCATGGGTAAATGATAGATATTGTGTAGGCGTGGTGCTTATACCGTATTTATCTGCGATTGTACCCAATATGCCAGATCGTGGGGTGGTTCATGATAGTGACAGCTTCATTGATTCTTATATAGTCCCCCTCTCGTGTATTGGGGTGGCAGAGCAATATTATTATAGGGGAGTGATTGCTATGTTTCTCATTTACCTTGCTAATATCACTATGCATGGGCGTAGTCTTGTCTCGCAATGATTGCTAAGTATGCTTGCACTAATTATGATAATGCTAGACTATATAGTTGAGAATAACTTAGGGAATATTCTTGTGGTTCGTTCTAATACCATTCTAATGACTTTCTAGAGTATCTAATTGAGGTGCTTATCATATTTATTATGTGGCTAGATCAGATTAATTATCTTTGTCACTATTATTATCTCATATATCTTTTATGTGACACTTATCCCTGTATGAAGAGTTAGATATAATGTCCTCAATTATACATGCAATGATAGATACTCAATCTCATATTCTATTCTGTAATCAATATTGATGATTGTTAATCCCTTCCCAGTGGTAAAAATATAAATAACGATACCTGGAATACTTCCCGGTTAAAATGCTGCATCGGTATTATTCTGTGCGCTTGCAGATCCCATTCATTATTTATTTAGAAGAGCAATTGCATATTTCAATACCGCGTCTCTTATATCATGCTGGGGATGACAACTTGGCTTAAGTGGTGTGAGGGATAGGTTTGGCATTTTTGGCACCGTTACTAGATTTAGAGAACTTAGTCTACTTTTGGTAATGATGTTAAGAATACCCAACAAGCATTTTTTTGGCGCCGTTGCCGGGGAAGGTTGATTACTAATCAGGAATGGAATAAAAGATTTTGAGTTATCATTCGCATCACTAATATGATTGAGCTTATCTATTCTCTCATACAGTTTTACCCCGATATTTTTCTATTTTATCTTATGCAGGGGAATGTATGAATAGAAGACATCTTCCAAGAAATTTTGTTGACAATCCCGAAGCATTATTCAAGAAGACGAGAGCCAAGCTCAAGAAGAGATCATCAACACTTCAGCAAGAAGCTTCATCCAATCAAGAAGATCACCGGAACTTGTCTTCAGAGTTCGAGGCCATGGCGAACAAATCAATCCACGAGTTCTCAGCTCCCACTACGGACAACATCCGCACTGGACCTGCTGCAGAGATCGATGGCAACTTTGAGCTCAAGCCTAGAATTATCAACATGGTGCAATCCAACCAGTTCTGTGGGAAGGCACACGAAGATGCTAGTGCTCATTTACAACACTTCCTGGAGATTTGCAACACATTCACCATATCAGGAGTTTCCAAAGATGCTATACTACTTTGCCTCTTCCCATTCTCACTATTAGGAAGAGCGAAGCAGTGGTTCTACGCTACAAAGGAGAAGAATACTACGTGGGCACTCTGCTCAACAAACTTCCTGGCTAAGTTCTTTCCCATGGGCAAGACCAATGCTCTCCGTGGGAAGATTACAAGTTTTCAGCAACAAAATGATGAATCTGTTCCAGAAGCATGGGAGCGCTTTCAAGACTACATCCTAGAATGTCCCCATCATGGAATGGAGAGTTGGCTATTGATGCAGACATTTTATCATGGGCTCGGCAACAGTGCCCGAGAGACCATGGATGCTGCAGCTGGAGGAGCATTCTTATCACTTACTATACCACAAGCCACAACTCTTGTGGAGAAGATGGCGTCCAATCAAAGCTGGAATGAAGAGAGGACCCAGACACGCAAGAGAGGTGGAGGTATGCATCAGCTGAAGGAGGTAGACATGTTGTCTGCAAAGTTAGACCTGCTCATGAAGAAGCTCGATGATAGAGCTGGAGACAAGAAAGAAGTTATGCACATCTACGACTCTCACATGACTTGTGAGGAGTGTGGAGACACTGGACACTCAGGCAACCACTGCCCTGAGATGCTTGAGGATGTGAACTACATCAACAATAACAACAACAACTATTACAACCGTCCTCAACAAAATCAAGGTTGGAATTATCAAGGTAACAATTCTTACAACAGTAATAATAATTTTCCACCTTTGAGAGAGTTAGTGTCTAATCAAGGAAAGCTAATGGATAATTTATCTAAGAAATTGGCATCTAATGATAAAATGCTAGAAAATATAAATAATAGAATGGATAATTTTTCTACTGCCATCAAGAATCAAATTAGCTTTAATAAAATGATTGAATCTCAATTAAATCAAATAGCTGCTGCTGTTCCTACTACTAACCTCGGTATACCATCACAACCGGAAGGATTAGAATCTGCAAATCTTGTAGACATGTTTGATGTAGGTAACTGGAGTAACCCCATCACTGAATTCACTACTGACCTTCTGCCGGTCAAGAGAGGCGATCCAGGACGCCCCGTCATCCTGATCTCCATCGGCATGGTGGACGTCCCAGAAGCACTCTGCGACTTTGGCTCTAGCGTCAACATTATACCTAGGGTACTCTATGAAAAATTCTTTATATATCCTTTATTAGAAGCAACCATGTGTTTGCAGTTTGCAGATCAGACGATAACTTTTCCAAAAGGAATATTGAGGAACCTTTGTGTCCGAGTTGGTACCTTGTATGCTCTAGCCGACTTCGTAGTAGTAGAGACCGAAAATGATGAGAGGGCACCCATCATCTTAGGGAGACCATTCTTGAACACCACGGGAGCTATCATCTACGCCAGTGCTGCCAAGATCAGTTTCTACGTCAAAGGGAGAAAGGAGATATTTTTCTTCAAGAACAAGACTACACAAATTCCAGATCAATCCAGACGTAAATCAAGGAAGAGGACCAACAGGAGGAACAGGAACAAGCAAGTGTGGACCGAGTCAGCTAAAATGGTCACTGTAGTTCATGGAGGCCAAGATCACCAACTTAAGTCACCGCTTTTGACCAAGAAGGACGACCCAGGAATGCCAAGCATTTACTGCTCCATAAATGGATACAACTTCTACAAGACGACTTGTGACACCGGATCGGGCGTCAACATAATGGCCGCAGTCACCTATCGGCTCTTGTTCGGAACCATGCCCCTAAGACCAACATACATTGAGCTCCAGATGGCAGATCAGACATTTCGAGAAGTTAAAGGAGCAGTAACCGATCATTTTGTCTACATAGACTTTCAAGTTATTGACATGGGAGAAGATGAGTACGATCCACCCATCATCCTTGGAAGACCGTTCTTCAGCACCGTTAAAGCAATCATCTACATTAGAACCGGAGAAGTCCATATGCACTTCCCCTCAGAGAAGGTACGCCGTTATTTTACTGACCCTAACTATATCGTTGAAGAATCTAAGCAGGTCAGAAAGAGACGCAACCGCAACTAGAGGAGGCAAATCATCAAGGACGGATGGGCAGACTACGAAGGAGAAGTTGTAAGGTCAGAAGACGTAGAGTTTAAACAGAATTATCCAGAGGAGATTGAAGCACCGAGTCAGGTATGGAAATAGAAGATAACTATACATGAAGAAGAGGCGCCACCGGAAGTACCGACTACGCCACCCAACGAACCTCAGGACAATTGAGAAAACAGAGTCCCGTTCGGAGGACTTAAAAACACCGAACGCCTTGCCAAGAGGTAAACTTGGTAGTTACCCTTTTCCTTTCAATTATTTTAAATAGTTTATTTAGTTAATCATATTCATACTATCTTAAAGAGAAAATAAAAATGTGAAAACAGTAAGCCCCATGTGAGTATGCGAGTGGTATAAAACCCATAAGTACATTCACTGTGGTGGCATAAAAATAAAATAAAAATTTCTTTTCTGCTTTATAAAATGAAAATATAAAAACAGGGAGTAACAATTATTAAGGAGTCTCAACATGATAAAGGCTAGATATTTATGCTAACACTTAATCAGTTCCACAAGCTTTGTTGTCTATTTGAGCTCCAATAGAATTTAATAATCAAGAAGACTAGCGGACGGAGGACATTCTAATCGCTGTTAGAATGCTGCTGACTTTCAAATACACCTCTGCCACCTGCTAGCTACATCAAGAGAAATTACGTCAAAATTCAGCTTGGGGGAGAGCACCCCCATTTATCTCGATAAGTATTTCTATCTATCTATCTTTATACTTATATTATTTTAGAATATAAATATACATAACTATGAAAAAAAACCAAATAAAGATTTTGTGCTTATATATATATCGTTTGCTTAGTATGTTTAATAAATAAATAAAGTGGCTATGCTAATCTGTATCTAAATAAAACTTAAGCATGGATATGATGAATAGTTGCGTTGCCTAATTTGCACATTTTAAGTTCTCTCTCAAGTTTAGACATAACTGTTATAATTTAAATCTTCCTCTAGACCTAAACTTGTGGGATGAAAACTTGATCTAAAGTCTCAGTTGTTAACGGATACGATATGGGAAGGTTGAGTTGCTGTTTATCTGTTCCTAGAGATGCTAGAATTCTGGAGAATTTCATCTTTGAAAAATCTTTAAAATGTTGCATGATGAGTTCCTGTATGATGAGAGTTTAAATTCCTACCACAGCCATATATACATGCTTGCTAGACTTTAAGCCACACATTTACTATTTACTGCTTATGAGCATTGAGTGTGGTCAAGCTGTGTAGACCCTTAGGAGCTTGTCATGTGGTTAAATCAAGATTTCACTTGCACGTTCACTCATATATGCTACTTCTACTCCGGAAGTACCATCCACATATATCCATCCATTTTCATCTCCAGAATCACCCAAAAATATTCTACTCCTAATCCGGGAGAGAATAGCCAAAAATATTTCTGTTTTCCCTTGTGAAATAAATGCTCCAGTTATCTTGTTACTACCACTTGCTATATTATCTCAAGGGATGAGTGCTCTAAAAAAAGAAGAGAAATATGAGGAAATAAAAAGGAGCAAGTGCTCGGAACCTCGAAAGAAAAGAAAAAGTGAGACGAGAGGTAAAAATAGACAAGTGTCCGACAGTAGAATTAGGGGTACAAGATACCCACCTGAGAGAAAAGAAAAAGAAGAGCATCTCATTCTCCTCATTATTCAAAAAGCAAGGAAGGTATGTATCCCCTCAAAGAGCAAAAGTAGAATTAGACTTCCACCATTGTTATCACCATCATCACCATACACCATTCATTCGCCACACATGCACATCTTGATTTGACTTATTGATTTGTTTCTTTGGATCCATGGTTTGACTATGCAATAAATGTCTTGTAAGTATGTATATTTTATCTCCCACCTATGAGCTCCAGATATTAAAGCCTTATTAGAGTAGGGTGAGAGAGAAGATAATGTCACTATGTTTTATACTACAAATACTACATATCTTGAGAGAAGGCATATAACATCACTGCCTTGGTAAGGATCTAGAAATACCACAAAAGAGAGATATGAGAGAGTCATACAAGGAATCTCTGAGTTTTATTTGAAAATCTGCAAAAACACCAGAGCTATAGCTGATCAAGAATAAGAGACATGGCACTTGACTAGACTGTTCTATCTTTTAACTACTCAAGATGGAAGTGACGGTTACAAGTCCCATGGTGAAGGTAAAGTAAGTAAGTTTTAAGTCTTGACAGTTTACTCTAACTCAGAGATGATATCTTATTTAAAAAGCATGTGTACCGTCAATTTTTAAAAGATATTGCAACAACTTATGATCCATAGCTCAGTCTATCCTTGCTCAGGTACGAGCAAGAGGTAAGCTTGGGGGAGTTTGTTGACGGTCCTTAAGTATCAAATTTAATTATCAAATAAACAAAGAAAATGATCCAAATGAAATCAACATCTAGACTTAGGGTTTTATCTGACAGAATTTCACGAGTTTTGGTGTTTGTCTATTTCTGCAGGGGGTTATCGGGAAATACGGAAGAAAGGCCCACACGTCGGGATTACATAGAGATATTAACGTGCCGCGCAATTATCTTACATCTAGAAGACTCCAGAAGCCACGAGACCGAAGCGGAGGCGAAACGGGGCCAGAGGCAGGGCGCCCGCCCTGTTCCCCTAGGCGCCCGCCCACCTCCTGAGTCCAATCAGGACTCTGCTTCGTGGGAGATCTCCACCGACCTAAAGGATGAATCTAAACCATACAATCTATGTCGGTTTGATCCAACGGCCCATATTCACTTGAAGGGACTATAAAACCAGACCCCCTGGCCCCTGGAGGAGAGAGCCTCTCAACCCTAATTTGTTGTTCCTCAAGGGAGAAGAAGCCTCTGATCAAGATTAGAGCCACCACATCAATTAGATATCTAGATTAGCATAGCTACATAGGATTAGAACTAGAAGGAGTCAATCTTCGATTGGTTTCCGGATCTGTCAAGAGGATTCTTCGTAATTCTCTAATTGTGCTTCTAATTGTTCTTCTAATTATCTTTGTTCTTCAATATTATGAATATGACTTTGTTCTACTTCAATATATTGCTTATGACTTTGCTCTACTTGCTTATATTCAAGATTATATTGTTCTTAGTTTATCATAGTTATGTACTTGGCTTAGTTAGATTGGATCTATATACATGCTTAGGATCGTATAGCATTTATCCATCGGATCCATGGGTAAATGATAGATATTGTGTAGGCGTGGTGCTTATACCGTATTTATCTGCGATTGTACCCAATATGCCAGATCGTGGGGTGGTTCGTGATAGTGACAGCTTCATTGATTCTTATATAGTCCCCCTCTCGTGTATTGGGGTGGCAGAGCAATATTATTATAGGGGAGTGATTGCTATGTTTCTCATTTACCTTGCTAATATCACTATGCATGGGCGTAGTCTTGTCTCGCAATGATTGCTAAGTATGCTTGCACTAATTATGATAATGCTAGACTATATAGTTGAGAATAACTTAGGGAATATTCTTGTGGTTCGTTCTAATACCATGCTAATGACTTTCTAGAGTATCTAATTGAGGTGCTTATCATATTTATTATGTGGCTAGATCAGATTAATTATCTTTGTCACTATTATTATCTCATATATCTTTTATGTGACACTTATCCCTGTATGAAGAGTTAGATATAATGTTCTCAATTATACATGCAATGATAGATACTCAATCTCATATTCTATTCTGTAATCAATATTGATGATTGTTAATCCCTTCCCAGTGGTAAAAATATAAATAACGATACCTAGAATACTTCCCGGTTAAAATGCTGCATCGGTATTATTCTGTGCGCTTGCAGACCCCATTCATTATTTATTTAGAAGAGCAATTGCATATTTCAATACCGCGTCTCTTATATCATGCTGGGGATGACAACTTGGCTTAAGTGGTGTGAGGGATAGGTTTGGCATTTTTGGCACCGTTACTAGATTTAGAGAACTTAGTTACTTTTGGTAATGATGTTAAGAATACCCAACAAAGGCTGCATCTCTAGAGGTTTTAGATGAACCAGACTTAGAAGACAAAACTCCTTTCTTCACAGAAGAAGAAGCCGAGCCTTCTGAGCCTGAACCTTTAGATGAGTTTGCAGAAGCACCTAGACCCCCCATAGAGCTTAAAACTTTACCACCCGGTCTTACATATGCTTTCCTAAACAATAATCTAGAGTTCCCTGTAATCATTAGCGATAAACTCACTCAGGATCAAACTCTGCGATTAATGACCATTCTTGAGAAACATCACTCAGTGTTCGGCTACTCACTCCAAGATCTTACAGGAATCAGTCCTATAATTTGTACCCATCGTATTCCAACAGATCCTTCTGTTCCACCCTCTCGAGAACCCCAACGTAGACTCAATAACACTATGAGAGAGGTAGTTATAAAGTTGCTGCATGCAGGGATTATATATCCTGTGCCGCACAGTGAGTGGGTAAGCCCAGTACAAGTTGTGCCTAAAAAGGGAGGCATGTCTGTTATTATGAATGAAAAGAACGAGCTAATTCCGCAACGCACCGTCACAGGATGGCGGATGTGCATAGACTATAGAAAACTAAACAAAGCCACGAGAAAGGATCACTTTCCTTTACCTTTCATAGATGAGATGCTAGAGCAGTTAGCAAACCATTCGTTCTTCTGTTTCTTAGATGGATATTCAGGGTATCATCAGATCCTGATCCATCCCGATGATCAAAGCAAAACCACTTTTACATGCCCTTATGGAACTTATGCTTACCGTAGAATGTCTTTTGGGTTATGTAATGCACCAGCTTCTTTTCAAAGATGCATGATGTCTATATTTTCTGATATGATTGAAGAGATTATGGAAGTTTTCATGGATGATTTCTCTGTTTATGGAAAAACTTTTGATAGTTGTCTTGAAAACTTAGACAAGGTTTTGCAAAGATGCGAAGAAAAGCACTTAATCCTTAATTGGGAAAAATGTCATTTCATGGTTAGGGAAGGAATAGTGCTAGGACACCTAGTGTCTGAAAGAGGTATTGAGGTAGACAAAGCTAAAATTGAAGTAATTGAACAACTACCTCCACCTGTGAATATAAAAGGAATTCGAAGCTTTCTTGGCCATGCTGGTTTTTATCGTAGATTCATAAAAGATTTTTCATTTACTGCTAGACCACTTACTCTTTTGCTAGCCAAGGATGCTCCTTTCGAATTTGATGATGCATGTCTAACATCTTTCAATTTATTAAAGAAAGCACTCATCTCTGCACCAATCATTCAACCCCCTGATTGGTCGTTGCCTTTTGAAATTATGTGTGATGCTAGTGATTATGCTGTGGGGGCAGTATTGGGACAAACTAAAAATAAGAAGCATCATGCAATTGCTTATGCCAGTAAAACTTTGACAGGAGCTCAACTTAATTATGCAACCACTGAAAAAGAGCTTCTCGCTGTTGTCTTTGCCATTGATAAATTTAGATCTTATTTAGTTGGAGCTAAAATAATTGTTTACACTGATCATGTTGCACTAAAATATTTGCTCACTAAAAAAGATGCTAAACCTCGCCTGATTAGATGGATCTTATTACTCCAAGAATTTGACTTAGAAATAAAAGATAAAAAGAGAGTAGAAAATTCTGTTGCTGATCACTTGTCTAGAATGTATTTTAAGAGTCCACAGGAAACCCCCATCAATGATTCACTCTGGGACGACATGCTCTATGGGATTAACAGGTCTGACCCCAAGTATGCAGATATTGTTAATTTTATGGTTTCAGGGTATGTACCACCAGGAGCAGACAAGAAGAAACTTATTCAAGAAAGTCGTTCACATATATGGGATGAGCCATACCTCTTCCGAGTATGCTCTGATGGCTTACTCAGGAGATGTGTGACCACTGAGGAAGGATGGAAGATCATCGACAGATGTCATTCATCACCATATGGAGGTCACTATGGAGCATTCCGTACACATTCAATGATCTGGCAGTGTGGATTCTACTAGCCTACAATGTATGAAGACACGAAGCAATATATCAGAAGATGTGGGCCATGTCAAAGACACGGAAACATAAATAGAAGGGATGCAATGCCACTCACCACCAACCTTCAGATTGAGCTCTTTGATGTCTGGGGAATAGACTACATGGGTCCATTTCCTCCATCAAAGAAGTGTGAGTACATCTTGGTGGCAGTTGACTATGTCTATAAGTGGGTAGAAGCATTACCCTGCAAGCATGCCGACAACGTCAGTTCAAAGAGGATGTTTGAAGAAATTATATTTCTAAGATTTGGAGTCCCCAGAGTAGTGATAAGTGATGGAGGAGCACACTTCATCGACAAACGCTTCAAGCAATATCTATCAAAACATGGAATCCGTCACAACGTCGCTACCCCCTATCATCCTCAGACAAGTGGCCAAGCAGAGACTTCCAACAAACAAATCAAGAATATTCTTCAGAAGACAGTAAATGAAATGGGAACGGCGTGGAAAGACAAGTTACCTGATGCACTCTGGGCATACCGGACAGCATACAAGACCCCAATTGGAATGTCTCCATACCAATTGGTGTACGGGAAAACTTGCCATCTACCTGTTGAACTAGAGTTCAAAGCACACTGGGCCATAAAGAGATGGAATATGGACCTAGATGTTGCTGGAGATTATAGAAGAATGCAACTATCAGAATTGGAAGAATGGCGAGAGAAGGCATATCACAACTCAAAGATTTACAAAGAAAGAGTCAAAAGGTGGCATGATAAGAGAATCAAGAAGAAGGAGTTCACACCCGGAGATAAGGTATTACTTTTTAATTCCAGGGTGAAGCTTTTCGGGCATAGAAAACTCCAGAGCAAATGGGAAGGACCATTCAAGGTAATTAATTCATCATCCCACGGAGCTATCACACTTCAAAATGACGAAGGTACGTTATTCAAGGTAAATGGTCAACGTCTTAAATTATTTTTAGATCCCAATAAAGGATTAGAAGAAATAGACGTAGTCCACTTTTACCTTCCCATGGAGAATTAGAGCCCGACCTTTTTAATCTGATGTTTTTGGGTCATATATATATTTTTCTAAATAATTTCACATCTAGAAACGCGCTCGGGAAAGTGGGCCCACAGAGGGGCCAGAGAGAGGGCGGGCGCCTAGATCAGGTGGGCGGGCGCCCAGCTCCTGTTCCCCCTCGGTCCCGATTTTCTCTGTTATGGAAAATGCACTTATGGTAACTCGAATAATCTCTCAGATGGAAAGTTTCGCACGCATATCGACGGGAGCAACCCAAACAACCCATAGAGGCACTTTTTGACCCCTATATAAACAGATCCCTGACCTCAGTTTTCAAACACCAAGCCACCAAACCTTCTCTCCTTCAATTAGAGCTTGATTAGTTCCTTGCTGCTCCAATGGCCGAGAAGTACCACGATGATTGGGAAGTCGTCCCCTTCAACCTCAACATCGAGCCTGTGGAAGACCCCGATGCTCGTGCTCTCGTCCCGGTCAACACAGAGCGACAGCTAGAAGCCATGCCATTACGCCAACGCAGCTCCGCCCAATCCTATCATGCTCAACCAGTTCTCACCGCACCGCCACAACCCCTACTCGTCAAAGGATCATCATCCAAGACGAAGACCACTGTCAAGGTGCCAACCGGCACAAGGATCCTTCCACCTAGACCCAATGAGAAGGTCGTTAGAGTCAAGACCAACTGGAGCGGCGAGATCAGCAGTATTCGCTACACTACGGAGGAAGAAAGGCCTTACTTTGAAGGGATTAGAGCAGCCAAAGTCCGTTTCATCCCTCCAAAGGCAGCCCCGAAGCACGCTCTCAATGCTTTTGAGACACCTCCCAAGCGTCGCAAGACTATAATGGATATTGATGAGGACGTTCGCAGACTAGACAGAGTTATCATAGACCTCCAGTCCTCGATTAATTCCCTCACTAGGCAGCTCTCTAACCACAACACCATTATACTAGGCCTTAGGCAGGATCTTGCCAGTGCCAACAAGAAGATCAAGAAATTAGAGCGCCGCTAAGTTATCTAGATTAGACCTTGAGGCAATGCATCTTAGTTATCTTTAAATTCGGTTTAGGTTTACTATTATCATCAGTTTATTATTATCAGTTTGCTATCAGTTTGCTACTAGTATTTTGTAATAAATGCCTCAAGATTAATAAAGAGTATTATTATTATTATGTCTTGTGTGTCTCTACTTTACTTTTGTGCAAGAAAGCAGAAAACAAGTATGGGGGAGATCCCTCGACATGCTAAACACACTCCGACTACACCACTCCACGATTCAGGTACACACTCTGCACACTTTACTTTACACATACATATATTTTGGATTATGCAGAATATTGTTTCCGACATGATAAAATAAAAAGATTAAAATATTTCTAATCATGATTAATCTCAATCTATGATATTTCCTAAAAACTTGCAACTATTATAAAATCATTTTAAAACCCTGTGTTACTTAAGTCAATATGGAATATGTGATGGTAGAGTATGAGTTTCTTATTCTTGATATCATTGTTACTTGGAGAATTTATTTCAAAATTCAAAATTCTAGCTACCATCCTCAGTGATAAAACTGAAAATTATGATTATAAAAGCTATCTCCTCTGTATTGAGTTTGTTCAAAATGAGTTAGACCCTTGTTGAGAGATTTATCATGCTCCTAAGATCAAGACATTTATTCAGAAAGATTCACTCTTCCGAAGTAATATTGCATTAGAGGCATGGGCTATGCAAAAATAGAGATATTTCGAGGAAATAAAAAGGAGCAAGTGCTCGACAACGTCGCAGAAAAAAAATTGACAAGTGTTCGGCAGTAGAATTAGGGGTACCTCGGTATCCACTTAAAAAAAAGAAAAAGAAGAAGAGAAAAAAATGATAGCCCATGGTCCCTCTAATAAGCAATATGCCAGCAAGAGTTGACAAAGATTTTAATTTCCAAAGTCTTTGATCTAAGAGTATGACATTCCCCTCCTCGGATCCCGTTTTGATCAGGCAATAAATGCAGAGTAAGTATGCTTGAGAATTTTTGCAAATTAAAATAACCTCAGTGAGATATATAAAAGATAATGAGTGATCTGAGAGAACCTATGAGGATAAAAAGGTACACTAACTTTCCTTCAAAAATATACAAAAACTCCAAGTGACACGATTGAGAAGAAAGGATCTTTACTCTTAACCATAAACATCCCTGACTATGGTACACAGTGGAATTTTTAACACCCTGCAATTATAAAGAGAATGCTTTAAATGTTTTACCCCAGATATTTTTCTTAACCATCCTTTTCTCGAGGACGAGTAAAAGCCTAAGTATGGGGGTATTTGTTGACGGTTCTTAAGTATCAATTTTAATTATTAAATAAATAAGGGAAAGGACCAATATGCAACCAACACCTAGAATTAGGGTTTGATCTCACAGAATTCCACGAGTTTTGTTGTTTATCTGTTTCTGCAGGGGGTTATCAGAAAATAAGGAAGAAAGGCCCACATGTTAGGATTACATAGAGATATCAACGCACCGCGTGATTTTCTACCATCTAGAAGACTCCAGAAGCCAGGGCAAGAAGACGGAGGCCGAAAGGGGCCAGGCCCAGGGCGCCCGCCCTGGTGACCTGGGCGCCCGCCCCCTGCTGGATGTCAATCGGGACTCTCTTCGCACGGGATGTTCCACCGACCTATTGGATCCAGAATAATGTAGTACCACCTCGCCTACCGACCCAAAAACGCATAAAGGAGGAGGACTATATAAGGAGACCCCCCTGGCCCCTGGAGGAGACATGAAGAAATTATCATAGAGATTGAGGGGTGCCCTCGAAGGAAAACCTCTTCTCTAATTAATATTTCTTTTTAGGCTTAGCAACCAATGTAAAGTAGAAATAGATCTTCTAGTTTCTACTAGATTGAGAGAATAGAGTGGAGGTGTAGATTGGAGGAAGCCCGGCCTGTCGGTGTCTACTCCAAGCTTGTACCTGCGGGATCAAGTTCTCCTAACCCGAAGCTTGCTCCTAGGATTCTTCAATATTTCGACTTCTAAATTCTAGTAAGTTCTTGTTTTATTGTTCTTATGGTTTATGAGTTTACTTTAATCTCTTCGCGTAGAGTTTAGAGTAATCATTGATGGCGTAAACGTGGTGTTTAGGCTGGGGTACTCATAGATATTCCCTGACTAGCTGGACCGTGGTAGTAGTGAGGAACGTGACAATTCCGAGTTACCTTTGCAGACCATATCTCGTTAGCAGGAAGGATAGGGTTTATAGGTGCGGGTTGAACATCCTTTGTGGTGTCTAGATTCTGTTAGCCTCCCCATTAGAACAGTAGATCATCCTTACCAAGGTTAGAAGGAGACTATGGTTGCAGTCTTCTCTATTTATCACTCATATCGAAAGACATTCTTTATGCCTAAAGGGTTAGTAGTAGTAGACCGGTTAGTCAGATGCACTCTTTCTCCTAGTGGTAAAAAAATAAATACGATACTCTGGATAATTTCCCGGGTGAAGTGCTCACCGATATCCGTGTGCTTGCAGATCAATTCCTTATTGCGTTCCCAAATATCAACAGACGGTTGTAGTAGTAATTGTTGTTGTTGATGTAGTTTATGTCCTCAAGCATCTCAGGGCAGTGATTGCCTGAGTGTCCAGTATCTCCAGTGTGTTTGTGCTCGTAGATCCAGGTTCTTCACTTGATGGAGTCTAGGAGTTGTAAAACTCCTCCATATTTTGCTCGAAGTGTACCTGCTCATAGAGACAAGGCAGAGATCAAGTGCATGGGCCGTGTTGGTGGAAAACACCAACAGAACCAAAAGTGTATTTGTTCTCTCTAGCCTTAAGCATAGTGAGCAAGACAAAGTTGATGGTTAATAAGATCATGAGTGTAGCATTTAAAACATTTGTCAGATCAGATCACTCAACCTAATGGAAAGATAATCTATCTATACTTATATTTTTTTATATATATCTTCCAAAGATTGAGTGTGCAACATTTTAGCTCATATGATTAGGAGTGTGGGATCACAAAGGTAGAAGGACTAAACATGTTGAATCGATTGGGTTGGTTAATCTAGAGTTGTAAATCATACATGTTTGTCTCTTTTATTCATGTGAACGCTAGAACCAAGGAGAAGCTTATAAAAGTGATAGTCAAGTACCTTAAGATGTTACCTTACTTGAAGAGTGATGGTAAAGTATCACCTTGTGGAAGCTTTCCTTTCTTAGCGGTTATGCATCGTGTTTGTGGCACCCTCCATGGATCATCTCTTGTGAGCTATGCCTTCCTTGTGTAAATTGTTAAACTTCATGTGTCTCTCTCTTTGTCTCCAATGTGAGTTTATCTCAGGACCTCCTAGGTCGATATTGAAAGTTTTCCTGCAGGGGTTAGTCCAACAAAATATCCAATATCTACTATAGCATACTATCGGCTCAAAAATCAACCTAGACACCATGTCTAATTTGATTTAGGAGGGCATTTTAACCTAAGCACCATGCTTAATTTAAAATCCTTTGGAAGTAAGATCATCATTCCTAAACTAAGCACCATGCTTAATTAAGAGATAAATGAAACTACTCCAAACCTAGACATATACTAAAGCAAATAAAGGTAGCATGAGAGCATTTATAGAGTTCTACTCAAGTGGAGATGAAGTAGTGTGATTAGTATTTAACAAATTGAGCATATCTCAAAGGTATGGACAACCAACATAGCAACTTGGCAAAGGATGTTTTTATGTAAAGTACTCCCCCAAGCTTGAATTTTGCAAAATTCAAGTTTGGATGAATTTAATTCAATATTGTATGATGATTGGTTGGACATACCTTGTGCTTGTCATTCATTTGATCTTCTTGCTCCAATCCTGGATAGGTTAGTGACAAGAATACCCGAAGGAATTTTTTTTACAATTATCCTTATATGCTCAATACACAAGGTAATGTTGCAAATAATTAAAAGCTCATGTTACGATCTGATCAGTGCTTATTTTAGGACACTAAGCTTGTCCTTGGGAAACCATCAATTTATGCCGGCGAAGTGGTTTCCCCTCCAACGCTGACCTATATCAACTCAACAAGATCTGCAATATTTATTATAGACATATGCATCGACAACCGCCCTTTTAAAGTTTTTATAAATAGAAAGGAAGAGGGGGTTGGAGATCTCAAATGTGGTGATGTTGGAGAGACCAATGGATTGTGAAGATGTTACATATGAGCATGGAGTAAATGAAGTGGATATGAAAAAATTCCATGCTCATTAATGTTTGGAGTGAAATCCATGTGGTATGGTGAAAATGGTAAGGTGAGTGTGGTAAAAAAGGAAAAGAAAAGGATACACGGATGACTTGGTTCGAAACTAGCATAGCTACCGTTCTCCGGCAACGGCGCCAGAAAGCTTGTTGGGTATTTTAAACACAAACAAAAAAAATCCGCAAGCACACGGATACCGATGTAGCCTTCACCCGGGAGTATTCTAGAGTATCGATTTTCCACAGGGAACGTGAGTGTACTAATTAAGAATCAAGATCGCCCATGGATAACTATATAATTATTTTTGGTGGGAAGAGAGGAAGTTTCCTGAGAGTTCTCTAGTTGATCTAAGAATCAAGAATTACTTCAAAGGTTATTTATTTTGGGACATCAGAACGCTAACCACAGAAAGAGATGAGAAGGGGGCTAGGAAGCTCTGACTACGGTCCTACAAACACCGATCCGAACGAGGTGGAATACGTCGACTGTTAGGGCTGTCACTACCCAGGGCTACCACAACAATCCGCAGCATTGGGTGCAATTCCAGGTAATTGCAAGACTAAACACCACGTCTAATCTATTAATTACTACTCTAGCGTTATAAAGACTAGAGCACTTGATGTAAGTGGGAATCCAATAAATAACTTGAATGTAAATAAAAGTAATTAAAGAACTCAGGAATTATGAATTGAAGAACTTGGAGAACGATGAAGAACGAACCAGATGCTGCAAAAGTACAATGTTTAGGAAGATCCGACAGATCCGGCTCCTCCTCCGCTCTCCTCTTCTCTCTCCCTATTTTCTAGATTACAACTAGAACTAACTAGAACTAGAACTAGAACTAGATGAACTAGAACTAGATGAACTAGAACTAGATGAACTAGAGCTAGAACTAGATGAACTAGAGGGATCCTCTCTACTTGGATGAAGAATTGAAACCCTAGCTTTGATTCTGTAGAAGAGGTATGATCTCTAGGGGCTAGGGAGCCTTGCTTATATAGTCTTTTCAGATGAATCTGGGCCGTTGGATCAAACCGACATTGATTGAACGGTTATCCTTGATCCTTTAGGTCGGTGGAGCATGATCCCCGAAGCGAGTCCTGATTGGACTCCAGGTCAGGGCGGGTGCCCTAGGGGGGAGGGCGGGCGCCCTGCCCCCGGGCCCGATCGCCTTCGCGTTCGTTTCCGTGGCTTCTGGAGTCTTCTAGATGTAAGATAATTGCGCAGCACATTAATATCTCTATGTAATCCCGACGTGTGGGCCTTTCTTCCGTATTTCCTGATAACCCCCTACAGAAATAGACAAACACCAAAACTCGTGGAATTCTGTCAGATAAAACCCTAAGTCTGGGTGTTGGTTGCATAAAGGTCCTTTTCCATGATTAATTGACGGTTAAATGGGAGCATTAAGGACCGTCAACATGCGGCCATCATCGCAGTCTGCTGTGCCTGGAAAGCGAGAAACTGTCTCTAAAGCACATCCTGTCTGGCCTTTATAGCTGCATTGATGGCAGCCTAATCCCTGTCCCTCCTGGCCTGCTCCTCAGCTGCTCTGCGCTAATCTGCCCTCATGCCCTCTAGTATAGCTAGCAGTGCGGGGTCCGTAGCACTCGAGGAACCTCCTACCTCGTGGTCGTGCGGCCTCGGAGGAAGGTCTAGCACTGGAAGACGATAATCATCGTCTGAGCTGTCTCGACCGAAGTCAAACTCCTCATTGGCCTTCGCATCTGCAAACGCCCCAATGGCGATATCCTACTTCTCCTCAGTCTCTGGGACTGCTCCTGAGCTGCGAGTGCCCCTAGGAGAAGGTGGTGGCACCTGGCCGCGTGGTGCTGGAGGAGGCAGCGGAGCTCTAAGGTCGTAGTGTGCCCTCAGCATCTATCGGGGGTCGTAGTGGGGGAACACGATGTCTGAGTCTGACAGCTCTCTCTGCAGGTGAGCTGGAAGAGGTACTGGCCTAGCACGAAGGATGAGCATGGTGATCTAGTATGAGTACGGCAAAGTCAAGGATCCTAGCTGGGCAAGTTAAGTCTCCCACAGTCCTCCTAGAGCCCTCTCCAAAAGGCTCTCGAAAATAGGGAGCTACAAAGTCAACCGGTGGTAGAGCACCACCGTGAGGACGTCAAGGGGCTTGAAGTTCCCGTAGCACAGCTGTTGGATCCTGGTGGAATAGGCTCTCAACCCAAGAACCTCTGTGGCACTCTGAGTTGTCACCCTGTAGTCAGTGCCTACCTGTGCGTAGTGGATATAGCTATGATCTGGTGAAACCCACACTGAGGCATAGAACTCTCTGACCCACTCCTCACAATAAGTACCAGGTAGAGCAAGTAACTCTGAGAGACCGGTCAGGTAGGTGAAGTACTGCCTGATATCCGCACCGACCACGTTCCCTAGAATCTCAAGGTCGAGCACCCTGTGCTCTCTGAACTGAGCCTGTGAGCGGACGAGAGCCTCGTATAGATCCTTGTGTATCCTCACTGGTTCCTGACGTGGAGCTAGAGTGCCTCGAGCTGGAGTAGAGCGAGCAGCGGAGGTAGACTGACCCTGCGTACCAGTCCTACGGATGGCCTGAGTACGAGCGCGAGTCGACCTCCTGAGGGGCTGCTCCTGCTGCTGAGCCTCTATCGGGCCCTCTGAATGGGCCTCTGCCTCTGTCTCCATGTCCGGGTCCTCCTGAGCTGACTCTCTGACTGCTATCCAGACACGCTGACCTCCTAGCATGATAGTGCTAGGAGGGGATCCATGGAGTGCCTCAACCTCTAGAAGTGCAAGCCTCTGCCGTGGCGTGAGATCGGCCCCAATCCTCAGGGCACCTGAACGTCCACCCCTCTCTGCTGCCTCAGCTGCTGCTGCAACTGCAACTGCCTCTGCCACCTCTGCCTCTCTATCACTGGCCTTCCTCTTCTTGGTGGCTAGTTTCTTGCCTTTACCCTTCTCAGCCGCTGACAGGCGACGGGGAGGATCACCTCCACCATCACCTCCTAGAGAACCCCCTGAGCTGGCTACCGGACCACTAACGTTCTTGCAACGTGCCATTTCAAGAAACTAACCCTGAAAAACTACCGACAACTGACCAACTGTCACTCAAGAGGCTTGGCCTCAATCTGTACTCGCGGGCTTGGCCCCGAGTTGACTGTCGCTGCCAAACTGTCAAGAGAGATCAACGCGCTGCAAGAGATGGAATAGATAGGGCATACATAAGCAAACATAATAGCTAGAGGTGAGAAAACCCTATAGATCGCAAGATTAGATAAAGAACGGGCACGAACGGCTTACGATCGGGCGACGAGATGCGTTCCAAATGATGGATCACGATCGAGAATCACCGGAGAACGCAAAGCCACTTGTTTAGACAAAACGAACGTGGACGTCGTCAAAAACAACATCCCAACTCGTTTAGACAATGAATCGAACACCTTAAGGGTGCTGCTCAGGAAACTCACCCTAAAAACCAATCTCCACGTGAGAAGAAAGCTCCTACGCATGGGGAGGAAGAAGAGTAGCCCCTTGGAGCAGATCTGGCGCAAGACTTGCCGGAGGAGGGGAGGATCTCGGCGGGGGCGGACTTCTCGGTGACGAGGGCTAGGGCACGGGCACGGGCGCGGTTTCTGCTAGGCAAAGTCACGGGAGAGAGAAAAGAACTGCCCGCGACACACCCCTGGGCGCGGGTTATATGCGCTTGATTCGGGGTCACCGGACGCTCCTTATGTGGCACCGGACGCGTCCGATGACCACAGGACTAAAACTCAGAGACGATTGCAAATCGCGCAACCACCGGACGATGGCCACCGGATGCTGGCTTTAGCGTCCGTGCCCTAGTGAAGGGTCGAGATGGCAGAGTAGAGGAGGGGGGGGGGGTGAATAGTCCTTTCTAAAACTTTAACACACCAGCTAACCGAAACAAGTGCGGAATTAAAACTATCGGTCTAGCCAAGACTACACCCCTCTATCTAAGTTCTCTAGCACCTTGAAAAGATCCTAAACAAGCAAGCAAGGTGCTACCTTAGCAAGAGCTCACCTAACCCAATCTAGAAGCAAGGTCACACAAGCCTATGCAACTAGTACTTTGCAAACTGGGGGAGCTCCTACACAAACTAGTGAGGCAAAGCGCACAAAGCCTAAGCTCACTAGCAGGCTCAATAACAAGGCAACTAATGCCAAATTAGAGAGCGCAACTTACTTAGCTACACAATCTAAGTAATGTGACTAACAAAGTTACACAAACCAAATTAGTCATGCAAGGGAACTACTTCTAGCTACACAAGCAAGAAGGTAACTAGAAAGCTACACAAGCTAACTAATTACAAGAGCAACTACACAAGCACAAGTATATGAATGTAAGAACAAGCTTGTGTTAGGGACTTGCAAACCGATAGGAAGAACAAATGTTGACACGATGATTTTGTCCCGAGGTTCACTTGGTTGCCACCAAGCTACATCCCCGTTGAGACAAGCTCCAAGGTTGCCGCCGGTCCTCTTGCTAGTGGTGACCCGCAAGTCACACTCTCCCATGTGGAGTGCTTACCACAAGCTCTAGCACTTGACCCGGCCGGACCACTTGTCGCTCTTCACGTCTCGCTCAACTAGAGTTGCTCTTTGCAATCCCCATGAGGTGAGCACCGTACCCCTCACAATCTTTTCTCCGGAGCACCGCACAATCTCCTTGCGTGCTTCGATGGAGTCACAAGCCACCAAGCCGTCTAGGAGGTGGCAACCTCCAAGAGTAACAAGCACCACCGGCTTGCAACACGAACACCTAGTGCCACTCGATGCAATCTCTCAATGCAACACACTAGAATCACTCAGCAACAGCCAAGGCCGGCCATCACTTCTATTTATAGCCCCTCAAACAAATAGAGCCGTTGGCTCTTTCACTGGGCAAAACTCGTGGTCACCGGACGTTCTTTAGGGGGCACCGGACGCTCAGCACCTGCACCCGGTGCTCTAGAAGCGACCACGTGTCACCATTTGAAACTCTCTTGTTAGAGTCTAACGATCACTTGTAGTGCACCGGATGCTGAGCAAGTTGGCACTGGACGCGTCCGGTGCACACCGGTCTCAAACACAGAGAGGTCTGCAAAACGCGCAGGCCACCGGACGCACACCACCGGACGCTCCAAGCTGCGACCGGTGCTCACCGGACTTAAACTCAGAGAGCTCTGCAAAACGCTCAGGTCACCGGACTCACACCACCGGATGCTCCAAACTGCGTCCGATGCCTTGTGTCCGGTGCCTTACCCTAGCTGGGCCAGGCACTGTCTGCACCGGACGCTCAGACTCAGCGTCCGGTGCTCCAGAAGCCAACGTCCAGTGAGTGAGAAACACTCCCGCGACTGTTGACGATCCTTAAGTATCAAATTTAATTATCAAATAAACGAAGAAAAGGATCCAAGTGCAACCGACATCCAGACTTAGGGTTTTATCTGACAGAATTCCACGAGTTTTGGTGTTTGTCTATTTCTGTAGGGGGTTATCAGGAAATACGGAAGAAAGGCCCACACGTTGGGTTTACATAGAGATATTAACATGCCGCGCAATTATTCTACATCTAGAACAGTCCAGAAGCCACGAGAACGAACGGGAGACCGGATGGGCTCGGGGGCAGGGCGCCCACCCTGGCCTTTCCACCAATCACAGCCAATCTCGCGGATCATGCTCCACCGACCTAAAGGATCAAGGATAACTGTTCAATCAATGTTAGTTTGATCCGATGACCCATATTCACTTGGAAGGACTATATAACCAGACTCCATGGCCCCTACAGGAGAAGAGCTCAGACTCCTAATTAATTATTCATCTTGGGAGAAGAAGCCTCTGATCAAGCCTAGAGCCACCACATCAATTAGATATCTAGATTAGCATAGCTACATAGGATTATAACTAGAAGGAGTCAATCTTTGATTGGTTTCTGGATCCGTCAAGAGGATTCTTGGTAATTGTTGGTGCAAAAGCGGATCTGCAAACACAAAGGGCTAATACCCGATTCAAACGTTAAGGCGTGCCAGCCGATTTGACCTTACTATCGGCAAAGGTGATAACTCGAATACTTTGGTCCTAACAACAGCGATGCGCCCGGATGTCACGGCCAAGAGGTATTCACGCAGGACTCGAGAACACGCCGAGCTTAAGTCGACAAATTCCTAAGAACTCGTAGTAAAAAGAAAAATATGACGAAGTCATCGAAAAAGTAGATGCTAGAATATGAGTAAAAACTTGTGTTTGATTGATTGATAGATAGATCATTACAAGGCCCTAGGGTCTACATTTATACCCTGTTCAAAGAGCTACAATCAGACACGACTAGGACTCGAATTCCAAATTAAACAGAATCCGTATACAAAACAAATTTAAATAACTAAGGAAAACATAAAACTACCCCCTTGTAACCGACCGGGACACCGCCACAGATCGATCGGCAATCTCCACACTTTCCTTCAGAGTCATCGGCGGCCTTCCTGTTATGGCCATCGGCAAACACCGATATTGATCATTGGTAAGAACACGTCACCATCCCTGGACTTAGTCATATTCAATCGTCTCTTCATCGGCAACTATCCTCATCGGCAACTATTCCGGAGACTAGTTACTGTTGCTCCATCTGCCGATCTATACTCTATAGGTCTCTGGGTACGTGTCCAAAAACGGTGTCAACACATGCCCCCCAATTTTGGAGTATAAAATCATTAATGATTCGAAATTCTCTGCAGTAATGATGCCTTTCCGCAATTAATTCTGCCAATTTGGTAACCGACTGTTTAAATCTGAACAACCTTGGCCCGATTCTCCTGCAGATTCCTCGAATTCCTCAACCTTCTGAACCGGATCTCTCCACTTTATGCGCCCATCAGCAATATTACCATTAGCAGAAACTGTCGATGGATCGACCAGGAGATCTTGCACAGTGAAATATCTCCAAAATCATGACCGCTTCCTATCAAATCACCTGCGCAATCCCTTGATTATCGTGCGAACAGTTACCATATCCACCTGAGTACCCTCGGATTTCACGAATGCGGCGAAGAGATAAGTCAAATTTGCCCTTGCCCATTTTGTCCTATAAATACTTCCTTCCCGGGTACTCCTGCTCCATCGCATCATTCTACAGCCCAAACTCTGCTTTCCTGGCGGCGGCACTTGTTCGAGAACTCCAAGAACTCCAGCAAGAACTTCCTCCAACAACCCCAAGTTTTCGATCTTCTTCCTCGTGGAGCAATGGCCGTTAACTTCGTCGTCCTTGAGGTTAGCTTACCCCCCTTCTTTTTCGTACTCTTGCTGTACTTTTGTCCATCCACAATTCCCTTTACTGAACATTCCCTTTTTTCTTTTTACTTTTATCCTTAAAATCTTTAGGATTTGGCTGACAAGATCGTAATCCCTACTGATCAACCCCATCTCCAATGTCTTGGTCCACTAGGAAACTTAGATCCCACCGATCTCATAAACGCAGAGACAAACACAATCCCTTTAGAGTCGAGAATTTTTCTCTAGATCTATGGAAAGATGCCTTCCGTTCCTAGCCCAGTCCTACCAATGGATGGAAGGATTGGTTCCTGAGAGTCAGTAACTCAAATGAGGTCCAATGGGGTGAACGGAAATTGGACCAGTGCATTAGATTGTCTCTTGCCGATATGGAGAGAAATGAGTCACTACTGATAGCTGCCTCATACTTTTGGTCACACACACTCAATGCTTTTGTGTTTGGCCATGGCCCCGCTTCTCCCACACTTGCCGATGTACTTATGCTCACCGGCTTAGATATATCTACTGCCGATAGCAACCACTTATTTGATAACAAACCCAGTGCTAAGGTAGAAACTCGTGATATCGGCGGTTGGTCAGGGTACATTCAGAAGTACCGAAGAACAGGCCCTGTCAATACAAAGGAACATACCACTTTCTTGAATATGTGGCTGGATAAGTTTGTGTTCTGTGGGCGATCGGCAGGACAAACTTCTGTTTACTTATCGGCAGCAGAAAGATTGGCCAATGGCGGCCGATTTCCTCTTGGCCGATACTTGCTCGGCTCCGTTTATCACCTCCTCCACCAAGTAGCTAGGAAACTTCTGCTTGGCCAGTCCATCGGCAATTTAGGAGGTCCTTGGTGGTTTCTCAACATGTGGCTTAGTCTCCACATGCACAAGCGTCTCAAATTCAACCTTTTTGCACAGCGCTTTCCCAGGGACATAGCAGATGATTATGAACTAGATGAAGAAGAATCGGCAACTCATTCCCCCTTGAACTATGGTGAAGCTGTCATAGTCTTGCCTGGCACTGGAGGCAATGAAGACCAGGTCAGCCGATTCTTTCAAACTCTGTATGAGGGTTTGACCAAAGAGCACCGAGCATGGATGCCCTATGAGGATCCAGATACCAGATTTCCTCTGACTTTTCACCCTTTTGATGAGGCTCTTAATAAGGACCATGATGTGATGATGGCGATTATAACTCCGAGAGCCATACCCGTGAACTTTTTTGGCAGTGGGAAATCCTCCAACCCAACCTATGAGTTTTACAACACATCGGCACTAGCTCGCCAATTGGCTTTCGGTCAACTGTCGATTGCACTTTGCTACGCCGATGTAGTAAAGCCGAGGGAAACCATCACTAGCCATCTTGAGTGGATCAGAGTAGCTCAATTGCCACAAAACGCCGATACAGATGCCGATCTATCAGATTGGATCCCGACCCTCTTCATTACTCAGGCATACAAGCAGTGGTGGGAAGAATGGAAAAAAACACCTGTTCTGCTGATCGGCTCTAACATACCGGGGCATGATCGACCCCAAATACAAATTTCCGGACAATACTGTAAGTACTTTAAACCGATGCTTCAATTCCTTCACTTTCATTCTCTATCGGTAACTCACTTTCTTTGTCATATACAGGTTGATGATACACCACCATTAGTCAGCAGGAGTGGTAAGCCGATTGTGCTCCTTCCATCGGGCCCGATCTCTTTGATCGGCAACAACGCTCCAACCTTGGCTGCTACAATGCATCGGGGTGTGCGTCTCAAGAAAGTTACCACCAAACAGACGAAGACATCCCCATCGGTAGCTGCCTCTACCTTAGCACAAGCCTTCAAGGTAAATTTTCGAATCCTTTTATTCATACCGACTCCATTCTTATACTTATTACACTTGTACTCATAAACTTCTCATTGTTGTATCAGCACACTGGTACATCGGCAAAGACCAGAAGTATGACTGCCGATGTCCCCAAATCCAGTCAACCGAAGAGAAAAGGTTCCAAGAGTACCAGATTACAAGCAAAGCGCCAGAGAACAGCAACACCTTCTCCTCCCCCAGTATCTCCAATCCTAGTAGAATCATCCCCTTCTCCTCTAGAAGCCCAGATACAATCAACACCGTCTCCCCTTCAACCACAAGAAGAAACCCAAGCAGAAGAACTCCAGCCAGAAGAACCTCAGCCAGAAGAAACATCGGCTGATGTACACGAGCAGACTACCGATCCAGCAAGCTTAATCATAGCATCGGTAGTCTCCTCGATTCAGACTAGTACTGCACCTCCTCAAGGTAACATATTTTCAATTTATTGTCGATGAACCCACTTTTTCCAATTTGTAATTACCCCTGTTAATCTTTCAGTGGACATAGTCTCATCGGCAATCCCAGCCAACCAGCCTGTGGTTCCATCGGCTTCAACTAGTCAGAGGCAAGAGATAGCTCTGAAGCAAGTAAGTTACCCGATCTTTATTTTTATTGTTATCAGTACTTGATCATAAAATAACTTATTCTGTCTTCTTTTCCAGGAACAGGATTCTCCCGACAGCCTGTTCTCCTTCGCCATCGAGATCTGTGAGGATGAAGGCGAGGAAGCAAGTTCTTCTCGAGCAGTTGGAATCTCATCGGCAGAGATTAGAGCAAAGCTGGCAGATCTGTCAGCCCTTCTCCATCAAGATACAACACAATTGGTCAATGACTCTGATCCAGCCAAAGTTTTGTTCAAGGCTCTTAGAGGTCAAATCCCTGCCGATGCTGAGGAGGTTCTTTTTCAGGCCGCACACTTAGAGAGTCGTCAGCTGCAGTATCAAAAGGCTGCTCAGCGTCTTGCCGATAGAGCTGCTCACGCTCAACTCTCAGGGGAGATGATGAAAGTGAAGCTCTTTGCCGATGAGAAGCATAAGAGCATCGACATTCTAAAATCCTCAGGAGATGTACTGAAGCAAAAGATCTCTGATCTATCGGCGAGAAGGGAAGCTCTGTTGGCTGAACTCAGACAAGTGGAAGAAGCTCTGTCCCAAGCTCAACAGAAAGAAAGCCAGCTGCCTGAAGCAATCAAGACTCTTGAACAAGAGCGAAACATCCAGGCCCGCAAAGCACTCCAGATGAAGAAGAAACTGAAGCCAGTGGAGGGTTCTGCCGATGATGACATGAAGGAGATAGAAGAAGCCAACCAGATCCGTCTGCGCGCCATATCAACGATCTAGGCTCTGTTAAACATGTGAATTCTTCATCGGCGACATACTCTGCCCTTTTCTCTTAAACACTCTTGATATTTTGGTCTAGCCGATAGGACTGTTATCGGCACCTTTTAAAACATTGAATTTGGCTCCAGATACACTTTGATCCAGCCGATAGGAATGTTATCGGCACTCTAAACTTCTATGCATCAACCCATATGCTAGGATAATATTTTTTTTAGATATTTGCCATTCAATGCCCCGAGAAATTCAACTCCTTCGAGAGTTTCTAAAATATAAGCATTGCCAGGAGCAGATCGATTTATCCGATAAGGACCTTCCCAATTGGGAGACCACTTCCCAAATTTTGAACTTTTAGTCCCAATCGGTAAGATTAGTTTCCACACTAAGTCTCCATCGGCAAACTCCTTGGCCTTTACCTTCTTATCAAAGTAGCATAGTCATTGGCAGTCAATTGGTCTTGAAAAGATAGCTGCCTAGATCCAGTTTTAATTTTCCACGGTAGCACCGCATCATGCTCGTACACCAATTGATAAGGTGAAACTTTGGTCGACCCATGACAAGCCATCCGATATGACCACAAAGCTTCATTCAACAACGTATGCCACCTCCTAGGATTTTCTTCAATCTTCTGTTTAATAAGTTTGATATTTCCTTTGTTAGATGCTTCGGCCTGCCCATTAGCTTGAGCATAATAAGGAGAAGAGTTTAATACTTTAAATCCCATACCAATTGCAAACTCATCAAACTACCCTGATGTAAACATTGTACCCTGATCGGTAGTAATTGTTTGAGGAATTCCAAATCGGTCATATTGGCTGATGTGACTTTCTTCAAAGGAATAGCTTCAACCCACTTAGTGAAATAATCGGTGGCAACCAAGATGAATTTATGTCCTTTGCTTGATGGTCGGTAAATTTGGCCGATTAGATCAATAGCCCATCCCCAGAACGGCCAAGGTTTAATAATAGGATTCATGGCTGATGTGGGTGCCCTCTGAATATTGCCAAACTTCTGACATCCTTGACACCCCTTGAAATATTTAAAACAATCTTCAAGTATGGTTGGCCAATAATACCCATTCCTCCTAATCTTCCATTTCATCTTAAAAGCCGACTGATGTGATCCACATACTCCTTCATGAATTTCTCCCATTAAACTTTTAACCTCATCATCACCTAAGCATTTGAGAATAATTCCATCAATTGTTCGATAATACAATTCGTCTTCGAGGAGCACATACTTGGTGGCTTGAAACCGAACACGTCTCTCAAATTTCTTGGATGGATCCTTTAAATAATCAACAATTTCTTTTCTCCAATCATCGGAACTGATTGCCGATATTGTGTTTAACATGGGCTGATATCCCGAGGCATGCTGAGCCAACCGATTGGCCTCTTCATTATGCAATCGAGGAACATGCTCTAATAGGAAATCCCTAAATTCCTTTAACAGTTGCATACTCCTTTCATAATACGTTATTAAGACCTCACTTCGGCATTCATAACTTCCAGCTAATTGATTTATAACCAACATAGAATCCCCGAAGATTTCAACAACATCAGCACGAACCTCTTTCAACAACTCCAACCCCCTAATTAAGGTTTGATACTCAGCTTGATTATTCGTCCACATGGCAACAATCGACAAGGAGAATTCATATTTCCTTCCTTGAGGGGAAATTAACACTATGCCGATTCCTGCCCCCCGTTCACACGTGGATCCATCAAAGAAGAGCGTCTAAGGCATAATTTTCAAAGCTTCCACCGCACCGCAATGTTGAGTTACAAAATCAGCCATAATCTGTCCTTTAACCGCTTTAGCCGATTCGTAACGGAGATCGAATTCCGACAGTGCCAAAATCCACTTACCGATCCTACCACTCATGATCGGCATAGATAACATATACCGGACCACATCATCTTTGCATATAACAGTGCATTCCGCCGATAACAAATAGTGCCTCAACTTAATACATGAGAAATAAAGACACAAACATAACTTTTCAATGGCCGAATACCTGGTCTCAGCATCAATCAATCTCCTGCTTAAATAATAAATCACATGTTCTTTCCCTTCAAATTCTTGAATTAAAGCCGAACCAATGACCATACCATCGGTAGATAAATATAATCTGAAGGGCTTCCCTTGCTGAGGTGGAATTAGAACTGGAGGATTCACCAAATAATTCTTGATTTTATCCAGAGCCAACTGTTGCTCTCCCTCCCATATGAACTCTTGATCGGCTTTCAATTTAAGTAAAGGGTTGAAAGCATGAATTTTACCAGACAAGTTAGATATAAACCTCCTGATAAAATTTACCTTGCCGATCAAGGAGTGAAGCTCAGTTTTGTTGGTAGGAGCAACTATTTTGTTGATAGCATCAATGGATCTCCTACTAATTTCAATCCCCCTTTGATGCACCATGAAACCAAGGAATTGTCCTGCCGATACACCAAATGCACATTTGTTAGGGTTCATCTTCAAACCATGCTTTCGTGTACATTCCAACACCTTTCGCAAATCGGCAAGATGTTTTGTGAAATCTCCGGACTTAACTACCACATCATCAATATAAATTTCCACTAGCTTGCCGATGAACTCATGAAAGATAAAATTCATAGCCCTCTGATAAGTAGCACCAGCATTTTTCAAGCCAAAGGTCATGACTATCCATTCAAACAACCCAACATGACTAGGACATCTAAATGTAGTCTTTGGAATATCTTCTTCAGACATGAATATTTGATTGTATCCTGCATTGCCATCCATAAAGCTGATGATCCGATGCCCAGCCACAGCATCAACTAGCAGATCGGCAACTGGCATTGGGTAACTGTGGCAGAACCCCCTAAGTGTTTGGGCCCACCAGCACCTGTCATTGTCCCAAAGACCTCTGACGGTGATGCCGGGGATCCTCCCACTTTAGAAGTCCGATGAGCATCGCTGGACGCTCATTCCACCGCTACCTGGGGCGTATCAAACAGGCTCGTCCTGACCACCAGCGATGGTCAATGAACGAAAATTTCTTCTCCTCACCCTTACATGATAGCAAGTGGCCACCTTAACACCAGGATCATTCGTTGCGAAGACATTGCGGTATCACAGACGACACAAGACCAAAATAATATTTCAGAGTAAAGCAGCGGAAGTATTACATAACTTAATTTACAAAAGGAGTTCGTCCAAATAGTAGAGTGTTATTACAAGCCAGGTCCAGCGGAGCAACTTAAACTTTAATACCTAGGTTACAATTTTACAGACCCTGCCCATGGGTCACGCTCACTCTTCTTCGTCGTCAACCTCGACGACGGTCACACAACAGGGACCGAAACAGGTCGGCTCCTGAACTTCACCTGCAACAGGGGTTGTAAAACCCTGAGTACGGGAGTACTCAACAAGACTTACCCGGTAGAAAAAGAGGAGAAATTAGGAATGCAGGCTTAGGGTAGACAAGGAGTGGCTGAGCAAGGAACCAAAGTGTTTTGCGGAAAAGCTTGCTAATAGTGCATCCTTACTTTCAAGTTTTACCCACGAATTCCTCTCCTTAAGAGGTCGAGGAGTTCGAGGACAGTCTATCTAGTTGCCTCTCACAGACAAGTCTGTAAGTTCCTAGTCCTTAATCAAAGTATTATCTATCCAACGGCCATAGCTTCATGTCACTCTGAGCCCGGGAATTGGGGTCCGAACCTCATGAGACATTTTCTCTTTTCATTTTATTACTTAGTTGCATAATTATATACGATGAGGGTCAAAGGAATTGAGTCTCCCAATCGGGGAGCAATGAAGATTCGAATTGCTTAGCAATCTAGCTGGAGTTCCTAACCACCCGACATATGTAGAACCAAATCTTGCATATGTCAACCCAAATCAAGCTCTCCCCAAATTTGACTAGGTTCGCGGCACCCGAGAGCACAATACTCCACCATCCTACAGCCGATCTAGATGTTTCCCGATCATCTCAGATCCGTAAGGTGGGTACACACTACTCTCGCCATCGCTCCACGCCCAGTGCGCGAGTAGCTGTTCGCGTCGAGGGATCACAAGACCGGGCTTACCGAGGGCAAGTGGCTACTACTATAAATTCTCAACCCAGCGGGCCATCAACGGACCGGTCCTTAACCGACACAGTTGGAGACACTACTTTAAGACTCCATTCTTAAAGCAAGTCCACCGACCGGTCTCAAATTGAAACTTCATTGATCATAAGAGTATTCCACAACAACCCTTCAAACTTTCTTGTTTGAAAACCTATCTAGTAGCAGGGCTAAGCATCACTACGCGATTTTAAAATAAAACAGGCATCAAGGACAAGATAACAAATATCAAGGTAGTGTGGGGGTATAAACCCCTATACCCTTACGGCTAGACTTCAGCTAGGAAGCTTGGCCCACTACGAGACGAGTTCAAGGCTTGATCCGACAGCCCGAGTTTCGCGCAAGGAAACAAGACGTGGAGATCAAGCAGGATTCTAGTCGGTTAGAATATGAATTGATATCGAATTATCTATGGCAATTGTAACCGGCTAGGATTAGTTTCTAGATCTGTAACCCTGCCCTCCAGACTATATAAGGAGGGGCAAGGGGACCCCCTAGGACAGATTATCCCTCAACACAATCCAATACAACCAGACGCAGGACGTAGGTATTACGCCAACTCGGCGGCCGAACCTGGATAAAAAGCTTGTCCGTGTCTTGCGTCACCATCGAGTTCGTAGTTTGCGCACCGTCTACCGATAAACTACTACCGTGGGTATACCCCAAGGTAGACTGCCGACTAGCTTTCGTCGACAGTGGCGCGCCAGGTAGGGGGTGTGCGTGCAACTTTTCCAGCGAACAAGATGGTCACGATCCCAGCTTCCGCGACCGTGCCCGAAGGCCTCACGTTCACCGTCGGCCAGATCACGTGGACGACGTACAGCGGCGGTTTCGCGACCACGGTTCCGAAAGAGATCCAGATCCAATCTGAGATCATGCCGTCTCCGACCACACGCATGACGGCACCAAGCTCCCGACCACCGTTCCCGCTCTACAAGGGAAAGGAGATCGACTGCTCGGACCTCCTCCAAGCGCTCGATCGCGCTGACTCCAAGCTACTCGAAGTCTCCCAACTAATAGATGGAGTTCTGCGCCAGCCCGACCAAGCCGCTCGAGCGGATTTTTCGAAATTCCGCCGGCCAACTCGTGTCGCTACACACGAACGGCTGGGAACGTCCCTGACGATAACCTCAACCCCCGCAGGACGATCCGTCGAGCTCAAAAAGGAAGACTATCCTTGCGGCCTGAACAACTCGGCCTCTGTTTACTCACAGCATGTCCAATCCGTTTTCAGCAAAGCGGGCTGGTCGCCGACAAGGAACAATCGTTACCACGTCAACATGGTGACCATCCGAGAGCTACGGGACGGCCAGGTGTCCAGCACCAACTCAAGCACCGGCTCCGTCCCCACCGAGGTTGTGAACACCGAAGACGAGGACTACGACCTGGATTTCCCTTCACACCCTCCGGGTTTCGACCGGTTCCCGATATTCCCCCCCCCCGGCGAGGGGATATTGTATTCAATGTCAGCGCCGACGAACCGGTTGTTGACGGAGAAACAGACGACCAGAGGCAACTCCGCGAACAGCGTAACGCCGATCGCGCCCGACGGCATGCGGACGAGCAACAACAGACGCCACCGGGTAACCTCAACGATGCCTTTGACATGGTCGGGGACCAGCCGGTCTACAAAACGCCAAGCGCCAACGTGGCTGTCGCCATGGCCAACCTGGATCGGCTTCCTGACACACCCGAATGCCAGGGAGTCCGGACCAGTATCCGAGCACACCTGATCGCCGCGATGGGACAGACAGCAACTCTGCTTAAGAGAGTCCAGGACGTCTCTTATACGGAAGCCGCCTCCGACCAGACTCATCGTAGCCGGGCCTCGCCCAGCAGGCGTCGCCGCAGCCGCTCCCCCGACAACCGTCGAGGGGACTCACGGCGCGACGATGGTGGTCGAGACGCCGATGGCCGCCGCCAGCAGAACCGCGTGCGCGGCCAGGAAGAAGAAGATCAACACAGGGATCTCCGCCACAACATCCCTCCCAAAGATGCCCGGGACCGCATCAACAGGCGCGCCGCAGAGAGAGCAGTCCACGAAAACCTGCGCCGCATCGAGTACGATGCGACCCATGGTCCCCCGGGCCTAAGGCAGTTCTCCTCACACCTCCGCCAGGTCGTGTGGCCCAGAAATTTCAAGCTCGAAAAACTTAAAAAATACGACGGCAAGGAAAATCCAGAGAACTGGATCACCCTCTACGAAATCGCCGTCCGATCAGCGGCAGGAGATGAGCACGTCATGGCTAACTACTTCCCCGTAGTCCTCGACCAGGCTGGTCATCAGTGGCTTCTCGGCTTGCCCGAGGACTCCTTCGACTCTTGGGAAGAGCTACGACAGGCTTTCATTGACAACTTCATCGCCACATGCGAACAGCCCGGAAACAAGTATGACCTTGAAAGGATAAGAGACAGGAAGAATGAACCTCTGCGTGATTACATCCGACGATTCTCGGATATGCGTCTCAAAATCCCGAAGATTTCTCATGACGAGGCCATATCAGCCTTTATCAAGGGCTTACGTTTCCATGAAGCGCTGAGGAACAAGCTGTTGCGTAAGCGTCCATCAACGGTAGCAGAGCTCCTCGCCACGGCTAAAAATTATGCCGATGCTGATGACGCAGAAAAACTAATCCGAGACGATGCGAGAGGCACCGACCAGCCCTCCCGGCGAGACGACGGTCGTGGCCGCTACGACAACAGACATCACCGTCGCTCCGACAACCGCGATCACCGAGAGGGTTGGGATCGGCGGCGCGACAGCCGCGACGACTTCAGAGGAAAGCGCCCTCGCGAATACGACCACGAAGTAAACACGGTCAAACGTCCCAATGGACGACGGGACTACCAAGACGACTACAACAAAACGTTGAAGGGACCGTGCCAGCTACACCCAAAGTCTAACCATACCATGGAAGAGTGCCGCGTCCTCAAAAATATCTATACACGGCGGGCCGCCCAAGAAGACACCGCCAAGAAAAGTAACAAACGCGACGGGCACGACCACGAAGATGAGGATGAGGACCAAGACAGGGACCCCCGACACCAATACGTCAGCCCCACTGACGTGGTCCACTCCATTTTCGGGGGCAAGGTCTCCACTGAGTCCAAGCGAGAAAGAAAGCTGTTGAAGAGAGCCTGCCTCAACATAGACAGCACGGACGGGCTGATCGCAGATCCGAAATTTCCCGCCTGGTCCCACAGGGAGATCGCGTTCAGCAGGAAGGACCAGTGGGCCGCTATCCCAGAGCCGGGTCGTTTCCCACTAATTCTTGATCCTTGCATCAATAGCATCAGATTCGAGCGCGTGCTCGTGGACGGGGGAAGCTCCATTGACATCCTCTTCCGCAACAGCCTGCCCGCCCTCAAGATATCACCGGCCCAACTAAAACCTTACGACGCCCAATTCTGGGGGGTTTTGCCAGGTCAAAGTTCGGTGCCCCTCGGACAGATAACATTGCCTGTCCAATTCGGCACACCCGATCACTTCCGGACGGAGTTCATCAACTTCGTAGTCGCGGACTTCGACGGGACCTACCACGCCATACTGGGCCGCCCATCGCTGACAAAGTTCATGGCAGTCCCGCACTACTCATACCTAGTGCTTAAGATGCCCACGGAGAAGGGTGTCCTGACCGTCAGAGGCAACGTCTACACTGCGTACACCTGCGAAGAAGAAAGTTTCAAGATCACCGAGGCAATTGACCTCTCAATCCGCATGGCGGAAACAGCAAACCAAGCCGCACAGCTGCCCCCCGACCAGCTCCGATTACCTGAGCAGGAGACAGCCAGAAAGAATTCGAAATCCAAGGAGTACAAAGAAGTGCAGCTGGTCGAGGGCAACCCCGAGAAGACAGCCCTCATCGGGGCTAACCTGGATCCAAAATAGGAAGACGCGCTCGTCAGGTTTCTAAGGGACAACGTGAGCGTTTTCGCATGGAAACCCGCAGACATGCCCGGCGTCCCATGAAACCTGATCGAGCACTCCTTAAACGTCTCGAAGACCGCAAGACCAATCAAGCAAAAACTGCGACGGTTCGCTCGTGACAAAAAGGAGGCTATTAGGACAGAAATAACACGGCTTCTAGCAGCCGGATTCATAAAAGAGGTGTATCATCCCGATTGGCTCGCCAATCCGGTTCTTGTACGCAAAAAGAATAATGAATGGAGAATGTGCGTTGATTACACCGATCTCAACAAACACTGTCCTAAAGATCCTTTTGGTCTTCCTCGCATCGACGAGGTGGTCGACTCAACGGCCGGATGCGAACTCCTCTCCTTTCTAGATTGCTACTCTGGTTATCACCAGATCTCGTTAAAAGAAGAAGATCAGATCAAAACATCCTTCATCACACCTTTCGGCGCATACTGTTACACTACCATGTCTTTCGGACTTAAAAACGCCGGGGCCACTTATCAAAGGGCCATCCAGCAATGCCTCCACGACGAGATTCGCGACGACCTCGTCGAGGCCTATGTGGACGACGTGGTCGTAAAAACAAGGGATGCGAGCACCCTAATCGACAACTTAGACCGAACCTTCAAGGCACTCAATAGGTACAAGTGGAAGCTCAACCCCAAGAAATGCATTTTCGGCGTTCCTTCCGGTCTACTGCTCGACAACGTCGTCAGTTGCGACGACATACGACCAAACCCTTCAAAAGTCAAAGCCGTACTCGACATGCGACCACCGAAGAACGTCAAGGATATTCAGAAGCTAACCGGATGCATGGCCGCCCTCAGTCGTTTCATCTCAAGGCTGGGAGAAAAAGGCCTCCCCTTTTTCAAACTATTGAAAGCGTCAGAAAAATTCTCCTGGACAGAAGACGCCGACGCTGCGTTCACTCAGCTTAAGACCTTCCTCACTTCACCGCCTGTTCTCACAGCGCCTCAGCCCAATGAAGACCTGCTCCTTTACATTGCTGCAACCGACAGAGTTGTTTCCACGGCAATAGTGGTCGAGCGAGATGAACCAGGTCACGTCTTCAAGGTCCAGAGGCCCGTTTACTTCATAAGCGAAGTTTTAAACGAATCCAAGGCCAGGTACCCACAAATACAGAAGCTTATATACGCCATCCTGATAACGTCAAGAAAACTGAAGCACTACTTCGACGGCCATCGAGTCCTGGTGACAACCAGCTTTCCCCTCGGTGACATCCTGCGCAATAAAGACGCCAATGGCAGAATCGTGAAATGGGCAATGGAATTATGTCCATTTTCCCTGGAGTTTCAGAGTCGCACCACTGTCAAGTCCCAAGCCCTGGTCGATTTCATTGCCGAATGGACGGATCTCAACGAACCGTCCGTTCCCGATGTCTCAGACCACTGGTCAATGTTCTTTGATGGGTCCTTGAACATCAACGGTGCAGGCGCTGGGATATTGTTCGTATCACCAAACAAGGACAAACTCCGCTACGTCCTTCGGATCCTTTTTCCGGCGTCAAACAATGTCGCCGAATACGAAGCTTGCTTACATGGCGTACGACTAGCCGTTGAGCTGGGGGTTAAGCGCCTCTATGTCTACGGGGACTCCGCTTTGGTCATCAACCAGCTCAACAAGGAGTGGGACGCAACCCACGAGAAGATGGATCTCTACTGCAAAGAAATTCGCAAATGGGAAACTAACTTCTATGGCATAGAGTACATCCACGTGGTCCGGGATAAGAACCAAGCAGCAGATGCGTTGTCAAAGTTAGGCTCGTCCCGGGCCCAAATCCCGCGCGGTATTTTCGTCCAGGACATCCATGAGCCGAGCGTAAGCTCCCCCCTGGTCGACAAGCAACCCACCGAGGCAATGCTCATAGATGACGCCACTCCGACAACCGGCGGGCGCGACTGGCGTATCCCGTTCATCAAATACATCTCAGACGGGACAGGTTTTCAGGACAAAACAGAGAACGAGCGTCTCATCCGACGATCAAAGAACTACATCCTGGTCGACGGAAAACTCATGCGGAAAAACGCAAGCTCCGAGGTACTGCTCAAGTGCATACCCCAAGACGATGGTATCAAGCTCTTGGAGGACATACACGCCGGATCCTGCGGCAACCACGCCGCATCTAGAACGCTGGTCGGAAAGGCTTTCCGAGCAGGTTTTTACTGGCCGACCGCGGTCAGCGATGCAGAAAAACTGGTTCGGCGTTGCGAAGGATGTCAGTTTTTCGCTAAGAGGACCCACGTACCTGCCCATGAAATTCAAACCATCCCGTCGTCTTGGCCCTTTGCTTGCTGGGGGCTTGACATGATCGGACCATTTAAACCAGCCCCGGGCAACTTCAAGTTTGTCTTCGTGTTAATCGACAAGTTCTCCAAGTGGATTGAATACATGCCCCTGGTCAAGGCAACTTCCGAGAAGGCTGTGGAGTTCCTCAATCAAATCATACACAGATTCGGCATCCCGAACAGCATAATCACCGACCTGGGCACTCAGTTTACTGGCACCACTTTTTGGGATTTCTGCGATGACAGAGGCATAGTCATAAAATATGTGTCAGTGGCACATCCACGTGCCAACGGTCGGGTCGAACGTGCTAATGGAATGATCGTCGACGCCCTAAAGAAAAGATTGTACACCGAGAACGACAGAGCACCCGGTCGATGGATGAAAGAATTGCCGGCAGTGGTCTGGGGCCTCCGAACTCACACCAGTCGAAACACGGGGGTGTCTCCCTATTTCATGGTGTACGGCGCAGAGGCGGTTCTGCCGTCTGACATACACTTCGGATCCCCTAGAATTGAGCACTTCGATCAGGCGACCGCCGACAACGCCAGAGAACTCGAAATCAATTGCATGGAGGAAAAGCGTTTAGTTTCATGTCTCCGAACAGCAAAATATCTCGCGGCAGTCAGGCGATACTACAACAGGAACGTCAAGGACCGTTCCTTCGTGGTCGGCGATCTGGTGCTTCGATGGAAAACAAGCCAGGAGGGAATGCACAAGTTATCTACTCCCTGGGAAGGACCCTTCGTGGTGACCGAGGTCACACGACCTACGTCCTACAGATTGGCATACCCAGACGGAACACGAGTGCCTAACTCTTGGCACATCGACAAACTGCGACGTTTCTATCCATAAAGTTTTAGCGACTTTCTTTTGTAAGTGTCTTATAATTTGTGACAATATAATTCTCTATTTTTTGCCTATACCTTGTCATACACAGCACTCGGCAAAACTCCCGCAATGGATGCTCTTGGCGACAACCAAGACAAATACGGTGACACGTCACTCAGATATTTTTACAGCGCTCAAAACAACAGTCATGACAAAAAGAAAACTTTATTACAAACTTTACATACAAAGTTTACAATAAATACCCTGACGGGCAGATACTAGTCTATTCCTACAGACTACTTTATTGGCCTAGCTGCTCGGGCTGATCACCCGCCTGGCCCTGCTGCCCGGACGAAGGGGTCGGGGCCACCGGCGCCTGGCTGGTCGAGACCGCAGGCGTCGACCGCCCATCTCCAGCAAAGGACGCGCCCGACAACTCCCTGGCCGACCTATCTGAGCTCGGCTGGTCTGGAGGAGTGGCCGTTCCGCACAGGTTGATGTCGCCGATCACTGTCGACGACAAGTCCAGCAGACTACCCCGAAGTTCGTCCGCTTCCTGTGGGCCGACTTCCTTCGGGTACCCCTTCTCCAGCCTGCTCAAGTCGACAAGGGGGTAGTGGGCGCATACCATGCTGAGGACGTGCGCGCCGGCAAACTCCCCGGCGTCCTTCACAAACTGCTGGAGCCAGTCCCACGCCCGTTGCGCCTTTTGAACCGGGGTCAACTGCGGCGCGCGGGGCTGGCTCTCCGGGAGCTCGGGACTGATCAGGTCCAGGACCGGGGACACTCCCTTCCAGATCCTGCAACAGTTGACCTTCCAGGAGTCCCGGTCCTTGACCAGCTCATCCAGGTGCTTTTTGGCGTTCACCTTGAGCACTGCAAACGAAACGCAACGTTACTTTCGGCATACCAGACAAGCAAAGGGGCAGGTAGCAACCAACAAGGCGGCACCCATTACCAGCTAACTCCCGGTCTTTTCGACTTAATTCCTCTTCCGCTCGCCGTCCGGACTCCTGTGCACTGGCGAGCTGTTGGCCGAGCTGCTCCTTCTCTTGTTGGAGGCTCGCCACCTCCTCCTCCAAGTCTGCGTGAATCCTAAACTGGTCAGCGAAGCAAACTATGCAAGTCTGCGAAACTGCTCGGAGCGTGAGACTAACCTTCCTGCAGCCGGTACTGGTCGGCCAGGCGACGAGCGAGGTCGAGACGACGCTCCTTCTCGGTGCTCATCTCGACCACCTTCTCTCCGACCTCCGCCCGCAACCGGTCTACCTCCGCGGCAAGGGCCTTGTTCTCGGCCATGACGCCTTCTATCTGGTCAAAGCACCGTTTCCGGTACTTCGCCGTTTTCATAACGTCCTACAAAGCAAGCATATAACAATGCGCAGAAGACAAGGCAAAAGAATGCGCGGCAGCTCAAAACGACGCTTACCTTGACTTCGTCGACAAGGCGCTTGGCCGCGCACTCCACCCTGGCGGCCTCTTCGGACTCGGCAAGCTCCTCATGACCGATAAAGTGATCCCCGCGTTGGCGCCACACATACACGTGTTGGCGGCCATCACGGGGACGACCCTCGATCTCTTCTACCTCGTCGTCGGAGGCCGCCCTGGTTTCCTCCTCCTGGGCTGCGTCACCCCCGGTGGTGGTCCCAGGCGTCACCGTCCCTTGGACCAGACCTGGGGAGCCCGCAGCCGGAGAGGCTCCTGCTCGGGGCGGCGGGGGGACTTCACTCCCCCCGGCAGGAGGAGCGGTCGGAGACTTTCCCTTCTCCGAGGAGTCAGTTGGGGGAGCCTCCCCAGCCCTGGTCGGGCTGCTTGTTGTAGTCGGCGCCGCGCTCGGGAGCTCCTCGGTGCTCCCAGGCGCGACTGCAGCAGTCGGCTGTTCTGTGGTCTGGGGGGCCGCATCCCCAGAACCGCGGGCAGGCTCGCCCGTTCCCTGGCCGGCAGTTTGGCCAGGGTCGACATCCGATGCCGCACTACAGGAACAAAAGTTAAAAAAAAAGGGAGTCCAAAATACGTAAGTTGAACACTTACAGGTCTGACCGGCGATGGGTCGCGGTGAACCTCCTCCTCGCCCGGCCGGTCGGCGCCTGTGCCCCCACCTCGGCAACTTGCGGGGCAGCCGCGCCGCTGGCCACTCGATCAGTGGCGACCGGTGCAGCGTCTGGGCGGCCCCGAGGCCGTCGGACCAACGACGGCGCAGCCTCCTCGTCGTCGTCGTCGTCGTCGACGATCCGCACGAGCCGACGACGCTTCGGCGCTTGGCTGCTCTCCGCCGGTAGGTCTGCCGGCAGCTCCGGCGTCGGCAGGGGATCCACCGGCAATGGCCTTTTCCCCGCCACCCTCTCCTCGGAGGTCGGGACGGGGCGGGCTCTGCCTTCCTCTGGCGGGACCTCTCCCACAGGATCTTCCATCCCCGGTGCCAGTGATACGTACACTACGCACCGGTCGACATCACCGACCTGCAAAAGTAACAGAGATGAGCCAACTACAGACGACATACGAATGATCAAACGGAGTCTGCTACATACCTTTGGTGCTGGTCGTCCTAACTTGAAGGCTTGCACCCGATCACTGCTACGGGTGAAGCCCCCATCCGCGAAGTTAAACAGCTCGTTCAGCAGCTGTTGTACCTCCGCTTTCTCCAAGATCTCCGACCGCATCCTGGTCGGGTCTGTGCTTCCGGCATACTCGTACGCCGAGTGCACCCTCTTCTGGCAGGGCATCACCCGGCGACAAATGAAGTTGCCGACCACGCCAAGCCCATCCAGGCGCGACCAGTCGATCAGCTTCATCAGATCCGCCACTTGACCGTCGAACTCTGGGCGGTCGGTCCAGCTTGACCTCTTCTCGGGAATGTACCCCACGTCGCAGAATGTGGAGCTGCCCGGCTCCTCCCTGACATAGAACCACTTCCTGTACCACTCGGTCAAGGAAGTGTTCCATGGGCAGTGCAGGTAGCGATTCTTCATCCCATCGCGAAGGTTGAGGTATACTCCACCTGCAACCTTGGAGCCTCCAACTGCTCCTTTCTTCCTCAAGCAGAAAAGGTACCGGAAAAGATCGAAGTGCGGCTCTATGCCAACATAGGCCTCGCACAGATGGATGAAGGTGGAAATAAGGAGAATTGAGTTCGGGTGCAGATTGCAAATCCCGATCTCATAGTACAAAAGAAGTCCTTGAAGAAAAGGATGGACAGAAACACCAAAACCTCTCTTAACGAAGTCTTCAAAAACGACGACCTCACCGGCGCGAGGATCGGGGTAGCTCTCCCCCTCCGGTGCCCTCCAGCCGCCGAGCTCTGCGTCGTGCAGAAGCCCCATATCGACGAGGTCACCAAGAGATTTCGTGGAGCTGCGAGACTTCTTCCATTCCTTGGCCATCAGGTCGGCCCTCTTCCTGGAGTCGCTCTTCGCCATTAGAGGTGCGAATGTGAGCTGGAGTTAGGAAGATGCAGGTGATTGGGGAAGATGAGAACGGAAGGTTTGAAGGCAATGGCAGGAGAAGCGGTACAGGCGGTCCTATTAGGCCCTTATAAACCCGCGACCCCACCTCTCCCACTTCCTGTAATCTCGGGAAGTGGGCCGGCCATGCGGCGGACGCGGCGTTTCGGTTTACAATGATTATAGACAATTAATGCGGCGGAGTTTTCGTACCAATTGATGGTTTCCTTTTCTCAAACCATGCAAAGAGCGGTTGTACAGTTGCCAGGCACAGCTTTTCATGCATCCGTCTGACATATCGTCAGGAGACCCTGTCACGTCAACTTTAAATTTGAAAGACCTTTTCAAAAGTAAGAAGACACATACGCTAGTGAGTCAGCAATCCGGGGACTGCACCGACCACCGAGCACTCGACGCTCGGGGACTGGTCGCCCAGTCTATCAGCTCGGAACTTCAAGGACTGCACCGACCACCGAGCACTCGACGCTCGGGGACTGGTCGCCCAGTCTATCAGCTCGGAACTTCAAGGACTGCACCGACCACCGAGCACTCGACGCTCGGGGACTGCTGCCTAGTCTATCAACTCAGAACTTCAAGGACTGCACCGACCACTGAGTACTCGACGCTCGGGGACTGGTCTCTCAGTCTATCAGCTCAAAGCTTTAAAGCATGCACCGACCACTGAGCACTCGATGCTCGGGGACTGGTCGTACAGTATAGTAACATGTAATTCCAAGCAGCACACTAAGTGCCTGGGGACTGGTCGATTGGTCTTTTCGATTGCAGACGAGCATGACATGCTCGGGGACTGGTAAATTCAATTCTTTAGACCTTGCTACAAGGCTCATACTTCGCCTTCCAGCAAGCTCGGGGACTACATCGGTACGATGCATCTAGCGATGCATCTCAGTCTCAAAACTACTTTGGGGAATTTTCTTTTGACCCTGGCACCACGTGCCTACGACACCTACTACCAGGCTCGGGGACTAAGTGGGCACACTTCACCTAGCGGTGAATTTGCTTGCTTTTTTGTTGCTTCTACCTTTCAGAAAGGCAAAGTGGGCACACTTCACCAGGAAAGAAATTTTTTTTAGAGCACCATGCATTCTTCGAACAACCTGCTTCTTCGATGACAACGTTGATCAATGAACCGTTTGGGCGATTTCCCCGCTCATTGAAGACGACAGGCCACGCTGATCGAAGAAGCTCAAGACGGAGTGTTGCATCACAATACATGGCGCTCGGGGACTAGCTGTGGGGGTATAAACCCCTATACCCTTACGGCTAGACTTCAGCTAGGAAGCTTGGCCCACTACGAGACGAGTTCAAGGCTTGATCCGACAGCCCGAGTTTCGCGCAAGGAAACAAGACGTGGAGATCAAGCAGGATTCTAGTCGGTTAGAATAGGAATTGATATCGAATTATCTATGGCAATTGTAACCGGCTAGGATTAGTTTCTAGATCTGTAACCCTGCCCTCCAGACTATATAAGGAGGGGCAAGGGGACCCCCTAGGACAGATTATCCCTCAACACAATCCAATACAACCAGACGCAGGACGTAGGTATTACGCCAACTCGGCGGCCGAACCTGGATAAAAAGCTTGTCCGTGTCTTGCGTCACCATCGAGTTCGTAGTTTGCGCACCGTCTACCGATAAACTACTACCGTGGGTATACCCCAAGGTAGACTGCCGACTAGCTTTCGTCGACAGGTAGTAAATGCAGCAAGTAGGTTAACCCAATTCTCAACTACCTAATGCAGCATTTTCCATTCATAAGTGATAAAAGATTTAAAACATTCAAGGAGGGGTTAATGCATCCGAGGCTTGCCTTGGTTGCATGGCATAGAGGGACCCTCGGAGACTTCCCAAGTCTCGGATCCTACTTCCTCGAACAGAGCACCGACCTCGGGGTTTGGTTCAACGGTCGCTCCTTCGGTCACGTGCACTACACGCAAAATGATGAATGCTCATGATATGCATATGACAAATATGCAAGAAGGATCAAGTCCACTACAACTTGCCTTCTCGGTGCAACACAGGATAAACAATAATTAAAGTTGTTTAACATCTTAGTGTCTTTACCCAAGAGGTTGCATTTGCATACTAGGATCCTTCTTAATTCCTACTTATCCTAAATTAATTACTTATTAATCCTATTTACCTTAATTAATTCCTAATTAATTATTAATGACAGTAATTAAGCATTAAGGCCAAACAATAATTAAATGCCAAAGGTCATTAGGGTTAATGACCTCAGGTCATCACATAATCCCAAAATCACTCAACCCTAATCATGAGGTTTTAACTAATTATTATCTAATTATTCTAGAAATATTATTTAATTACTAAATAAGGGTTTAATAATATTTCATTTAAACTTTATCAAAATGCCACCAAATTTTGGAGCCAGGGAATAATATTCAGAGACTCCCCATAAATTTTGGTGATTTTTGGACATATCAATAAATTATAAAAATTCATGGAAGTTCCATTTATTAATGAAAAGATGTAATTTTTTATATACATATAAAATATCAGAAAATAAAATCTAATATTTTTCTTCGGTTCTACTTATTTCAGGGAATCTATACAAAAATTTCCATGATTTTTGGATCAACACAAGATTTATTACACAAATTCAAATATAAAGCAAAAACTGCATAAAAAGAAAAAGAAAAACACTGCGCAGCGAGCGGACGGGAAATCGGCCCGCAGGCCGGCCCGAGGACGCTGCGCGCGCTGCCTCCATCCTCAGGCGGTCGCTGACGGGCGGGTCCCGCTCGTCAGGCTCCCCCTCCTCTCCTCTCTGCGAGACGCTGACAGAAAGACCCCACTTGTCAGCTTCGTCTCTACCGCGCACGGCGGCTTGGCCACGACTCCGGCCGCCGCTAGCGTGGTTCCCGGCCCGCGCGCGCGTGCGCATCGGCTTCGCCTCGCCTTCGCGACCCCGTTGACACCTTCTACTCACGCTCTACCCTCCCTCTTCTACCTCGGCCACGCGAAAGGCGGGCGGCCGCCATGGCCGACCGCGGACCGGCCACTAGGGCTAGGTAGAGCGTAAACAAATGGAACAGGGAGCTTCAGGGAGGGTTAAGGAGCACGATGCTCACGTCACCACAACGGGAGAAGCGGTAGAAGAGCTTGGCGACGGTGGCCGTGCGGTCGGGCGGGTGCTCCGGCTCCGGCGGGCTCGTTCCGGCAATCCTGTTCGCGTCCAAAGCGAAAGAGCGAGCGCATAAGTTGCAGGGAAGGGAGACTTGAAGGTTGCCGATTGGTCCATGGTGGCGTCTCCGTTTGTCACGGAAGGATAGTTTTATGTTTTCCTTAGTTATTTAAATCGTTTTGTATACGGATTCTGTTTAATTTGGAATTTGAGTTCTAGTCGTGTCTGGTCGTAGCTCTTTGAGCAGGGTATAAATGTAGACCCTAGGGCCTTGTAATCAGGGGATCTATCTATCAATCAATCAAACACAAGTTTTTACTCATATTCCAACATCTACTTTTTTTCATTACGAGTTCTTAGGAGTTCGTCGACTTAAGCTCGGCGTATTCTCAAGTTCCGCATGAATACCTCTTGGCCGTGGCATCCGGGCGCATCGTTATTGTCGGGACCAAAGTATTCGAGTTATCACCTTTGCCGATAGCAAGGTCAAATCGGCTGGCACGCCTTAACGATTAAATCGGGTATTAGCCCTTTGTGTTTGCAGATCAGCTTTTGCATCAACACATCTTTTGGCACGCCCAGTGGGACTAGATTCAAGATCAACATGTCGACTACTGAGTTCGATCAGGAAAACATTATCCCTATGACAGAAGCCAATCTCAAGGATGAGCAGAAGCAAGCTATTGCGAAAGCCATGGAGGATTACAAGCAGCAATGTTTAAGATCCTTCAGCATCAACAGGAGCGGCGAGGTGATCTAGAAGGAAGCACTGCCGATGCCTTGGCAGGTTACTTTTGATGCCAATCCTGGTAAACTTCAAGACATGGTTGATAATGTTATTAACCGTGCCTTGATCAATCAAGCTGGTGTGCTGTCCAATACGGTTTTCAATGCCGTGGCTAGAACTTTCAAGGAAGGACAATTACCGCCAAATTATGTGGGCCCATCTCATCATCAGCCAGGATCACCGGTGGTCACAGCTCCATCGGCTGCTACAGCCGCTGCGGGCACAGAAACCGTTGTTCCTCCAAGCACGTTAGGAGTCACTAATGCACAATCTACGCCGATGACGACCAATCCATCGACCTCAGATGGGCAGATTAAGCTTAGTACAGATCTATTGGCATCGGCAATGTCGAGGTCAGTCCTCCTCCTAACTGGTGGGGTTTTGGTATGCCCCCAGAGTTCACATTGAAGACACCTGGTATATCTCCGACAGCTGATGTGAGAGGCAAGGCTCCTATGACATCGACACCTCCAAATATGCCGATGAATCAGAGTTCCCAGTATACTACCACAACTACTGCAAGGCCTTACACTGGGAATTCTCAAGCTCCAACGTTCCAGATGCCTAATGCATCGGCAGATTCAATGCTGATGCAACAGAGGTTCATGACTCAGCCAGGGTATGTCAATTCAATGATGTTGCCCAATTACCAGTCGATGAATGCTAATAGTGGATGGTCTGGACAGCAAGTTTTTCCAGAAATGTCCCAACAGAATCATCAGGCTACAGGGTTTCAACAAGGCCAGATCTACCCTGGATTCCAGAACCAAGGGTTGGTCAATCAGCCGATGAATCTCGGCCAGCAGATTGGTGGTCAGCAGATCGGTGGTCAGCAGTTTGGTGGTCAACATCATGGTGGTCAACAGATCGGCAGTCAGCAGATCGGCGGCCAAATGATTAACCCAATGTTCCATGCAGATCGTGCGCCGCACAGACACGTGGAGGCCTATCAGCAGATTCGAGATCCGCAACCGCCTCATCGGCAAGATGCCGATGCTTATTGGGCCGATAAGATTGCTGAAGTAATGAGAGACCAATTTGGGATAAAACCCAAAGTCAATACTTACTCTTATCGGACACCATATCCTCCTACATATGATTTAATCCCACTTCCAAATTGGTACAAAGTGCCGGATTTTACTAAGTTTTCTGGGCAGGATGATACGTCGACCATGGAACACGTCAACAGGTTCATCATCCAGTGTGGAGAAGCTGCTAATAGGGATGAGTTAAGGGTTCGCCTGTTTTCGTCATCATTATCTGGATCGGCTTTCACCTGGTTTATATCATTACCTCCTAACTCAGTGATTACTTTGGCCGATCTGGAGAAACAATTCCACAAATACTTCTTTTCTGGAGTCCATGAGAAGGAGATCACCGATTTGGTCAAATTAAAGCAACACAATGATGAATCGGTTGAAAGTTTTGTGCAGAGAATACGGGAGGTCAAGAACAAATGCTATGGTCTTGTGTTGGATGATCGGCAGCTAGCCGATTTGGCTTTCCAGGGTTTATTGCCACATATCAGGGATAAGTATGCATCTCAAGAGTTTGAAAGCTTAAGCCATTTGGTGCAGAGAATCTCTGATCAAGATATCAGGCCTTTTGAGCCCAAGAGAGCATGGAACAAAAAGGTGTCATTTGTGGATGAAGCGGCAAACTTGGACTCTGATGAGGAACTAGTCATCGGCTTGGCAGAATGGGTGAAAAATAAGAAGCCGATGTCTTGCCCCTTTGGGCATAAAGAGCCAGAGAAGTTCGCATTTGACATTACCAAAGCCGATAGGATATTTGACTTTCTACTTCAGGAAGGCCAGATCAAGTTGTCGCCTAATCATGTGATTTCATCGGCTCAAGAATTAAAAAGGATGAAGTACTGTAAATGGCACAATGCAACTTCTCACAGCACCAATGAGTGCAAAGTTTTTAGACAGCAGCTGCAATCGGCTATAGAGTCTGGGAGGATCAAATTTGACAGCTCCTGTTGGTGCAAAAGCTGATCTGCAAACACAAAGGGCTAATACCCGATTTTAACGTTAAGGCGTGCCAGCCGATTTGACCTTACTATCGGCAAAGGTGGTAACTCGAATACTTTGGTCCCGACAACAGCGATGCGCCCGGATGTCGTCGAAAAAGTATGACGAAGTCGTCGAAAAAAGTAGATGCTTGGAATATGAGTAAAAACATGTGTTTTATTGATTGATTCATTGATTACAAGGCCCTAGGGTCTACATTTATACCCTGCTCAAAGAGCTACAACCAGACACGACTAGAATTCGAATTCCAAATTTAAACAGAATCCATGTACAAAACGATCTAAATAACTGAGGAAAACGTAAAACTATCCTCACGTGACAAACTAAAACATCCCCACAAGCCGATCGGCAACTCCCAGGTTCTCCTCCGTATCACCGGCAGACTCCTTTGTCATAGCCATCGGCACAAACACATCATCACCTATGGACATGGTCACGTTCAACCATCTTCATCGGCAACTCACCCTGTAGATCAAGCACTGCTGTCTTATCTTGCCGATCTACACTTTACCGATCATGGACGCGTGCCCAAAAACGGTGTCAACACATGCTCCCCAATTTCGGAGTATGAAATCATTAATGCTCCAAAATTCTCTGCAGTAATGATGCCTTTTCCGCAATTAATGCTCCCAATCTGGTAACCGACAGCCTTAATCTGAACAACTCTGATCCTATTCCTCTGCAGATTCCTCGAAATCCTCAACTTCCCCAAACGGACATTTCCACTTTAGTCGCACATCGGCAATATTACCGTTACAGGGACTTGCCGATGGACGTCCATATCTTATCCTCTCAAACGGCTATCTCCATGTCACTCGCCCATCGGCAATATGACCGTTACAAGGCGCTGCCGATGGACCGACCAGGAGATCTCGCACAGTGAAATATCTATGGATAATGACCGCTTCCCGTCAAATCGCCTGTACAATCCCTTGATTACCGTGCGAACAGTTACCATATCTACCTGAGTACCCTCGGATTTCATGGATACGGCGAAGAGATAAGTCAGATTTGCCCTTGCCCGTTTTGCCCTATAAATAGTTCCTTCTCGGGTACTCCTTCTCCATCATATCATTCCACGGTTCCAACTCCACTCTCCCGGTGGCGGCGCTGTCCAAGAGCTCCAAGATCTCCAATGAAGCCCCTGCTTCACCAACTCCGAAGCCCTAGATCATCTTCCCCGTGACCAAATGGCCATCAACTTCACCATTCCTGAGGCCAGTTCTTCATCCCATCTTTTGTGCCTTTTCTCGCATCCCTATTCATCCGCAATTCATTTTACTGAACATTTTTTCTTTTTTTTCTTTTTGTTCTTGTTCTTCCTTATATACCCAAAACCATTAGGATTTGTCCAACAAAATTGTCATCCCCACCGATCAACCACACCTCCAATGCCTTGGTCCGTTAGGGAATCCAGATCCAACCGACCTCATTAACGCAGAAACCAACAGGATCCCTTTTAGAGCCGAAAACTTTTCTTTGGATCTATGGAAGGATACTTTCCGTTCTTGGCCCAGTCCTACCGTGGGATGGATAGATTGGTTCTTGAGGGTCAGCCACTCAAATGAAGTCCAGTGGGGCGAGAGAAAACTAGACCAATGCATCAGGTTGTCTATTGCCGATATGCATAGAAATGAATCATTGCTGATAGCTGCATCATACTTCTGGTCAGACACGCTCAACGCCATTGTCTTTGGCCACAGCCCTGCCTCCTCTACTCTTGCCGATGTAGCTATGCTCACTGGCCTAGATGTATCTTCTGCCGATAGCACTCATTTCTTCGATACCAAACCCAGTGCTAAGGTAGAAACCCGTACCATCGGCGGTTGGTCAGGGTACATCCAGAAATACAGACGAAAAGGCTCTGTTGACATAAAGGAGCAGACCTGCTTCCTGAACATGTGGTTGGACAAATTCGTGTTTTGTGGCCGATCGGCAGGACCAACCTCCGTCTATTTAGTAGCAGCAGAAAACTTAGCTAATGGTGGCCGATTTCCCCTCGGCCGATACCTGCTTGGTGCAGCCTACCACCTCCTTCACCAAGTGACTAGGAAACTCTTACTCGGCCAGTCTATCGTCAACTTGGGAGGTCCCTGGTGGTTCATCAACATGTGGCTCAGTCTCCACATGCACAAGCGTCTTGAGTTTGACCTTTTTGCACAGCGTTTCCCAAGGGACATAGCCGAGAATTATGAACTGGATGAAGAAGAATCGGCAACACGCCCTCCCCTAAACTTCGGTGAGGCTGTCATAGTTTTACCTGGTTCAGGGGTAATGCAGACCAGGTCAGCCGATTCTTCCAAACCTTGTATGAAGGCTTGACCAGAGAGGAGCGAGCATGGTTGGCTTATGACGATCCAGACACCATATTTCCTCTGGTTTTCAACCCGTTCAATGAGGCTCTTGACACGGATTACGAAGTGAAGATGGCACTGGTCACTCCCAGAGCTATACCAGTGAATTTCTTTGGTAGTGGGAAAACCTCCATCCAGACCTATGAGTTTTATAACCCATCGGCATTAGCTCGTCAATTAGCTTTCGGCCAGCTGCCGATTGCACTCTGTTATGCCGATGTGATAAAACCCAGGGAAGCCATTACTAGCCTTCTTGAATGGATTCAAGTGGCCCAACTGCCATCAAGTGCCAATACAGATGTAGATCTGTCAGAGTGGGTTCCAGCCGCCTTCATCACTCAGGCATACAAGCAATGGTGGGCAGAATGGAAGGATCATCTGTTCTGCAGATCGGCTCTCACGTATCGCGGCATGATCGACCCCAAGTACAAAGTCCCTGATGACACTGTAAGTATCTTCGAACCGATGTTTCAATTTTCTCATTTTTATTTCCATCGGCGATTTACCTTTGTATCATCTTGCAGGTTGACAACACCCCTCCATCAGTCAGCAGGAGTGGCAAGCCGATTGACCTGTTTCCATCAGGCTCAATCTCCACAATCGGCAACAACGCTCCTACCCTGGCCGCCATCATGCATCGAGGTGTACGCCTCAAGAAAGTCACCACTAGGAGGACTCAGATATCTCCATCGGTAGCTGCTTCCACCTTGGCACAGGTGTTCAAGGTAATCGTTAAACCTTTTCATTCATACCAATTTTATTTTATATCCGCCACACTTGTACTTATAAATCTTTTCCATATCAGCAGACTGGCGCATCGGCAAAGACCAGAAGCAAAGGTGCCAATGCCCCCCAGTCCAGCCAGCAGAAGAGAAAAGGTGCCAAGAGTACTAGAGCACAAACCAAGCGCTAGAAAGTGGCAACTCCTCCTCCTCCTCCGGTATCTCCAATTCCGGTGGAATCCTCTCCTTCCCCAAAAACACAGACACAACAAGTACCATCTCCCCCTCAACCGCAAGAAGCACGACAAGCAGAAGAACTCCGACCAGAAGAGCTCCAACCAGAAATACCTCAGCCAGAAGGCACATCGGCTGATATAGGTGAGCAGACTACCGATCCACCAGGTTCTATTATAGCATCGGTGGTCTCTTCCATCCCGACAAGCACTGCTCTTCCTCAAGGTAACACACTTTCATAAGACTACTGCCGATGACCCTATTTTTCCGGCCTCATAACCCCTTCTGTTAATTTTTCAGCTGACATAGTTCCATCGGCAACTCTGGCCGATCAACCCGTGGTTTCATCGGCATCTTCGAGTCAAAGGCGAGAGATTGCCTTGAAGCAAGTAAGCCATCCAATCTCCATCAGTATTATTTGCCGATGCTCTGACCATAGAATGACTCACTTTGTTTTCCTTTTTAGGAACAGGATTCTCCTGACAGCCTATTCTCCTTTGCCATTGATGTCTCCGAAGATGAAGGTGAGGAAGCAAGTCCCTCCCGGGCAGTTGGGATCGCATCGGCCGAGATCAGGACAAAGCTGGAAGAACTGTCAGCTCTCCTCCATCAAGACACGGCTCAACTGGTCGATGACTCTGACCCGGCCAAGGCTTTGTTCAAGACCCTCCGAGGCCAGATTCCTGTCGATGCTAAAGAAATCCTCTTCTAGGCCGCATATCTGGAGAGCCATCAGCTGCAGTACCAGAAAGCTACCCAGCGTCTTGCCGATAGAGCTGCTCAGACCCGGCTTTCTGAAGAAATGATGAAAGAGCAGCTCCTGACCGATGAGAAGCACAAGAACATCGGCACCTTGAAGTCTTCGGGAGACGCACTGAAGCAGAAGATCTCCGACTTATCAGCAAAAAGAGAAGCTCTGTTGGCAGAACTCAAGCAAGTGGAGGATGCCCTATCCCAAGCCCAACAGGAAGAGAGTCAACTGCCAGAGACCATCAAGCTCCTTGAGCAAGAGCGAAATACCTATGGTCGCAAAGCACTGCAGTTGAAGAAGAAGTTGAGGCCGATAGAAGGTTCTGCCGATGACGACGTGAAGGAGATAGAAGAAACCAACCAAATTCGACTGCGCGCCATATCGGCGATCCAGGTGCTGTTGAACATATGAGCTTTTCATCGAAAAGATACTCGCTCCCCCCCCACTTTCCAGTTCTCTTGATATTTAGTCTAGCCGATAGGACTGTTATCGGCATCTTTTGAAACATTAAGTTCGGCCCCAGACAAATTTCAATCCAGCCGATAGGAGTGTTATCGGCACTTAAACTTTTATGCATCGACCCATATGCTTGGGTAGTACTTCTTCAGATATTTGCCATTTAATGCTCTGGGAAATTCAACTCCTTCGAGAGTTTCTAGAATATAGGCATTACTAGGAGCCGATCGACTTATCCGATAGGGACCCTCTCAATTGGGAGACCACTTCCCAAATTTCGAACTTTTAGTCCCGATCGGCAAGATCAATTTTCATACTAAATCTCCATCGGCAAACTCCTTAGCTTTTACCTTCTTATCATACCATCTGGCAACTCTCTTCTTATTCTCTTCTATACTCATCAAAGCCCTTAGTCGATGTCCTGCTAGATCATCCAACTCATCTGTCATCAAAGTAGCATAATCATCGGCAGCCAATTGATCTTGAAAAGATAGCCACCTAGACCCAGTCTTAATTTCCCAAGGTAACACTGCGTCATGCCCATATACCAATTGATAAGGCAAAACCTTAGTCGATCCATGATAAGCCATCCGGTATGACCATAAAGCCTCATTTAACAATGTGTGCCACCTCCTAGGGTTTTCTTTAATCTTCCGCTTAATAAGCTTGATAATTCCTTTGTTAGATGCCTCGGTCTGCCCATTAGCTTGAGCATAATAAGGAGAAGAGTTTAATACTTTAATTCCCATACCGATTGCAAACTCATCAAACTCCCCCGATGTGAACATAGTACCCTGATCGATAGTAATTGTTTGAGGAATTCCAAATCGGTAAACGATATGCTCTTTCACAAAATCAATCATATTGGCCGATGTAACTTTCTTTAAAGGAATAGCTTCAACCCATTTAGTGAAATAATTGGTGGCAACTAAAATGAATTTATGCCCCTTGCTTGATGGCGGATAAATCTGGCCGATCAAATCAATAGCCCATCCTCGGAACGGCCAAGGCTTGATGATAGGATTCATGGCCGATGCAGGTGCTCTTTGAACATTGCCAAATTTCTGACATCCCTGACACCCTTTGAAATACTTAAAGCAATCCTCAAGTATAGTCAACCAATAATACCCATTCCTCCTAATCATCCATTTCATCTTAAAAGCCGACTGGTGCGCACCACACACTCCCTCATGGATTTCTCCCACCAAACTTCTAGCCTCATCATCACCTAAACGTTTGAGAAGAATCCCATCAATGGTTCGGTAATATAACTCATCTTCGATGTGTACATATTTGGTGGCTTGAAACCGAACACATCTCTCAACTTTCTTGGATGGATCCTTTAAATAATCAACGATCTCTTTTCTCCAATCATCGGCACTGATTGCCGATATTGCATTAATCATAGGCTAATATCCCGAGGCATGCTGAGCCAACCGATTGGCCTCTTCATTATGCAACCGAGGAACATGCTCTAATTGGAAATCCCTGAATTCCTTTAACAGTTGCATACTCCTCTTGTGATAAGTTATGAGGACTTCACTTCGGCATTCATAGCTTCCAGCCAATTGATTTATAACTAACATAGTGTCGACGAAAGCTAGTCGGCAGTCTACCTTGGGGTATACCCACGGTAGTAGTTTATCGGTAGACGGTGCGCAAACTACGAACTCGATGGTGACGCAAGACACGGACAAGCTTTTTATCCAGGTTCGGCCGCCGAGTTGGCGTAATACCTACGTCCTGCGTCTGGTTGTATTGGATTGTGTTGAGAGATAATCTGTCCTAGGGGGGTCCCTTGCCCCTCCTTATATAGTCTGGAGGGCAGGGTTACAGATCTGGAAACTAATCCTAGTCGGTTACAATTGCCATGGATAATTCGATATCAATTCCTATTCTAACCGACTAGAATCCTGCTTGATCTCCACATCTTGTTTCCTTGCGCGAAACTCCAGGTTGTCGGATCAAGCCTTGTACTCGTCTCGTAATGGGCCAAGCCTCCTGGCCGAAGTCTAGCCGTAAGGGTATAGGGGTTTATAGCCCCACAGCTAGTCCCCGAGCACCATGTATTGTGATGTAACACGCCGTCTTGAGCTTCTTCGATCAGCGAGGCTTGACGTCTTCAATAAGTGGGAAAGTCGCCCAAACAGTTGCAACGGTTCTTTGACCAACTCAAAAAACAGTTGATCAACATTGATGTCGAAGAAGCGAGTTGTTCGAAGAATGCATGGTGCTCTAAATTAAAAAAGATTTCTTTCCTGGTGAAGTGTGCCCACTTACTTTTTTGAAAGGTATAAACATCAAAAAAGCAAGCATATTCACCGCAAGGTGAAGTGTGCCCACTTAGTCCCCGAGCCTGGTAGTAGGTGACGTAGGCACGTGGTGCCAGGGTCAAAATAAAAATCCTCAAAGAAATTCTGTAACTGAGATGCATCGCCAGATGCATCGTACCGATGTAGTCCCCGAGCTTGCTGGAAGGCGAAGTATGAGCCTTGTAGCAAGGTCTAAAAAGTTGAATTTACCAGTCCGTCTGCAATTGAATAGACTAATCGACCAGTCCCCGAGCATATAACGCTCGGTGGTCGGTACAGTCCCCGAATTCTCAAATTGGTGGGCTGGTCGATCAGTCCCCGAGCGTATAGCGCTCGGTGGTCGGTACAGTCCCCGAATTCTCAAATTGGTGGGCTAGTCGACCAGTCCCCGAGCGTATAGTGCTCGGTAGTCGGTACAATCCCCGAGCTAATAGACTGGGCGACCAGTCCCCGAGCGTCGAGTGCTCGGTGGTCGGTGCAGTCCTTGAAGTTCCGAGCTAATAGACTGGGCGACCAGTCCCCGAGCGTCGAGTGCTCGGTGGTCGGTGCAGTCTTCGAGCATAGCATAGAGAGTAGTCGACAAGTCCCCGAGCGTGATTGGGAACGTAAACGTGCTCGGTGGTCGGAGCAGTCCCCGGGCACAGCGTAGGGAATAGTCGACGAGTCCCCGAGCGTAGCTTGTCGACTGGGCCAAACTCCTGAAAAATAAATATAGAGAAAATAGGTAGTACATGATGTATAAATAAACTCTAGATAAAAAATCAGCACTGAGATAAGTTTTAGATTTTTTATTATAAAATTAGCACGAGTAGTTAATTCATCATAGAGCTTGTACCAGCTCTGGTCTAGCCAACAATCAGCATGAGGTGCAGAACCTAGGCACGCGTAGGATTGTCAGCCACGTCAGAGAGCTACTGCCGACCACCCAGAACGCAGAGGGCGGATCTCGTGCACGTGTAGGGAGGAGTCGGAGACAGTACCGGCTTTGGAAAGCTCGTGTAGGAGAAAAAACTAGTCGGCTAAAAAAGTTATTTTGAAGAATAATAATATTAAAAATATTATGCCAAAAATAAATAAGATATTAGAAGTGTACTTATCTTTGGATGAAAGTCTGGTCGGTGACGACAAAATTGTCTGGCCCTCGAGCTTTTGGACTTGTTATCGTGACGGTGGTCGCGGTTGTCGTAGCGCCGTTCTTCGCGGCGATTATTATTGCGACTCGTGGTCAGAGCAAGTAGGCCAAACAACTTGGTTGATAAGCTGAGCAGGTCGGTGTCGTCGATCTGCCTCCCTTTGTAGCAGAGAAGCGGCGACGCGTTGTCGGCATGGTTAGAGACGCTGCTGGTGTGGTCGAAACCGTAGCCAGCGTGGTTGGAGCCGCAGCCGACGTCGGTGAAGAAGTGATCGGCACAGATCGGATCTACGCCTCCTCTGCGGTCATGGCGGTGAAGCTGTTGAAGCCGACGATGAACGTGAAGCCGCCCGCCATGACCGCGAAGTCGGGGATGATGGCCATCTTGTTCGTCGGGAGAGCTGTACGCACACCCCCTACCTGGCGCGCCACTGTCGACGAAAGCTAGTCGGCAGTCTACCTTGGGGTATACCCACGGTAGTAGTTTATCGGTAGACGGTGCGCAAACTACGAACTCGATGGTGACGCAAGACACGGACAAGCTTTTTATCCAGGTTCGGCCGCTGAGTTGGCGTAATACCTACGTCCTGCGTCTGGTTGTATTGGATTGTGTTGAGAGATAATCTGTCCTAGGGGGGTCCCTTGCCCCTCCTTATATAGTCTGGAGGGCAGGGTTATAGATCTGGAAACTAATCCTAGTCGGTTACAATTGCCATGGATAATTCGATATCAATTCCTATTCTAACCGACTAGAATCCTGCTTGATCTCCACATCTTGTTTCCTTGCGCGAAACTCCAGGTTGTCGGATCAAGCCTTGTACTCGTCTCGTAATGGGCCAAGCCTCCTGGCCGAAGTCTAGCCGTAAGGGTATAGGGGTTTATACCCCCACACATAGAATCCCCGAAGATTCCAACAGCATCAGCATGAACTTCCCGTAGCAATTCCAACCCCTTTATTAGGGCTTGATACTCAGCTTGATTATTCGTTGACGTGGCAACAATCGGCAAGGAGAACTCATACTTCCTTCCCCAAGGGGAAATTAACACGATGTCAATTCCTGCCCCCCGGTCACATGTGGATCCATCAAAGAAGAGCGTCCAAGGTACAATTTCCACTGTACCGCAATGTTGGGTCACAAAATCGGCCATAATCTGTCCCTTAACCGCTTTAGCCGATTCGTAACGCAAATCGAACTCCGATAGTGCCAAAATCCACTTACCGATTCTGCCACTCATAATCGGCATAGACAGCATATACCGGACCATGTCATCTTTGCAAATAACAGTGCATTCGGCCGATAGCAAATAATGCCTCAACTTAATACAGGAGAAATACAAGCATAAGCACAGTTTCTCGATAGCCGAATACCTAGTCTCTGCATCAATCAACCTCCTGCTCAAATAGTAAATCACACGTTCTTTCCCTTCAAATTCTTGAATTAAAGCCGAACCGATGACCATCCCATCGCTAGACAAATACAATCTGAAGGGCTTCCCTTGCTGAGGTAGAATTCTTGATTTCATCTAAGGCCAACTGTTGTTCTTTCCCCCAAACAAATTCTTGATCGGCTTTCAACTTAAGTAGAGGACTGAAAGCACGAATTTTACCAGATAAAATTAGATATAAATCTCCTGATAAAATTTACCTTGCCGATCAAGGACTGGAGCTCAGTCTTGTTGGTGGGAGCAACTATTTTGTTGATAGCATCAATGGATCTCCGGCTAATTTCAATTCCCCTCTGATGCACCATGAAACCAAGGAACTGTCCTGCCGATACACCAAATGCACACTTATTGGGATTCATCTTTAAACCATGTTTCCTTGTGCATTCCAACACCTTTCGCAGATCGGCAAGATGCTTCGTGAAGTCTCCAGACTTAACCACCACATCATCAATATAAATTTCCACCAGCTTGCCGATGAACTCATGAAATATAAAATTCATGGCCCTCTGATAGGTAGCACCAGCATTTTTCAAGCCAAAGGTCATGACTATCCATTCAAACAACCCAACATGACCAGGACATCTAAATGCAGTCTTTGGAATATCTTCTTCAGCCATGAATATTTGATTGTATCCTACATTGCCATCCATAAAGCTGATAATCCGATGTCCAGCAGCAGCATCAACTAGCAGATCGGCAACTGGCATTGGGTAGCCATCCATCGGTGTAGCTTTATTGGGATTCCTGAAATCAATGCAAACCCGAAGCTTCCCATTTTTCTTATAGACTGGAACAACATTGGAAATCCACTCGGCATACCGACATTACCGAATAAATTTGGCTTCAATAAGTTTGGTTATTTCGGCCTTAATATCAGGAAGAATATTAGGATTACATCGGCTAGCTGGCTGTTGATGTGGCCGAAATCCAGACTTGATAGGTAACCGATGTTCAACAATTGATCGGTCCAACCCAGGCATCTCAGTATAATCCCAAGCAAAGCAATCTTTATATTCCTTTAACAAATCAGTCAACTGCTGCTTACACTCAGAATTTAATTTAGCACTAATAAAAGTAGGTCTAGGCTTATCACCACTACCTATGTCTACTTCTACCAAATCATCAACCGATGTGAACCCCTGGCCTAATTTTCCATCATCGGCGAACCTATCCATTAAAAACCTTCATCAGAGCCGACTGCTTGGATCGGTGGAATTTCATAATCGACAACCTTGAGAAAATCCTTTTCCCAAACTTCTCCTGATATACACCTAGTTCTTTCGTAGGTATCTGTCTCTGCCGATGCAATAACATAGGAAGAATCTCCCGGGACAATCTCGATCTTGTCACCTACCCACTGGACCAAGCACTGGTGCATTGTAGACGGGATGCAACAATTGGCATGAATCCAATCTCTTCCCAGCAGCAAGTTATAAGCACCTTTTCCACTGATCATGAAGAAGGTTGTCGGCAAGGTTTTGCTGCCGATGGTCCACTCAACGCATATTGCCCCCTTAACCGGAGACACATTGCCCTCAAAGTCTTTGAGCATCATATCGGTCTTGGTTAAATCCTGATCGCCTTTTCCAAGCTTCCGATACACTGCATATGGCATGATATTGATAGCAGCCCCACCATCAATTAAAATCTTAGTCATCGGCTGACCATCTGCCCTTCCTTTGACAAACAGAGCCTTAAGATGTTGCCTTTCATCATCGGCAGACTTTTCGAAGATGGCCGTCATCGGATCTAGAGCCAACTGAGCTATCTGGTCGGAAAACTCCAACTCATCATCACTGGACGGCGCAAGGAATTCCATCGGCAACATAAATACCATGTTGACATCTGCCGATGGACCTTTTCCCATAGGATCTGACTGTTGCTGATCCCCAAACTGGCCAGAGTTCTCGCCCTTGCTTAGCTCTTCTCGTCTTTCGCGCTGCAATCTCCTCTTTTGTGTCCTAGTCAACCCTTCTGGACACCATGGAGGGAGTTGTTGCTGCCTTACCGATGGGCGACGATTTTCCCTTGACTCCATCCGATAAGTATTGGCGTCCCTACAAAATATGAACTCATCGGGGACCCGTGCATTAGCCATCTCCTCAAGCTCCTCCTGATTCCTGGGAAAATACTCAACCCGATCACCAAGCCTATCATGCATACTGAGCCTGCTCCCCAGCCGATCATGAACGGACGCTCTCCCCCTAATCGGCCCATTAAATCGCCGATCATCATCGTGATAGCGCCGATCGGGTCTGTCATAGCGATCATAACCATTGCACTCAGAACAATCTCTCACAGTAGGAAGCTTGATATTTTCCTCCCAACAATGGATGAAGAACGGACAATTCCAGTGATCCCTATGCCGATTCCACTCCTGTCGGCGTCTTTCTTCTTCCCAACGACAGTCCTCTTGCTGGCGCCGATACCGATCCTCACGTTGCTGCCAAGTCTCCCGAGGCCTTCTGTGAGTTATCACAATACCAGATCAGGGAGGCCTTCCTAAGTTAGTTCCCTCCTGGATCAAGTCTTTTCCTTTTGCATCGGCAGTAGTGATTTGATGCTGAGGGTCCACTGATGCACTTCTTTTAGCTGCTTCCGATGTTAAGACTTTGGCCTTACCCTTAGCATCCAGCATGTTTGTTGGGAAAGGATGTTAGTCAATCTTCATCGGCTTGTGAGTTTTGGAGCTATCAAATTTGATCCTTCCAGACTCTATAGCCGATTGTAGCTGCTGTCTAAAAACTTTGCACTCATTGGTGCTGTGAGAAGTTGCATTGTGCCATTTATAGTACTTCATCCTTTTCAACTCTTCAGCCGATGGGATTACATGATTGGGTGACAATTTGATCTGACCTTCCTAAAGTAGAAAGTCAAATATCCTATCGGCTTTAGTGATGTCACGCGAACTTCTCTAGCTCTTTATGCCCAAAAGGACAAGACATCGACTTCTTATTTTTCACCCATTCTGCCAAGCCGATGACTGGTTCTTCATCAGAGTCCGAGCTCACCGCTTCATCCACAAATGATACCTTTTTATTCCATGCTCTCTTGGGCTCAAAAGGCTTGATATCTTGATCAGAAATTCTCTGCACCAAATGACTTAAGCTTTCAAACTCTTGAGACGCATACTTGTCCCTGATGTGCGGCAACAAACCCTGGAAAGCCAAATCGGCTAGCTGCCGATCGTCCAAAACCAAACTATAACATTTGTTCTTGACCTCCCGTATCCTGTGCACAAAACTTTCAACCGATTCATCATTACGTTGCTTCAATTTGACCAAATCGGTGATCATCTTCTCATGGACCCCAGAAAAGAAGTATTTGTGGAATTGTTTCTCTAGATCGGCCCAAGTAATTACTGAGTTGGGAGGTAATGATATAAACCAAGTGAAAGCCGATCCAGATAATGATGACGAGAACAAGCGAACCCTTAACTCGTCCCTGTTAGCAGCTTCTCCGCATTGGATGATGAACCTGTTGACATGCTCCATGGTTGATGTATCATCCTGCACAGAAAACTTAGTGAAATCCGGCACTTTGTACCGATTTGGAAGTGGGATCAAATCATATGCAGGAGGATACGGTGTCCGATAAGAGTAAGTATTGACTTTGGGTTTTATCCCAAATTGATCTCTCATTACTTCAGCAATCTTATCGGCCCAATAAGCATCGGCATCTTGCCGATGAGGCGGTTGCGGATCTGACATCTGCTGGTAAGCTTCCACGTGTCTGTGCGGTGCGCAATCTGTAGGAACATTGGGTTAACCATTTGCCCACCCATCTTCTGACCACCAAACTGTTGCCCGCCGATCTGTTGACCACCATGATGTTGACCACCAAACTGCTGACCACCGATCTACTGACCACCAATATGCTGGCCGAGATTCATCGGCTGATTGACCAACCCTTGGTTCTGGAATCCAGGATAGATCTGGCCTTGTTGAAACCCTATAGCCTGATGATTCTGCTGGGACATTTGTGGAAAAACTTGCTGTCTAGGCCATCCACTATTAGCATTCATCGGCATAGGACCTGCCGATGACTGGTAATTGGGCATCATCATTGAATTGACATACCCTGGCTGAGTCACGAACCTCTGTTGCATCAGCATTAAATCTGCCGATGCATTAGGCATCTGGAATGTTGGAGCTTGAGAATTCCCAGTGTAAGGCCTTGCAGTAGTGGTTGTAGTATACTGGGGACTCTAATTCATCGGCATATTTGGAGGTGCCGATGCCATAGGAGCCTTGGACTCTTGAATCTGGTCCCACTAGGCGTGCCAAAAGATGTGTTGATGCAAAAGCTGGATCTGCAAACACAAAGGGCTAATACTCGATTCAAACGTTAAGGCGTGCCAGCCGATTTGACCTTACTATCAGCAAAGGTGATAACTCGAATACTTTGGTCCTGACAACAGCGATGCGCCCGGATGCCACGGCCAAGAGGTATTCACGCGGAACTCGAGAATACGCCGAGCTTAAGTCGACGAACTCCTAAGAACTCGTAATGAAAAAGAAAATATGACGAAGTCATCGAAAAAGTAGATGCTGTAATATGAGTAAAAACTTGTATTTGATTGATTGATTGATTCTTATTACAAGGCCCTAGGGTCTACGTTTATACCCCGCTCAAAGAGCTACAATCAGACACGACTAGAACTCGAATTCCAAATTAGACAGAATCCGTATACAAAACAATTTAAACAACTAAGGAAAGCATAAAACTATCCTCCCGTGACAACCTGGGACACCACCATAGGCCAATCGGCAACCTCCAGGTTCCTATCCCCAATCATCGGAAAACCCCTCATCGCAGTCATTGGCATGGGTTAATGCTGACCATCGGCACAAACACATCACCATCCATAGACTTAATCACATTCAGCCGTCCCCTCATCGGCAACCACCCTCATCGGCAAGTCTCCTGCAGACCAGTTACCGTTGCCCTACCTTGCCGATCTACACTTCACCGATCCTGGGTACGTGTCCAAAAACGGTGTCAACAAATGGGAAGCTTCGGGTTTGCATTGATTTCAGGAATCTCAATAAAGCTACACCGATGGATGGCTACCCAATGCCAGTTGCCGATCTGCTAGTTGATGCTGCGGCTGGACATCGGGTTATTAGCTTTATGGATGGCAATGCAGGATACAATCAAATATTCATGGCTGAAGAAGATATTCCAAAGACTGCATTTAGATGTCCTGGTCATGTTGGGTTGTTTGAATGGATAGTCATGATCTTTGGCTTGAAAAATGCTGGTGCTACTTATCAGAGGGCCATGAATTTTATATTTCATGAGTTCATCGGCAAGCTAGTGGAAATTTACATTGATGATGTGGTGGTTAAATCTGGAGACTTCACGAAGCATCTTGTCGATCTGCGAAAGGTGTTGGAATGCACAAGGAAGCATGGTTTAAAGATGAATCCCAATAAGTGTGCATTTGGTGTATCGGCAGGACAATTTCTTGGCTTTATGGTGCATCAAAGGGGGATTGAAATTAGTCAGAGATCCATTGCTATCAACAAAATAGTTGCCCCTACCAACAAGACTGAGCTCCAATCCTTGATCGGCAAGGTAAATTTTATCAGAAGGTTTATATCTAATTTATCTGGTAAAATTCGTGCTTTCAGTCCTTTACTTAAGTTGAAAGCCGATCAAGAGTTTGTCTGGGGAAAAGAGCAACAATTAGCCTTGGATGAAATCAAGAATAATTTGGTAAATCCTCCAGTTCTGATTCCACCTCAGCAAGGGAAGCCCTTCAGATTGTACTTGTCTACCGATGGGATGGTCATCGGTTCGGCTTTAATTCAAGAATTTGAAGGGAAAGAACGTGTGATTTATTATTTGACCAGAAGGTTGGTTGACGTTGAGACCAGGTATTTGGCTATTGAGAAACTGTGCTTATGCTTGTACTTCTCCTGTATTAAGTTAAGGCATTATTTGCTGTCGGCCGAATGCACTGTTATTTGCAAAGATGATGTGGTCTGGTACATGCTATCTATGCCAATCATGAGTGGCAGGATCGGTAAGTGGATTTTGGCACTGTCGGAGTTCGATTTGCGTTACGAATCGGCTAAGGCGGTTAAAGGACAGATCATGGCCGATTTCGTAACACAACATTGTGGTACAGTGGAGACTGTGGAAATTGTACCTTGGACGCTCTTCTTTGATGGATCCACATGTGACCGGGGGGCAGGAATCGGCATCGTGTTAATTTCCCCTCGTCGAAGGAAGTATGAGTTCTCCTTGCCGATTGTTGCCACGTCAACGAATAATCAAGTTGAGTATCAAGCCCTAATAAAGGGGTTGGAATTGCTATGGGAAGTTCATGCTGATGCTGTCAAAATCTTCGGGGATTCTATGTTAGTTATAAATCAATTGGCTGGAAGCTATGAATGCCGAAGTGAAGTCCTCATAACTTATCACGAGAGGAGTATGCAACTGTTAAAGGAATTCAGGGATTTCCGATTAGAGCAGGTTCCTTGGTTGCATAATGAAGAGGCCAATCGGTTGGCTCAGCATGCCTCGGGATATCAGCCTATGATTAATGCAATATCGGCAATCGGTGCCGATGATTGGAGAAAAGAGATCATTGATTATTTAAAGGATCCATCCAAGAAAGTTAGAGACGTGTTCGGTTTCAAGCCACCAAGTATGTACTCCTCGAAGATGAGTTATATTACCAAACCATTGATGGGATTCTTCTCAGATGTTTAGGTCATGATGAGGCTAGAAGTTTGATGGGAGAAATCCATGAGGGAGTGTGTGGTGCGCACCAGTCGGCTTTTAAGATGAAATAGATGATTAGGAGGAATGGGTATTATTGGCCGACTATACTTGAGGATTGCTTTAAGTATTTCAAGGGGTGTCAAGGATGTCAGAAATTTGGCAATGTTCAAAGGGCACCTGCATCGGCCATGAATCCTATTATCAAGCCTTGGCCGTTCCGGGGATGGGCTATTCATTTGATCGGTCAAATTTATCCGCCATCCAGCAAAGGACATAAATTTATTCTGGTTGCCACTGATTATTTCACCAAATGGGTTGAAGCTATTCTGTTAAAGAAAGTTATATTGGCTAATATGATTGATTTTGTGAAAGAGCATATTATCTACCGATTTGGAATTCCTCAAACAATTACTACCGATCAGGGTACTATGTTCACATCAGGGGAGTTTGATGAGTTTGCAATCGGTATGGGAATTAAAGTATTAAACTCTTCTCCTTACTATGCTCAAACTAATGGGCAGGCCGAAGCATCTAACAAAGGAATTATCAAGCTTATTAAATGAAAGATTGAAGAAAATCCTAGGAGGTGGCATGCATTGTTAAATGAAGCTTTAGGGTCATACCGGATGGCTTGTCATGGATCGACCAAGGTTTCTCCTTATCAGTTGGTGTATGGGCATGATGCAGTGTTACCTTGGGAAATTAAGACTGGGTCTAGGTGACTATCTTCTCAAGATCAATTGGCTGCCGATGATTATGCTACTTTAATGACAGACGAGTTAGATGATCTAGCAGGACATCGGCTAAAGGCTTTGATGAGTATAGAAGAGAATAAGAAGAGAGTTGCCAGATGGTATGATAAGAAGGTAAAAGCTAAGGAGTTTGCCGATGGAGACTTAGTATGGAAATTAATCTTACCGATCGGGACTAAAAGTTCAAAATTGGGGAAGTGGTCTCCCAATCGGGAGGGTCCCTATCGGATAAGTCGATCGGTTCCTGGTAATGCCTATATTTTAGAAACTCTCGAAGGAGTTGAATTTCCCAGAGCATTAAATGGCAAATATTTAAAGAAGTACTGCCCAAGCATATGGGTCGATGCATGAAAGTTTAAGTGCCGATAACATTCCTATCGGCTGGATCAAAATGTATCTGGAGTTGGAATTAATGTTTTAAAAGGTGGTGATAACAGTCCTATCAGCTAGACCAAGATACTAGGAGTGCTCAAAAGGAGAAAGTAGGATGTGTCGCCGATGAAGAGTTCATATGTTCAGCAGCGCCTGGATTGTCGATATGGCGCGCAGACGGATCTGGTTGGCTTCTTCTATCTCCTTCACGTCGTTATCGCAGAGCCCTCCACTGGCTTCAGCTTCTTCTTCATCTGCAGCGCCTTGCGGCCATGGAAATTTTGCTCTTGTTCAAGATGTTTGATCACCTTAGGAAGTTGGTTCTCCTCTTGCTGAGCTTGGAACAAGGCTTCCTCTACTTGCTTGAGTTCTGCCAACAGGGCTTCTCTTTTTGCCGACAGATCAGAGATCTTGTGCTTCAGAGCATCTCCTGAGGACTTTAAGATGCCGATGTTCTTGTGCTTCTCATCAGCAAGGAGCTTCACCTTCATCATCTCCTCAGAGAGCTGGACATGAGCAGCTCTATTGGCAAGACGTTGGGCAGCCCTCTGGTACTGTAGCTGACGGCTCTCTAGATGTGCAGCTTGAAAAAGAACTTCTTTAGCATCGATGAGAATTTGGCCTCTGAGGGTCTTGAACAAAGCTTTGGCCGGATCAGAATCATCAACCAGTTGGGTTGTGTCTTGATGAAGGAGGGCCGATAATTCTTCCAACTTCGCCCTGATTTCTGCCGATGTGATTCCGACTGCTCGAGAAGAGCTTGCCTCCTCACCTTCATCTTCAGAGATGTCGATGGCAAAGGAGAACAAACTGTCGGGGGAGTCCTGTTCCTAAAAAGGAAATAGAATAAGTTATCCCATGGTTAGGTATTGATAAATGATACAGACAAGGATTGGATAACTTACTTGTTTCAGGGCAATCTCTCGCCTCTGACTAGATGATGCCGATGGAATCACAGGCTGATCGGCTGGGGTTGCCGATGGGACTATGTCGGCTGAAAGAATAACAGAGATAATTATAAGACAGAGGAAATAGGGTCATCGGCAGTAATTTTGTAGAAAATATGTTACCTTGAGGAGGAGCAATACTTGTCTGGATGGAAGAAACTACCGATGCTATAATGGAACCTGCTGGATCGGTAGTTTGCTCATGCACGTCAGCCGATGTGTCTTCTAGCTGAGGTACTTCTGGCTGGGGCTCTTCTAGTTGAGGTTCTTCCACTTGGGGTGCTTCTTGTGGCTGAGGAGGAGGTGGTACTGGCTATATCTGGGTTTCTGGAGAAGAGGGAGAAGATTCCACCGGGATCGGTGATACTGGGGGAGGAGAAGGTATTGCTGTCCTCTGGCGCTTTGCTTGTGATCTGGTGCTCTTGGAACCTTTCCTCTTAGCTTGGCTGGACTGGGGGGCATCGGCACTTGTGCTTTTGGTTCTTGCCGATGCACCGGTATGCTGTTACAACGATGGAAATTTGTGAGTACAAATGCAACAGATGTAGGAGTGGAATCGGTATGAATGAAAGAGTTTGAACAGTTACCTTGAAGGCCTATGCCAAGGTGGAGGCAGCTACCGATGGAGACGTCTTTGTATGCTTGGTGGTGACTTTCTTCAAGCGCACGCCTCGATGCATTATAGCAGCCAAAGTGGGAGCGTTGTTGCCGGTTGAAGAGATTGGACCTGATGGAAAAAGATCAATCGGCTTGCCACTCCTACTGACTGATGGAGGAACGATATCAACCTGTGATACAATACAGAAAGTGAGTTACCGATAGAAATAAAAGTGAAAGATTTGAGACATCGGTTTGGAAATACTTACAGTGTTATCGGGGACTTTGTACTGGGGGTCAATCATGCCGCGGTACGTATGAGCCGATTTGCAGAACAAGTGCTCCTTCCATTCTTCCCACCATTGTTTGTACGCCTGAGTGATGAAGAGGGCCGGGATCCACTCTGATAAATCTGCATCTGTATCGGCACTCGGTGGCAGTTGAGCTACTCGGGTCCACTCAAGAAGACTAGTGATGGTTTCCCTGGGATTTATCACATCGGTATAACAGAGTGCGATCGGCAGCTGACCGAAAGCTAGTTGGCGGGAAAGTGCCGATGGATTGTAAAACTCTTAGGTTTGGTTGGAGGCTTTCCCACTACCAAAGAAGTTTACTGGTATAGCTCTGGAAGTGATCAGTGCCATCATTACATCGTGATCCTTGTTAAGAGCATCATTGAATGGATGGAAAACCAAAGGAAACATGGTATGTGGATCTTCATAAGGCATCCATGCTCGCTGCTCTCTGGTTAGGCCTTCATACAGGGTCTGGAAGAATAGGCTGACCTGGTCTGCGTTGCCACCAGTACCAGGTAGAACTATGACAGCCTCGCCAAAGTTCAGAGGAGGGTGAGTTGCCGATTCTTCTTCATCCAATTCATAATCTTCGGCTATATCTCTAGGGAAGCGTTGTGCGAAGAGGTTGAACTCAAGACGCTTGTGCATATGGAGACTGAGCCACATATTGATAAACCACTAGGGACCCCCTAAGTTGCCGATGGATTGACCAAGTAGGAGTTTTCTGGCTACTTGGTGGAGGAGATGGTAAACAGAGCCAAGCAGGTATCGGCCGAGGGGAAATCGGCCACCATTAGCTAATCTCTCTGCTGCCGATAGGTAGACAGAAGTTGGTCCTGCCGATCGACCACAGAACACAAACTTGTCCAGCCACATGTTCAAGAAGGTGGTTTGTTCCTTTATGTTGACAGGCCCCATCCTACGGTACTTCTGAATGTACCCAGACCAGCCGCCGATAGTGCGGGTTTCTACTTTGGTACTAGGCGTGGTGTCAAACAGGTGACTACTATCGGCAGTGGATACATCTAGGCCGGTGAGCATAAGCACATCGGCAAGAGTGGGAGAATCAGGGCCGTGACCAAAGACTAAGGCATTTAGAGTGTCTCACCCCACTGAACTTCATTTGAGTGGCTAACTCTCAAGACCCAATCCTTCCATCCCATGCTAGGACTGGGCCAGGAACGGAAGGTATCCTTCCACAGATCTAGAGAAAAATTCTCGGCTCTAAAGGGGATTCTGTTTGTTTCTGCGTTAATAAGATCGGTGGGATCTGGATCCCCTAACGGACCAAGACATTGGAGGTGTGGCTGATCGGTAGGGATGACAATTTTATTGGACAGATCCTAATGGTTTTGAGAACAAAAGAAGAAAAAAAGAAGAATGTTCAGTAAAATAAATTGCGGATGAACAGAGATATGGCAAAAGTACAAGAAGTAGGGTGATGAACTGACCTCGGGAACAGTGAAGTTGATGGCCATCTCCTCACGAAAAGGGTGATCGAAGAATTTTAGGTTGGAGAAGAAAGGGCTTCGTTGGAGTTCTTGGAGCTCTCGAACAGCGCCACCGCTAGGAAAGTAGAGTTGGGGCTGTAGAATAATGCGATGGAGAAGGAGTACCCGAGAAGGAACTATTTATAGGACAAAACGGGTAGGGGCAAATCTGACTTATCTCTTCGCCGTATTCGTGAAATCCGAGGGTACTTAGGTAGATATGGTAACTGTTCGCACGGTAATCAAGGGATTGTGCAGGTGATTAGACAGGAAGCGGTCATAATCCAAAGATATTTCACTGTGTGGGATCTCCTAGTCGGTTCATCGGCAGCGCCTTGTAACAGTAATATTGCCGATGGGCGAATAAAGTGGATATGTCCGTTTGAGAGGTTGAGATATTTCGCTGGGCGGGACTTCCTGATCGGTCCATCGGTAGCTCCTTGTAACGGTAATATTACCGATGGGCGATTAAAGTGGAGATGTCCGTTTGGGAAGTTGAGGAATTCGAGGAATCTGCGAAAAGTCGGGCCGAGGTTGTTCAGATTTAGGCTGTCGGTTGCCAAATAGGGAGAATTAATTGCAGAAAGGCATCATTACTGCAGAGAATTTCAGAGCATTAATGATTTCATACTCCGAAATTGGGGGCATGTGTTGACACCGTTTTTGGACACGTACACAGGATCGGTAGAGTGTAAGATCGGCAAGATAGGGCAATAGTAACTGGTCTGCAGGAGAGTTGCCGATGAGGGTGGTTGCCGATGAGAAGACAGCTGAATATGGCTAAGGCCATGGGTGGTGATGTGTTTATGCCGATGGCCAGCATTAACCTTTGCCGATGGTTACGATGGGGAGTCTGCCGATGACACGGAAGGGAGACTTGAAGGTTGCCGATTGGTCCATGGTGGCGTCCCAGTTTGTCACGGAAGGATAGTTTTATGTTTTCCTTAGTTATTTAAATCGTTTTGTATAAGGATTCTATTTAATTTGGAATTTGAGTTCTAGTCGTGTCTGGTTGTAGCTCTTTGAGCAGGGTATAAATGTAGACCCTAGGGCCTTGTAATTAGGGGATCTATCTATCAATCAATCAAACACAAGTTTTTACTCATATTCCAGCATCTACTTTTTTCGACGACTTCATCATATTTTCCTTTTTCATTACGAGTTCTTAGGAGTTCGTCGACTTAAGCTCAGTGTATTCTCAAGTTCCGCGTGAATACCTCTTGGCCGTGGCATCCGAGCACATCGCTGTTGTCGGGACCAAAGTATTCGAGTTATCACCTTTGCCGATAGCAAGGTCAAATTAGCCCTTTGTGTTTGCAGATCAGCTTTTGCATCAACACCATCATCACCATACACCATTCATTCACCACACATGCACATCTTGATTTGACTTATTGACTTGTTTCTATGGATCCATGGTTTGACTATGCAATAAATGTGTTGTAAGTATGTATACTTTATCTCCCACCTATGAGCTCTAGATATCAAAAGCCTTATTAGAGTAGGGTGAGAGAGAAGGCAATGTCACTATGCCTTATACTACAAATACTACATATTTTGAGAGAAGGCATGTACCATCACTGCCTTGGTAAGGATCCAAAAATACCACAAAAGAGAGATCTGAGAGAGTCATACAAGGAATCTCTAAGTTTTATTTGAAAATCTGCAAAAAAAACTCTAGAGCTATAGCTGATCAAGAATAAGAGACATGGCACTTGATTAGACCATTCTATCTTTTAACTACTCAAGACCGAAGTGACGGTTACAAGTCCCAGGGTGAAAGGTAAAATGAATAAGTTTTAAGTCTTGACAGTTTACTCTAACTTAGAGATGAGACCTCATTTGAAAACATGTGTACCGTCAACTTTTAAAGGTATTGCAGCAACTTCTGATCCATCACTAAGATTATCCTTGCTCAGGGACGAGCAAGAGGTAAGCTTGGGGGAGTTTGTTGACGGTCCTTAAGTATCAAATTTAATTATCAAATAAACAAAGAAAAGGATCCAAATGCAACCGACATCCAAACTTAGGGTTTTATCTGACAGAATTCCATGAGTTTTGGTGTTTGTCTATTTCTGCAGGGGTTATCAGGAAATACAGAAGAAAGGCCCACACGTTGGGTTTACATAGAGATATTAATGTGCCGCGCAATTATCCTACATATAGAAGAGTCCAGAAGCCACGGGAACGAACGGGAGACCGGACGGGCTCGGGGGCAGGGCGCCTGCCCTCCCCCCTAGGGCGCCCGCCCTGGCCTTTCCACCAATCACAGCCAATCTCACGGATCATGCTCCACCGACCTAAAGGATCAAGGATAACCGTTCAATCAATGTCGGTTTGATCCGACGGTCCATATTCACTTGGAAGGACTATATAACCAGACCCCCTGGCCCCTGGAGGAGAAGAGCTCAGACCCCTAATTCATTATTCATCTTGGGAGAAGAAGCCTCTGATCAAGCCTAGAGCCACCACATCAATTAGATATCTAGATTAGCATAGCTACATAGGATTAGAACTAGAAGGAGTCAATCTTCGATTGGTTTCGGATCTGTCAAGAGGATTCTTGGTAATTCGTCTCTTGTTCTTCAATTGTTCATCTTTGTTCTTCAATATTATGAATATGACTTTGTTCTACTTCAATATATTGATTATGACTTTGCTCTACTTGTTTACATTCGCAATTATATTGTTCTTAGTTTATCATAGTTATATACTTGGCTTAGTTAGATTGGAATTATATACATGTTTAGGATCGTATAGCATTTATCCATGTGTACAGTGGGTAAATGATAAGTATTGTGTAGGTGTGGTGCCTATACCGTATTTATCTGCGATTGTACCCTATATGCCAGATCGCGGGGTAGTTCGTGGTAGTGACAGCTCCATTGATTCTTATATAGTCTCCCTCTCGTGTATTGGGCTGGTAGAGCAACATTATTACAGGGGAGTGATTGCTATGTGTCTCATATTCCTTGATAATATCACTATGCATGGGTGTAGTCCTTTCTCACAATGACTGCCAAGTGTAATTGCACTAACTATGATATGCTAGATTGTATAGTTAAGAATAACTTAGGAAATATTCTTGTAGTTCGTCCTAATTCCATGCTAATGACTTGCTAGAATATCTAATTGAGGTGCTTATCATATTTATATGTGGCTAAGTTATGCTGATCAGATTAATTATCTTTGTCACCATTCATACTTTATATATCTTTTATGTGACACTTATCCCTGTATGAAAGAGGTAGATAAATGTTCTCAATTATACATGCAATGATAGATACTCAATCCTATATTCCATTCTATAATCAACAGTGATGTTTAGCAATCCCTTCCCAGTGGTAAAAATATAAATAACGATACCTGGAATACTTCCCGGTTAAAATGCTACATCGGTATTAATCTGTGCGCTTGCAGATCTCATTTGTTATTTATTTAGAAGAGCAACTGCATATTTCAATACCGCGTCTCTCATGTCATGCTGGGGATGACAACTTGGCTTAAGTGGTATGAGGGATAGGTTTGGCATTTTTGGCGCTGTTATCAGAATTAGAAAACTAAGTCTACTTTTGGTAGTGACGTTAAGAATGCGCAACAAGCATTTTTGGTGCCGTTGCCGGGGAAGGTTGATTACTAATCTGGAATGAATATGGAATTTCGAGTCATCATTCGCATCACTAATATGATCGAGATTATCAATTCTCTCATACAGTTTTATCCCAATATTTTTCTATTTTATTTTAGGCAGGGTAATGTATGAATAGAAGACATCTTCCAGGAAATTTTGTTGACAATCCCGAAGCATTATTCAGAAAAACAAGAGCCAAGCTCAAGAAGAGATCATCAACACTTTAGCACGAAGCTTCATCCAATCAAGAAGATCATCGAAGTTTCACCCGGAACTTGTCTTCAGAGTTCGAAGCCATGGCGAAGAAATCGATCCGTGAGTTCTCAGCTCCCACTACGGACAACATCCGTACTGGACCTGCTGCAGAGATCGACGGTAACTTTGAACTCAAGCCTGGACTTATCAATATGGTGCAATCCAACCAGTTCTGTGGGAAGGCACACGAAGATGTTAGTGCTCATCTCCAACACTTTCTGGAGATTTGCAGCACATCTACCATATCAGGAGTCCCCAGAGATGCTATACTACTTCATCTCTTCCCATTCTCACTGTTAGAGAGAGCGAAGCAGTGGTTCTACGCTACAAAGGAGAAGAATACTACGTGGGCACTCTGCTCTATGAACTTTCTGGCTAAGTTCTTTCCCATGACCAAGACCAATGCTCTCCGTGGGAAAATTACAAGTTTTTAGCAACAACATGATGAATCCGTTCCAGAAGCATGGAAGCGCTTCCAAGACTACATCCTAGAATGTCCCCATCATGGAATGGAGAGTTGGCTATTGATGCAAACGTTTTATCATGGGCTCGGCAAGAGTAACAAGCACCACCGGCTTGCAACACGAACACCTAGTGCCACTCGATGCAATATCTCAATGCAATGCACTAGAATCACTCACTCGCTATTGATTCGCACTCTTGCAAGCACAAGTGAGTTAGAGGCTTTCCTAGCACCCCCAAGCATGGACACTAAGTACCAAGGGTGCTCAGCAACAGCCAAGGCCGGCCATCACTTCTATTTATAGCCCCTCAAACAAATAGAGTCGTTGGCTCTTTCACTGGGCAAAACTCGGGGTCACCGGACGCTCTTTAGGCGGCACCAGACGATCAGCACCTACGCCCGGTGCTCTAGAAGCGGCCATGAGTCACCTTTTGAAACTCTCATGTCAGAGTGTAACGGTCACCTGCAGTGCACCGGACGCTGAGCAAGTTGGCACCGGACGCGTCCGGTGCACACCGGTCTTAAACATAGAGAGGTCTGCAAAACGCGCAGGCCACCGGACGCACACCACCGGACGCTCCAAGCTGCGTCCGGTGCTCACCGTACTTAAACTCAGAGAGCTCTACAAAACGCTCAGGTCACCGGACTCACACCACCGGACGCTCCAAACTGAGTCCGGTGCCTTATGTCCGGTGCCTTACCCTAGCTGGGCCAGGCACTGTCTGCACCGGACGCTCACACTCAGCGTCCGGTGCTCCAGAAGCCAGCGTCCGGTGAGCGAGAAACACTCCCGCGACTTCTCCAAAGTTCCCACCGGCGCAATAGAAAATATGCTCTTCATTTTCTCAGAAGCGCCGAATCCCGCCCCCCTCTCAACCCTAGGAACTCTACCTCCTTTGTAAAAGTGCTAACACCAACAAGTGTCCACCACCAAAGTGCATGTGTGTTAGCTTTTCACAAACATTTTCCCAAAGGAGTTAGCTTCTCAACTTGCCACGCCACTCGATCCTAACACGTATGCAAAGTTAGATCGCTCAAGTGGCACTAGATGACCGATATGCAAACAAGTTTGCCCCTCTTGATAGTACGGCCATCTATCCTAAATCTGGTCATAAACTTCTCTAAACACCTATGACCGATGAAATGGAAATGCCGTAGGTTATACCTTTGCCTTGCGCTTTCCATTTCATCTCCTCCAATGTTGATGCAACACATGCACCAACCAATCACCAAATGATATGATCCACTTCATATCATCATGTGACCATATTGGTTCATCGATCTTGACCTCACTTGCTCTTCACTGTTGCCTCGGTCCATCGGCGCCAAGTCTTGCTCAAGCTTCACCGTCACACGCGGTCCCTCGTTTCGAAGCCTCCGACTTGCCCTTCACTCTTGCAACCGGTCCATCAAGCCAAGCCTCATCTTGATCTTCTCCACCTTGGTCACATGACTCCATGTCATGTCTCATGTGCAATGAGCTCCTCCATCATCACATAATCACCTATGGACTAATCTCCTGTCTATCTCACATAAACACTATTAGTCCACCTAAGTTGTCACTCAATTACCAAAACCAAACAAGGACCTATCACCTAGGGCACGCCTGGCTGAGCACCGGACGCACCTCACCGGACGCTGCAGGGACACTGTTCCTGCGTTCGGTGAGTGCAGTATAGCAGACTCACCGCACCGGACACACTGAGACAGCGTCCGGTGCATCGTCCGGTGCATCTCTGGGTCCTTTTTCAACTCAACACCTCGACCGACTTTTACCCAACCAAGTTCCAACTTCAAAGAGACACAAATAAACACTAGGTGGAACTGGTATGAGTGACCTCTCTCAAACTCTCAATTTTTCACAAATATTTAGCCTTAGGTTTAGTAGTTTTTATAAAAATAGTCACGAGAAATCACCAAGGAGCATCATATGGCCATAAAGCTAGGGGTTTAAAACATAATGAGCTTTGAATGCTCCCCCTATCTATGGACGAACACAGCGGATGCTCAAAACATAACCAAAAAGAAACGGTCAACTAACAAGCATGCATATAATATGAGGTGAAATGCAATACTTGAAAGTAAACTAATGCTTGTCAAGTTTGATCCAAGGTTAAGCTTTTTTACACACACAAGGGGGTTATCTTAACCATGTTAGACAAGCCCTACACACAATTCTTTTTGTATTTTAGTTTTGGTATGCATGACATGGAAAACAAAACTATTTACAAAGTCAACACACAACTTCATTTTTTAGTGAAGTTAGAGATATCAAGCACATTAAGTTCATTTCTCAACATGCAAAACCTAGCTTCATCTAGGGGTTTTGTGAAGATATCCGCCAATTGATTTTCTATTCCCACATTCTCTAGAGATATGTCACTTTTAGCAACATGATCCCTAAGGAAGTGGTGGCGGATGTCAATATGTTTTGTGCGGCTGTGTTGAACCGGGTTGTTAGCAAGTTTTACGACACTTTCATTGTCACACAACAAAGGTACTTTGTCTAGTACTACTTCATAGTCTAGCAAAGTTTGTTTCATGTAGAGTATTTGTGCACAACAAGCACCGACGGCAATGTATTCCGCCTCGGCCGTTGACAAGGCAACACCATTTTGTTTCTTAGATATCCAAGAGACAAGAGATCTACCTAGGAAGTGGCACCCTCTGGATGTGCTTTTTCTATCAATCCGGCACCCGGCATAATCCGAATCAGAATAGCCTACAAGTTGGAATCTTGCACCTTTGAGATACCACAAGGCTAGGCAAGGTGTGTATTTTAGATACCTAAGAATTCTCTTGACGGCAATCAAGTGAGATTCCATAGGCATTGCTTGATATCTAGCACACATACACAAACTAAACATGATATCGGGCCTAGATGCGGTGAGATAGAGTAGACTTCCTATCATGGAACAATAGAGAGTCTTGTCAATTGGGTTACCTCCCTCATCTAAGTCGAGATGCCCATTTGATGCCATGGGAGTCTTGATTGGCTTGCAACCCATCATCTTGAACCTCTTGAGAATATCTTGTGTGTACTTCTCTTGAGAGATGAAGACCCCTTCCTTCATTTGCTTGACTTGAAATCCTAGGAAGAAGGATAGCTCGCCAATCATGGACATCTCAAACTCCTTGGACATCAAATCACCAAATTCCTTACAAAAATCTTCATTAGTAGAGCCAAAGATAATATCATCAACATAAACTTGGCAAATAAAGATTTCCCCATTCATCTTATTGGTGAAGAGTGTTGTGTCAACTTTCCCAATCTTGAAGCCCTTCTCAATGAGGAAGTCCCTAAGCCTCTCATACCAAGCTCTAGGAGCTTGCTTGAGACCATAGAGAGCCTTGGACAACCGATAGACATGCTTGGGGTACCTAGGGTCTTCAAAACCGGGGGGTTGCTCAACATAGACAAGCTCATTAATATAGCCATTCAAAAAAGCACTTTTCACATCCATTTGAAATAACTTGATATCATGACTAGATGCATATGCAAGTAGGATACATACTGCTTCAAGTCTTGCCACCGGTGCAAAGGTTTCACCGAAGTCAAGACCTTCTACTTGTGAAAAGCCTTTTGCCATGAGCCTTGCCTTGTTGTGCACCACTTTGCCTTGATCATCCTTCTTGTTCTGGAAGACCCACTTTGTTCCAATCACTCTTGCATCTTTGGGTCACTCTTCAAGTGTCCACACTTGGTTGCGAGAGAAGTTGTTCAACTCCTCTTGCATGGCAATGATCCAATCCACATCACGAAGAGCTTCCTCTATGGTCTTTGGTTCATCTTCAAGAGACACAAAAGCGTGATGTTCAATAAATTAAGCATGTCTAGAATGTGTAGTTACACCACGTGATGGACTCCCAATGATGAGATTTTGAGAGTGATCTTGGAGGAGATGTGATGATCTTCTTGGCGCCACTTGAGGGGTTAGTTGGGGAGCATCAACATCTTGTGCTTGTGCCACCGCTTGCTCATGAATGACTTGTGTGTCTTCATGAGCATCTCTCACATCCTTGTCTTCATCTTGTGGTACATGTGAGGTGGAAGGTGGCTCAATGACTTGCACATCATCATCTTCTTTTGGCTTGATGTCTCCCACCAGCATGTTCTTCATGGCATCCCTCAATGGTTCACCACCTACATCATCAAGATTATCACTTGCTCCTTGGGAGCCATTAGTTTCATCAAATTCAACATCAAATGTTTCTTCAACCATGTTTGTGGCATGGTTAAAGACCCTATATGCCTTGGACTTTGATGAATAGCCAACCAAGTAGCCAATGTCACATCTTCTTTGGAACTTGCCCAAGTGTTGGTGCTTCTTGTAGATGTAGCACTTGCACCCAAACACTCTAAAGAATGAGACATCGGGCTTCTTCCCATTGAGCAACTCATATGGTGTCTTCTCTAGGAACTTGTGAGGAAAGAGCCGGTTTGATGCATAGCATGCGGTGTTGATTGCCTCGGCCCACATCTTCTCTGAAGTGTTGTACTCATCTAGCATTGTTCTTGCCAAGGTGATTAATGTCCGGTTCTTTCTTTCTACAACCCCATTTTGTTGTGGTGTGTGTTTGATTCCCACCTCATCACAATACTCTTCAATGTTGGTGTTGTCAAACTCTTTGCCATTATCACTTCTAATTTTCTTGATCTCCACATCAAGTTGATTTTGGGCATTCTTTGCAAACTTCTTGAATATGGATGCAACTTCGGCCTTGTCTTGCAAGAAGAATGTCCAAGTGTACCGGGAGTAATTATCAACTATGACCAAGCAATATTTGTTGCCTTTAAGACTAGCATATGTGGTTGGTCCAAATAAATCCATGTGAAGTAGCTCAAGCACTCTTGAAGTAGAAAGATAGGCCTTGGTTGCATGAGTGTTTGTAACTTGCTTGCCGGCTTGACATGCACTACAAAGCTTGTCCTTTTCAAAAGTCACATCCTTCAAGCCTCTAATCAATTCTTTCTTCATCAACTTCTTGAGTGTGCCCATTCCAACATGTGCTAACCTTCTATACCACAACCAACCAAGTGAGGTCTTGGTGAATAAGCAAGTCTTGACATCAACTTCATCGAATAAGAAATCAACTACATATAAGTTGTTGTGTCGGAAGCCTTTGAATACCATTTCATTGTCATCCTCCTTGGTCACAATTACTTCCTTCTTCTTGAATAAGCATTCAAAACCAAGATCACAAAGTTGTCCAACCGAGAGCAAACTGAAACTCAATGATTGCACATAGAGCACATTGGTGATGGAGTTGTCATTTGATATAGCAACCTTTCCTAGTCCCTTGACCTTGCCTTTTGAATTGTCACCAAATGTGATCTTCTCTTGGTTGTCAACATCTTCATCGAGAGAGGTGAACATCCGGGGAACTTCGGTCATATGTTGAGTGCAACCACTATCAATTACCCAATGTGATCCACTGGTCTTGTAGTTCACCTACACACAAGAGATCAAGCTTGAGATTTAGGGACCCACATTTGCTTAGGGCCCTTGACATTCTCTACTAGTTGCTTTGGCACCCAAATCTTCTTTGGCCTTTGCTTGTTGGGCGGCCCCATGAAGCTAACCTTGACCTTGGCACTCTTGTCTTTCCTTACAATGTAGTGAGCATTGAAGGCAAATGGTCTAGCATGTTTGGGCAAGGGTGGTGGTAGTGGTGCCTTACACTCATGAGCAAAGTGTCCTTCTTGACCACACTCAAAGCATCTCTTTAGCTTTGGCTTGCTTGGTTGATCATGAGTGGCTAGTGAATTGATGAGCTTTGTTTGATGAGCCTTGTAGCCAATTCCACTCTTGTCCATCTTCATGACGGTGTTCATGAAAAGCTCACTTTGAAGGTCCTTACCTTTTGTGAACTTTGCTAACCCCTTGGTTAGATGTTCCTTCTCTTTCTTGAGCTTGCTATTCTCTTAAGTTAGCTTCTTGATGATTGGGTCATTGTTGCTAGCTAACTCATCCAAGATGAATGTCTCATCTTCTTCTTGCTTATCATACATCAAACCAAGCTTGAGATATTGATTTTCTTCATTGAGTAACTTGTTTTCATATGCAAGCTTCTTGTCTTGATCAAGTGACTCAATCACAATGGTCTTGTGCTTGGCTTGCTCTTGCAACTCTTTCTTGAGCATGACAATTTCTTCCTTGAGCTTGATAGTGTCCTCATAGCTCTCGGCCACTACCACTTTCTTGCCCTTGCAATCAACACATTTGCTTGTGCTCTCCACAAGTAAGTCATCACAAGATGTGGCTACATCAAGCTTAGCAACATGGTTAGTAGCAACATGTGTTTCATCAATTGCAAGTTCATAAGCTGTCTCAAGGTTGTCATAATTTGCTTTTAGAGTAGTTAGCTCTTCTTTCATTGCTCTATATCTAGTGATAAGCTCATCATGAACACTCTCAAGTTTATCATGTTTTTCTTTGAGCTCTTTTAAAGAGAGTTTGAGCTCCTTGAGCTTAGTGGTCATGATCTCATTTTGATCTCTAAGCTCATCACTAGATTTAAGCTTTGCTAGAAGTGTTTCATTTTCAAGTTCAAGCTTTTCATTTTCACTTCTAGACTTTCTTATGACTTTTTTATATTTGTTTAGCAATTTTACAAGTTCGTCATAAGAAGGTGATTCGTATTCACTATCACTCTCACTACTCTCATCCTCACTTTGTACCTTCCGGTCACCTTTAGCAATGAGGCATAGGTGTGTAGAGGATGTAGATGGTGGTGAAGAGGATGGTGATGAAGCATCGATGGCAATGGCGGCAACCTTCTCATCATCACTCTCAACGTTGGAGGAGTCACCACTTGAGCTCTCAATGTCGGTGAGCCAATCACCAACAATGTAGGTCTTGCCATTCTTCTTCTTGTGGTACTCCTTCTTCTTGCCACCTTTCTTCTTGTATGACTTCTTGTCATTCTTCTCATCATCACTTGAGTCATCTTGCTCTTTGTTCTTTTTCTTGTACTTGTCCTTCTTGAGCTTGGGACATTGGTGAGCAAGATGACCAAGTTCCCCACAATTGTAGCAATCCATCTCGGAGATGGGCTTCCTCTTGCTACTTGTGAAGAACTTCTTCTTCTTGGAGTCAAAGTTGACTCCATTCTTGTTGAGCTTCTTCAACATCTTGGTAGTTCTTCTTACCAAGAGGGCAATGGATGCATCATCATCACTTGAAGTTGATGACTCAACTTCAATCTTCTTGGCTTTGCCCTTGTGAGAAGCTTTGAGGGCCAAGTCCTTCTTCTCCTTCTTGGCCGATGAGGAGCCATCTTGGGGGTTCATGTGCATATACATCTCATGAGCATTGATCTTCCCCAATATGGCGGTTGGTGTAGCGGTGGAGATCGCCTTGATGAAGCACGGTTACTATGTGCCCATATTTCTCAATGGGAAGCACACATAGTATCTTCCTTGCGACATCCGCCACACTCATTTGAGTGAGCCCAAGTCCATTAAGCTCCTCTACAATCACATTCAAGCGAGAATACATTTCATTAGCATTTTGTTTAGGAAGCATTTCAAATGTATTAAGCTTGTTCATCACTAAGTGATAGCGTTCCTCGCGTTCACTCTTTGATCCCTCATGGAGCGCACAAAGTTCCTTCCATAGAGCATGGGCGGTTTTGTGGTTCCGAACACGGTTGAACACCTCTTTGCAAAGGCCTCTAAAGATGTGGTTTTTGGCCTTCACATTCCACTTTTCGTTCTCTTGTTCTTATGGAGTAAGAACGGCGTCTTTAGCCGGAGGGGTAAACCCTTCGGTCGCGGCTTTTAGGCACTTTGAGTCGCATGCCTCAAGATATGACTCCATCCGTATTTTCCAATACAGGAAGTCATCCCCATCGAACATGGGTGGCGGTCCATCCCCGTTAGACATCTTTCTCTAGGCAGTGAAGCCTAAATAATGAGCACTAGGCTCTGATACCAATTGAAAGGATCAAGATGCCCAAGAGGGGGGGGTGAATTGGGCTTCTCTAAAAATTTAAGCAACCTATAAGCTCCAGTTCAACCCCTTGTGCCTAGTGTGACTAGAGAGCTACCGGATAAAAGTTTTGCAACCTAGTTCCAATCCTATTCTAGCATGGCACTTCTAAGAATGTAAAAACACAAAGTAAATGCTAGAATGTAAAGAAGTAGTGGAAGAAAGTGCTCGGCGATGTTTTGCCGAGGTATTGGAGAGTCGCCACTCTCCACTAGTCCTCGTTGGAGCACCCGTGCAAGGGTCTTGCTCCCCCTTGGTCCACGCAAGGACCAAGTGCTCTCTACGGGCTGATTCTTCGACACTCTGTCGCGGTGAATCGCCAGAAACCGCTCACAAGCTTGACACGAGCCACCCACAAGAACTCTGGACGGTCTTTGTGCCTCCAATCACCACTGAACCGTCTAGGTGATGGCGATCACCAAGAGTAACAAGCAAAGAACTCTCACTTGACCCAAACAAGGCACTAGAGAGTGGTGGATGCACACTTGACTCTTGGAATTCAACTAGAGGAGGATTCTCACAAGAAATCACTCAAATCTCAATCCTCTCTAGGCTCTTGCTACTCTCTTGCTCCACAACAAGTTTCTCAGATGTTCAAATGGGCAAGAGACCTCTCATGGACGAGGTGGAGGAGTATAAATACACCTCACGAAGTCCAAAGGTCAGTCAAACATTTTCCACTGAAAACGGGGTCACCGGACGCAGTTGATGTTGCACCGGACGCTCCGCACCGAGCGTCCGGTGACACCCAACAGCTAACTGTACCTACGTCTGACAGGTCACCGGACGCTACTTCCCAGCGTCCGGTGGCACCGTTCGGTGCTCCGAGGAGTTTTACAAACTCCTTGAGTTTAAGACCGGACGCTACCCGGTGCTTCCAGTGCTAGCGTTCGGTGCTCGGGGCAGGTTTGCAACCTCCCTGGGTATGGGACCGAAGCTGCTCGGTGAGTCCGGTGCCAGCATCCGGTGCCTAACCCTAGGCACCGAAGCTCTCCAACGGCTAAGGACCTCACCGGACGCACTCACAGAGCGTTCGGTGCAGCGTCTGGTGCCTACTTAGGCACCCTAACTTCGTCGAAACACGATCGTTCCAAAACAAAGTTGGTTCCTCTCGATCTAAAGACTATCTCTGAGCTGCCTAGTGCTAGGTTTACCAAGTGTGCACCACACCTAAACCTAAAGCCTTGCCTAAGTCAAGCTACTAGATCAAAGCCCCTCTTAATAGTACGGTCAAAGGAAAACAAAGTCCTAAACTACTCTAAGTGCCCTTCTTCACCATATGGAACTTAGACCTAGTCTAGTCTTGACGATGTCCATCCATCCTTTGAAAACCGAAACGATTTCCACTATTAAGTAGGCATATACGTCCCTGTTCATCGAGTACCTATTACCATGACCTCACTAATGACTTTGCCTCTGCAAAACACACGTTAGTCATAGTAATCAACATTGTCATTAATCACCAAAATCATTAGGGGCCTAGATGCTCTTTCAGGCACTGTGCTGCCAACTCCTGACACTGTACATATGATAGAAACCTGTGCAGACATGCAGGTGACAATCTAAGTCCTTGTACCCATGACCTTGTCAGAGTCCAAGGCACGACTCCCAATCCAAAGGGCTTCGGGTCTCTCCGTCGGTCAATAGGAAGAGGGTCGGCACGTCATCTATAGTGTTGGACATACCGCATTGAGGGCAGGCATGGCGTGGTACAACGGCTGTAGAACACGCCTCGCACTGCTACCACGAATGGCTATAGCGGCCAAAAGGACGGAGGCTATCCCTTCACAGTACTACACCATACCACCGCATGCCCTTGGATCTAGCAGGAACGGTACAATACACATATATGTAAACTTTGTCTCTCCTTGCAACTATAGAAGGAAGGGGCAGGGTTCAGTTCTAAGGAGGACAATGGGAACACAACACAACGTATAGATAAGTCCACACACAGCACTTCACCCCGAGATCTGGGAATCACTCCTCTCACCAGTTTGTAGACAACTACAAGCAGTTCGGTGCGAGATAATACAAGTCCACTCCATTCCACTGGACATAGGGCATTCCTTGGCTGAACCAGTATAAATTGCTTGTGTTTTTTTTGCACATTATCCAGATCGAAGGCACACAGTTATAAATTTACTAGCCGGCGTCAAGACCGCGAGTCCAGACACCACAATTATTGTAGTAAGAAGCTATTTCACAAACTTGAAAAATAAAAAAAATAGGAAGATAAAAGGCCAACAAAAAAAACCATGAATTTGGTTCACCGGCTCTAGCCCCGCCGTGCTACAGTACTAGAGCAGAGCTCGCGGAGAAGCCCCACGCCCGGCCCGCACCAAACAGGTAGTGTGACTTAGGACATGTTTGGATGCCTACAACTAAGGCCTTATTTAGTTCCTGCTTAAAAACTTTTCATCCATCACATCAAATCTTTGGACACATGCATAGAGTATTAAATATATACGAAAACAAAAACTAATTGCATAGTTTGGTTGTAAATCACGAGACAAATCTTTTAAGCCTAATTAGCCCATGATTAGCCATAACTGCTACAGTAACCCACATGTGCTAATGACGGATTAATTAAATAATAAATTTGTCTCACAGTTTTCAGACGAGCTGTGTAATTTATTTTTTATTAGTATCCAAAAACTTCTTCTAACATCTTATGAAACATCCGATATGACACCAAAACACTTTTCATTCCCCAACTAAACAAGGCCTAAAGTTAGCTGCTAAAAATAGTTGAGGACCTATTTGAAGTCTTAGCTAATAAGTCAGCTAATATGTTACCTACCACCAAGCGCAATTAGCTATTATCTAGTTTCTCCCAGCTAACATGCTGTAGTTAACAGTTAGCTGGTGGATTCACACAAGGCCTTGAGATGAACTTATATTGCTTGCATTTCATGGCCGAGGGGTACTAGAATATCAGCATTTCATTTCTTCTCGGGTCACAAGCTAGCTAGTGAAGGTACCTGAAAAAAGAAAAAACAGTAACGATTACTCCATCCAACCCAGTCTAGCTAGGCGGTTACAATAAAATCCGATTTGGTAATGTCTCTGTTTCTTTTGTACTACAATCTGATTTCTGTGGGCTTTTTTTTTATAAAGTGTCCACTATGTGTACTCCATGAGTAGTATGCTAGTGTGCCAATGTCACAAGCACCAAATCGACCAATCGAAGAGGTGAGTAGCAGAGTAAGGCCTTGTTTAATTCGCGATTTTTTTTTGGTTTTGGCTACTCTAGCATTTTCGTTTGTATTTGAGAATTATTATCTAACCAAGGACTAATTAGGCTTAAAAGATTCGTCTCGTAAATTACAGATAAACTTTATAATTAGTTATTTCTTTTGTCTATATTTACTATTTTATGTATGTACCGTAAGATTCGATATGACGAAAAATCTTAAAAGAATTTAGGAATTAAACAAGGCCTAATTGTAGCTATGGCTCAACATGGCTTGTTGGTGCCTTGATGGCTCTAGTACCTAGCCTGAACTTTTCCCCGTGGTGCAGGCGAGGTCACAACTCACAAAAGCAGGTTCAAATTCAATGGAGGAGCATCAATTAATTAAGCCGTCCGTCCAAAACAGAAGCAGAGCAGGCCACTCCATCTCCCCTGATGCTAAACCAACAACCAACTGATGTGCTCTTGCTGCCATGATCGAGCAGTGAACCATAGCATCGGCTCAACTACTCCCCCAATCAGCTAGCCAGCCGCATTACTCTACAATTATTTCTGCTAAATGTCAGGCCCGGTTTAGTTCTCCACAAAAACTTTGCACAATGCCATCAAAGCTTTAGACACATGCATGAAGCATTAAATATAGACGAAAAAAAACTAATTGCATAATTTGGTTGTAAATCGAATCGCGAGACGAATTTTTTAAGCTTAATTAGTTCATAATTAGCTATAGTTGCTACAATAAACCACATGTGCTAATGATGAATTTATTAGACTTAATAATTTTGTCTCGCAGTTTACAGGCGAGCTATGTAATTTTTTCTTTATTAATATCCAAAAACTTCACCTAATATTCTTCTAACATATCCGATGTGATAAAAAATTATTTCAAGATCTAAACAAGGTCTAGCTGGGCGAGGGGATCACTGTTGCAGTGTTACTGCTACTCACTTGGTACCACTGCATACGCATGTAGGGCTGATCCAGTTTGTGCAGCCTGCAACAATTTTTTTTTGGTTTGGATCCTAGTTTAGTTCGGAAAAGTTTCTAAGTACTACTATAGTACATTTATAACTATAGTAATTAATATTTAATTATAAACTAATTAGATTTAAAAGATTTGTCTCGTAAAATATATGTAAACTATATAACTAGTTATTTTTTTATATATTTAATGAGATGAGACGAAAATTTTTTGAGTCACGCTAACTTTTTCTTTGTGTGTCATGCTGAGTGAGAAGCTGGGACGGGGCCTTGTTTAGTTACAAAATTCTGTATAAAAATAGATAAATTATATAATTAGTTATTTTTTAATTTATATTTAATGTTTTATGCATACTTCATTTGTTCCACAAATAAATGCATTTCTTTGACTGCTACGATTCATGTTTGACCATTCATCTTATTTAAATTTTTTGTGCAATTAATAAAATAAACAAATCATTATAAAAATATATCTAACAATAAAATAAGTTATGAAAAAACAAATAATATTGATTAGAATTTTTGGAATAAAACGAACAATCAAACATGAATCATAGAAGTTAAAGAAATATAATTATTTGTGGAACGGAGGAGTATACCATAAGATTTAATATGTACAATTATAAAATTTATAAGGAACTAAATAAGGCCCAGGCGTCCCGTCCAACGGAGAAATTGCCATTGGCGACATTTTTCTTCTGTTGGAGCCGGCCAGCCCTGCCCTGCAACAAGCCAACAATGCTCTGTACTCCTGCTAGAGAAATATCTACGTACTCCATGTATAACTGTAGGAGGTTCATACTGTACTCCCTCTTAAACTTAAAAAAAATAACTAAAAATATATTAAATAATATTCATGTTTATATTTGTAAATAAATATATTAGAAAAATATATTTCTTACTTAATCTAATGATATATACTACATAAGATAAATATAAATATATTTTTGTATATATATTTAGTAAAACTTAAAAATATTTAACGTTTCATCAACGAACGTGAGGAGTATACCGGAATAGTCGTATTAAAAAAAAGAGGAATCTGCTTGGAGCTGCAGCGTGAAGCTACTGTACAGTACGTTTGTCAGGTATCGGCGCCGCATTGCACATTGCAGTGTGGAGCCACACCACGGGGTTGTTTAGTTCATCCTAAAATCCAATTTTTTTTAAGATTTCCCGTCAAATTAAATCTTGCGGTACATGCATGGAGCATAAAATATAGACTAAAATAAAAACTAATTATATAGTTTATCTTTAAATCGCAGGACGAATCTTTTAAGCCTAGTTACTCCATGATTGGACAATATTTGTCAAATAAAAACGAAAGTGCTACAGTACCGAAAACCAAAATATTTTCAGAACTAAACAAGGCCCACATGTCTATGTAACCATTCATAAAAAAATTTGCAAAGTTTTTAACATTCTCTGTTACATCAAATCTTGCAGCACATGCATAAAGCATTAAATATAGATAAAAATAATTAGTTATATAGTTCACCCATAAATAATTTACAAGATAAATCTTTTAAGTCTAATTATTTTATGATTGAATAATAATTATCAAATATAAACGAAAGTGCTACAAATCCTCAACAAATCAGTAAACAGTAACCATGGCTTATCAGCCAAACGAAAAATTTACCAACTAATAACAGCCCAAACATAGTGCCCTGCATGAATCAGCATGGGGTATGCAGGGGTGGCCCCCGCTCGAACCTATCGGAATAAAGATCGAAGATGCTGCTTCTATGGCCTCGTTGTTTGATTGTCCGGAATTTCCTAGCATTATCCCATCATGTTTGATTGTCATCTTCCATCCATCCATGCGACGTGGACAGACTCTTTTCTTGCGTTGGACCAACAAGTTGGATCTCACAGATGTTTCTCTACTACCGGTAGCCATGACAGACTATTCGCTGATTTGTTATGTTGCTGAATGACCGATATGATAGATAAACTCAGACCTTGTTTAGTTCACCCAAAAAATCAAAAACTTTTAAAATTCTCTGTCATATTGAATCTTGCGACACATGTATGGAGCATTAAATATAGACGAAAATAAAAACTAATTGTACAGTTTGTCTGTAAATCACGAGATAAATCTTTTGAACCTAGTTAGTCTATGATTGAATAATAATTATTAGATAAAAATAAAAGTGCTACAGTACCTATAAAACTAAAAAAATTTCGAAACTGAACAAGGCCTCAAAAGAACAGGTTAGTAAAAAAAAGTAAATTGACATCAGAGCTGACCTTAATTTTTTGCTAAATACCGTACAGACGGAGACGCCCATGTGCACTTGCAAAAGTACACACTATCATAGAGGCTTACGAAATCGTGGCATACAGCTTCGCTCGACGCCTGTCACCATAGAGACATATCCAGATGGCCAATGTCGATCAGAGCCTAACCAACCGAGCACACAAACAAACCCTTGTTTCGATTACGAGCAGTATATTATACTTAAAAACTAGTAGTGTACTGCCTTTTCACTATGATTTGCTCCTAGGCCCACGATGTGAAGAATGACATTTTCCGGTTGGGATTATTTATACAGAAATGAAAAACAATTATGTTAATTAGAGAGTCTGTCTCCTAAAATTATTTTTATGACACTGATATTCTGTCTAGATTCTTTGTTCTCTTCTTTGACACTGATATCGACGATGAGATTGGCAATGACATGGGATTACAATCCTCCTGAGAGTCCAAGAGCACACCTCTCGATGTAGATAATGGCCACAAACTAACCTCTTGATGATAAAATCGATGCTTACAAAGATAATCTCATCGTAGCCATCACATGCTGATGTCGTCATTGGTAACAAACCCTCGACCAAAAGTCATCTAATTTTGATAATAGATTTATTTAGGTTAAACAAAAGCAAACTAGATTTAAAAAAACTATTATAAACAATAGATAATTTCTCTCTTTTTCTATGGGCGGTGGATTTGCCAGAGAGGAGAGGTGGAGAGAGAGAGAGAGAGGCTAAGGGCTTGATTGGATGATACAATTTTTAAGAACTGTAGTATCACAAAATAGTGGTTTTATATAAGCCAAAGAGACATAAAACCATGGTTTAGAAAAAAGAGGTTATGAATGGAGTTTTTAAACTCTATAAAGATTATAGTTTCAACAAAACCATGGGTTTAAAGACTACAAGATTTATTTTTAAAAACCAAAATATTTTTAGAAAGCACACTTTTTTAAAAAAAAAATCTTTGCATCCAAACTGTGCCTGAGGGGCCACAAGAAGGTGGCGACAGCTGCTGTATCTGTTGCTGACTCGGTGTCTGAGTTTGGCGACCAGGCATCACTCATCTTTCACATGTCCATGTAATAAACATTGTGGCGACATAACATCTGGGAGCACATGCACGTCAATCGTCAGGTTAGAAGTAGTTGTGACGAACAGCATCCCTGCAGTTTTTTTTTTTTTGAGGGAATTCCTGCAGGTTTCTTTATGTTTATTATATATATTTGCTGACCTGTTTAACAAGAAAGGAACGCATAGATAGATAGATTAAATAAAAGGGCGAGAAAAGGACGCCATGCCTGACCTCGTCCGAGACTCGACGTTTACTTGAAAATTCTCGTATTCTTCAGGTATCGAGAATCCAATTGGCACTATTTACGTTATTTTGATTCGACTTCAAATACGAACATTTCTGGTTTGTGATGGGTGAAATACGATAAAATGGCGGCAGAGTTGGCGTGCGAGTGAAATGAAACGCTAGCCTTTGCCTCTTCGTCTCCTCCCTGGCTGGCTGTTGGCCGGGTTGATTGCAGCGCGCGTAATCCTCCTCCGATTCCGATGCTTCACCTTGGCTAGATGTACGTACTTAGGCCTTGTTTAGTTCCTAAAAAATTTTGCAAAATTTTTCAGATTCTCCATCACATCGAATCTTTAGACGCATGCATGGAGTATTAAATGTAGACAAAAATAAAAACTAATTACACAGTTTGGTCGAAATTGACGAGACGAATCTTTTGAGTCTAATTAATCTATGATTGGACAATATTTGTCAAATACAAACGAAACTGCTACAGTGTCGATTTTGCAAAAAATTTTGAAACTAAACAAAGCGTGGTGTCATCTGTTTGGACTGTGTGTGTGTGTGTCGTCGCCTGCTGCAAGTTTAGCATTTCGTGCGGGGCAATCCAATTCCAATTGCAGCCAAACCAAGCGCACACTAATTGTATAACTTGTCTGTAATTTACAAGATAAATATTTTAAGTTTAATTAGTCCTAGTTGTCAAATAAAAACGAAATTACTATAGTGTTAAAATCAAAAACTTTTCGAAACTAAACAAAGCCTAATCTATTCCCGAGTGAGCACCCATATCGAGCATGCATGCTTGCTTGTTTGAAAAGCCATTACAGAAAGTACTATTCGCCATATCGAGTCTGCTTGCTTATTTGAAAAACCATTACAGAAAATACTATTCGTTGATTTATTGTGAGAAAAAAAACGCTATTAAATAACGGTAGATAAACTCGCAGTGGTCGTCGTACGTAGCTGCAAGCGTACGCATTGACGGGCGGGGAGGCCGGGCGTGGTGCCTGTTGCATGCAGCATGCGCCCTGCATTGTGTGAAGTAGTAGTACCGTGCAGTGTGGTCCAGCATGCACCGTACCGTACCAGCACCTACAACTACAACTACAACTAACGCCGGCCACCGGGATCTCTGCCTGCCTCTACTTGTTGCTGGAGTACTATGTACTGTAGGTATCAACAACGTACACGCACGCCTCGTTCTCGCTAGATAGCTGTGGACTACAAAAAAAAAAACCATGACATGCATGCATGCCTTGGCCGTGCTTCAAACATGCATGTGTTGTGACTTGCTCTCCCCCTTCTTTGTAGCTTTTCTTAGCAAGTCTTTTAAACTATATATACGATGTCAATGTCATGTACCAGTACCAATACATGCTAGCAGTCGTTATTGTTCTTTTAAAGAAAAATTAAAATATGAGTGAATGACCACACCAGAGACGTTAGCAGAAATATATAACCTCAAATTTCTCTTTAGGGAGGGGCGGGTAAGAATACTATTAATAAAATTTAAAACTTTATTTATATTTTTTTTTATCTTTTTTTTCTCAAACAGTGTAAGAGAGTTACGTGACTTTTTATACGGCAGTATAATATAATGTTGTCGACGACAATCAATCGACAGAACGTAACACGCCAACCACTTGTGATGGGTTTATACATGTTTATATATATGGTCCCAGCCACAATTAAGAGACGGTATGTACGCAAACTTAACGAGAGCTAGTAGCTAGCTAGCTACCACACATGCATGGTGTCAAAATATGAGGTAAAACCACACGGCCGGTGCAGTGCGACTGCAGCAGAAAGAGAAATCTGATCGGACCTACGACCAACTTCTTTACGTGCTCACTGCTGCTCCGTCGTACTAGTACGCACGTACGTGCACGTTTCAGGCCTGTACTGTACTACACACGCATGGTCAGTCAATTGGTCATATACGGAGTATATCCAGATAAAAAGGTGATGTACCTACTGTGGGATTAGCTTTGGGCACTTGGCACTGCCATGGGCGGATGTATATAGGATTATAGGAGTTGTTGGGTACAGGGGCAAAAAAAAAACTGAAAACAAGTAATTATGTCTAAATTTTCATCATATTCGTAGTTCGTAATTTTACCGCAAAGCAACTGTATCTCTTTAAATTTGCTCTAGCTCCACCATTGGACAATGCTACGGTGTCATCAGCAGCATCTTCTTAAATTTGATCTGCAAAATGGCCACATCAGCTGCTAAATGATGTTGACAACAACACCTATCACAAAAATCGACCTGGCCTTGTTTAGTTCCGAAAACTGAAAAGTTTTCGGAACTATAGCACTTTCGTTTGTTTGTGGTAAATATTGTCCAATCATAGATTAACTAGAGTTAAAAGATTCGTCTCGTGATTTACAGTCAAACTGTGTGATTAGTTTTTGTTTTCGTCTATATTTAATGCTTTATGCATGTGCCGCAAGATTCGATGTGACAGGAAATCTTGAAAACTTTTTAGATTTTGGGGTGAACTAAACAAGGCCCTAAATAAGTACGTACTGGAGCAAAATTCTTATCACGTGAACAATGCATGTCCAATTCTTCCATCCGCACAAACCTGCTGTCCACTACAGGCAGACCCCCCGTTGCCCATCCAACTATCCAAGTAGTTGCTCCGTGGCTTATTAGTCCAAACAAAGCATTTATTCCTCTCTTTCGGCACAACTTCTTTGCCGCCTTTGCAACCCTGGTAGTTTTTTTTTTTCAGGCACAACTATGCACCTGTTTGAATCAGTTAGTGCTAGTTATTATTTAGGGTTTAAAATCAACTTAAATTGATGATTTAAAGACTTGGCTCAAAAGATTAACCCACATATTATCATCATGTTTGGATGGGCTAAAACTTTAGCTAAAAATTAACCTTAGAGCAACTCCAACAGCTTGACTATTATTGTTATAGAGGCTATTTTAAAATTTGTATAGCAAAAGGTAGACTTGCTATCTGCTTTTGTAAAATAAAAAGTTGACTATCCATTGATTTTCAGTGATATATAGCCAACAACTGACATTAGCTATCTGATTTTGTAAAAATAATAAGGCTGTTGTGGAACTCTTCTTTTTAAGAAGTTTTCTATTTTATAAAATGGCTAAACAATAAAATTTGGCTACTAATTTTAGTCAAGCTCTTGGAGTTGCATATTTTGTTTCACCTTGCTAAACTTTAGTAGGTAAACCATGGACTAATTTTTAGTTATTGAGTGTTTGGTTTGAGTGACTAAAAGAAGACTTTTAGTCCCTTTTAGTGTTTGGCTAAATAGGACTAAAAGGTGAGGTTTATCTCCATTTAGTTCAGTTTAGCTCCCCCTTGTTGACTAAAGTTTAGCTCCTCTTTTGTCCATGTATTTCGTAAAAAAATGACTAAATGGACTAAAATTTAGCCGACTAAACTTTAGTTTCCCAAACCAAATAGACACTGAAGCAATGCAATCAGAGAGAGATAGAGAGAGTAGGAGAAATGATGCAATCCTATTCGTCTCTAGTCAAACTATCTAAACTTTGGTCAAGCTCAGTTCATACAAAAGGGTATTGATACTCACTTCATAGGTGTATTATGAAAACACATATTCTATGGCAATGATAATCATTATAAATATGATTTTTTGGGGTAAATATAGGCAAAAACAAGTTAGTTTGACTCAGTATAATGCTAAAGTTGCATTCTTTTTCTGACGGAAGGAGTAGTACCTAACAAAACAGTTCTAAGGTTAGCACTATTCGTTTGAGCTTATCAACCGAATCAGTTAGCCATTCAACAATATTTTTCTCTCACAACAAACAATCAACAATACTTTCTGCCATGGCTTATCAGCCAAACGATGACCAATTATAGTTGTGGATCTAAATACACTGTATCTATTATTTAGCTCGCTGAATTTTAATTCACCAACTAGTTTTTAGTTTAAACTAACACCTATTTCTATTCCATCCAAATGGTCCCTCATTTGCATTGCCGAAAGCCTGAATGATTTGCCTAATTATTGCTACTGTAATAATAATAGATATTCCGTGTACGCTAGCTGCCAGGGATACATGACAGTTCATGTGCATTCCAGCATTATTGGTTGATTTGCCATCCCAGCTGATTAACAACGCAGAAGCGCGTCCATATCCGTGCTATCCATAGCCATAAAGGCCGTGATGTGTCATTGTATCCTACACCGCACCGCACGTGTCTAACAACCACTAAATTATAGATTTAACTAAACTCTTTAAAAAAATAGTACAAACAATTAAGACACAAAAAATTCAATCTATCATCAAATATTTTTTATTTAAATTTAGATAATTTGATATAGGACAAATGTAGAAGTTGATTTATTTTGGGACGACTTTATTTAATTTGCAACAGACGGTGTATTTCTGGTTGAGTGGAGAGCTATAAAATTTCAATTCCACTTGGAAAATTGAACCTAAATATCTATCTGGAAGGACTAATACTTCATATGCTCATTGGGGTGTTGGCTAAAATTAGCCACTAGCCTATCCAAACATTTTTTTTTTTGTGAATTGCCTATCCAAACATTAGTGACTAATAGTAGATTATTAATCTTTTTACCCACACAATATTCTAGCCATTAGCCCACTAGCTGATCAAAAGAGTCGTCCTAATTACTGCGTGGGACGGTCCCATGCTTACCACCACCACCACCAGTGTTCCACTACTGTCGCTGTGGGACTTCTTCACCCGGCCGCCATCTGTCATCGGTGCACATGGAAACAAAAACTGGCGTCCGGAAAAAAGGCCTCGGCTTTTGCTCTCGTCTGCATCCACTTTGAGACGGACAGGGATGATTGCGCTCGGCAGCAGACCGGGTTTTAAACCATAAATAATTACTCGTATTATATATGGGTCTGGGAGCACAGCGTGCCTCTGATGATCTGCCGTGGACAATGGACTGGGCCAAATAGCAATAAACAAGCTTGAATCATTGGGAATATAAGTGGCATCCCAACTGACCAGACATCTCATTCTGCCATGAGGACAGGTGTGTGTCTAACTGTCTACGGCAGCACGAGTAGCGGGCGTGTTTGGTACGGACTGTTTTTAAAGTTGGCCTTGTTTAGTTTCAAAAAAAAATTACAAAATTTTTTAGATTTCCTGTCATATCGAATCTTGCGGCGCATGCATGGAATATTAAATATAGATAAAAACAATATCTAATTATACAGTTTGTCGGTAATTTATAAAATTGATCTTTTGTGTCTAGTTAGTCCATAATTGAACAATATTTGTCAAAGCCAAACACATCTAATGGTTTCTCTTGTGCCAGGAGGCACATGGATACGGTATTCATGTTTGTTTTCTCTCTTCTCTATCCCATCATTGGGTACTTGCAATTGGATCGTTTTCAGTTTTTCATAGCAGGGGCAACAGCTGGAAAAAGCGAATTCCTCTGCAGTAGCTTGGCTTTTATGGTTTCTTTCGAAAATCAGGTCTAGTTTAGTTCAAAAAATTAAGATTCCATATCACATCAAATCTGCGACACATATATGGAGCATTAAATATAGATAAAAAATAACTAATTGCACAGTTTATTGATAATTTGCAAAACGAATCTCTTGAGTTTAGTTAGTGCATAGTTGGACAATAATTACTAAATACAAACAAAAGTGCTAAAGTAGCCAAAACCAAAAAAAATTTGCCAACTAAACAAGGCTTCAAATCTGAACCTGTTCAAATAGCTGAGTTTTTCACAAGTTGGATACGCCATTCATGTTTTTTTTGCCCAATCCCAAGTCAATCATTTGGAACCTAAACTACAAGTGTATTTTGGATATTGGGAAACTAATATTACTAAGTATAGGCCTCCAACTAAGCTTTGACGTTAATCCTCATAAGACATATAGAAAAATGAATCCTAGAAATTAAAAAAACATAAACATCTAGCATTTAATTTAATAAACTGTGATTATCATCACCAATAATAGCCAATGGATGATTAAAAAAACACTTGTGCCATTATAAAAAGATACATGAGGTAATCTTTAGATTCGAATCTAGTTACCCACCTCCAATAGTATGAAAAATACTTTAAAGTAATCAATAGATTTTCATATAATTCCCACATCTATTATTATGAAATATTATTAAACAATCTTCTCAATCTACATAAACTAAAATATTTCTCAAATATGCATATAAAATTACCTATGTTTTCCATACAAATATCGCTCGAATATGCATAGAAACAAAAAAAATCCCCTCAATATGAACTACCAATCTATGCCATTTGTGAAAGATATGCATATAAATTCCCATGTTTACCATTATAAAACATAAAATTAAATATCTCTTGGGTCTAAATTATTAATATAAACTATTATGGAAAAGAAATAAATATCCATAAAGTACACTATATATTGCTTTCTCTAGGCTATCTAGTTGTATACACTGCTAGGTTCAAAGTAAACATAAATCCTATGCGTCAACATGTATACTTTTTTTTAACAATCAGGAAAAAACAAACCCTTAACAAGTAGCGTACCTATGACATTCAAGATTGATTTTAAATTAAATTTAAACTTTACAATAATAATTTTTATAAGTTGTTACTTTAAATATGTTAATACATTTTGACAAAAACATTATGACATATCAATATTAATACTTTAATTATAAGGAATCTATTTTTTGAAATAATTTGATAGAGTAAATTTAACATCCTAAGTGTCGTGGTATAATTGTTTATGCCATTGTACTAACTAAAGTTGAGTCTAGAATCTTGATTCCAGTTTTAATAAATATAAAGAAAATTTCGAGTAAAAGATACAATACGCATTAGAACCTATAAATCCATGCATGGAAATCCAAAATATAAATTCATGATGTCACAAAAAGGACACAACAAGAACTAGTATAACTTAAGATAAGGTTATAACTAAATACGTATTAGAAACCCAAAGAGGTTGAATGCATATGATGGAAACACAGATAGAATAAATAGTAAATTTAACACAACAATATAGAGATTCTAGAATATCTACTATATGAGTATCATGTTAGGAAAGGGAGAGGGAGAGAGTAAAGTTAACGATTCTTTTAGTATATAGTTAACGATTCTTTTAATATAAACTTTAGTACTTATGTAACATAAGATTTTAGGTCATGCTTGACGGCTTGATGAGCTAGTACAGCATAATGAAAACTGACATTCAAGTTGTGATTAGACATCGAAAACATGACTATGTCTAATTTAAGGTCAGACAGTGTAATTCAGGCACAAAGTTGCATAGATTAAACTAAAGAGGGCTGTTAAAAAATCTTAGGAAGGAAGGGGACAAATCTGATGGCTGCCTTCCACCTAGGAGTCACCGAAAATTCGGCAGGCCAAGTACTAGACACATCACAGATCTGACTTGGAGCACAATATCAAATTAACATACTCTAGCTCTCACTGACTGAGCAATTGCTCATCAACCTCTGACAAATGGACCCCTTTTAGATTTGCCCTGTGGCCAGCTCACTTAGGGTGATAAACTAAAGTATGTGATGTGAATAGAGTAAAGTAGAGTAAATATAGTTTAAAGGTGAGAACAGAAGACCATCCTAAAAGTAGTTTAATCTAATAGCAAGGCTCAAGGGTGTGTTTTTTTAATTGTAAAAGAACACATTGATAGGCTCAAGGGAAAGAGCGGCATCAAGGCATCAAAAACTATATATATCATCATCCATGATATGATTGACCTAATCCTTCTGTATTTATCTTCGTTCGAGGCCAGGTAAATAAACAAGCATGTTGATGATGATCTGAGCAACGGTAGGACGAGACAAGATCTGCTCATCTTTTCAAGATAAAACCCTAACAAACCACGCATGGCAGTGACCGATGACACATCAAAAATATTTGGGTAGTACGAACACGGAATGATAGAGCTGCACTAGCTGCTACTGCTATGCCTGCCTTTTCTCGCTTTTTTTTATCTCTCTCTCAAGGCCCTGTTTAGTTACTCACCCAAAAATTTTTCATCCATCCCATCGAATCTTTAGACACATACATGGAACATTAAATGTAGATAAAAAAATAAACTAATTACACAGTTTGGTTGAAAATTGCGAGACGAATCTTTTAAGCCTAGTTACTCCATGATTAGCCTTAAGTGCTACAGTAACCCACATGTGCTAATGATAGATTAATTATGCTTAACAGATTTGTCTTGTTGTTTTCTGACGAGCTATGTAATTTGTTTTTTTATTAGTTTTTTAAAACCCTTCTCGACATCCTTTGGACATATTCGATGTGACACCAAAAAAATTTTCGTCCTCGATCTAAACAGGGCCAGGCCTTGTTTAGTTCCGAAAAAGTGAAAAGTTTTCTGCACTGTAGCATTTTCGTTTGTTTGTGACAAATATTATCTAATCATGGACTAAATAGGATCAAAAGATTCATCTCGTGATTTATAGCTAAACTGTGTAATTAGTTTTTGTTTTCGTCTATATTTAGTATTTCATGCATGTGCTACAAGATTCGATGTGACGGGAAATTTTGAAAACTTTTTGGTTTTCAAGTGAACTAAACTGGGCTCAATTCCTCGTCCAATATTTGTCCGGTCAGAAGCTTACACCTGTAGTAGAATAAAGTTTCCAGAAAATTAATTGATCTGATGTGAAGTGGGGTTGTGATGTTACCGTTTGCTCATTAAATAAATGACTGGTAAATATCTGGCGGATGCCTCGTCAATATCTTAGCTGATGGTCGTCGCGGCTGATACCGCAGCTACCGTACTAGATTTATAATTTCCTGCCTTCGTTTGTGTGTGTTTTTATTGACTGGCTGCTGTTTACTTTTTAAAAAAGGATCCTGGCTGCTGTTAATTTTGTTCAGGGTAGAAAAATAAGGTCGCCTTCAGTGGCCCTCCGGTTCTAGTTCTGGCACAGCTAGGGGTGCAAATGAGTGATGATTAGGTGTACCTCTAAACTTTTTTAGTTCAAATATTTATACTACTTCTCCAAAAAATTTAAGAAGTAGTACAAATATTTGAACTAAAGAGGTTTGGAAGTGCACCTAAAGATTATCCCTTTGCACCCCTAGGCACAGCATATATCAGAACGAGAAAAAAAAACACTAAAATTGTTCTCCACCTTGGTAAGCGCTGTACCATAGGCCTTGGTTTAGTTCCTAAATTTTTTTCAAGATTCTCCGTCACATCGAATCTTGTGGTACATGCATGAATTATTAAATATATATAAAAAATTAACTAATTGCACAGTTATTTATAATTTGCGAGACGAATCTTTTAAGCCTAGTTAGTCTATGATTAGACAATAATTATCAAATAAAAACGAAAATGCTACAGTAGCAAAATCTAAAAAATTTATGAACTAAACAAGGCCAAAAACTGCTCTAGCTCCTCTAACATCGCTATATGCGGTCTTCCACTTGGCCGTTTGATGCGGCTTTGGATCATACACCAAGTATACCATTAGAAGGTTAACTAATCGGTGGCTACTCCCTCCATCTATAAATAAAATAATATAATTCCAGCAATCCAGCATACAGAGAGGAACAAGGATATTAGCGGTGCTCCTAGCTTAGCTTAAGAACCTGCTGATTGACAGAGCGGTCGGCTTGCAAGTTGCAAGTCATGAATTCCAAGAGAATGCGATGAGAGGCTGATGGAATTTACTTTGTTACTTCAAGTCAAGTCCTTGACGCTGCATCGCATAATATACGCCAGTACGCCACCAATGACCGTTGCAAGATCAGACACACGCAGCTCCCATCATGCTAATCTCAAAAGGAAGAAATAAAAGGGAAATAGAATTGAAAAATGTAAAGTTGGGTCCCACACATGCCGTAGGCTGTGTTTGGGCCTGGCGCATAAGGCCTGAGTTGGACCACTTTGAAACAGGGCCCATCGTTTGTTGAACACTTGAACTATTATTGTAGATCGGCCATTTTACCATTAGAATTTCAAAACCGTTCAAATTACCTCTATGCTCTATTTTAAAGTGGTTTTGAAGGCAATTTTATTTTTAGTTAAAATTTATAAAAAGGCTATTAAACCACCAAAAATGTCTCTAAGCTTCTAAATATCTAAAAAATATCATAAATAAGGAGGAGGGGGTATGGGAGGAGTTTCCTACCCATGGGTAGTTTATTGGATAAATTCCTATATCCATCAGGTACGTCAGGTACGGGTGTGGATGTATACTACCCATATCGCCTACCTACGGGTAAGAAACACCCGCATAAATATCCAGCCACCATGGTCATTTTAGCCCATATAGCCCATAAATTTGGCCCAAATCCAATGAGGCATTACTAGTATATATACTCTTGAACCCTCCCTCAAACCCAAACCTCTTCACTCCACTCCGTGCCTCCCTCCCTTCCTAGCCGCCGCATCCGTTTCTATCATAGGCGTAGCGCCGCGTGGGGCTCGCCGCGACCGCGAGCGACCATGAGTCTGCGACTGCCACCTCCCTTCCCCTATCCACCGCATCACACTCCAAGCACACATCCGCCCATCCACACAACCACTTCCCCCTCCGCTTTTTCGCCTTCTCTACGCCATCACTGCCAGCCCCCCCCCCACTTGCACAACCGCAAGCACAAAGAGGATCTTGTTCCAATGATGTCATTATGTGAATGTTAGTTTGTGACTTGTCTGAAGCTTGGAATAATTTATTTTTATAAGTGAATGTCTAATACTTATATGTAATTCTCGGATATGCTGTCGGATACGGGTTACCTGTCGGGTAGAATTTACCCATGTGGGTGTGGGTATGGGAGTATTTTCTAACACGTGTGCGGGTATGGGTAATCCGATGGGTAAAATTTAGACCTGGCGGGTGTGGGTGTAGGTGCCACTACTCATCGGGTACGTACCCGTTGCCATCTTGAATTGAGAGTGCCGAGTGCGGGAGCTAGGCTATCACTTAGGTGTGTGCAACAACATTGGCGACATTGTTCATCTTAACAGATTGCCATTTTCCAAAAACAGTCCAAATCGTTTAAGGCCTTGTTTAGTTTTAAAAAAAATCAAGATTCTCCATTAATCGAATCTTTGGACATATGTAAATATAGTTATAAAAAATAACTAATTGCATAGTTTGCATATAATTTGCAAGATGAATCTTTTGAGTCTAATTAGTCTATGGTTGGACAATAATTACCAATACAAACGAAAGTGATATAGTAGCCGAACCCAAAAAATTTTGCAAACTAAACAAGGCCTAAAAATGGGGGGAAATCGTTATTAAACAAAGAGTTCAAAGGGGAAACAACTTGCCCTCTAGCCGACCCTTAAACAGCTTGTTCCAAAGTGGGCTCTGGGCTCAATTCAAACCCAAGCCCAAAAAGCCTATGTCTACGCCGGTGCCTGCGCTCCATTTCCTCACGGTGCCGGCGGTGGAGCAGAACTGCAGGAGCTGGCTGGCGCATGCATGATGTTGTCGTTGAAGGGTTGAAGAGCTGCGGCGTCGATCGACATCTCCAGGACGACTGTTTTCCTTGCTGGTCTCGTCAACTCAAAGGTATACCATCATGACCATGACCCCCTCCTCAATCCTCATTCGTTGGCAAGCAGGTTTGAATGCATGGTACGTAGGTTGCATGTATCCACACGACTCCTCCCATCTCCCGCTCGCAACATGTTCGTTGAAACGATGTAGCGAGCAACACCTGACTGTACTGTGCCCAATCCATTTACCTGCCAATCATGTGTTCACATTCCCTGCGTGCAATTCATAGAGGTAAGGTACTGTCACTACTAGAATACGGCTCTTTGCCGAGTGTCCCGTGGTTTGCCGAGTATTTTTTCGAGCACTCGGCAAAGAAGCTCTTTGCTGAGTGACAAAAAAAAAACACTCGACAAAGAGAGTTTTTTTGGACTATCAAAAAAAATTACTTGGCAAAGAAGGTCTTTGCCGAATGTTTTTGACACTCGGCAAAGAGCACGCTTTGCCGAGTATTTTTTTATACTCGGCAAAGACCTTCTTAGCCGAGTGTAAAAAAACACTCGGCAAACAAATTTTCAAATCAAAATTTGAAAAGTTTTGAACTATAAAGTTGTATAACTTCTCAAAATCTATAATCTTTATTTTGGTCATTTCTTCATTTGACAAAGTGAAAATAAATTTGTTTATAAATTTTTTGTGAAAAATATTAGAATTATCGTGTTACATGAATAAATGACCAAACCACAAAAATAAACTTTGTATATCTTCACAAGTTATGAAATTTTATAGTTGACAATTTTTTCATTTGAATTTATCTTATCATTCAAAATTGAATCTTTATTTGAAAAATTTTAAATTCGATTTTTTTAAAATGACCAAACTCCCTAAATAAACTTTGTAAATCTCAAAAAGTTATGAAACCTTTTAGTTGACAACTTTTTGATTTAAAATCATCTTGTCATATAAAACTACATCTTTATTTGAAAATTTTTAATTTTGATTTTCTGAAATTACCTTGGATGAAAAAACTCCCTAAGGCCCCGTTCAGTTCGGGAGGATTTCACCAGGAATTATTCTGGTTGATCAATGCTTATATAAATTTTCAAAGCAATTCCAGTAGGATTCATTCCCAGCATTGATTCCATGCCAAACGAACGAGGCCTAAATAAACTTGGTAGTTGATAACTTTTTGATTTGAAATCATCTTGTCTTGCAAAAACTATGTTTAAATTTTTCAAATTTGAAATTCAAATTTTGTAAACGACCTCGGATGGAGAAGCTCCCTAAATTATAATTATAGATCTCGAAAAGTTATAAAACTTTATAATTGATAATTTTTTGATTTGAAATTGTTTAGGGGCTGAAATAATTAATTTATATGTGATTTGGTATAAGATATGACGAACTGAAACGCAATATAGATAAAGTGATAGTGTGATGGGTGGTCACAGATTTGAATTTTGCACGAAAAATGCCATGAAAAAAGGTGGGTGGGCACTGGCTGATGGCAGCCCTCCCCAAAAAAAATCCTATTTTTCGGATTTTTTTATTTTCATCTTTGCCGAATGTTAGGCATTCAACAAAGTCTTTGCCGAGTGCTTGATAAAAAACACTCGGCAAAAACCCTTTTATCGACCAGAAATTTATCGTGTGCTCTTTGCCAAGTGTAGCACTCGGCAAAGGGTTTGCCGAGTGGATTTGGGCCTTTGTTGAGCAAAACCCCTGTATCCGGTAGTGTGTTGGATTTTATTAGGCTTCGTCTAATTTTTTCGGCTAAATTTAAATAAATCCTAAGGTCTAGATTAAAGGCTAGGTGCAATAGAGACTCGGCTGATTAATGACGGTTTGATTGTGGTTGATGGTTAATTGGACCTATAAGAGTCATTGCTATGGTTGAGGTTATTAGTAACTATGGCTATGGTTATTGGTAATTGTCGATGCCTTCATGACGTCTAGGTTCATCTTCTAGCTACTCTTTGACTTTCATATTCCGTGTCTATAAGAGGAGTGCTCATTTTTCGTCTCACGCATGAAAAATGCATAGAAAAAGCACCATCGTTCTTCTGTTGAGTTGGTCCCTAGTTTTTCCCATTCTAATCCGATGCGCACATGGAGGACTGGAAGGCGTTTATATTTTTGAAGAGTGTCCAACGCGATTGCTCGCTGTTGATCCTATTGACAACATTGTCTTTTTCATGATGGACATTCGAGAGACTACACTACTAACACCATTCTTCATCGATTGTGGTTCGTGATAGCAATGCACTATATCGACTATTGCACATGGAGTCACCAGTGCCTTGAGCATGAGTCCCTTCGCAAGGTATACATCTCTTCACGAGTGAGTTCAATTCATTATAATATCTACTATGTATGTTATTGCTACTATTGCTAATGGTAGACCTTACATGTGCACATATATATCATCACAAATTTACTATTGTTTCTCTAGATTAAATTAAACATGAACTGTGTTATCGTCGGATGAAAAATCTATCCCGACATGACGGAAAGGGATGGCTCTCGCTCTCACCCCGCCCTCGCCCCCGGTGAGCTGCTAGCCCTCGCGTCCCCCTTGGGCGGCGGTGTTCGCCCTTGCCGGCCTCTGGCCTGAGTAAGTCCTCCTCCTCTCCCCCATGGCCCTCCCTGGGCTTTCGTTCTTGCCTGGTTTGAGGTTCCAAGATGAGATTCGTGCCACCTTGGGACTTCCAGTTTCCTCCTCCTCCCTCGACTCTTTCGTTCTGGTCGCCTCCTTTGGTCGCTGCAAGTTTCAGCTCACCCCGCTCTCGGTGGGTCGTTTGCTTCAAGCATCTCTGGGCGGAAATGCTTCCTGCTTCAATGCTGTTCAGCTGGGGGACAGGGTCTTCAGGTTTTCTGTTGCCTCTAAGGCTGTTGGGTTTGCCATTAGAAGGCTCGGTTCGTTTGAATGTGATTTGTTCAAAGTGTTCTTCCACCTTTGGGGTGGCGGTGGCCCTGACTGGAGATCTGAGTTCAGGAGTTTTCTTGCCGCTGAGGAGCAAGCTTGGAAGCCAGCTCCCTCCTCGCGGGCTAATGGCAGATCCTTTGCGGAGGTGGTTCGTCATCCTCGTGCTAGCTCTGGTCCTCCGCTCTCTGGTGCCAATGCTGTCCCGCTTCGTGCTCAGCCTCGGCTTCATGTGCTTAATCGTCTCTCCTTTCCGGATCCTTCTTTGCCTCGCGGTTCAAGCGTTCATTTTCGTCCATGGCGCGGTGGTGCCGGCAAGACCCGCTCCTTCCCTTGCCCCAGATGCTTGCTCCCTGGCCATGGCCGAGATGCATGCCGCTGGCCTATCCGTTGCTTTGCATGCCGCTCCTAGGTCCACGCCGCGTCCGCATGCCCGGGAGAAGCATTCAAGAGGAGACAAGCTTTAATTTTGGACAAAGGAAAGAAGACGGCGATCGACACTCAGGATTGGAGGCCAAGGGAGAACTTGTCGGGCCTCTTCAGGGGCCTCTTAAATGGCAGCGAGGGTCCCTCAATGCAGCCGCCGGTTTTCAGCTCGTTTCGTGAATGGGCCGAGGCCTGTTCCTCCCGGCCCACTTCGATCCCAGCCCCGTCCACCTCGAGCCTCCCGGACCTTAATGTTGAGCCTGCTGACTGGTCCCTTGCTACCCCTTCGGCTTCCCCTCCCCTGTTGCGGGCGGCCAGTGTAGTTACCGAGGGAAAAAAACCCCAGCTCCCAGCTACAGTGCAACACTCGTTCCCTCTCTTCACCTTCCTCTGATCTCCTTGCTCGCTCTCCTCCGTTCTCCGAGCTCATCGCCGCGGATTCTATGGCGTTTCAGCGCATTGATCCTAGGCCCTGGGTTCCTCGCACCATGGTTTGGGAGGAGGTGGTCAACCGTCCTACAATGGTGCGGGCGGTAGCTTCAAGAAGAGCGACGTTCTCGGAGGAAGAAGGCCCCAAGAATGAAGATCTTGCGATCGTCAACATCGCTCCGCTGCCTGGTAACGCCCTCGTTTTTGCTGCTGTGGATGAGGTTCTGCGGGAGTTTTTTCACAATAGACGGATTCAAGTCACGGACATCCAGCCGTGTACTCTTGGTCAGGCTTATGTTCGTTTTGACAGAGCGCTTGATCGTGATGCTCTTGTCCATCAGGGGCCGATCCCCTATGACAATGTCTTCTTCATGTTTGTCAAGCATGATGAGGGAAGAAATTGGAGGAGGGTTAATTTCAATACCGAGTGCTGGATTATGATGCTTGGGTTTCCCCCAAACTTCCAGGAGGAGCAGTTCTTTCAAGATGCTATTGGCTCCTTTGGCAAGTTTCTGATCTGGCAGGAACAGGAAAGAATGCTTGCGAGAACCATCATCAAGGCTCGGGTGCTAGATGTTCAGTCCATACCTCACTTCATTGTCTTCTCTGATGCTCCCGGCTTTGATAGTCATTCCTGGACAGTCCAATGTGAAGTGCTTCAGTATAACCTTCTGGGTGGGGGACCTCCTGATGAAGAAGATGTTCCTGTGCTCCCACTGGTGGGGGTCCCTTTTGATTTCTTTGAGCTCGGTCAACCAGGAGCTGGGCCTGTCCAGGACAATGAGGACGACCCTGATCACAATGAAGAGCAGGGGCAGGACATTCAAGGTGTCCATGCCAAAAACAATCAGCAGGAGCAGCAGGACCCCAACAACCCTTGGGAACAATGGCCCCAACCCCAGCAGCAGCCTCAAGAGCAGATCAATCAAGACTTGAACTTGGCCCCTCATGATATGGAGATTGACCTGAATGCTCCAGGGTGGCAGTTTGATTTTAACCCTCAGGAAGTCATCATCAACCCTGCTGTGCCTCCTTAGGGGGATTTTCTTGAATTGAATGATATCCTTCAGGGAAATAATGTGGTCCAAGAAATTGCTTTTCAGCAGGAGCTGCCTGCCGTCCCTCTAGGGGAATTGAATCTTTTGGCCTTGGCTGATGAGGAATTGCAACAAGTCCCCCACCTTCCAAATGTTCAGATTGATGTGCTTGGGGAAGAAATCCCTTATGATCAGCTGATTGAGTTCAATAACAATGAGCCTCCTATTCTGCCAGAGGAAAATGACTTGCATGAGAATGAAATCATTGAAGAAGAACAGCAGAACAACCTCAACATTCTGAATGTGGGCATGGTTCTGATACAGCATAATGGGCCAGATCTGATGGCAGAATATGAAAGGAAGAAATGGGCCGATAGCACCAGAATTTGGGCCCAGCACTTCAGCCCAGGTAGGCCCAATTGCACCTCTGTTAGCATTCCCTTTGAATGGGCCAATTTTTTCACCTGCTTGCTTATGAATCTAGAGAGTTACTGTTGGACAAAGGAGTTCCTTTCTTCCAAGGTCACCAGCTGCTTAGAAGGTAATCAGGGTTTGATTGATTATTCCCTCCCTAAAGATTGCCCAAGTAATGCTGCCTTGCTTTGTTCATCTTCAGAAAACAAAGTGATCAGCACTACAGTTTCTAAGGCTGAGGAGCTGAAAAGGTGCAGGCATCCCCGGGGAGGAACAAAGGGAAAAGGGCCCCCTGGTAGTTACAGAAGTAAGAAGGAGCCCCAGACTTAAGTCCACCTTTAAGGGTTCAAAACCTTCTGCTTGCACTGATAGAAGATGTCTGGCTTGTTCACCCCCTCCAACTTTGACAGTTAGTCTTATGAAGAATTTGGGTGTGCAGATTTGTGATATTGAACCTGAGCTGCTAGAGGAGGAAATCCTAAAGAAGGGCAGGAAGCTTCAGCCTATTTCCAAGAAAAGGAAGATTGGTGAGGATGGCAAAGAGACCTCAAGGCCTGAAGATGAAGCCCAGGATAAGGCTGATGAACCAGAAGAAGAAGATGCTGAGGGGACAGGCAGTGAGTCTGCTGGGCACTCTTGAGAGATTGTCTGCAGCTACCCTCTTTTGTTAGTCATGTCTTAGGGACAGTGGACAAATTTTGTGTTTGTACCTTGTTATGCTTTGGTACCTTTGTATCCCTTCTAGTTGTTTTAATGAATCAGAACAGCTGTAGAACTTGGAATGTGCTGACTTGGAATGTCAGAGGTCTTAATGCCAGATGGAAGTGGGATGCTATTAGAGACAAAATATCTCAATCTGCTTGTGACATTATTTGCTTGCAAGAAACAAAAAAAATCTGAATGTGATCTCCAGTTTTTGAGAAATTTCTGTCCTGGTTGTTTTGATCAATTTGAAATCTTGCCCTCTTCATTGCCTGGAAAGGCTCTATGTTCAGTGGTAATAAGATTTTTGCTAATGACTATTGTCTTTCGGTGGAATTTGTCTCTGCTCACAATGGTGCAAGGTGGATCCTCTCTGGTGTTTATGGGCCTTGCTCCCCTGATGGTAAGATTGCCTTCATCAATTGGCTTAAAATGTGCAGATGCCTGTTAGTCAAGATTGGTTAATCCTAGGAGACTTTAATCTCATCACAAAGCAAGAAGACAGAAACAAACCTGGGGGGAATATCACTGAGATGTTACTTTTTAATGAGGCCATCAGCTCTCTTGGCCTAATTGAAATAACCTTGCAAGGGAGAAAATATATCTGGTCCAACATGCAGCCTTCCCCCTTCTTGAGAAATTGGATTGGGTGTTCACCTCCAGTAATTGGGTCATCTCCTACCCAAACACCACAGCTAAGTGCTTGGATATGACTCCATCAGATCACTCCCCATGCATTGTTTCAATTTCAACTGTCATTCCCAAGAGTAAGATCTTCAGATTTGAAAATCACTGGCTGTGCAACAACCAATGTCTGGAGCTAATCAGTCAAGCCTGGGGAGATCACCCCCCTTCAGATCCTGATCCATCTAAATCTCGACTGCTAAATTCAAATTTCTAAGGAAAAAGCTTAGAGAATGGCAAGCCTCTAGACCTGGACTGAGAGTTACCATTGAAAACTGTAAATTAACCTTGCACTTCCTAGAGGTCCTAGGGGAACACAGAGACCTCACTCTAGAGGAATGGAACTTTAAGGTGATTCTGAAAAAACATCTCCTCCAGCTTCTTGAGCAACAGAAAATTTATTGGAAACAAAGAGGTTCAATCAAGTGGGTTAAGTTTGGTGACGCCAGCACTCATTTTTTTCATGCCAATGCAACCATAAGGCATAGAGGTAATCTTATCAAGGAATTGCAGGCTGATGATGGCTCCCTGGTTAGTGATCATGCTGGGAAGGAAAAAAATGATTTGGGAGGATTTCAAGGTCAGGCTTGGATCCTCTGAATTTGAAAATTTCTAGGTGGACCCAAGTTTTTTCTTGCAAGATCTTAGCTTCCTGGAGGAGCCCTTCTCTCATACAGATATTGACAACATTGTGAAAGCTTTCCCCAACAATAAATCCCCTGGACCAGATGGCTTTACCAATGAATTTTTGAAGAAATGCTGGCCTGTTACGAGACAAGACTTCTATAGACTGTGTGATGCCTTCCATGATAATTCAGTTTGTCTCAGAAGTATCAACTCATCCTTCATCACCCTCATCCCTAAGGTGGAAAATGCTAGTAGAATCAAGGACTTCAGGCCCATCTCCTTGCTGAACTCTTCAGTTAAGATCATCACCAAGCTCCTGGGAAATAGACTTCAGCAAGCAATCACCTCCCTTGTCCACAAAAATCAGTATGCATTTATAAAAAGCAGAACCATCCAGGACTGTGTTGCATGGGCATTTGAATATCTCCACATTTGTCACAATTCCAAGAAAGAAATTGTCATCATTAAGTTGGACTTTGAGAAGGCATTTGACAAGATTGAGCACCAAACCATGATCCTCATTATGCAAGCTATGGGTTTCGGTCAGAGGTGGATTCAATGGATGACTTCCATCTTCTCTTCTGGCACCTCAGCTGTCCTCCTGAATGGAACTCTAGGGAAAACCTTTCATTGCCTAAGAGGGGTTAGACAGGGGGATCCCCTCTCCCCTTTGTTATTTGTTTTGGCTGCTGACTTCCTTCAGGCTTTAATCAGCAAAGCTCAGTCCATTGGTCTCCTCAACCTACCTGTCCCTTCCTCCAACAGAGACTTCCCTGTCATCCAATATGCAGACGACACCCTTATTATCATGGAAGGTGATGCTAGGCAGTTGTTCTTTCTTAAGTCCCTTCTTAACACCTTTTCAATGGCTACTGGGCTCAAGGTCAACTTCTCCAAGTCAATGATGGTTCCTGTCAACATCTCAGGGGATAAGTTAAACCATTTGGCCCAGACTTTTGGTTGTGCTGTGGGCAGCTTCCCCTTTACATATCTTGGACTACCCTTGGGAATTCAAAGGCCTAGAATGCAGGAGTTCCTGCCTATGGTTTCCAAATATGAAAGAAGACTCTCTGGGATTTCCTCTTTTCTCACTTTGGCTGGGAGGCTTCAATTGACCAATGCAGTTTTCAGTGCTCTCCCAACTTTTTACATGTGCTCCCTGCTCCTCCCCAAGTCCATCATCAAACAAATTGACAAGTACAGGAAGCATTGTCTATGGAGAGGGTCTGATATAAACTCTAAAACTCCTCCAAAAGCTGCCTGGGATTTAGTATGTATTCCAAAGGATGAAGGAGGCCTTGGGGTCCTTAATCTTGAAAAGCAAAATAGGGCCCTTCTCTCCAAAAGCTTGCATAAATTCTTCAATAGGTAGGACATCCCTTGGGTCAACCTTGTTTGGGAGAAATATTACAGAAATGGCAAACTTCCCAGTCATATTAAGAAAGGTTCTTTCTGGTGGAGGGACACTCTCAAGCTTCTGGACCTCTTCAAAAGTTTTGCCTCTCCTCAGATTAAAGATGGGAGGTCCTCCCTTTTCTGGCATGACACTTGGAATAACTTAGACCAGCCTCTTGCTCTCTCTGCTCCTGAGCTCCTATCCTTCGCAAAGAACAATAGAGCTTCAGTTCAGCAGGTTCTCAGTCAGGATAATTTCTCAGATTGCTTTTAGCTCCCCTTGTCAACGGATGCTCATGCCCAGTTTGTGCACATTGAACAAGCCCTTCTTCCTAACCTGTTTGATGAGGAAGGTGACTCCTGGGTGTATAGTTGGGGTTCAGGATCTTTTGCCTCGTCTAATGTTTATAGACTGCTAGCTGGACACTCATCCATTAGCCCTGCCTTCAAGTGGTTATGGAAATGCTGCTGTCAACCCAAGCATAAGGTTTTTGGATGGCTTATGATCAAAGACAGGCTTAGCACCAGAAACTTGTTGAGAATAAAGAATATGCAGCTTGATTCCTTCAACTGTGTTCTATGCAGCTTCATCACCGAAGAGTCAAGATCACACCTCTTCTTGGATTGCCCTTTCGATGTTGTCTGATGGTTTCAAATTGGCGTGGAGATTCCTTTGCAGAGCTCAGTCCCCGACATTTTTCAGCAGATCAAAGATCAATTGGCCCACCCCTTCTTTATGGAATCAATTTTGCTTATGTGCTGGGCCATTTGGAACACCAGAAATGATCTCATCTTCAAAGGGGTCCAGCCCAATCCAGAGGAATGTCATAGGCGTTTTCTTAAGGAATGCAGCCTGCTGAGGCATAGGGTGAAGCCTTCAATGGAGCAACGTTTTCTTTCATGGATTCAAAATCTGGCATAACCCTCTTGCTGCTCCTGATTTTCTTTGTTTCCTTCTTTGTCTCCTGAATCTCTCTGTTGTAGCTGTAGCTCTAGTTTTTTCTTTAGCTCCTTTTTTTGTATTTGTACCTTAAAACAACCTTTATTTGTTCTTTGTTCTCTTTAATGCATTTCCTGTAGGGGCCTCGGCCCCTCCAGTTCAGTCAAAAAAAAATAAACATGAAAATCTAAATTTCTAATAGATTTTTTCTCAGCTCCAAATTATAAATTATTCTGACTCCTCTAGATACAATATACAATTTTTATTATGTAAAGTTATGCACAAATCCATAATGACTTATAATTTAGAACGAAAAGAGATATCCACTCATTATACCGTTTAATGTGATGTGCACATCCACAACTATTATTCATTATTACTGAATCATGGAATTATATATATAGTTACTTCCTTCAATTTCCTAAAGAACGTCGTTTTGAGGTTGCGTTAAGTCAAACGTTTTAAACTTTGACTATAAATAAATTCTTTTAGGTTGAATTTGAAAACATAAAAGTGATATAAGTAGATTCAACTCGAAATCTGGTTTCATAAAATTATATATGGACCATATTTTAAATATTTTATAGAAAAAGTAACAGTTAAAGTTATTTTTGGAGATTGTATAGTTGTCCAAAACGATATTCTTTAGGAAAACGGAGAGAGTATAGTCATAGGTGACCAACTTTTAAAGAAAACTAAACAGATTCAATTGCTATGATTGTCAAAATGAATAGAGTATACCAAACGAGACATATTTTGTGAGAATATAGATTTATCTTTTTTCTAGTGTGTCTTCTTATAATTATTATTCCTATCGATAATATGAGATAGAAACAATAGTTTAACTTCTTGAAATAAGAACGGTTATCTCATAACCAAATGGTCCTAAAATATATTGACCAAAAGCGATAGTGATATTCCAAGTAGGAAACTAGGCTGTGTGATCATACTAGTGGGAGTGTACTTTTGTGTATCAAAATTCCTTGTATTCTTGTGCAATGGTTTCCCCAAATATATCAGGAACTCTTTTCCCTATGTTTTCATTGTTTTCTTTTATATAAAAACATTTGTCACTTTTCATTCAAAAATGGCACATATGGATACTTAAGGCATGTTTGGAATTGCTCCACGAACTATACTTTACAAACTATACCATAGAACAACTTTATAAAAACCTGGATTTTGTGTAACACCTCTTTATGTGCTCTCATAACTCTACCTTTTTTCCTAGAGCAGATTTGGAAGGTTCTAATATGGCTAGAGGGGGGTGAATAGCCTATTTAAAAATCTACAAACTCACTAGAGCAAGAGTTAGTATATAACAAAGTGAAGTTTTTTTTGCTCTAACTCTAATTAAGGGTTGCATGCAACCTATCTAACAATTCTAGTTGTTATGATCTCTAAATTCAATCAATGATTATGTCACTACTTACACTAGAGAGCTTACTAAAGTTTCTATGCAAGAAAAGAAACTACTTTAGTCTACGGGAATGTAAAGGAGTAAGTTGTGAACTTGTATACCGCCGTGTAGGGGATGAACCAATTATCAATTTATGAACAAACAATCACTAGGAGAATACCAATCAATCACAATTGAGACACTGATTTTTCTCCCGAGGTTCACGTGCTTGCCGGCATGCTAGTCCTTGTTGTGTCGACTAACATTTGGTGGTTTGGCGGCTAAGAGGTGTAGCATGAACCTCGTTCTCACTAGGACACCGCAAGAACCTACGCACAAGTGAGGTAACTCAGTGACACGAGCAATTTACTAGAGTTATCTTTTGGCTCTCCGCCGAAGAAGGTACAAGACCCCTCACAAAATCAACTCGTGCCAATCCTCCTCCGCCGCGCCAAGCCGTCTAGGTGGCGGCAACCACCAAGAGTAATAATAAAACCATAGCTCAAATGATCCCTAAGTGCCACTAGATACAATTGAAAGGATCAAGATGCCCAAGAGAGGGGTGAATTGGGCTTCTCTAAAAATTTAAGCAACCTATAAGCTCCAATTCAACCCCTTGTGCCTAGTGTGATCTAGAGAGCTACCGGATAAAGAGTTTTGCAACCTAATTCCAATCCTATTCTAGCATGACAATTCTAAAAATGTAAAAGGTCAAAGTAATTGCACAAAGTAAATGCTAGAAAGTAAAGGAGGAGAGCAAGAAAGGGCTCGATGATGTTTTGCCGAGGTATCAGAGAGTCGCCACTCTCCACTAATCCTCGTTGGCGCACCCGCGCAAGGGTCTTGCTCCCCCTTGGTCCGCATAAGGACCAAGTGCTCTCTATGGGCTGATTCTTCGACACTCCGTCACGGTGAATCGCCCACAACTACTCACAAAAGATTGACACGAGCCACCCATATGAACTCCGGGCGGTCTTCGTGCCTCCAATCACCATCGAACTGTCTAGGTGATGGCGATCACCAAGAGTAACAAGCAAAGAACTCTCACTTGACCCAATCAAGGCACTAGAGAGTTGTGGATGCACACTTGACTCTTGGAACTCAACTAGAGAAGAATTCTCACAAGAAATCTCTCAAATCTCAATCCTCTCTAGGCTCTTGCTTCTCTCTTGCACCACAAGGTGATTCTCAACTGATCAAATGGGCAAGAGACCTCCCATGGACGAGGTGGAGGAGTATAAATACTCCCCATCAAGTCCAAGGGCCGGTCAACCGTTATACACTAAAAACGGGATCACCGGACGCTGTCTATGTTGCACCGGACGCACTGCACCGAGCGTCCGGTGACACACAACGGCTAACTGTACTCTCTTTTGATAGAGCACTTGACGCTTCCTCAGAGGGTCCGGTGACACCATCCGGTGTGAGGGTGAACTTTCACCCTCCCTGGGTTTAGGACCGGATGCTCCCCGGCGAGTCCGGTGCTAGCATCTGGTGCCCTGGTCATCTTTAGACCTCCTTGGGTATAGGACCGGACGCTCCCCGACGAGTCCGGTGCGAGCGCCCGGTGCCTAACCCTAGGCACCCAGCCACTCTAACTCAAGTCAACCTCACCGGACGCACACACATAGCGTCCGGTGCTGCGTCTGGTGCCTACTTAGGCACCTAAACTTTGTCGAAACGTGATCTTTGTAAAACGAAGTTTGTTTCTCTCGATCTAAGGACTATCTTAGAGCTTCCTAGTACTAGGTTTACCAAGTGTGCACCACACCTAAACCTAAAGCCTTGCCTAGGTCAAGCTACTCATTCAATGCCCCTCTTAATAGTACGGTCAAAGGAAAACAAAAGTCCTAAACTACTCTAAGTGTCCTTCTTCATCATATGGCACTTAGACCTAGTCTAGTCCCGACGATGTCCAACCATCCTTTGAAAACCAAAACGATTTTCCCATTAAGTAGGCATGAACATCCTTGTCCATCGAGTACCTATTATCATGACCTAACACTAATAACTTTGCCTCTGCAAAACATACGTTAGTCACTGTAATCAACATTGTCATTAATCACCGAAACTCATTAGGGGCCTAGATGCTTTTCAACATTCACTCAAGTAAATGTACTTGTAATCACTCCCAATCTCACTATGAAGATGAATCAATGATGGAGATGAGTGTGAGGTATTTGCTTAGGCTCACAAGGATGTCAAGTATGTCAAAGTGCCAAGAGCGTGAGCTCCATACTGGCCAACACGTATTTATAAGCCCTCTCAACAAATAGAGTCGTTATGCTCTGGAGGCTTGCCCTGTCGGGGGCGTCAGATGCTCCGACGCAGGGCGTCGACGCGGCCTCAGCATCCGACAGTCCCCTGATAGGTCCACGGATGGCTACCACATGTCCTTAGTTAAACGTGACCCGTTGATCTCCAACAGTCACTTAAACGTTGAAGCGCTGAGTTAGGAGGTGTCGAATGCGTTAGGTGCCACGCAATGGACATGCGACCCTCACACTGAACGCTACTCAGAGAGTTAGAAACCACTCGGGGAGGCATCGAACGTGTCCGATAGTAGGCCATCGGACGCAGCCAGCGTTCGATGCTCACAACCCTCGAAATCCACGTTCACGCCCCTACTGACGTCACTACTCACTAGACGCTCGAACAGTGACTGGCCCGCGTCCGACGTCTGCCCATCAACACACACACCGATGCTCGTCACAGAAGAACAACACTTAGCCACAACGCACTGATGTTGGGCTAGCGTCCGACGTCTGCGCAGTCAGCGTTCGGTGCGTGCAACTTCTCCAAACTTTCTATAGACGCAATAGAGAATATGCATTTCATTTTCTCAAAAAGCGCTATCCCGTTAGCTTGCGAGGCGGGAGGGAGAGAGGAATTCAAACCCCTCTCTACCCTTCAAACTCGAACTCTTGCTCAAAGTATGCCAACACCACCATGTGTGTACTATCGTGTACATGTGTGTTAATATTTTCACAATTATTTTCTTTGAAGGAGTTAAGTTAGCTCACTAGGTTCTAAATACGTGCATATAAATAATCTCACCTAGTGGCACTCGATAACCGCTTAGCCAAAGAATTTCTCTCTTTACAGTACGACTATCTATCCTAAACTTGATCACACCCTATATGGTGTCTTGATCACCAAAATCAAAATCCTAAGCAATAATTTTGCCTTGATCTCTATAGGATTTTGTTTTTCTCTTTCTTCTTTTCCAAGTTGAGCACTTGATCATCGTGTGGTCGTCACCATCAACACTATGATCATCTCTTGCTCCATCACTTGGCATGTACCAACCTCATCTAATCTATATACACTTAGCATATTGGTTAGTACCTTAGGTTTCATCAATTATCTAAAACTAAACTATGGGTGGCTCTAATCCACCTAGTGATAGAACACAGGACATGCATAATCATCGTTGGTGGTGATGACTGATGACCAGGGCATCATTCAACTCGATCGACTCATACAAAAAATTGTGAACGAATTCGTGATGTGTGCATATGCCGCACAGCACTACCACTGGTCATACGCCTTCAGGGCAACAATCATTTTCAAAAATATATAATATAATATAATGCTTTGCTGGTCCGTTGGGCCGATTAATGAGGCCCCGCGTACGAGAGCTGAGGGCACGGCCCAGCGTGACGCGAGATCGGTCCACAAGGAAACGTCATCCATACGTATGCTTACGTGCGTAGCTATATATTTTCAATAATAAACTTGTCGGGAGAGCGGCAAAGAAAGGTTAAGACCCACTTTTTACCTATGAAATTTGTAGAAATTCTGCAAGAAGTTCAGTAAAGAATCATCGCAAAAATATGTATACCAAACGACCATATCCTTTATAATCTTATCTGTAGCATAATCAATTTGTTTCGATCTGCTCACGTTTTAACACAGCTTTATCTATCACAGAGAACAAAACACCTTCCGGGCAAAATACAAGCGGGTGTTGTACTAAAATATACTGTACCATATATTCAAGAGGGTATTTATTTCACCATATATTCATAAGTATTGAAAATCGTCTAAATAAATACTTGAGCTGTTTTTGAAGGCATTTTTTTTCTAACATGGCATATTACATGGATAATGCCATGGCTATGAGTTAGGAAAAAAAAAATCTACATAACCCTCCCAACTTAAGGCCCTATATTGTACTCTTTCTGTTCTAAATATAAATCATTTTGATTTTCTAAATATATAACTATGTTACATACCTAGACATACATTATTATGTATGTACCAAAAAAACTAGAATAACTTATAATGATGGAGGGAGTAGCCTATAAAGTATCTAATAATATTCAAGGTGAATTTGCAAGGTAGTTGTAACGACCGAATTTTCAATTGACCTATAAGCTTGATCATTATGAGTATTGCATCATCAAAATTAGTATTTGCAAAACCTATGTGCTAAGTATTGTTGAAGTTAGCATGTCCAAACCACACCCCTCTAAGCCCCTTAAATCAACAGTTCAACACGAATGTCCCTAGCACACAACACCAACACCCACTTCACACTCTCACTCTTGACATACACTGCTCTTCCTCTCCTCTCAAAAGGAACCAATGTCGACAAGGGAGAAGGAAGAGAAGGAAAGGGAAGGTCAAGGGGGACCTCAAGGTGGTACAACCCCATTTCCCCTAGACCTGACCATGGCTAGGATGGAGCTAGGAGAGTGCCCATTCTTTATAGCATGGTGGGGGAGAAGAAGGGGACGAGGAGGATCTAGAAGAGAAAGAATCATTCTCGAAGCCCTCTACACCAACCTATGGCCCCAAGCTTGGATCTGATGAGGAAAGGTAATTTGTGAACCCAATATTATAGGAAGCTTCACCTACAATCCATCCCCATCTCACAAACAAGGTAGGATACCCATGGATGCCATAGAGCTTCAAATCGACACAATCCACATAATGCATCTCCCCAAATATTCTCTAGGAACCTCTAACAACTACTAGGAACAAGCCTTGCATAAAGTTTTGGCCCAATCCACTCTTGACAATCTTGAGTTTGGATCTCGGATGCGAGTGGAGGTGCAACACGCCCTATATGCTGATCTGACCGTGGAAGGATAGCTTTCACTTGACATTTATTATCGTCTCTCTTCTTTATAAACTGCCCGTGGAAACTATGGGTTGGGACTACCCTTATAAGTGGCTTTGATGCATTTGCCGGCTTGTGTGTCTATACTTGAAGAAGTCATGAAAATATAATTGCCCTTTCATTTGAAATTCACAGAATATGTCGCTAAATATTTTATCTTTCTCTTTTCTCATAATCCGAAGAAGGAATTAGGTAATTGTATTCACAAATACTTTGTCGCATGACCTTTTATGATAACCATATCTTCCCCAAAAGACAACATCAGAGCACATCTCACAAATCAAATAAAATTATAATTGCCCTTTCATTTGAAATTTTTATAGAATATGTCGCTAAATAGTTGTTTCTTTCTTTTCCAAATAAACGATATCATAATCTGAAGAAGGAATTAGATAACTGTATTGAGAAATACTTTGGCCTTGTTTAGTTCCCACACCAAAAAGTTTTCACCCATCACATTGAATCTTTGGACACATACATGGAGTATTAAATATAGATAAAAATAAACTAATTACACAGTTTGGTTGGAAATCACGAGACGAATCTTTTAAGCCTAGTTAGTCTATGATTAGTCTTAAGTGCTACAGTAACCTACATGTGCTAATGATGGATTAACTAGGCTTAATAAATTTGTGTCGCAGTTTCCAAGCGAGTTATGTAATTAGTTTTTTTTATTAGTATCCGAATACTTCTTCTGTCCTACGAAATATTCGACGTGACACCCAAAAAATTTTCGTACTCCAACTAAACAAGGCCTTTGTCGCATGACCTTTTAGCCCTTGTTGGTTAACCATATCTTCCTCTAAAGACAGCATCTTTTTTCAACACAGATCACATCTCACAAAATCAAAATAACATTATAAACAGGGTTTTCGTCCCCACATCGTCAATAAGAAAGGATTGCAAAGGCACCAACAAGTGAGGCACCATGCGTCGACCTCTCCTCTCCCACAAGAATTCCCATATTATTTTTTAGGGAAAAAGAGGGGTCCCAATCCTCACCCACTGCAACCTCCCCACACAGGGAACTTGCAGTTTTTGCAAACGGGAATCTCGGCATCCAGGCCATGATCTCAATCTGTATGCGTCCGTCCATACGAGGGGTGGCCCTGTGCAGCAGCCTCTTCTCGTGGCTGAAAGGCCAAAGGCTCCTTTGGTCACAGAAAAAAGCAGAAGTTGACACTGAAAGTTACACTGCAAGGATTGTGTCAACAGGCAGAGGCAGCCAATGTGAGGAGGCCGATCACTCAGGTCACACCTCTCATTGCCGCCACTGGGACCTGTCTCTGTGGGCTGTGTGTGTCCTTTTAGGATCATGCCCCCATCTCTTCATATCTTCTTGGTCCTTGCATTTAGTTCTCCCCTTTTCTGACTTTGGCCATAGTACTACAGAAACTGCCAGTAACCGTCAAGTAGCTGTAGGTGTATGTATGTATGTATCCTTACAAGTTGCAAGGACGCAGAAAAACTGAAGGATTCCAGCTTCAGCGACAACTGATTAAATTATATCTGACTGAATTCAGGACTGAAGAGAACCTTCAGCAAAGTACTCAAAATCACACTCTGAAGACCGGGAAATCAAGATGGAACAGCTTCCGCACCAATCATGCATCCCTGTGCTGCTGCTAAATATGGTGTACATGCTGCTGCAAGCATATGATGCTGGTGCCAACCAAACTACATATATCCTTGCTAGATGTAGAGGCATATCATGCGCCAGCAGAAGACATATATATGGTGTAGTTGCTTACAGCCATGTTGAAAGGAACCTGGCAGTAGGTGAGGTCGATTCAGCCCCATATAAGATTGAAATGGACCTCCCAAATTTTTTTTTTAAAGAGGCAGGCCAGGGACAGCTAAACCAATACTGGAGTTGGAGCTCTAACTATATAAATTTGCATAGGTGAGGCCCAGCCTTCCTCTAGCAAGCAGGCATCTTTGCTTGGCATGAGATGGATGGAGTACACCAAGTCGCCCAATACAATAATTCCCTCGATTGAGTGTCACCACACGCACAACCACAACAGATCTACGATTTTTCTTTAAATTTTCGTTGCCCCCCAAAAAAATAGTTGTGCGACCTGTGTGCATGAATCATTTTGCTACTATATTAACTGATGATGAGGCTAGCTGAAAATGATCATGGCCCAAAAGAAAGGACATCAGTTGATGCATGATGAGCCTTCCTTGATGCCCAATTTCGCTAGGCTTTTCCAGCTACACGTTTCTGATTGTCCCTGGTTGGCAGCACGAATTAATCTAGCCATATGTTTGCATCACAAAGCCAATCAAATGTTTGCTATTTTTTTTGCTCTGAATATACAGTTCAAATGTGCAAAGGCAACAAGAGTACCATGCGTGTGTATACATCTTTTTTTTCTCTTTCAAAACTAAGGCCTTGTTTAGTTCCCAACAAATTTTACAAAATTTTTCAGATTTCCCGTTACATCGAATCTTTAGACGCATGCATGGAGTATTAAATATAGATGAAAATAAAAACTAATTGCACAGTTTGGTCGGAATTGACGAGACGAATCTTTTAAGCCTAGTCAATCCATGATTAGACAATATTTGTCAAATACAAACGAAAGTGCTACAGTATCGATTTCCAAAAAAATTTACAACTAAACAAAGCCTAAAATAACTGCACTGAAACTTTGTCATGGGACTGAGGATAGACAAGATGTTTCCAGAACGAAACTACTTAGCTTGTTTTATTTTTATATATTTTCAAAAGGTAGAATTGATTTTTACGTATTAAAGAAAAAGATCTAGCATCATATCCCCATGACAGCATCTTTACATGGCCATCCATTTGAGCGAGCACTACCAAGAGAGCAGCAAGCTTGACTGAACACTGTCGCAGTGGGCCGGGGGGTGCGTGAATGAGGCTAACACCCACCAAATAAGCTGTGTAACGGCACATCTAATCTAATACGCACATAACGAAGAGCATCTCCGGCCGTCTCTCCGATAGACACGCGTCGCCGATAATCATCATCCCAAAGCAGAGACACAAATACTCCGTCCCGTCAAAAAAAATTTCAGGTGTGCCTCCTATCTATGCTACTGCTGTAAAAAGACCTAAAATCCTTTGGAAAAAAAAAAGAAAGAGAGAAATGATCCCATCACAGTCCACAGAGATGGAGACCGTTGCGTTGGGATCGGAGGCGGCCGCCAATTGTTGTGCTCTAATCACTCACAGGTCCTAATCGCACAATAAATTAACCCACCCGCTTAAGGCACAGGCACCACTCCACCACTCCTTGCAATCGCAATTCGCAAGGCCACCCCCACCTTCTCCTCTCTTCTCCCAGGAAACAAACGAAACCTGCAGGCCTTGGATTGAGGCACCTTTTGCCTGTTACATCATGGTGGACATAGGAGGACGCATCATGCATGGGCACTTGGTATTGGGCACCGATTCCCTATCCCCTGCTCCAACTAATCCACTCTCTTCTAGCCTCCCTCTAGCTCCGTTTTTCTTTTCTCTCTCCTTTCATTCACATTGATGAGGCATCTCATCATATAGAATTAGTTGATTATGTTTTACATAAAAGATAAGTTGAGTATGAGAAATTAAAAGGGGCTAAACTAGAATAAAATTTAGAAGTCATTTAGTGGTGTCTTTGAGTTTGTCGGATATGGTGAGAAACTATGGGCGTGCTTGGCTACCGCCAGACTTGCTGCTGCCATATCTATGGCCGCACCGCCAGCGCGGCGAACAAAACGGCCGCCCAGCTATTGATGTGTTGCGGCGCACGATTTGCACTAGTGTCTGCGGCACGCACCAAAACTGCAAATTGTGGCGGTGGCGTGTTGTATGTGCAGCACGGCGGCCTGCGGCGTGGTTTAGAAGCCATCCGAACACGCCCTATGTGACACGGCCACACGGGAATTCGGTGTTATGTACCAGGGAGAGAATACGGACCACTTGGAATTGGGTACTCCTATCACAAGTCACATGAGTGAGTGCCTAATTAAACGCCCATTGCTCCTAATCCCCTTGCTTAAGTAAGGCAACGCAACCCTCCCTCACCCTCCTACCCCTTTCTTTCTCTCTCCCTCCACCTCCCCTCTCCTTGCTTTCTCTCCCCCACGCGTCCCGTCCCGTCCCTTCCCTCCTCTCTCTTCCCTTTCTCTCTCCTACCGTCGTTAACCTGCCGTTACACCACCCGCCTCACGCCGTCACGTCAACTTCCGCCACAAAAGCACACGCGGCCCTGCCCTGTCCCAGCCATGTCCACCGCCGGCGACCCCGCCGGCGCAGCAGCAGCTGCTGCTGCCGCAGCGGCGGCGGCCACCCCGTCGGGTCGCGCGCCGAGGCTGCCGCGGTGGACCCGGCAGGAGATACTGGTGCTCATCGAGGGCAAGCGCATGGTGGAGGGCCGCGGCGGGCGCGGCGGGAGGGGCCGCGTGGCGGCGGCGGCCGCGGCGGCGTCGGGGTCGGGGGAGGCCTCGGCCTCGGCGTCGGCGGCGCTGGAGCCCAAGTGGGCCGCGGTGGCGGAGTACTGCCGGCGCCACGGCGTCGAGCGGGGCCCCGTGCAGTGCCGGAAGCGCTGGAGCAACCTCGCCGGAGACTACAAGAAGATCAAGGAGTGGGAACGGGCCGCGGCGGCCTCGCGCGAGCCGTCCTTCTGGGCTATGCGCAACGACGCGCGCAGGGAGCGACGCCTCCCGGGCTTCTTCGACCGCGAGGTGTACGACATACTCGAGGGCCGGGGCCGGGCCATCCTCGACGACCGCTCCGCCCGGAATGCCGCGGCGGAGGAGCTGGTGTTGGTGCGCGTCGAGGAGGGCAAGGAGGCGGAGGTCCCGGAGGCTGTCTTTGACAGTGGCCGCCCGGCCACCGAGGAGGCCTTGTTCTCGGAGGATGAGGAGGAGGAAGAAGAGGACGCGCCGGCGGTGGCCCCTCCTCCCCCTCCACCACCGGTCATCGCCGTGCCTGTATCTGGTGAGCTGCTCGTTGACTTCCGCTTCGCCTTTTTGCTGCCTCTGCCTCCCGGTGCTTGCTTGCACTCCACTGTTTGATGGTTTCGACTTCTTCCTAATTTTTTTGGTGCTATATATAAAAAAATCAGAACCTTTTGATTGCGAATTCGTTTTGCCGCTGTTCATGTTGGAGGTAAAAGGTGGGAGGCTTTCTGGTTCTTGTCCATGCTAAAGTTGAGGTATTCATGTTTACTTGTAAGCACAACAACTTCCTTCAAATCAGATGCTCTTGATTGGACATCCTACTTAGTATCTTGTTATGAGATGTATCTTGTGTTCTTCATTTTTGTGCTTTAACGAGGTGGAGAATTTCGAGTTCTTGGTGTTCCTTTTCTTTTCTACAAGAAACTTTTTTTAGTGGAATCATTTAGCGGTTGCTCTGCTTCTGGATATTTCGGTCTGATTATCATTTTGGTGTGCTAGAATTTGGATTTGAGATTGGAGCTTGAGTGACTTTCTCGGATTCATCTCTTAATTCTGATTGTGTTCATTTGGTGTACTTTCTTCTTGTATTGTCGATTTCATTGGTAGGTCCACTGATTTTGTCTTGATTAATGGCTTGAATTCTCCATTTCAGAGAAGCCCGAGGCATCAAGGCAACAACAGAGCGCCGAGCAAGGTACATGGACTTTTAATTGGTTTACTGTTCTCTAGTTCCTTTATGCTCTTTTTTTTTTAACCTGCAATTCCAGATCTTTTAGCATCGCTGAAGAACTTTACTGTTCCATTGGCTTCATTAACCTATTATATGCATATCACTAATTTGAGTGTTGCGTTAGTGATGAATGTGGTATTTCAGCAATTATTATAATTACAGCACGCGTCAGATGCACAACTTTTCATTATTGAAATTCACTTTGCACTTGAAGTTTCAAATTTCAGCAAGGCTTCAGTAAAAAGAGGACTGTAGAATGTCTTTGTCAGTTTGTCTGCATACTAGTCTGAACTGTATCATCAGCTATGAGCTATCCATTGTTATAACTTATAATAGGCATTGTCACGTTGCTTTGTGGTCGTGGGGTCGCTGAAACCAAACTGATACTGCCCTAAATTGCCAGCTTATACGAAAGTGTGAGCAACCACAAATGGCTCTCTTTGGTGGTTACCATGTCCATCAAACTTTTTCTATATTGGCAGTTTTGGATGAATCCTGGTTATCAGTTCCTTTCTGTGTGATACTGTTTCAAAGTATGAATCTTCCAAGTGATCAGTTTTTATTTTTTTTAATAATTGATTAGTACACATAATGAAATGCCTCGATTTTGGTATAACTTTGTGAGATTGGCTTTAAGCTTTGGCATAGACTCTTGAGGAGTCTCATGGTGTGATATTTCGGTCAATATATTTTCATTAGGCGGAACTAGTCATTGTATTTGCATCAACACTTAATGCTCACCTTTATGTTGCACATACTTTGACACTTCAACTAGATTCTTTCGTTTTGGCTCACGGGAGAAAGTTTGCTTTTAGTAGCTATCTACTGACAGAACCTACGTAGGACTGCCTTAAAATGGGTAAAGAGTTTCCATAATGGAAGTTAGAAAAAAGAGTGAGCACCGAGTATTGGTGTAAATAGTAGTAAAAGTAGGGAAGAACTGAAAGTCATAGGCCTATGCACTTGAACATTTTGAAGTATTCTTTAAAGGTTTATAAAATGCACAATGACGTTAAAATATGAACTCATTTAATAGTTCTGGTGGTATCTATATTTTAACATGGTATATATCCAGGATTTCTTTTGAGAAAATATTTAAATTGTGGAAGTGCATGGATCAGAAATGGGTGTAGCTGATACCATTGTGCTGATTTCGTTTTCTGGTTCTTTTTTGTTTTTGATTTGACAAACTGGGATGATGGCTCGCCCTGGCACTGCAAATTTGAAATCATGTGAATGGGACTGACCAGTGTTACATCCCTTGGTGTCATATTAGCTAGTGATGAATCATGAAACTGCTGGAGCTTCTCACATGTTTTTTTTTTCTTTTGGCTGAGCAACTCTGAAATGTCCAATGGCAACAGAATATGTTTGAAACTATCATTTCACTTGCAGATACCATGCTTTCTTTGAACGTAGTGACTAGGTTGGAATTTGGAAACCTCTTATTGCGCTTAAAAAAGAACTTGACCAATCTATGAGGAACTCATTTTAAATAAAAAGAAATAGGCATTCAAATTCGAGTAGAAGAGGACTCAAGCCGAGAAGATAGGGGTGTATACCCAGTTACTCAAACCACCTATCACCAGCTGAGCTAAATCTAAGTTCCTTTTTTTTCTTGTTATCTGCAAAGTGTTGCACCAGTTGGAAATACTTAAAACACACAAGAGATAATGATGTGATCTCTTAAGCAGGAACAACGAAAGACACACAGCCTGAGCAAAGCTCTGAGAGGGATGCACCGGCTCAGCAGGGCGGACAGAAGAGACCGCGGACCGACGAAGGGGCTGGAGAAGGCACAGCAGACCTGCAGAGCAAGCTGATCGAGATCCTAGACCGGAACAGCCGGTTGGTGGCTGCACAGTTGGAGGCGCAGAACCAAAACTGCGAGCTCGACAGGGAGCAGAGGAAAGACCAAGCTAACAGCCTAGTTCTCGTGCTCGGCAGGCTGGCGGATGCCCTTGGCAGGATCGCCGATAAGCTATAGTCAGTCAGTCACCTAGGTGTATATGTGGACAGAAATAATTACAGCAGGAAGAAGATGACATTTGTAAGTGAATGTACAGATTGGTATAGGGCTATTGCCATTCGATTCTTTTTTGGGCCGGCTCTGGAAATTCTGTATTTGGGGGAGGGGGGGTGTTATATAGGGAAGTCAGTTCATAGCACTCAAATGATGTGTGGACTACCAGAATTCAGTTGTGTGGCTGCGGTGGATTCTGGGGCTGTGTTATATAGGGAGGCGAGTAATTATTCTCAGCAATGCAATTGTGTATAGTTGACCTTTTTGTGATGGCTGTGCATGTGCGCGCGTGATACTGTGATGTGTACTCGAAATCGAAAACAAAAGTTATTTTTCAGTGGGTTGATGAGTTCTGGCTATAGCCTGAGCCCTGAAGCAAGCAACGCAGGAAGCCAAAATATGAGGTTTGAGTGGATCTTTTTTCCTATTGTTTTCCTATGAACTCTAATGCAAAGGAAATTTCCCTACGTTTCTCCTGCAGCCAATTCCTGTGAATCAAAGGATCCTATAGTGACTAAATCCATAGGAATGTGAATCGTATATATATATATATATATATATATATATATATATATATATATATATATATATATTTTGTTTTTTCCTACAATCAAAAGGGGGCCTTAGAATTGATGAAGCATACAATAGTTCTCAGAAGTCTTGAAATTTTAATTGTGAGTTTTTAGTATAGTTATGAGCTGTGAAAAAACTTGAGCAATGTGCTTTGAAAAGGTTGTAACTTAGAAACAAAATATGAAGCTATCTTCTCTCTTATCTGCCTTGAAACTGCTATAAAACATCTCTTTATTTTTATTTATTTGGAAAAAAACTGATAGATAAAAACATGGTCCAAGATGCTACTTCGTGAAATCAGCTGCTTATGAAAATAGCATCAAGTTGCACCCATTTGGTTGATTCTGTTTTTTAGCAGCAGAAGCACTTTTCACAAGATGAACCAAACACAACCTAAGTAGCCCAAATTTTTTTACTTATAAGACAATTCTTTGCGAAAACACTCAATTTTTTTTGAAGTATAAGACCATGTAAGCATCGAAATTTTAACAAAATGGTTGTGTTTGGTTTGGGGAGACCAAGGTTCATTTGCTTCTCTATCAAGCTTCCAAGGCCGCAAGCCTATCTCCAATGTGAGCGCTTGATCTCGAGCTGAAACAAACACAAGGTACTCATAATATTTAGATTCCACTAGAATCGCTCTTCATTGTTAGTGTTGGGAAAAGGCTCTCCGCACTCCCCAGCGATGCGGTGGATCGAGAACCTTCTCACTCGGTGTCGTGAGAGGTTTGAGCACTGACGGACAGTAGTTGAATACAGTGAATGCTCTCTCCTCCTTTATTAATAACGGCATCACCCCTTATATAGGGCTCAGAAACCGACCTAATGACATTTACAAAAATGTCCCGTGACGGTGGGGGAATATCCTAGCATATTCTCCAATTACAGTCTACCGACTCCAAGTCACTTGCGTAATTTCGCATTACAAACCCCACGCCTTCCCCCTGACTAGGGCTTCAGCCGGTCGGAGGCTTGGATCCTCCGCCCGGTCGCGGATCCTCCGCTTTTAGCCGTTGGACGCGGGGAATCGCAACGGTCACGCGGTCGCAGGCCCCCCCTATAAAAGGGGATGCTAGGGAGCTTTGAGCTCTCACCCCTGTCTCTCATTGCCTGCACACTTTCCTTCGCCACATCTTGCTCTCTGAGCTGCTCGCGCGCCTTTTGGTTGTGTTTAGTTACCAAGTGTTGTCGGAGGATTTACGGTGGCTCATCTTCCTCCGCCGCGTCCTTCGAGGTCAGATTTTTCTGGTCCTTTGCGCAATTTTCTTAGTGTGAGGTCTGGAGGTTGGCTGCGGAGGTTTGAGGAGTGGATGCTTGAGGTGGCTGCAGCTCAAGACCTGGAGGAGACGCTGTCTGACGTCGAAGCTTCCGTTGGTGATTTGATTAGTGCGAAGGAATTTGAGGAGATGGCTTCGATCACTTTTGAATTTGGTGAGTCGACTGTGAGGGAGGAGGATATTGCCGACATGGTCGAGGCTAGGTTTTTCAAGGAGGGTCGAGCGAAGGCTCCACCTGCGGGTCAGACGGTACCTGTGCCTGAAGAGGGTTATGCGGTGGTTTTCAGGGATTTTTTCACCTGCGGACTTCGGATGCCTCCGTATCATTTCCTTCGCGAAGTGATGGAGAGTTTCAACGTGGAGCTACAACATTTCAGCCCCAATGGGATACTGACCCTTAGCAAATTTGCCTGGGTGTGTGAATCATACGGAGCTGTGCCTCACGTAGATACTTTTTGCTCGTATTTTGAACTCTAGCGCCAGCCTAAGAAGGTGAAGGATGCCGAAGGAGTTGAACATATAGCGCAGTTTGGAAGCTGCGCGTTCATGCCGCGCCGCACAATGCCTGGGTCTAGGTGCGAGATCTCCTACTGCCAGAAGGGCAAGTGGGAGAAGGATTGGATGAGGGCCTGGTTCTACGTGAAGACCCCCACCGCGTCAAGGACTCTGGAGGACGACAGTGTTGATAAGGTGTATCCTTATGCGTCTGAGATGAAGTCGCTTAGGCCTATCCACAAGGTTGATCCTTCGAATCCGGTGTCGGAGGAGCAGCTGGAGGCGCGACTGGCCTGCGACAAGGCCTTTGCTCTGGCCTGTCGATATTCCGAAGGTCGGGATTTAGTTGAGGAGATGGTCGCAGCTGATTACTGGCCCCTTGGCCGCAGGACTGACGAATTCACCATTGAAATGGTGCAAGTGCCGGTCTTTGGCCCTCCGGAGGGATTGCCGTTTCCCCGGTTTGGAGCAGGTTTGCCGGAGGATGAGACTAAGGAGTCCTTCCTTGACCGCGTGGAGGTTTTTGCTCGGAGGATCGTCGGGAAGATCTCAGAGAAGGAGTATCTCCAGCGGAGGTCTGCACTTGGTACGATGCCTCGCTTCAACCGAGTGTTTGAGGAGTTGGGGATTAAGTATGAGGATTATGTTATTCCTCCGGATGTTTTGTTGGGATTGGAGAAGAAGAAGGATTCCTCCAAGGCCGTTGCTGCGGCGGAGGCTAAGAAAAGGAAGGGTGGTGGTGCTGTCAAGCAACTTGCGAAGAAGCGCAAGGCGGAGGTTGTGCTGGAGACTCCTGTGGAGTCTTCCTCCGCTCGCTCTTCTGCTGCCGAGTCTAACTCGGTGGCTTCTGTTCCTGCGGAGGCCGCTCCTGCTGGTGGAGTTCCTGAGGTTTATGCCTCACGCGCGGTCTCTTCTGTACGCGCGCCTTTTGCGTCCCTTCTTGGGGAGGAGTCTTCCGACGCGGAGGCCCCTGAGGCGAGTCCTGCGCGGGAGGCAAATCCTGTGATGGCTGAGAGTCCTGCGCGGGAGGCTTTAGCTGGTGGAGGATCTCCGCCGAAGGATTGGCGGGAGGAATCCAGTGATGATGCAGAGTCTGTCTCTGTTCGGAGGATTAAGAGGGCGGAGGATATCTCGCGTCCGGCTGGAGATGGTATAAACTCGTTGTACATGGGTAAAAATTTTTGTTGATTCTTGTTTTTCTGTATATTATTATTTTTTTTGATTGACTTGGTCTCATGTTATTTTTGTATTTTTCAGAGGATGTTTTTGCTGGGTTGGCTACCGCGGAGGAGTTGGCTAAAGGTGCCAGCGTTGCGCAGGAAGGACTTGTTGTTCCTCCGCGGCGCGAGCCTGCGCCTTCTGCGTTGGCCAGCAGACCTTCGCCTGTTGATGTTATTGGTCCCGGTGAGTTTCTTCTTTGTTCAACTAATTAGTTTATTTTTTGGTATATTATTCTAAGGTTTGTTTTTGTTTTGCGCAGGTGCTTCTGATCCTTCGATCACAGGTTGGACTGATGCCTTGCGTGAGGTTCATTCTTTGGTCGGAGGTTCGTAGTCTGGCCTCCGCTAATGGGTTTTTGGTTCTTACAATTTTTTTCCTTACTTGTTTTTGATTTAGAGATCGTTTCCGTCAGAAGCTTCGCAATATGGACTTTGACACGCTACTCCGCGTGCAATATGAGCACCATAGCCTTGTACGTTTGCGATGTGTTATATTTTCCTTCGCCGTTTTTTGCTCGGAGGTTGGTTGTAGCTCTTATTTTTTGAGCAGGGTCATCACATGGCTGCCGCCTTGGAGGAGCGTTGCTCCCGGGAGGTTATTTGCCGGGACGAGGCTATTGGTGCTCTGAATAAGGAGAATGAGACCTTGGAGGTTGAGAAGGCTCGCCTGACGGAGGAGGTTAGGGAGTTTTCTTCCGTCCGGCGGAAAATTGAGTCCCTGAGAAAGGAAAGGGATGATTATAAGGCTGGGTCGGAGGTCTTGAAGAAGGAGAAAGAAGATGCCGAAGCTTCGGCGGCTGTCCTCCGCACGAATGTCACTGAGGCGGGGAGAGCTAGGGACTTGGCCCTACAACGAGCCGAGAAGGCGGAGGACATTGCTGACCGCCTTCGCAAGGAGCTTGATGCTGAGCGGACGTCTGCGGCTGAGCTGCAGACGCGCATGCAGAAGGCGGAAGCGGAGGCTGTAGCTATTGTTGGGCTCTATGCCGACTCGCTGGCGCAGTTTGGGGGCAGCACCTCTGCTCCTCCGCCTAGCGGCGACGTTGGGGCTGGCCTCGCATGGCTGAAGTCTCATATCCGCATGCTCCCTGACTTTGTCGGGGGTGCTGTTGATTTTGGGGCTTTGGCCGCGGTTAGCTCCTTTGCTAAGCTGCTGCGCCGCGGAGGTTGCTCCCACGCGGAGGGAGTTGCTAAGGAGGAGTTCGCGTCGGCGGAGGATGTTGGCGAGGGCACCTCGAGCCTGCGCAAATCTATCCGGAACTTCATTAGTTCGTTCTGGATTAGGTTTGGGCGGGCTGAGGCGAAGAAGATGGCGGAGGCTCGTCGCGCTGAGGTATTCTTTGACTTGGTTTTTCTTTTTGTATTATGTTTTGCTACTTTACAATGTTTCTTAAGCTTGTTGATTTGCAGGAGATTGCCAAGAGGGCGGCTAAGGTTGACAAGCCCGGTCCTTCGCGTCCCGCTAGCGAAGCGCGTCCTTCGACTCAGGCTGAGGCGGAGGTTCGTGACGCAAGTGCTAAGGCTCCAGAGGAATCTGGCGCCAAGGATTCGGCGCAGCCCGAGACTTCTGCCCCTCCTCTGCCTCAGGTGTGAGGCTTTTTAGTTTGTAGATTTTTTCTTAGCTTGTTTGCGTCTGTATGTGTGACGCTTTTTGTAAGGCCGAAGGTTCTGAATAATTTGTAAAGACTGTTGAAAAATGTAATATAAAGAGTTGTTTTTGGATAAGCCTTTGTTTTACACTTTGATCCTGCGCAGGTCTCTGGCGGAGGATCTACGCAGGATCTTAGCGAAACTCCGCTTTCAATTTTCTATAAAGGAATTTATGTTTCTGGCGAGTTGTGGGAGTACTGGCGGATTGCCTTCCCCAACATGAGAGTGGTGGATATGTTTGAGTTTGTTGGATACGACCTAGATGACGAACGATCTGAGTTCGTCCGGTCGCTTGCGCGCCGAGGTTCATGGCCTCCGGCTTAGGTTGTTGTTTTTGTCTTGTTTTTCGCTTATCGTGGAATATGCGTTTATTTGTTTGACATGGTTTGATGTGTTTATGCAGTTGCCATATCCTATCCTTTGCATCTTTGGTGAGAAGGATAGGGTACGCTGGGTGACGGAGGTTCCCGAGGATGTTGCTGAGCCTTTTCTTCATGGTTTTCCGGAGGTTCGAAAGCTTCGTTATACGTTTTGTTTTATCCTTCGTTAGGGTTGGTTTTGAAATTGCTCTTTTTGTGCAGATTGTGAGATCTGCTCCGGAGGTTGTTCTTCCTTCGAACTTTGTCGAAGGAAGCTACGTTACCCCGGTGACGTTCAAGCGTGGAGATTTGTACGCGAGGGGTTATCTAATTGATTGGTGGCGCCATAAGTATCCTACGCATAGTATTGATGACTTAGTTGATTTTCTTGTTGAAGATTACTGCGATGATCTTAGGCTTTTTCCGGATTCGTATGTAAAAATTGTGCGAGAGTCTTAGAACCTTCGACTTTTGACGGTCGAAGGATGCTTTCCGTTTTTGGTTGTAAACTGCTGTTCTGCGCATTGTTTAATAAAGATCAGTCATTTTTACGATTGCCTTGGCTACGCTCTCCGCACTCTTAGCTGTGTTTCTATTACAACCTTCGCGATTTTGTACACAGTGTTTATACATTGAAACGTCACGGTGGTGTTGATCCTAAGGATCTTTGTCTTGCTGTGGTACCTTCATGCTTGATGTTTGATATTGCGAAGGCGATGGTGGTCGTTTCTTGTGCGCAGGATCTCCACTTATTGGCCTTAGGACCTTCGCTTTTTCTGGTGCAGAGGATCCTCTGCTGAATTGTGCTATTTTTTTCCTTTGCTCAACTCCTGTGGAGTGTTGTCGAGGAGAACCTTCGTGTATGTGTGTCGAAGGTTCTGAAGGGATGTTACGAGACTTCGTGCGATACCCTTCAGAGACCTCTGAGTCTCACTTGAATTGTTTTGTTGTGGCTGTACACGACTCTGTGGTCGATGTTCATCACAACGCCGTGGTTCTAACATTACGAAGCTTCGTGCAGTACCAACTTTTGTTGCTGCTGTGAGGCTAACTCCTGCTTCCATGGTGACCTAGGATTTTTCTTTTTTGATTGCTAGGTTTGCACTTGTTGGTTGGGTCTGTGTATACTGATCCTGACTGAGGGAGGAGGGGCGTGGTGTGCCTGGTTTTATAGGGTTTCGTGCATTTATCGCGCGTATCTTGTTAGGTTAGAAGTTATTTTCGAGTTATTGTTGGTTGTTGTGGTAGTTGGTTTTGCTGTACCTGACTGAGGGTTATTGTAGTTTTGTTTTATTTTCACGCTTTGTGTGCTTAGAGTAGCAGAATACCTTCAACCTTATTTTGGTGAAGGTTATGTAAATTTCGTTGAGGTCTTTCTTGTGAATGTTTAACCTCCGCTGCCTTTTGGCAGAAATAATATAGCTCCTGATGCCTGATTGTCCTCAGGTCTTTGTCACGTTTGAAGGTTCTGTTCCTTCTGGCCATGTTGTGATGCCTGAGGAGGACAGGTCTTTTTCACTTTTGGCCATGCTATCCTTGCTGCCCAGCTCTTGGCTAGGTCTTCTGCTAAGGAGTTTGGTGTTTGTCCACCTTTGAGGTCGTTCCGAGCTTTCCTAAACTTTGATTGAAAGCTGCGGAGGGTCCTCGTAATCACGTGATGTTTTGTCGAATGCTACAGCCTCGCTGCTAGCTGTTTTTCGACTTTTGAGTTTTGCTTTTGGGGTGGATTCCTCTTTATATTTCAGAGGTTTTTACATAGGTTCTGCCTCATTAAAAACCTCACCTCCTAGTAGGAGTACCCCTGTGAGGAAAAGAGTGCAGACCTTGGATTGCAAAAAAGGTGGAGAGAAAAAGAAAACAAGTGTGTATGAAGACATGGATGCCGCCGCTTATTTCGCAGGGGTCATCCTTACATTCAAATGTAAAATCTTCGTAGATTGTCGATGTTCCACGTGTGGGTGGAGGTTCTACCTTCGAAGTCTTTTAGGTAGAAGGATCCCGACCTTCCCGCTTGCATTGCTGTATAAGGTCCTTCCCACTTGGGTTCCAATTTACCAGCATTTGGGTGATCTCCTCTTTTCCTAAGTACCAGGTCCCCATCTTGTATGTTTTTCCGTACTACCTTGCGGTCTCTCCATTTTTTGGTTTCTTGTTGGTACTTGGTAATGTTCTCTACTGCCTCCAGTCTTGCTGATTCCAGGGTTTCCTTGCAGTAATCTTCATTTTCAGCCAATTGTTGCTTCATGGAGCGCAGGCTTTGATGTTTGATTTCTTCGGGCAACATTGCCTCTTCCCCATACAAGAGTTTGAACGGGGTGAACCCGGTTGCTCTTGAGACTGTTGTGTTATGAGACCACACAACTCTGGGTAGCTCGTCAACCCATTTCCCCTTTCGTAGGTTGAGTAAGGTTTTGGAGATTGCAGAGAATATTATTTTGTTTGATCTCTCCACGGCCCCATTTGACTCCGGGTGGTAGACAGACGCGAAAGCAATTTTGGTTCCTATGTGATGGCAGAATTCCTTGAACCTGTCCGAATCAAACTGTTTTCCGTTGTCAACTGTGAGCAGCCTTGGAACCCCGAATCTACAGATTATGTTCTACCAAAAGAATTTCCTGATTGTTTCAGAGGTTATGGTTGCCAGTGGCTTAGCTTCGATCCATCTTGTGAAGTATTCGATGGCCACGACGGCGAACTTGTTTCCCCCCTAGGCAGTTGGCATTGGTCCTACTAGGTCCATTCCCCATCTCTGCAATGGCCATGATGCTGGTATAAGCTGGGTTGGTGCCGAAGGTCCTGACTGAATTGGTGAGAAGGTTTGGCAGGCTTTGCAAGTCTTCACTATTTCTTCAGCATCTTTGATGTGAGTTGGCCGGTAGAAGCCTTGTCTTAATGCTTTAGCAGATAATGCGCGAGGTCCAATGTGAGACCCGCATATTCCAGAGTGTATCTCTTGCAGGAGCTCTCTGCCCTCGGTTTGTGATATGCATTTGAGCAGAGGTTGGACTACACCTTTCTTGTATAGGGTTCCGTCAATGATGGTGTAACTTCTTGCTCTTGCCTCCATTCTCTTGGTTAATGCTTCATCATCTGCTGCTGTCTTGCCTTTCAGGGAGTCAGTTATTGCCTGCCTCCAATCTTCGCTTTCTGTCAGCAGGACTGGGCGAAAAGCTTTCGGCAACGATTCAGTTGCTGGTGCCATGACGATTTGGTAGAAGATTCCTTCTGGCAAGGGGGTTTTGTTGGCTGCTGCTTTTGCTAGCTCGTCTGCCTCATGGTTCTCAGCTCTTGGAATGTATTGCAGAGTGAATCCCTTGAACCTTCTCTCCAGGCCCCTTACGACGACCAAATATCTTGCCAACTCCGGGTTGTGCGCTAGGTATTCCTTCTCCACTTGTCCTGCCACCACCTGGGAGTCTGTTTTGATGAGCAGGGTTTTTGCTCCCGAAGCCTTAGCTTTGTTCAGCCCGAGGATGAGACCTTCATACTCAGCTATATTGTTTGTCGCTTTGAATTCGAGTCTTGCAACATATTTTAGTTTAAGCCCAGATGGTGCGATCAGGACGGCTGCTGCTCCTGCTCCTGCTTGCCCCCAGGCGCCATCTGTATACAGTGACCACGGCTGGTCGACTACCTTCTCCTCTTCTTTGTTCGAAGGTGTCCAATCTGCCATGAAGTCAGCCAGGGCTTGAGATTTGATGGAGGTTCTGGGGACATAGGTGATGTCAAACTGTGATAGTTCGGCCGCCCATTTCCCTATACGTCCGGAGGCTTCCTTGTTCCTAAGGATATCACCTAAGGGCTGAGAGGTGGGTACTTTAATCTCATGGCTTTAGAAGTAATGCTTGAGCTTCCTTGATGCACACAGGACTGCGTATGCGATTTTCTCTATCTCCGTGTAGTTCAACTTTGCTCCTGACAGGGCTTCGGACACATAGTAGACGGGTCTTTGCAGTGTTCCCTTGCTATCGCTTGTCTCATGTACCAAAACAGCACTGACGGCGTGCTCAGAGGCCGCCACATACAGCAGTAGTGGAGTGTCTGGCTCGGGCACGGTTACCACCAGGTTGGTCGCAATATAGCTCTTGAGTTGCCTGAAGGCCTCTGATTGTTCCGGACCCCATTCTGTTTTGCCTCCTCCTCTCAGCACTCTGAAGAATGGAAGGCTTCGTTCTGCGGATCTTGAAATGAATCTGTTGAGGGCTGCTATTCGGCCAGTCAATCTTTGCACTTCTTTCTTGCTTGAAGGTTCTGCCATTGACATGATTGCCTTCGTCTTGTCTGGGTTAGCTCTGATTCCTTCAGAGCTGATGATATATCCCAGCATTTTTCCTTTGCTGACCCCGAATATGCATTTCTCCGGGTTGAGTTTCAGCCCAGCGGATCTGAGGTTGACAAAGGTTTCCTGCAGGTCCTTGATATGATCCTCTTTGCGCTTGCTCATGACGACAACGTCGTCAACATAGGCTATGATGTTTCTCTGCAGCTGACTTCCCAGAACCTTCCCCATCATTCTGGAGAAGGTTGCTCCAGCGTTTTTAAGACCTTCCGGCATTCTGGTGTAGCAGTACGTGCCGAACGGGGTTGTGAAGCTTGCCTTCCCCTCGTCTTCCTTTTTGAGCCAAATTTGGTGGTATCCGGAGAAACAATCCAGTAGTGAAAATCTCTGGCAACCAGCGGCTTTGTCAACGGAGGTATCTATCCTTGGCAAGGGGAAGGAGTCTTTGACACAAGCCTTGTTGAGATCTGTGAAGTCTATGCACATTCTCATTTTACCATTCTTCTTGGGGACCAGGACCACATTTGCCAACCACTCCGAGTACATGACCTCTCTGATGACCTTTGCGTCAAGAAGTCTTTGTACCTCTGCCTTCGCGGCTAAGGTTATTTCTTCAGACATTTTCCTTTGTCTCTGTTTCTTCGGCCTCATTCTCGGATCGATGTCCAGCGAATGCTCTATGATATCTCTGCTGACTCCCTGCAGGTCGGCAGCACTCCAGGCGAAGATATCTTGGTTCTTTTGCAGTACGTCCAGCAACTCGAGCTCCTCCTCTCTACTGAGGGTGGCAGAGATGGTGACCTTCCTATCTGGAACGGCCTCCTGCAGAGGGACACATTTCGTTTCCTCCTGATCAGCCAGGTCTGTCTTCCCCCTTGGCATGTCTGGTGGCTGGGAAGCTTCTTGTTGTGTGGAGTCCACAGAATTTATGTTCCGGAAAGACTTGTAGATTTCTTTCTCTATGTTCCTTGCCTCCTTTTGACTTCCGTGAACCGTGATCACTCCGTGCAAAGCCGGGATTTTCATGCACAGGTATCCCATATGGGCGGCCGCATTGAGCTTGTTCAAGAATCCTCGCCCGAATATGGCGTTGTATGGGTAGTGCAGGTCTACCACGTCGAAGGTGACATACTCTGTTCTTGCGTTCTCAGACGTGCCAAAGGATACGGGCAGGGCGACCTTCCCCAGAGCATGTATTTGCTTTCCCCCGAATCCAATCAAAGGTGATTCCGAAGGTTGGAGCTGGCTTCTGCTGAGCTTCATTTGGTCGAAGGTTCCGGCAAATATTATGTCTGCGGAACTCCCTGAATCCACTAAGATCCTGCTCACTCCCCAACCCGCAACATTCGTTGTTATGACCAAGGCATCTGTATGTGGGTAGCTTTCCAACCTTAGATCTTCCTCGGTGAAGGTTATCGGGGTTCTGGACCAATCAGTGCATCTGACCAGCCCTTGAACTGCGACGTTGTTGACGAGCCGGAGGTGATCCTTCTTCTGCTTCTTTGTCTGGAACTCCATCGAGGATCCTCCAGCTATTGGTAGGATCATTCCAATCGTGGGCAGGGGTGTATGAGGGCCGATTTGATTATCGGGGTGGGGTTCAGTTTTTGGTGGAGGTGGGGCTTGGAGTAGCTGTAGCTGATTTGGGGGAGGAGGTAGTGACTGCTGGCGGGGCTGCGGGGTTTCGATGTATGTAATATGTGGGGATCGTGGAGGAACATAGTTTGGTGGAAGGTTGTGATCTGTAGGCTGATGTGCTGGGCGCCAAGCTGGTAGGAAGCTGGGATAGTAAGCGGAGGCTAGCGCGTTCGACTGAACTGGAGCAGGGTGTTGCTGGCTTGATCCTCCGACATATGAATGGTAGAAGGTTTGAGGGAATGTGTGATTCACCTCCCGAGGTTGAGCGACTGGTGTTGGAGGTTGTGGAGCTGACCTGCTCTTGATCCTCTCCTGAGTTTCCTTTGCATCCGGGCAATCCCTGGTGGAGTGACCCTTCTCCTCCCCATGGAAGAAACAATATTGCTTCCGTGGCCGCTGATTTTGATTTTTTGGCCATCCTGCGTTTCGGCCCCCTCTTCCAGCTTGATTGGGTCTGCGTTCCGAGTTTCGCGTTTCCGCCGGTGGACGGTTATGTTCCGGCCTGTCATTTTTTGGTTGCTCAATATTCATCATCTGTCCACCAGCCTCCCGCTGTGGCCGGCGTTCATCCTGGCTAAGGTTCTTCTTTTGCGAGTTTCTATCATTGCTCTGCCTCTTCTGAGAGTTTTGGTCTTCCAACCTCTTGCGGTAGTCGTTGTCTGACCTGCAATACTTCTCAAACTCATGGTACAGCTCGTGCATGGATGCTGGTTTTTCTCTGGCCAAGTGAGCTGCGAAGGGCCCTATGCGATGACCCTTGATGGCCGCTTCAATGGCAACCTTCTCCGGCACGCCGGGTGCTCTCGCCTTAGTCTGCACGAACCTTTGGAAGTATTCCCGCAGTGCCTCTCCCTGACTCTGGCGACACTGGAACAGGTCCGTGGAGGTTAGTGATTCAACTGCGAACCCCTGGAAATTCGCCAAAATCTTGTCTCGAAGGTTCTCCCATGAATAGATCGACCCGGGTCTGAGCATCGAGTACCACGCCAAGGCATCTCCTTCGGCCACGATCACAAAGGATTTCGCCATTACAGTTTCGTTCCCTCCAGCTGAGGCTACAGCTGCCTCGAAACTCATCAGGAATTGTCGGGGGTCAGCTTTTCCGTTGAACTTGGGGAGCGTGATTGGTTTGTAGGTTGCCGGCCAAGGTGAGGTTTGCAATCCTTCGGATAAGGGGGAACGAAGGTCCAATGTGCTCCTCGGCGCGCCACCGTAACTCGTTAGCTGCGCACTTACTGACGGACCGGCGCCGGGTATGACAGTGGGTTGGACCGTCGGCTGTGGAGGTTGCATGCTAAGGATCTCCGCCTGCAGGATTGAAAGCTGCTGCCTGATCTCAGCTGCCTGTGTTGCGGCTACTGCTGCCTCTTGGCTGGCGGCGTAGGCGGCAGCGATTCGGTCTCGCTCCTGCTGAAGGTTCTGTAGCTGCGTCTGCAGTAGCTGGAGCTCCTGCATGGCCGTTGGTTGCGCCGGGCCTGCGGCGGGAGAAGGTTCCTGGCTGGGCTCCGGCTGCTCGTTCTCCGGCTGCTCGCCCTCAGAGCCTTCCCCCTCTACGGTCGCATACGTGCTCCGCACGGCCCTTCTCGGCCTTCCCCTCCTGGGGGGCTCTGCCCGAGGTCTTGTGGTGCTAGTTCTCTTTCCAGCCATCGTAGGTGATCCTTCGTGGCCCCACGATGGGCGCCAATGTTGGGAAAAGGCTCTCCGCACTCCCCAGCGATGCGGTGGATCGAGAACCTTCTCACTCGGTGCCGTGAGAGGTTTGAGCACTGACGGACAGTAGTTGAATACAGTGAATGCTCTCTCCTCCTTTATTAATAACGGCATCACCCCTTATATAGGGCTCAGAAACCGACCTAATGACATTTACAAAAATGCCCCGTGACGGTGGGGGAATATCCTAGCATATTCTCCAATTACAGTCTACCGACTCCAAGTCACTCGCGTAATTTCACATTACAAACCCCACGCCTTCCCCCTGACTAGGGCTTCAGCCGGTCGGAGGCTTGGATCCTCCGCCCGGTCGCGGATCCTCCGACACTTCAAGTGTCGGAGGTTCCTTAGCTCGGGCGCGCCGGGGGTTCCTCGGCTCAGCTGTCCTGGAGGTTCCTTGGCTCGTCCGGCCGCCGATCCTTCGACGCGTCTCCGTCGGAGGTTCCCTGACTTGGACGCGTCGGGGGTCCCTCGCCTCCGCCGCGTCCTCAACCGTCCTCGGACTTGAGAGGGCCGGAGGTTACTCTCTTCCTTGCTTGTGGGCCTCCGCTAGTGCAGTCCCTGCACGCACTTAGCACGACAAGACGAGTCATCAATATTAGTCTTTCTTTAGGGTCCTCCGCACGCAACCCCACGGAGGTTCCCTGGGTGGAGGATATCCTCCGACACTTCAGAGGTCGGATGTTCCTTGGCTTGAAGGGCATCCTTAGACACTGCGAGGTCGGAGGTTCCTTGGCTTGAAGGGCATCCTTAGACGCTGCCAGGGGGAAGGGTGCGGTCATCCCCCAACAGTTAGGTCAAATGGCCGATTAAAGGGAATGAATAGTTGTTTCTACATCTAATTGTTGTGGCCAGCCGATCAAAGTAGCAGAATTAAACTAATCTTTTAGTCAAAACTTCACCCCTCTATGTATTAACACTAACACCCTACAAAAGATGCTACATAATGTAATTCTAAGGTGTTGAGCTAGTGAGACCTTGGCTACATAATTTAAGTTTACAAGGTTATACAAGCCTACTCCCTCTGTTCCATAATATTGGCCTATTTGGCACTGCTTTTAAGTGTCTAGGTTCGCAGGGGATTCAATGCATCCAAATACACTACCGTCTAAGTTCAGTCAATGTTTGTTGCACCTCATTCACTTCTTCAATTGTGAACAGGTTCCTGAGCAGGCACGCTAGCCACGTCATCTGAACTTTCTGCACCGTTTGATCCTTGTTTTGACGGCTAGATTTATGCAGATATCCTATTATTGTACAAAGTACTTTCTCCATGCATCCGTGTCGCAATAGCATGCTACAGAGACACTTGCCGTGTGCGCTGCTTCTCTGTTTTTTTATTCAGCTTCCCTGTTTCCTCCTGCCGGTTCATGTCTTGCGTTTTGTTCTCCTTTTCTTGCCTCTATTGCTCGCTGACGCCCGCCGACAACCAGCAACACTAACATATTCAGTCAATGTCTATGGATCACAAACCCTTATACCTCAGATAGCACATATAGCACTCGCCAAACAAACTACCAGTAATATCTCCTCAGTATATGGTTAGTATGATACGATATCTACACAGAAGACATGCTCCACCCGCTCGCTTCACCATCCAACAACCCGGTATCATCTTTGCATGGAGGTATGTACACTAAATTCAGTATCATTTAACAATAATAGCCAGCAAACATATTCTGGAAAATAAAAGCAAAATAAGTAAGCCTTTCGTACGTCTCACTATCTTTTACTTTATCATTAACAGGAGATACCGATCTAGATATAGAACATCGACATGAAGCATTTACATACTCAGGTAAACAACCATATTCTCATAACACCACATCCACCAAAAATATCGTTACACAGGCTTCAAAATTTTGCTTTCATTTAACAGGTGATGACATAGAAGCAACATCCCGAGCACAAGGTAATCATACAAATGCACCTCACTCTTCCAATCTTCACAAATAACAGAGTAGGTGACACTGAACCAAATTATTCCTCATTCATTGCAGATAAACAACATCATCATCCTGACACAGACTCATCCACCAGCGTTATAAACTATGAAGACCAAGCATGGGATTTCGACTAAGCAATGTGCTATAGCTAATAGCACTGTTAGCGCAACAAACTACAAAACCCCTTAACTCATGAATCCCCACTTTGTATAATACTTGATGCATATGTTGCCAAATGCTTTGTACACTACATCTATCACTTATAACATGTACTAAACCTGTTACTTTTCAATACCCTATCCACTGAACCATATACATGATTTTCCTATCTACAAAATATCGTGCACACTATCATTCCATATATACAACAAAACATAAGATCATATGGACACATAACTTTGGATAACATCTCCTTGAAATCCTTGCTTCGTTCATACCTCCAGTATATTGCTTGTTACTATCGTCGTTGTTTAGTATCATTTCCCATCTAGAGTTTAGCCGTGTGAGAGCAGGCATAGGGCTGCTTAGTCCCTCTCCCCTCCCTGCCTAACGTTAGCACCACATCAGAAGTATAATCCGACGTCTTCCCTCACTAACCTCATACATAATTCAACTACAATATTTAGAATCAACCTTCACATCCCCTTACCAAATGCGCGCAGGGGCGCACACTTCCACTAGTTGAAGGCTAAAGCGTCTAGTCTATCGAGACAGAGGAAATTTGTAACTAGTCAAACAAAGGCGTGGGAGCTCCTACACATATACTAGAGCAAGCAAATACAAAGCACAATGTACACTAGTACTACACTGGCACTATCCAACCACTTACACTGCACAAGCACAAAGTAGATAGCAAAGCTACTTAGCTACACAAGTTAACTAGTACAATAGTAACTACACTAGCACAAATATGAACAAGCAAAATAAGCTAGTGTAGGGGATGCAAACCCATGATGACTTCTATTCTAAGGTTTGGTGACTTGCCAACGACTTAATCTCCATTGAGGCAAGCGAATAAGCTTGTCGCTCGGTCCTCCTGCTAGCAGTAACAAGCTTGCAAGCTTGTGTTCACCCCTTGAGATGTGCTTTTAATGTGAGCACTAGCAATAGACAAACCATATCACTTGTTCTTTTCACGCTAGCGTTACATGCATTTAGCTTGTCCCATATGAACATGGCTCTGAGATACAAGCTAGGCTTTACTCATACGTGAACCAAACAAGCCCTCCATATCTTGAGCACTTGTGGCACTTACGGTGATTTTTTTGTTTTATTACTCTCGGTTCTTGGAACCTTAGCTGATTAGTTATTGTCTGTTGAAGCACTCATTTCTTGCTTATGAGGTGCTCTAAGAATTTTATATCACTCACTTTTTTCTAGTTGAATTCCTGGCTTTGATCTTTATGGTTGCTAAGGAAAGAGGGGAATTGAAAGAGACTCTAAAGAACTTTGTGCTGTCCTAGTGACTTTCACATTTTGTGCTCCGGGACTCATACATTTTGCGTAGTTTATATATGCTGTTCTAATGACTTTCACTCATTCTAAATAATTATATATATATTAAACAAACTTAAACACATTATTTTAAAAATACCTTTTCTAAAAAGGTTATTTGTTTTTTAAATCTACATGTGTTACTCAACCGCATATCGGCTTTTTTATATATTTTAATCTATTTTTAATAAATATTTCAATATTAATTCTCTCAAAAAATATATTGTATCATATAGCTCTTTTGGTCGCGCCAATCCCGCTGGCGCGACTAAATAAAATAGTCGCGCCACATGCATTGGCGTGACAAGATACGACACTTTTAACAGTGTTTCCACGTGGAAAAGCTTGTCGCGTATTGTCTTGTTGCGCCATCGGGGATGGCGTGACAAGACCAAATTTTTAAAAAATTATAACTCTTCGATACGATATCGGATGAAATTGATATTTTTATGAAAATGATAGAACTTAGTGAGATCTATAACTTTGTAGTTTTGAGTTTTTTCATTTGATGACGTTAAGGTGCTCAAAAAATATATAAAATTTTAGCACCATAATAACCACGTACTTCTGCTTGTCACATTAGAAAATTAATATCTTTTTGTATATTATCAAATGAAGAAATACTTTATATCAAAACTATAGCACTCAAATAGATCTACATATTTGTAGTTTTAAGTTTTTACATTTAAAGTTGTTACGATATCGAGAGAATAGTATAAAGAACCAGCAACATATTAAGTTGCTAAAATTTTATATATTTTTTCGAACACATTAACAACTTTAAATATAAAAACTCAAAACTACAAAATATAGATCTATTTGAGTGCTACAATTTTGATATAAAATATTTCTTTATTTGATAATATATAAAAAAGATATTAATTTTCTAATGTGACAAGCGAAAGTATGTGATTATTATGGTGCTGAAATTTTATATAATTTTTCGAGCACCTTAACGTTATGAAATAAAAAAACTCAAAACTACAAAGTTGTAGATCTCATCGAGTTCTACAATTCTTATATAAAAATTATCTTCATCCGACATTGTATGGAAGAGTTATGATTTTTTTTTTAAAAATTTGGTGTTTTCACGCCATTCCTGATGGCGCAACAAGACAATACTGTCATGCTAACGCATGTGGCGCGACAAGTTTTTCCACGTGAAAACGTCATTGAAAGTGCCATATCGTGCCACGAGCGCGACTATGTTATTTGGTCGCACAAGCGGGATTGGCACGACCAAAAAGCTATGTAATGTAATGTATTTTTTGAGAGGATTAATATTGAAATATTTATTAAAAATGATTAAAATATAAAAAAGCCCCGCATATCTCCTCCTACTCCTGTCCCCAAATCCCGACCTCCCGCCACATCGCATGAACGCAGTCCACAGTATTCCCCAACACCACGTTACTGACGTCAGGGCCCCACATTTCTCTTCACCCCTTATCACCCCACACGTGGGTTGGTCCACGTGAGCGCGGCCCTTGCCCGCCCAACGCCTAACACCCTACCACGCACCATCGACCGTATTAATCCCACGCCACCCTGTCCCTTTCCCCGCGCCACCGCCCTCTCCGTCGCCGCCGACCGACCGAGCGCCGCTCACCCACCCCACGAGCTCCCGCGCGGGTTCATGTCCATCTCCCCACGCGAACGCACCGGAGGACACTATTACCCGCGCCCGCACAACCCTAGCCCTAGTACCCAACATGGCAGCGACAGACGCCGCCACGGCCGCCGCTCCCCTCCGGCATCCGTCTCGCCACCTGGCGCCGCTGCGGCGGCCGGCGACGGTGGGGTCGGCTCGAGCTCCCGTGAGTTTTCCTTCCCACTCGTTCCCCTGCGCCCGTAGATCGATTTAACGCGCCTATTCCCGGTGAGGCTGGATCTAGTCTAGGTTCTGTTGTTTGTTACTTTGAGAGCTACCAGCTGCTGTGGACCTGTGGTGTTGGTTTGATTGCGAGCCGTTATTTGGCGCCAGCTCGTGCCTGGCTGAGCACAAGCTTGGAGGGAATTTTCGCAATTTCGCTCCCTAGCAAGTTTACAGTGTTCTCTTTGCGTATTAGGGGCTGAGATTTTCAGCGGCTTAACTCATGTGATTGACCATGGATTCTAGGTTTCATGCTGAGCTGAGAATGATTTGATAGCCTGGGGACAAATTTGGCGTGCCTAATGCTCGTGGGCTTAGGGCTTGGTCAAGGGGGGCGGTTATATAGTGTAGTTACTGTGTGTTCGCTACTATTAGGTTTGATTGAATTTGGATGCAAAACATTTGCTGAGTTGCTGTTTATTGTGTTGAAGGACTAAAGTATAAGATAGATTCATACACCCAGGTGATAGTATTTTCCGTTTGACTCAGTTCTTATACAGCAGAAAATACAGTAGCGACAATTTAGATTTCATCATAGCCATTGTTTCTCCATGTATATTTGATGGCCACACTCTGTTTTTAGTGTACAATATGGTCATGATCTGTGTGCCTAACTCTATGTATGACAATGATTCAATACATTGCATTAAGAAGATTGTCTAGTGTACAGGTCGTCTAGATCTAGATGTTTAAATCTGACCATATTTTGTGTAAGCGCATCGATGGCTGAAATTCATATTGAATGTTTACCTGATTCAAGTTACAAATTTTCATAAAATGGAACGTCTTATAGTTAGATCAGCAGTGACATTTAATTTATAAGTTTTTTACCCTACAATTGGTTCTGTTAGGGCCCTGTTTAGATTGGAGATGAAAAATTTTTGGGTGTCACATCGGATGTGTCGGAAGGATGTCGGGAGGAGTTTTTAGAAACTAATAAAAAAACAAATTACATAGCTCATTTGGAAACTGCAAGACAAATCTATTGAGTATAATTAATCTGTCATTAGCACATGCGGGTTACTGTAGCACTTAAGGCTAATCATGGACTAACTAGGCTTAAAAGATTCATCTCGTGATTTTCAACCAAATTGTGTAATTAGTTTATTTTTTTATCTACATGTAATGTTTCATGCATGTGTCCAAAGATTCGATGGGATGGATATAAATTTTTTGAGTGGGGAACTAAACAGGGCCTAGAGCTAGTGAAACAAATATGCTACTGAAGCTCTAGTGCTAGCATTTTGAATTTTGAACAACTGGTTTTCATATGGACATCTCCCATTCCCAGTGTAGTACTAATATTGGAAGTGAATATTCCAATGGCGATGGAGATACTTGCCTTTGATTTGCTTGTTATTTCCAATCAAGCCGGCAAGCCGCTCTATACATGCTGTTGTGGTGTCATCATATTCATTATTTCACTTTCACAACTTGGTTGTTATTAAGATCTTAAGTCAGCCTTTTCATTATCTTCTTGTTAGACTAGTATGCATAACTTCATGTTGCATTCTCATCGATGATACCACGCGAATTTTAGCCCTCCTGTTTTCAGATTAATCTTTACAATGCAATTCGTATTTTGCAGACCCAGTGGTTCCAGCTATTAGAGAATCTATTAATGCTCCCGAAAAGGTGAAGTGCTTGAGGAGCTTATTGCCATTTTCATCTTTTCTTTGCACATTAGCGTTAAATACTCCAGATACTGCTCTTAACATATTGATAAAATGCAATAACTTCCAGGTAGTTGGATTTATAATATCTGGGGAAGAGACAATTACTCAAGAGGTTGGCAGTATTGAAGAATGCCACTCTTCAGAACAGGGGAATTTGGGTTTCCCTGTAGATAATTTTGGTTCAGTTGGGCCATATCCTGAGAGACCTAAAATGGCGGGATCCCTTGAGGCTGACCATTTGGCTTCAGGTTCTACTGGACATCAGGGTAATGGGACTCAGATAGCTGCCAGGAAGAATCAGTCCGTGAATGCCAATCACCTCCTGAATTTCCAGTATGATCCTATTTCTCGGCCACAGCCCAGAGGCCCTAGAACATATCCTCCCAGAAGACAAAGGAAGATCAAACCTTACAACAAGGATCTGTTCCTCCAAGCAAACTATAAGTTTGTTGTGTTGGATACTGGGAATTACCAGATTGAATCAATGGATCCTGATAAGATGCTTCAGTGGGAAGATATTATCTGTGTAAGGTACTATAGCCCTTCTGAGGTACAATGCCCTATTTGTTTGGAAAGCCCATTGTGCCCACAGATCACATCATGTGGACACATATATTGCTTTCCATGCATTTTGCATTATCTAACGATGGGCAAAGAGGATTATAGAGGTGAATGCTGGAAGAAGTGTCCTCTGTGTTTCATGATGGTATCAACAAAGGATTTGTATACAATACAAATTACTCAAGTCCAGAATTTCTGTGCTGGTGACGTTGCCACATTTACACTTCTGAGTCGTTCAAGAAATTCACTCACTCCTTCCATTAAAATCTCCTCCAGTGAAAGTTCTACAGCAGATGAAGATCCATATAATGTTTTCTCAAAGTTTATTGTGACATCTGACGTGGAGTTGTCTGTTCGAGAGGCAAAATTGGATCTTAGTAATTGGTTGCATATGGCAGACTTAGGCCTTGTTGATGACTTGGAGAAACTTCCATATGTTTCTGCTGCTTTGGAGCAACTGGAAGAAAGGATGAAACATTGGATTGAGTACAGAAACTATGGTGGTAGCCCTCCATCAAAAGATAGCTTCTCTCCTGGATCTAGTTTCAAGTCTAGGAATTCTTTTGATGTGAATACTTCTCACCAGATCAGCGGCCGCAAGATCTCTGTTTCAGATAGAGATATGGTCAGTGGTATTTCAGAACTCTCCATGTCTCCTGAGTTGAGCACAAACTCTGGTAAAGGAACAATGTCTAAAGTAAATGAGAAATGTACCACCACCATTGATTCAAATGAACATGATCCATACATATTTTACCAGGTCTGAGATTTTCAGGATTTTGATACTGATGAATTTTCCAAGTTGTGGTTTCACATTATTCAGAGTTTCCGATTGCTTTAAATATTGTTGCAGGTGTCAGATGGCCAACACCTAATTCTTCATCCACTAAACATGAGATGTCTTCTAAACCATTTTGGAGGTTCTGATATGCTTCCACCTAGGTAATATGATCTTTGTTTATTCCCTTAAAGTTTGAGTTCTAGTATCTTACACCGCTGTTGCCGTGCATGTGCAACTCTAGTATGGTAGTGTAACTTGCATTCTATTTAAGGAATAAGGACTTCAAGATACTGACTTAAAATGCCCTTATTTGCTTCTAGCACTTTAGAATGCCCTTATTTGCTTCTAGCATTACAATTTACCTGAATGTCCAAGAGCACAGATAGTGCATACATGCAACGTGTGAAGCATGCTGTACTCTGCAGCTACAGTTGACCTGTGACAATTAGGTTAGTGGGAGGGCTTGATGTGCATATTTATTTGCAGTATTTGGTCCAGTCAAAGATGTTTTGCGCTTGGGACTTTCACAAATGTGTGTGAATCGTTAAATTGTATGCGATTTTAGTCGCCTTAAGCCAATTTATTACTCCGTCTTGTCATAAGAACATGTCGCTTAGGACAATATTGGTCAAACTTTAATAAAAAGTACAAATACATAACTTTTCGATTATTGAATTGGAAATATTAAGTGTCGGATCCAGGAATTCCTTGGAGCCTGGTTGATCCTCACTATACAAGAGTACTCCCTCCTTTCAAAAGTCTCCGTCGTTTAAGCCCTGTATGCAATGACCAAGGAGCATGGAAACATGCAGCCACAAGCGCCGATTTTCATTTAATCGCCATGCACGTCTTAATGCCCGGCGTCCCTTCGTTTGCCCGAGTAAACAGCATTGAAAATGCCGTTAGCGCGCTCAAGACCGCGCGCCCGTGCTCACTTATGCAACCCCGCTCTCCCGCCCTCACGTAACCCAGCTTGACCCGTGCTCACGTACGCGGCCCTGATTGAGCGCTCCTTCCTAATCGTGCCCTCGAACATCATCAGATTCTGAATTTGTTGGCAGCCAAAATTGAAACCTCTTCGGAGTTAGGGACTTCAGTGTCACCGGCCAGAGAATCCATAACAAAACGCACCTGCTCACGGAAGAATCGTCGGCTTCATCTTCGGAGTCCGGCACCCAGTTCACGCCACGAACGAGACGTTGATGGCCGGTGTCTCCTTGCTGGTCCATTACAGTTGAGTTCTTTGTGGACATCGGCAGATGGAGCAATACTTGGAGGCGACGGGGAGTATTTGAAGCAACAGAAAGGCTTTGCATTCTAACGGGAGGAAACGGAGGGGCCAGTCGAAGCAACGGGCAACGGCACAGCAGTGAATGCGCACGCGTACGAGGAGCTGCGCGGGTGCCTGGGAACGATGCAGGGGCGTGGTCCCAGACTTAAAACGACGGAGACTTTTGAAAAAAAGGAATTTGCTAATACGTTGGAGACTTTTGAAAGGAGGGAGTATTTACCTACAACATATTATGTTTATCCTTTAGACGAGACACATCTCTTTTGCACTCCAGCAGAGCCTGGGCGACCGTCCTGGGTCACTGCACGGTGGATCTGGGGGTGGAAACATGCAAGATATATGTGTAGTTTTGTATTCAAGTAGACTTGCAAAAATATCAGACTTGAAGGATTTAAAAAAAAATTACTAGAAGAAACTAGTGATCAAAGATTCATATCAAAGGCCTTGCAAGGTCAAATGCAACAAGTATTTTTGACTGGAGAGGTAAGTATCAATTATCTCAATCCATAATCCCTCTTTCAAGTCAATTTTTCTGTAGCCATTGGTTACCATGTAGCTCTAGGATTATTTTCTGCGTCACACCCGTTGTGGAAAATTATGATTTTTTTCTCCTGTTGCAGCCCCATAGTTTTTTATTTTAATAAGAACTAGTTTGAAATGCTACCACAATGCCAGTATCTTTTGACACTGTAATACTGTTGCTGTTTTTGATTGGTATTTGAATCACGTTGATGTTACTGACTTTGCTAATTTGTACACAGGATAACTGCAAAAATATTGGAGCTGGAAACTGTAACACAGTCTGAGGCTATAAGGAAGCGCTATCGGTTTTTGAGTCATTTCTCATTAACAACTACATTCCAGGTAAATTTGGTATTCGTATTAACATCCACATGCAGGTGAAGTTGGTGTGAAGATCAAGTTTTGCTCTTGGCCAATACCATGCCTCACATCTGACGCATTATGCAGTTCTGTGAAATTGACCTGAGTGATATAGTATCTCCTAGCTCATTGGCTCCATTCTTGGATGAAATCAAGAAGCGTGAGAAACAAAGAAGACGAACCGCCAAGAAGGTAACAAGTCTGTTGGCTGCATTACACATTATTTTGTTGAATCATTCAGAATTATCATGTGCATCAGGGTAGTAGAGACTGGGGGTCAAAACCACCAGGTTATTAGCAGGTTATCTGGTGGAGGACAGTCAATTACAGATTTTAGTTTACAAAAAATGCAAATTAAATTTTTTGGGGTCTGAAATATGGATCATCCTAGGAGTCATGACATAAATGCCTTGGAACTGTTTAGTAGTGAAAGCGGCCAGGTTTTTGGAAAACTGGATCTGAAAAATCTGATGATCATTAAGAATGTCACTTTGTTTTGCCTGTGCTATGTAGCAGTCAACCCCTTTGGATTAGCCAGATCTAAATTATGCCCTGAATTGGGTAACTGTTAAAAGAGTTAGTTGATGAATATTAGGTATTTGGATATTGGCTTTCTCATTGCTTAACAATGATGTTTGTACAACGCATAGTTGTTCCTGTTACTGCTTGGTTTTGTCTTATATCTATTGGTTCTTCCCCAAAAGTAGTATGGAAGAATCCCATCTGGAGGATGGTGAAGCCCTTTACAACTGGTTTTGGCAGCTAGTTTGTTTTTAAAGAGGCACATGAAACCTAGTATATGTCTAGCAAGGATGAGCGCAGAATCATCAGGCATAATATAACTCGTAACTCTCATTCTTTTTTTCTCGAACACACAGGAGCCTGTGTGTCATTTCATTAATAGGTAGAAAAACAGTCTGATTACATGCCGCCTTGCAACTCTAATTCAAAATGCTTATCACCTACAAATTGCTTACCTAATTGGTTAATTTGGACCTTGGCCATTTCTGGAAATTTAAATGCAACTGGAATCTAAATACAGTACGAGGAGGTTATCATTCTGGAAATTTAAATGCTCATTTTCACATGTTTCCTCTGTTTTTATAGGAAGAAAGTGAGAGAGCAAAGGCAGAAGTTGCTGCTGCTGTGCAGGCATCAGCTATGCGGTTTGAGTATGCAAATTCCTCTCAAAGTCACAACGATGTCATGTTCTCTCTGGATGACTTCGAAGGTAAATTTACTGAACTTTGAATGGAGTTCCATAATTAGTCTGAGCCCCCTGCTTGTTGTTGATATCCTTAATATCACAGTCTTTTGTTTGCATTTGGCTGTTGCCCATTTTCTCATCCACATTGGGTCCATTCTTGTTGGCGCTTATTTTGATGTCTCTTTCCACTGAAGCTCTGGGAAACAATGCTGGGCCATCCACCAGTCCACGAGTCAGTGAAAGGAAGCTTTTCTCTGACGTAACACGCCTGGGTTTTGCATCTGCTCAAGACTCACCTCCCCTAAGACTCGGAACTGGGGATGCCAATGGCCAAAGTGAAAACTCGAGAGACCAAGGTACGAGATTTAGGTTTTTTGGACACTTGTCAGTGTATTACAATTAGAACCAATGAGTCCTGGCAGTAGCAATATATTTCTGTTATATGCAGGGCCGTTAGCGACACCTGCATTATCATTTGCCAGCATCATATCTTCCAGTAGAGCCGTGGCTGCAGCTGACAACTCGGAGATGCAGAAAGCAAATGGCACTGGGAAGAAGGGCAAGAAAGCAACTAGAGTGCTCTTGTCGACTGGTGGCGCCCGTCGATACTGAAGGACTAGATACATTGGAAACTTACAGTTTGGTTGTTTCCATATAGTACCGTAGCTCAAAAATGTGTAAAGTGCATAACCTGGATTATGCTTGTAAGTTGTAACACTAAGCGGCAGTTGTTGTGTGCCTTCTGCCTGCCCCTCTTCTGTAGGTGTGCTTGCGTTGTACCCGCATGCTGTCCCATGCTTACCTGTCTGGAAACGAGCGCAGAGAGCCATATACCGTAATTAATTAATAATGATGGCGCAACACTTCTTTTTTCCTGGAACGGCGCTATTAGGCCTTGTTTAGTTACAAAAATATTTCGGGACACTGTAGCACTTTCGTTTGTTTGTGGTAATTATTGTCAGACTAACTAGGCTCAAAAGATTCGTCTCATTAATTTTGTCCAAACTGTGTAATTAGTTTTTATTTTCATCTATATTTAATACTCTATGTATGGGTCTAAAGATTCGATGTGACGGGGAATTTTGAAAAATTTTGGGTTTTTGGGTGGAAGTAAACAAGACCTTATATCCAGATTGTCGCTTGAGTTATGTTTGACAAATGACTTCCCATCCATATTTTTTTTAGCAAAATAAGAAAAAACTCTCTTTAATAATTTGGCATCTTAATTTTTCAGTTTTTCTAGTTTATATCTTTTTGTTTAGCACGCAACTATAGCCGTGGGCTCTGTGCTTAGCATCAATCTTTTTTCTTATGCTTAGTGGGCTCTTCATTCGTTTAGCGGGGCTTTTCGTTTTGTTAGCAGGTTTTCGAGTTTTTGGAAATGAAATTTGCCGAACTATTGGAGATGAGATCTTTTTTTTTCTCATATTATTCGAGGAGTTGGTAAATAATAAGATTTGAGAAACGGATTTTGTCAAATGGTTGGAGATGCTTTTAACAGTGTTTTTTTCAATAATTTAGCGAATAATACTTTTAGGTATAACTTTTTAGACAAGTGAATAGGTCGTGGCTTCCTCCTCCTGGGCGCCTCTCCTTGTAGGCTGCAGTGCAGCTTAGTGTATTCACTTCGGGCGTGTTTGCTTGCTTGGGTTTTCCCAGCCAGGCCGGTTCCCTCTAGCCACGTCCCAAATGGCCAAGGGCAGATGGTGCAATGCACTTTGTTTGGTTGCACTTTCCAGTTAAGTCTGGCTGGACTAGTCTGGATGTTTGTTTACTTGCATTGGGTGGCAATGTAGCAAACTACCTTCTAACCAGCGCCAAATGAAGCCCATGCCTACACACGCTCGGCCTCGCTCACTAGAAACGGTGGGAGTGGCCTTTGCTTCCGAGCCTGACTGGCGGGTGCTTTAATCATCGTGCTAGCCAAGCCCAAAACAAGTCCAGGTAAACAAACAACTCCACCTGCATGCCCACAGCAGACGCAACCCTTCATCCAGTCAAACAAACACGCCCTTCGTTTTCGTTTCCATTCTAAATTGGGCGCCTCCACCCGCAGGCTGCAGCTTAGTGTATTCACTTCATTTCCATTCTAAATTGTTTGGTTGTCATTTTGGTTATTTTAGAGTCTGTTCGCTTGTCTTATAAATTGTATTTTTTTATCAGCTAACAGTGTTTTTTTCTCATAATAAATTAACGAACAATATTTTCAGCAAAAGTAGACATTTTAGAAGTTGGATGACCGGGATGCATGACCAACCAAGTTTAAAGGACAAAAATAGTCATTTTAAAAATTGAAGGACCAGGGTTTTGCCTTTTGTTTCCGGAAGCAAATGTATCGAATATCACTTGTTTCTGAAAGCAAAAGTATATAATATCGTAGCTCTTAGATATATTTTTTTAATTATTATGATTAAACTTAAACTAACTCAATTATATTTTGTGTTCAATGATCCCATGAGAGTAGTCATGACAACAAATGATGAGTTTATGTGCTCACTTTGGTTTTAGGAATTTTGTCTCTGTTCTCCTAGAGGAAATTGAGTGGCTATGCGCCGATGGCCAGCCAGCAATCTAGGTGAGGCTCATACTAAAAACTGTCAGGTAGGATTCTAGGTGAGGCTCACGTGTGGTCAAACACAATTAACATGACACGTCAAGCTACGAGTTACACCAACTTTAGACCCATGAAACCCAAAACTAAGTTCAATGACCGAAAATATACATTTTGAAAGTTGGACGACCAGGATGGCATAGCCAACCAAGTTCAAGGACCAAGTCCAATAGATATTTTGAAAGTTGGACACCAAAACAAGACATTTTGAAAGTAGGCATTTTAGGAGTTAGGAAACTGGTATTGGCATAGCCAGCCAAGTCCAGGGGATCAAAAGTAGATATTTTAGGAGTTAGGAACTGGGATAACATAGCTAGCTAAGTTTGAAGTATGGATATAAGTTTCTCTTTATTTAAGAAATCTAGAATAAGTTATAATTTGGAATGAGAGGAGTAAGTAGAAAGGCAAGATCTTTCTAGTATACAGTCTTGTCTTGTATAAATTGATTTTCCACATAAATTGCATGATTTGTTCAAAGTGTATAATTTTCTCTTGGCACCAACACTACTACACGAATTTTCTTTAGTGGCGGCTAAAATGGATTTTCAGAGGTGGTCAACACAACCACTATAGTGCCACTATCATGGGAGATTTGGGCATCTACAACAACAGACTTCTAACTGCCCCCCTAAAAATATATTTTCAGGGGCGGTTGTAACTTGTAAGGACTTTGATGTCGCCTAGCAGGGGGGGGGGGGTGAATAGGCCTTTTTACAAAACCTGAAACTCACAAACTCGAATTTGCAGAAGTTAAATACCAGATCAGAAGTTCCGGTGGTCTGGATCGGAAGTTCCGGTCAAGGATACCAGAACTTCCGGTGCAGACCAACTGAACTTCTAGTGCCCTAAACGAGATACAAATTCAGATCTAAGTGTTACCACACCCTCCTAGAGGTTATTTATGATGAAGTTGAGCTCTTCAAGGCTTGGCACCACATCAAGTTGTAGATTGGGACCAAACACTAGAATCACAAATAAACAAGTAGAGAGCAACAAAAATAGCAATAACACAAGAGATAAGGTGTTTATCCCGTGGTTCAGCTTGCCACCAAGGCTTGCCTATGTCCACGTTGTTGAGGAAGCCACACAGGCTTTTCGGGTCTCTTTCAACCCTATCCTCGTTCTCAAGTCAAGAGAGCAACCTCTTGAGATGATGGGAGATTTCACTAGATGATTTGAGTGATTACAAACCTCCCGGGGTTACCACACAAGTTGAAAGCTCCATGGGCAACACCTAGCTAGCTAGGAGCCTTGCTCCAAGAGTAACAAACACAAATCCAACTAGCTTGACGAAGAAATCAAGTGCTCAAGCTTTGCTTTGATGTTTCTCTCACCAAGAATCCTTCTCTCACTCAATCCCTTGCAAGATTTGAAGCTAGGAGCAAAGGGGATAGATGAGAGGAGCTTTTGGAGCAAGAGAGATGCTCTTCTGAGGTCTGTGGCGTAAGTGAATGAGTGAGCCAGGTTAGAAATGAGGGAAGAGCTATTTATAGGGTGTCATCGGAAGTTCCGGTGCCAGGGACCGGAAGTTCCGGTCCATCAAGATCTGACCGTTGGGGGTAACTCGGGCCCACCAGAACTTTCGGACTGAGCCCAGAATAGTTTTCTGCAACGCGCACGCTCGTGCAAACTTCACTAACCAGATCTTTCGGTCTGGGACTGAAACTTCTGGTCTAGGACCAGAAATTCTTGATGAAGACCGGAATAGTTCTCTGAAATGCGAACGATTGGCGCAAAGTGCAACCAGAACTTCCTGATGAAGACCGAAAGTGCAACAGGAACTTCCTGATGAAGACCAAAAGTACAACCGGAACTTCCTGATGAAGACCGAAAGTGCAACCGAAACTTCCTATCTAGGACCGGAAGTGCAACTAGAACTTTCTGTCTGAGACCGGAACTTCCGATGCTCGTCGCTCAGCCAAAAACTAGGTCAACAAGAGCACTTTTATCTTCCTCAAACCAACTAAATTTGCATCCCTCTTTATAGTGGGGCAAATCCTAAACTCAAGGTCAAAGGTATATAACCATTTCAAGCACTTGAGTCTTTAATGCCTTCATATACCACTTCTTCTCAATATCACTTCATAAGGGATGCAATCCACTTTGTCTTCTCTCTTGGAGCAAATATAGCTTGAGCATGTGACTTGAATCATTTCAACACATGTGAGTTCAATCCATGACTTCAAGTCACTTTCACTAATGATTTGATCCTCAACACAATATGACTCCTCATAGCTTGATTAGTATCTCGACTCAATGCTAGTACTCTCTTCTTCGCCTTAGCCATGGTACCTCAGTCTACAAGCCATTACTTGCCCTTCACCTTCGCTTAGTCCCTCGAAGCCCTTTCCTTGCTATCTACACCTTATCGAGTCATACTCAAGTCACATCATATTAAGCATCCATTAAAGAACCATTTCTTGAATGTTGTGATCCTTGCTTGAATATCTCCTTGATATGAGTGTTGGTATCAATCAAGCTTTAGTTTATAACAAAACACAACTTTGGCCTTCATTTGAACATTATGTGAAATATCATCAAGTTTGCTTTCTTGTTGAACCTTTGATACACATAGCAAACTTGTTAGACCTTTAATTGTATTGTCATTCAATTTGCCAAAACCCACTGAAGGGCTAGATGCACTTACAACGGTTCTATTAGAAAAATCTGCCCCTGAAAATGCCTTTTTAGAAATGGTTGTGCTATGACAACCAGCCTTGAAATTATTCTTCGGCCACTAAAAAAGGCTCGCCGGTGGCTACACTGCCACGACGGCTTGCATACCGGCACCGAGCCACCATAGTGCAGAACTCGTTGGTGCTCGCACGTAGTGCTACTACACCACTCACGGTCATCCAGCAGGCTAGCTTACGGGTGCTTGCAGTCGTAGGTGCTACTGCACAACTCACAGCCAGCCAACAGACTAGCGCGTCGATGCTACTGTTGAAAGGTCCAAATGGCTAGAGGGGGGTGAATAGCCTATTTAAAATTTCTACAAACTTCACTAAGCAAGTGAGTTAGTAAAACAAATGGCGAAGCAATTCTAGCACTAGCTCAACTAAGCTATGCAAGCCACCTATAGAAACTAGAACAAGGCTAAACACTAAAGCACAACAACAAGAGAAGGCTAGTTACACTCCTAAACAAGAAGACTATACTAAACAAGCTACACAACTAGCAAGATATACAAGTAAGTAAGGGAGTGGAGAGTGATGGTTATACCAACGTTGTAGAGTAGAGATATATCCAACCAATCACTCACAATCACAATCACAATCACAATAGAATATCCTCGGCAAGAGATGACACAATATTTTTTAGCGAGGTTCAGTTGCTTCCCGGCAAGCTACTCCTCGTTGTGGCGATACACCCACTTGATGGATCGCGAGCTAATTGGCAATCCAAAGCCAAACCCTCAGTGGGTGCCGCACATCCACTCATAAGATAGGGATCCTCCAAGCCACGAGCAATCCACTAGAGTAGCCAATTGCGATCTCCCACGGGGAAGGCTTAAGAACCCCTCACAAATCACTTGGTGAGGCTCAAAACAATCTCCAATCACGAGCTCAACACCACCACTGCTCCAAGCCGTCTAGGGCGTCAGGAAACACCCAAGAGTAACAAGAAATCCGCAGCAAACTCAAGAATCAAGTGCCACTAAATGCAACTCTCAAAGCAATGTACTTGAATCTCACTCAATCTCACTAGGATTAGCAATCAAGCAAGGAGATGAGTGGAGGGAGTGTTCTCTAGCTCAATATATGTCTCAAGTAATCAAAATGTGCAAGGGAGAACCTCCCAAAGCCGACCACCAACTATTTATAAGCCCCTCAGAGAAACTAGCCGTTGGCTGTTTTCACTGGGCTGGAATCGGGGGCACCGGACGCTACCAAGTGAGCACCGGACGCTCGACTCCCTGCGTCCGGTGCACTGGAGTTGGCCACGTGTCCGTCCTGAATCTCGCGTGTCAGATCCTAACGGTCACCTGCGGATCACCGGACGCTCTGCAGGTCCACACCGGACGCGTCCGGTGCACACCGGACTCATGCGTAGAGAGTTCCGCAATCCTGCGGGTCACCGGATGCTAAACACCGGTAGCGTCCGGTGCTCACCGGACCCATGCGCAGAGAGGGTCGCAAAACGCCCGCACACCGGACGCTAACCACCGGACGCACTCAGGGAGCGTCTGGTGCTCAACCCTAGCAGGGTCAAGCACACCGGACTCTGAGGCCAGCGTCCGGTGCCTCTGCACTCAGCGTCCGGTGAGTGTTTCTCAGCGAGAAAACATTATTTTTCTCAAAAGCAAGCTCGGCGGGATTAGGGTTTAGGGTTTAGGGCGGCGAGAGGGAGAGAGGAACCCAAACCCCTCTCAACCCTAGGAACTCCACCTCCTTTGCAAAAGTGCTAACACCAACAAGTGTCCACCACCAAAGTGCATGTGTGTTAGCTTTTCACAAACATTTTTCCAAAGGAGTTAAGTTAGCACTTTACTAGATCCTAATGCATATGCTCAAGATGTAGACCTAGTAGCACTTGATTCGAGAGATGACCGTGATTTCCCCTCTTGATAGTCGGCTATCTATCCTAAACCCGGTCAATCACTTCTCTACTCATCTTAGACCGGCAAAAGTAAAACCCTATGTTTATACCTTTGCCTTGATAACTTTGCTCCTCGTCTATCATCATGATCTCCACATCAAGCTTCATCTCTTTGTAGTCATGTGGCCACCTCTCCATGCCACCATGCACCTTCATCACATGTGTTGCTATGCCTAACTCAAATCACTTAAACACAAGGCATTAGCAACTTGGTGTCATTAATTACCAAAACCAAACTTGGGCTTTCAACTGTCAAGCTCAAGGCTGGCCAACTCCCCATCACCAATGTTGTCACTGCTACCACACAGTCGCAACCATGCCTTGGCTGTGAACTAGGACCATGCTACTTTGGAGCTTGAGGTTGGCCAGCTCGCCATCGCCATTGCTGGTTCCACGCTAGCCTCACCGTGCTGCTCGCTTGTACCGCTCCTTTGCCATTATTGTTTAAGAGAGAAACAAGGAAGAAGTTGAAGAGTTGAGAGAGTCAAAGAGATAGAACACATGAAGATAAGTGCTATGTGAAAGCCCTAGTTTGGTTTTGGATAATTGATGAAACCCTAGTACTAACCTCTATCCTAAGTATGTGTAGACTTAATGAGGTTGGTACATGCCAAGTGATGGAGCAAGTGATGATCATGGTGATGACCACAAGATGATCAAGTGCTCAACTTGGAAAAGAAGAAAGAGAAAAACAAAACCCTATGGAGATCAAGGCAAAGGTATTGGTTAGGGTTTTTGGTTTTGGTGATCAAGACACCATAGAGGGTGTGATCATATTTAGGATAGATAGCCGTACTATAAAGAGGGGAATTCTTTGGCTAAGAGGTTATCGAGTGCCACTAGGTGTCATTGTTCATGTGCATGCATTTAGAACCTAGTGAGTTAACTTAACTCCTTCGAAGAAAATGATTGTGAAAATGCTAACACACGTGCACTTGTTGGCACACACTTGGTGGTGTTGGCACACTTTGAGAAGGAGGTGGAGTCTAAAGGGTAGAGAGGGTTTGGGTTCTTCTCTCCCTTCCGCCGAGCTTGCGAGGCGGGATTCGGCGCTTTTTGAGAAAATGAAGAGCATATTTTCTATTGCACCGATGGGAAATTTGGAGAAGTCGCGGGAGTGTTTCTCGCTCAGAAACACTCACCGGACGCTAGTTGCGGAGGCACCGGATGCTATGTCTGTGCGTCTGGTGTGCTATCAGTGCCTGGCTCAGCTAGGGTTAGGCACCAGACGCCAGGCACCGGACGTGGGCTTGACCCTGTTTGTGTGTCCGGTGTGGCATGACCTCAGTGGGCGTCTCTGACTGAGAGCACCAGACGCTCAGGGTGCGTCCGGTGGTACGAGTCCGGTGTGAGAACCGTTTAAGAATCTCCCTGCGTATGAGACCGGTGAGCACCGGACGAGTCCGGTGCTCAGCATCCGGTGATCGAACGTCTCTATAGACCTCTCTGCCCATGGGTCCGGTGAGTAAGGACGCGTCCGGTGCTCTGCAGGTGACCATTAGAGATCAACGCGCGAAAGTGAAAAGGGTGACATGTGGCTGTTTCTGAAGCACCGGACACAGGGGTTGAGCGTCCGGTGCCTCCTGTTTGAGCGTCCGGTGGCCTCGACTGTTGCCCAGTGAAAGAGCCAATGGCTCTATTTGCTTGAGAGGCTTATAAATAGTTGTTGGCTGGATTAGGGCTCATTCTTGGCATTCTTGACTACTAGACATCCTTGTGAGCCTAAGCAAACACATCCCACTCATCTCCTTCATAGATTAAACATCTTTGTGAGATTGTGAGTGATTCCAAGTGCATTTGCTTGAGTGATTGCATCTAGTGGCACTTGGGGATCGATTTGGCTGCGGTTTTCTTGTTACTCTTGGTTGTTGCCGCCACCTAGACGGCTTGGAGCAGCGGAGGAGCATTGGCACGAGTTGGTGATTGTTCGTGGCCATCTCCCGGTGATTGTGAGGGGTTTGTGCCTACCCCGGCGGAGAGCCAAAGGAAACTCTAGTGGATTGTGCGTGTTATTGAGCTACCTCACTTGTGGGTAGGTTCTTGCGGTGTCCTAGTGAGGACGAGGTTCGTGCTACACCTCTTAGCTGCCGTACCACCAAGTTGTTGATATTTGGTAACACAATCAGGAAATGATCCGCAAGCGCACGGATATCGGTGAGCATTTCACCCAGGAGGTTTTCCAGAGTATCGTATTTATATTTTTACCACTGGGAGAAAGGGTGCATGTGACTAACCAAATCTATTGCTACTATCCCTTTAGGCTACAAAGAATGTTTCTCGATGTGAGCGATGTATAGAGAAGACTGCAACCGTAGTCTCGTTCTAACCTTGGTAAGGATGATCTACTGTTCTATTGGGGAAACTTACGGAATCTAGACACCACAAAGGATGTTCGACCCGCACCTATAAACCTACCCGTCCTGCTAACGAGATATGGGATACAAAGGTAACTCGAAAATGTCACGTTCCTCGCTACTACCACGGTCCAGCTAGTCAGGGGATATCTATGAGTACCCTAGCCTAAACACCACGTTTACGCTAGCAATGATTACTCTAATACTCAACCGGAAGAGGATTAAAGTAAACTCATAAACCAAAGAACAATAAAACAAGAACTTACTAGAATTAGAAGTCGAATTACTGAAGAATCTTAGGAGCAAGCCTCGGGTTAGAAGACTTGATCCCGCAGGTACAACTCGGAGTAGACACCGATAGGCCGACCTTCCTCCGATCTACACCTTCACTCTATCTCTCTCAATCTAGTAGAAACTAGAAGATCTATTTCTACTTACATTGGTTGCTAAGCCTAAAAAGAAATATTATTTAGAGAAGAGGTTTTTCTTTGAGGGCACCCCTCAATCTCTATGATAACTTCTTGTCTTCTCCAGGGGCCAGGAGGGTCTCCTTATATAGTCCTCCTCCTCTATGCGTTTTTGGGTCGGTAGGCGATGTGGTACTACGTTATCCTTGATCCTTTAGGTCGGTGGAACATCGTGTGCGAAGAGAGTCCCGAACGGAGTCCAGGACAGGGCGGGCGCCTAGGGAAAGAGGGCGGGCGCCCTGGGCCTGGCCCCTTTCGGCCTCAGCTTTCTTTCCGTGGCTTCTGGAGTCTTCTAGATGGTAGAAAATTGCGCGGTGCGTTGATATCTCTATGTAATCCCAACATGTGGGCCTTTCTTCCTTATTTCCTGGTAACCCCCTACAGAAATAGACGAACACCAAAACTTGTGGAATTCTGTCAGATAAAACCCTAATTCTAGGTGTTGGTTGCATTTGGATCCTTTTCTTTATTTATTTGATGATTATATTTGGTATTTAAGGACCGTCAACAACTCCTCCAAGCTTACCTCTTGCTCGTCCCTGAGCAAGGATGAACTCAAGAGTTTCTGCAGTGGTTTCATTTCTTAAAAGTACACACGCATTCAAGCAAGATCTCATCTCTGAGTTAGAATAAACTGTTAAGACTTAAAACTTACTCATTTTACCTTTCACCATGGGGCTTGTAACCGTCACTTGTGTCTTGAGCAGTTAAAAGATAGAACGGTCAAGTCCAGCTTCATGTCTCTTATTCTTGATCAGCTATAGCTCTGGAGTTTTTGCAGATTTTCAAATAAAACTCAGAGGTTCCTTGTATGACTCTCTCAAATCTCTCTTTTGTGGTATTTCTGGATCCTTGCCAAGACAGTAATGATATATGCCTTCTCTCAAAGTATGTGGTATTTTTGGTATAAGGCATAGTGGTATTGCCTTCTCACTCACCCTACTCTAATAAGGTTTTGATATCTGGAGCTCATAGGTGGGAGACAGCTAATACATACTTACAAGACATTTATTGCATAGTCAAACCATGGATCCAGAGAAACAAGTCAATAAGTCAAATCAAGATGTGCATGTGTGGCGAATGAATGGTGTATGGTGATGATGGTGATAACAATGGTGAAAGTCTAATTCTATTTTTTTTCTCTTTTAAGAGGATACATACCTTTCTTGCACTCTGAAGCTTTTTGAGGAGAATGAGATGCTCTATATTTTCTTTTTCTTTCCTCACAGGTGGGTATCTTGTACCCCTAATTCTACTGTCGGACAGTTGTCCATTTTTACCTCTCGTCTCACTTTTTCTTTTCTTCGAGGTTCCGGGCACTTGCCCCTTTTTATTTCCTCGTATTATATATTTTTTTCTCTCTTTTTTTAGAGCACTCATCTCCTAAAATAATGTAGCAAGTGGTAGTAACCAAAATATCTGGAGCATTTATTTCACAGGGAATAACAGGGATAGGAAAATGTTTTTGGCTATTCTCTCCCGGATTAGGAGTAGAATAATTTTGGGTGAATCTGGAGATGGAAATGAGTGGATGTATGTGGATGCGTACTTCCGGAGTAGAAGCAGCATATACGAGTGAACATGCAAGTGAATCTTGATTTTAACCACATGACAAGCTCCTAAGGGTCTACACAGCTTGACCACACTCAATGCTCATAAGCACTAAAAAGTAAATGTTTGGCTCAAAGTCTAATAAGCATGTATATATGGCTGTGGTAGGATTTTAAACTCTCATCATACAGGAACTCATCATGTGATATTTTAAAGATTTTTTAAAGATAAAATTCTCCAGAATTCTAGCATCTCTAGGAACAGATAAACAGCAGCTCAACCTTCCCATATCATATCCGTTAACAACTTAGACTTTAGATCAAGTACTCTTCCCACAAGTTTAGGTTTAGAGCAAATATTACTTCATAACAGTCATGCCTAAACTTGAGAGAGATTTCAATTTTAAGAACTAGTCATGGCAGAGCAACTATTCATCATTTCCATGTGAGAGTTTATCATGAAGGTTCATAGCAAACTTTATTTATTTAGCAAACTAAGCAAAGATATATATAAAAGCACAAAATCTTTATTTGGGTTTTTATGATTATGCATCTTTTATTATTTGAGTAAAGTATAAACGCGAGTAGAAACACTTAGCTGGATAAATGGGGTGCTCTCTCCCAAGCTGGATTTTGACGTAATTTCTTCTGATGTAGTTAGCAGGTGGCAGAGGTGTATTTGAAAGTCAGCAGCATTCTGACAGCGATTAAAATGTCCTCCGTCTGCTAGTCTTCTTGATTCTTAAATCCCGTGGAGCTCAAATAGACAACAAAGCTTGTGGAACTGATTAAGTGTTAGCATAAATATCTAGCCTTTATCATGTTGAGACTCCTTAATAATTATTACTCCCTATTTTTATATTTTCATTTTATAAAGTAGAAAAGAAATATTATTTTATTCTTATGCCACCACAGTGAATGTACTTATGGGTTTTATGTCACTTGTATACTCACATGGGGCTTACTGTTTTTCATATTTTTATTTTCTTTTTAAGATAGTATGAATATGATTAACTAAGTAAAATAATTGAAAGAGAAAGGATAACTACCAAGTTTACCTCTTGGCAATGCGTTCGGTGTTTTTAAGTCCTCCGAACGGGACTCTCTGTTTTCTCAGTTGTCCTGGGATTCGCTGGATGGTGTAGTCGGTACTTCTGGCGGCGCCTCTTCTTCGTGTATAACTATCTTCTCTCTCCACACCTGACTCGGTGCTACGGTCTCCTCAGGACAGTTCTGTTCAAGCTGTATGTCTTCAGTCCTTATCACTTCTCCTTTGTAGTCTACCCATCCGTTCTTGATGACTTGCCTCTCTTGATGACTTGCCTCCTCTGTTTGCGGTTACGTCGTCTTCTTCTTGTCTTGACCTACTTAGAGTCTTCAACTAAATAGTTAGGGTCAGTAAAATAGCGGCGTACCTTCTCAGAGGGGAAGTGCATGTGGACTTCTCCGGTTCCAATGTAGATTATGGCTTTGATAGTGTTGAGGAACGGTCTTCTAAGAATGATAGGTGGATCGTACTCGTCTTCTCCCTTGTCAATGACCTGAAAATCATCTGGAGTTGAATATATATTGGTTGTAGGGGCATAGTTCCATGCAGGAGCTGATAAGTGACTGCGGCCATTATGTTGTCGTTAGATCCGGTGTCGTAGAGTGCCTTCTGAAAAGAGTACCCATTGATTTTGCACTTGATGCTTGGAACACCAGGGTCGTCCTTCTTGATCAGGAAAGGCGACTTGAGTCGACGATCTTGACCTCTTTGACTTGCAGTGACCATCTTAGCTGACTCGGTCCATATTTGCTTGTTCCTGTTCCTCCTGTTGGTCCTCTTCCTTGGTTCATGTCGGGATTGCTCTGAAATTTGTGTAGTCTTGTTCTTGAAAGAAAGTCTCCTTCTTCCCCTTGATGTAGAAACTGATCTTGGTAGTATTAATGTAGATGACAGCTCTTGTGTTTAGGAATGGCCTCCCTAAGATGATGGGTGCCCTCTCCTCAGTACCAGTCTCTATCCCCACGACGTCTGCTAGAGCGTACAAGGTACTAACTCGGACGTAGAGGTTCTTCAATATTTCCTTTGGGAAACTGAGTGTCCGATCTGCAAGCCTGGGCATAATGTTGATGCTGGAGCCAAAGTCGCAGAGTGCTTCTGGGAAGTCCACCATGCCGGTGGAGATTGGGATGACGTGGCGTCCTGGATCACCTCTCTGAGTAATTAGGCCTCTGTTGATTCCAACCTTGATTTTGTTGAGGACGGAGTTCACGTCCTCAAGCATCTCAGGGCAGTGATTGCCTGAGTGTCCAGTATCTCTAGTGTGTTTGTGCTCGTAGATCCCGGTTCTTCTCTTGGTGGAGTCTGGGAGTTATAAAACTCTTTCATATTATGCTCGAAATGTTCCTGCTCATAGAGACAAGGCAGAGATCAAGTGCATGGGCCCTGATGGTGAAAAACACCAACAGAACCAAAAGTGTGTTTGTTCTTCTCTAACCTTAAGCATAGTGAGCAAGACAAAGTTGATAGGATCATGAGTGTAGCATTTAAAACATTTGTCAGATCAGATGGCTCAACCTAGTGGAAAGATAATCTATCTATATTTATGTTTTGTTTATATCTTCCAAAGATTGAATGTGCAATACTTTAGCTTATATGATTAGGAGTGTGGAATCACGAAGGTAGTACTAAGAATAAAGATTAAAGGACTAAACATGTTGAATTAATTGGGTTAGTTAATTTGGAGTTACAAATCATACATGTTTGTCTCTTTATTCATGTGAACGCCAGAACCAAGGAGAAGCTTATAAAAGTGATAGTCAAGTACCTTAAGATGTTACCTTACTTGAAGAGTGATGGTATAGTATCACCTTGTGGAAGCTTTCCTTTCTTAGCTGTTGTGCATCGTGTTTGCGGCACCCTCCATGGATCATCTCTTGATGATGAATGAGCTATGTCCTTCTTGTGCAAATTGTTAAACTTTATGTGATTCCTTTGTCTCCAATGTGTGTTTGTATCTCAGGACTTCCTAGGTTGATATTGAAAGTTTTCCTGCAGGGGTTAGTCCGACAAAATATACCAATGTCTACACAAGTAGTTTTTAGTTCAACAACCGAACTAGACTCCATGTCTAATCAGATTAAGGAAGGATGTTTAACCTAAGCACCATGCTTAATTTAAAAGCCAATAGAAGTATGTGCAGTACTTCCAAACTAACACTTACTAGGATAAACAAAGGTAGCGTGATGGCATTTATAGAGATCTACTCAAGTGGAGATGAAGTAGTGTGATTAGTACTTAACAAATTGAGCATCTCTCAAAGGTAGGGACAACCAACATAGCAACATGGCAAAGGATGTTTTATGTAAAGTACTCCCCCAAGCTTGAATTTTGCGAAATTCAAGTTTGGATGAATTTAATTCAATGTTGTATGATGGTTGGTTGGACATACCTTGTGCTTGTCATTCATCCGATCTTCTTGCTCCAATCCTGGAAAGGTTAATGGCAAGAATACCCGAAGGAATATTTCTACAATTATCTCAATATGCTCAATACACGAGGCAATCTTGCAAATTCATGTTACGATTTGATAAGTGCTTGTTTAAGGACGCTAAGCTTATCCTTGGGAAACCATCAAATTATGTCGGCGAAGTGGTTTCCCCTCCGACGCTGACCTATATCAAGATCAGCTCAACGAGATCTGCAATATTTATTATAGACATATGCATCGACAACCGCCCTTTTAAAGTTTTTATAAATAGAAAAGAAGAGGGGGTTGGAGATCTCAAATGTGATAAGGATGGAGAGACTAATTGATTGGAGAGATGTTTTATATGAGCAAGGACTGGGTGAGGTATTTATGAAATAACTTCCATGCTCACTGTTGTTTCTCTCATTCTCAAACTCCAAGGATGATTTTTCATGAATGTTTAAAATTCCTCTAGGATTGTCTCTCAAGATTGTTTTATCTATCTATTCAATGGTGATAGCACATGGATTTTTAATGCCCTCTAGCCATTGATGTTGCTCTTCTCGATCCTCCTTCTTATGCATGGGATGTCTAGAGAGATTCATAGGATCATCGGGAGGTTCAAGAGAAAGATCATAGTAGAAATTATTAGGCTCAAGGATGGGTTGGATAGCCGAATCATGGGATTGGAATGTTTGGAAATCGGCTATTGAAACTTCATTTCCTCGTCTGGGAGATGAATCCTTCTCTATCTCTAGGATTTTTCTATGAAGACTAGTATAAGAAGGATGTCCACAAATGAAGACATACCTTCCTTTACTAATAGATAAAGAAAGAAAGACTCTACCAAAGGTTATATGATTAAGACCAATGTGAAAATATCGAGAAAAAACATGGTCTTGTAGGGCTAGGTCTAAACCAGAATTTATAGAAAGATTAACAGATTCCCTAGGTGTAGCTAAAAGTGCATTATCTTCTTGATTAAAAGATAGGACCTCGGCTATAGAAAAGGGTTGGTTTTGACCTATTGCAATCAACTCCGGGCACAGATCATAATTAGGGGCAGGACTTGTTGACTCCCATGGTCTATGGCTGGTCTCCGAAGGTGCAAAGAATTTAATAATAGGTATGAAATTTGAGTTATCCATAAAAATAAAAAGATAAAAGAATAAAAGTATAAAAGTATAATACAAGATAATAGCAAGACTTAAAGTTATCTCAGCAAACCGTCTTTCTCCCCGGCAACGGCGCCAGAAATGCTTGTTGATATTTGGTAACGCAATCAGGAAATGATCCGCAAGCGCACGGATATCGGTGAGCATTTCATCCGGGAGGTTTTTCAGAGTATCGTATTTATATTTTTACCATTGGGAGAAAGGGTGCATCTGACTAACCAAATCTATTGCTACTATCTCTTTAGGCTACAAAGAATGTTTCTCGATGTGAGCGATGTATAGAGAAGACTGCAACCGTAGTCTCGTTCTAACCTTGGTAAGGATGATCTACTGTTCTATTGGGGAAACTTACGGAATCTAGACACCACAAAGGATGTTCGACCCGCACCTATAAACCTACCCGTCCTGCTAACGAGATATGGGATACAAAGGTAACTCGGAAATGTCACGTTCCTCGCTACTACCACGGTCCAGCTAGTCAGGGGATATCTATGAGTACCCTAGCCTAAACACCACGTTTACGCTAGCAATGATTACTCTAATACTCAACCGGAAGAGGATTAAAGTAAACTCATAAACCAAAGAACAATAAAACAAGAACTTACTAGAATTAGAAGTCGAATTACTGAAGAATCTTAGGAGCAAGCCTCGGGTTAGAAGACTTGGTCCCGCAGGTACAACTCGGAGTAGACACCGACAGGCCGGCCTTCCTCCGATCTACACCTTCACTCTATCTCTCTCAATCTAGTAGAAACTAGAAGATCTATTTCTACTTACATTGGTTGCTAAGCCTAAAAAGAAATATTATTTAGAGAAGAGCTTTTCCTTCGAGGGCACCCCTCAATCTCTATGATAACTTCTTGTCTTCTCCAGGGCCAGGGGGTCTCCTTATATAGTCCTCCTCCTCTATGCGTTTTTGGGTCGGTAGGCGATGTGGTACTACGTTATCCTTGATCCTTTAGGTCGGTGGAACATCGTGTGCGAAGAGAGTCCCGAACGGAGTCCAGGACAGGGCGGGCGCCCAGGGAAAGAGGGCAGGCGCCCTGGGCCTGGCCCCTTTCGGCCTCAGCTTTCTTTCCGTGGCTTCTGGAGTCTTCTAGATGGTAGAAAATTGCGTGGTGCGTTGATATCTCTATGTAATCCCGACATGTGGGCCTTTCTTCCTTATTTCCTGATAACCCTCTGCAGAAATAGACAAACACCAAAACTCATAGAATTCTGTCAGATAAAACCCTAATTCTATGTGTTGGTTGCATTTGGATCCTTTTTTTTATTTATTTGATGATTATATTTGGTACTTAAGGACCGTCAACACAAGTGTTGGTCGACACAATAGGGACGTAGCGTGCCGGCAAGCACGTGAACCTCGGGAGAAAATTGTGTGTCTCCATTGTGATTGTTCATTGGATTTCTCCCATTGATTGGACTTCATATTATTGTGTTTGGTTCATCCCCTCTACGCGACGGTATAAAGATCAAACACTCTCTCTTACTTTCTTGCAAAATAGAGTAGCTTACTTCTTGTATAGAAACTTTAAGTAGCTCTCTAGTGTAAGTAGAGACATAGTTCTTGTGTGTATATTAATTATAAGCAACTAGAATTGTTCGTTATGTGGCTTGTAAACACCCCATTAGAGCTAGAGCAAAAAGTTTCGCTTTGTTATTTACTAACCTCTTGCTCTAGTGAGTTTGTAGATTTTTAAATAGACTATTCACCCCCCTCTAGCCATATTAGGACCTTTCACTATGGCTGTTGAGAAATAAGGATGCATGTGGGTGGGTTCCATATGGATATTGGTGTGAACATGTGAATAGCCTTCAACCACGCACTCAACTGAAATTTTGAACAGCCCTGTGCGCAAGCCCTTTTTGATTACTACTAGAATGATGGCCGCTACTAAAAGTCGATTTTTAGATGCGGTTTCATTAAATCAACCATCTTTGAAAATCGATTTTCAGCAACATGTGACTTAATAAACCGCTACTGAAGATCACTCATTTTTAAAGATGGATGTCTTAACTGTCTCTGAAAATAGATTTTCAGCAGCGGTTGACTTAATAAAACCGCTATTGAAGATCACTCATTTTTTGAGGCGAATTTCTTAATACTTAAAAATAATTTCTAGTAAAGGCTGTATAGCTACAGTGCCTTCCGTGAAACTTAGTGGTGGCGTGTAAGACAACCACTTCTGTTAGAAAAAGAAGACAGCTCTAAAGATATTCTGTGTATTAGTGCAAATAAAAATTACTCCACGTTAAAATTTGATTCACCTCTCTGGTGAACTTGCAACAAGAGACATGAACTATGCAAAATAAAAATGAAAAAGAAGTATGATAAAAGAAAGAAAAAGAAGAAAAATAGAAAAGCAAAAGAAAGATGAGAAGAGATAGCCATATTCTCAAATAAATCGACTAGAGAGAGAGAGATTGTCAAAAGGAGTATAACATCTTCCATCATGTTCCACACACTTGGGCGTCTTGATCTTAGTGTATGACTTGTTGCTCCATGGAAAGTGTTTGATTTAGCAATATATAGAATGCAAGTATGCTTTACTTATTCTTTACCCAGGAACTTCATATAAGCTTTAGAGCTAGGATCCTAAGGCTAAACACTATGGCCTTGATGAGGATCCATACACCATTGACAGACTGAGAGTACCATTCGAGGAACTTAAGCTTTTATTTGCAAAATCCATAAAACCTCCTAAAGATCGTACCAAGCAAAGGATGGGAGAACAAATACTATATTTAGATGTTCTGATTTTCGACCGCTCATGAGGTGAAAGTTATAAACACTATGTCAAGGTAATATGTGTGAGTATTTAAATAATTTCAACTTATTCAATTCAAAAGCTAACTGTTGATTTGTATGCAAGATACTTAAAAAGGAGTTAGGCTAGACAAGTAGTGGTTATTTGGACGATCTCTTGTATTAATCTTCTTACCTAGTGTTGTCTCTGAAGGAAATTTTAATAGTATATTCAGTCCTGCTCTAGTCATTCTAGATCCTTTTACTAAACTTGTTGGGCAACCTTCTTCAAAGAAATGTAGATCAAAATCCTCTTTTGTAATTTGCAATTTCTAGAACTCCAAGGACGTTAATAATGAAAGGCGGCGCGGTCTATATAAGTTTTAGTTTGTAGAGGGAAGAAGGATATCTATAGAGATTATCATACATGTGGTGTATTAGGAAAACTGCTAATGTAAATTCTTACCAGGAGGCGCCCTTGCGGTTGAATTAACGCTACGTCTAGTGTAGAAACTGCTATGTATAGAGATTATCATACACTTGCGGTTGAATTAACGCTACGTCTAGTGTAGAAACTAAAGTCAACTGTCAATGTAAAAATCAGATTTAAATATGCGATCGACTTAAGTTTACTGTTGTTGAAGTAAACCGAACTGTAAGCACTAGAGGAGTTGAACCATAATTGTTAGAGACAAAAACAGAGCTTGCAGCACCCACAAACCGATGTCTATACTGAGCGTATGTTTTCGAACCAATACGGTGACGTCTACTTTGTATGAGTCATCATCTATGTAAAAAAAAAAAACCGACGTTATAAAAAAAACTGTTTCTATACTGGTGAGTGCAGCAAAGTCTCAACCTAACGATGCCATATAGTGATAGGCATGTTGATAAATACTGATAAACATATGCGGTTATGCTTGGATTGAATATCTGCCCCCGGCCCAAACATATTGAGCGACAATGCCAACCATTTTCAAGCCTCGCTTTAGGCATTAGGCTATATAAAGTTATATAATAAACTATATAAATATATGGTAAAACTCCGACCAGTGATCAATCCACCATTGTTGGACTACTCCCGTCTCGTGTACCAACTGCTAAGGACGTCTTGGCGAGGGGACAGGGGAGAGTCCCTCCCGTCTTCCATTATTCCATCTCAGGCTGCAGCGCGCGACGTCGAGGAGACGGACGGACAAACCAAAGTCAAACTGCCCGAAGAACCGTTGTTATCGCTACTACGCTAGCTAACATCCTCCCGTTGCCAGCTGCGGTCGTCGTGCGCGCCTCTCACCATTTTGGTTCGCCCCCGTTCAGTCCGTCCCGCGACGAGCGCGCCACCACCCCCCCGCCTCTATTTCTTTAGCCCCCCCGCCATTTCTCTCCAGCATCGGCCCCCCCTCTCCGCCTCAAGGCTCTCCTCTCGGAGGTACGTGCGCGCTCCCTCCCTCCTTTTTCCCTCACCTCCCTCCTCCTCCATCCCTAGCTGCGTTTGCGCGCCCCTCCGTATTCTTGGTACATTGGCATCAGTCATGGCCGCTTTCGTGTTCGTCGTTCTTGGTGCTCTGTTCTATGCACACGTTCTAAGGTAGGGTATTGGTAACATCATTGCTAATCATCAGGTATCGATTATCTCCTTAAAACGTACCAATTATGAATTATCTAGTCTCAACTGCCCACAGAGAGAAAAGTTACCCTGAAAATTAATGTTTTTAATCTTACCACTTGGCAGTGAATCGATCAGATTATGTCCGGTGTTTTATCACCACATTTTGTTTTTGCGCATATATCACCACATTGAAATATTCAGCACATTGTTCTTGAAAATTGATCATGTGTGGCGACATACCATTTGATTGGTGCAATGGCGATGATGTTTTTAAAGTTTTTATTTAGACTTTTCTCTCTCGAATGTGCACAAACGCTGCGTATCATTGTATAAAGGAGATTGAAGAGTTCATCATACAAGTTTTTATTCAGAATTATCCAAGTATAAGTGAATGAATTGTCCACTTTTTTTTTCCATTAGCTTAATCTTTCCGGTTAACCTGGTCAATGTGTGGAACTCAATATGGCCTCTTCTTTCTTTTATCAGGTCCGATAGGGCAAACCAATAATGGCAGAAGTTCTATCAGGATCTCATGAGCACCATCTGAGCTCTGGTGAGTATGCATATAATTAAACTCCATAACCATTTTCTTGTTGACTGAGATAGATAATATCTTGCAACAGCACTTTCTTTCTTTGTCCTCATAATAATAATAATAATAATAAACCTTGTGATGTTCCTGTAATGTCTGAATGTGTGCATAGTAGGTTTTTTTTTTTGAAAAGTTACACTTATGGCAACACACTTTTCTTTCGCCCAATCAGGGACAATTCAACCTAATCCTTACAAATCAAATTTTAGTCCCTGAAATTGAACCTCGCATAATTGACTTATCTAGAGATGATATCTGCAGCCTTAGATGGACACTATGACGAGAAGAGGAAATCCAATGTGGAATACTCAGAGGATGAAAAGAAAGCCAAGATCGCATCTCTGAAAAAGAAGGCTATGAGCGCCTCACAGAAGTTTAGGCATTCCATGAAGAGGGGGAGGAAGAGCAGCAAGGTCATGTCCATCTCAATATTGGATGACCGTGAACCTGAGGAGGTGCAGGCTGTGGATGCCTTCCGCCAGCTTCTTGTACTTGAAGAGCTCCTACCATCACAGCATGATGACTACCACATGATGCTAAGGTGTGTGATATAGTAATGACCCATCCTATTGTATGATTGCATTTTCATGTGTGGCAGCACTGCTGAAAGTTGGGATGATGAAGGTTTCTGAAGGCAAGGAAGTTTGATATCGAGAAGGCAAAGCAAATGTGGTCTGATATGCTCAAGTGGAGAAAGGAGTTTGGTGCAGATACCATTCTCGAGGTAACTATAACTACCAGAGTTTGCTAAAATCAACTTCATTTCCATTAGTACTTTCTCATCGATATTTACAGGCTACTAGTTCATAAATCTTTTGTAACATTTTCCTTTTCTCTAATGCAATATTAGGAATTCGAATTCGAAGAAGCTGATAAGGTGGCAGAATGCTACCCTCAAGGTTACCATGGGGTTGATAAGGAAGGCAGGCCTGTCTACTTTGAACGGCTTGGACAGATCGATGTGAATAGGCTAATGCAGGTCACTACAATGGATCGCTTTGTCAAGAACCATGTCAAGGAGTTCGAGAAGAACTTTGCTGTCAAGTTCCCAGCTTGCTCAATCGCAGCGAAGCGCCATATTGATCAGAGCACAACAATTCTTGATGTGCAAGGAGTGGTATGTATGTATTTACAAATTGGTCGCTACTCAATGGTTGCAATTTTACAATGAGTAACCAAAGCCACATTTTCAGGGGATGAAGCAATTCAGCAAAGCTGCAAGGGACCTCATTGGTATGCTTCAGAGGATTGATGGCGACAACTATCCAGAGGTAATCCCTTTGATATGTGTTTTGTATTCAGATATTTGATCTGAATTTTGTAAACAATATTGTTCTTACCATGCCAGTTATCTTCTCTTTTGGTGCTAGACCCTGTGCCGGATGTTCATCATTAATGCAGGCCAGGGATTCCGGCTTCTATGGGGCACAGTGAAGAGCTTTCTTGATCCAAAGACCACTGCAAAGATTCATGTATTTTTTTTTCATCTTTTTGTACTTTTGTTCTTTAGCTATGATTCCAGTACTCAACTAGAATATCATCTCCATATTTCTATAGGTTCTGGGTAACAAGTATCAGAGCAAGCTTCTTGAGGTGATTGATGCTAGGTAAGAAACCAGTCCTCTAATTTGTAGTTATTAGCTTTACTGAACTCGTCAACTAACTTCTATGGCACATTTGCCCACTGAAATATACACGTTTCTATTATTCAGTGAGTTGCCAGAAATTTTTGGTGGAACTTGCCAGTGTGAAGGTGGTTGCATGAAGGCTGATAAAGGCCCTTGGAAGGATCCCGAAATCATGAAGGTGAGGACTAGTCCAATCTGGTCCTTTGACCTCAACCTTGTCACCTTGAATATAAATCACGAATTTTTAAGGAAAAGGCACTAACTCAATTCCTAATGCCACTTTGATGTGAAGATGGTTCAAAGTGGTGCTGGGAGGTGTGGATCACACAGTATGTCCTCTTTTGAGGTTGAGGAGAAAATGATTTGTGAAGATGACATGTATCCTAAGGTACGGGAAAACAAAGAAAACAACTTGCATATTTGCATAATGGTTGTATTTATTCCTATCTATTTTTAATGTTTTTTAAATCAAGAAACAAGCTTTATTCGACGCGGAAACACAATTAGCTGGAGATGGTCAGCGTTCTCAGTCACAGAAAATTTCCCGTAGCCGAATTGAACATCCTCAGTTGTCACCTCTTCACGAGGAACTTATGCCCACTTCACATCCTGTAAGTCATTCTTGTCATGATTGTTGATCATTCAATAATGAACAAAGACATTAATAGTGCAAAGTTTATAGTTAGAAATTTAGTGTTGAACATCAACATCCAAACTTAAACGGATTGCTAGCTGAAAACTCAAACTTAATGCTCACTTTTTAATTTTTATTTCTGGTGAACTTTTTCAGACCCCTGGATCACCCTATTCTTGTGATGTCCCAATGGTTGAAAAGGCCATAGACGCTATCTGCAAGAGCCAGGGAACACCAGCAGATGAGAAGCTTGCCATCACCAAAGGTTAGCACCACCACTCAAGTTTATGAATGAACAAACTTTTGACGAATTATAGTGATACTCCAAGTTTCCTTTCGCTGATAGACTGACTAAACATTATTCTTTATCAGCTATTATAAATGCCTCTAATGAATCCAAGCCCCCAATCTATGCTGGCATCATAGCACTTGTGATGAGCATTGCAGCGATGGTCCGTGTGACCCGCAACATGCCTGGGAAGGTACTTGGCGCTGCCATAGGTGGAGGTAAGCCTGCTACCCTCTCAGAAAGTAAATCAAAAATACAAGAGCGGCAGCAACCCAAGCTATCAGAAGAGGCTGTGAAGGAAGCTGAAGATGCCGTCTCCGCAAAGCGCCTCGTCGAGCTTGAGGAGAAGGTCATTGCACTCCTGACAAAACCTGCATCAATGCCTGTTGACAAGGAGGACATTCTGCAGGCTGCTGTCAACCGCGTTAGTGCACTGGAAGAGGAGCTTGCAGCTACAAAGAAGGTATCATCTGCACCTTGATGGAAAACCCTGTTTTACTTTACCACACCCACACCATAACCACAAACTATGTAATTAGTAATTTTAATCATTATGCTGGTTTCGTATATTTCTGTATCAAAAACAATAACCTGAAACACTACGAAGCAAATGATTATAGCATATTTCTGAACCAATTAGCCTGTTCAAAAACTTGCTTTGACTTTGAGTTTTTGCAGACCTTGCAGGAGACTCTTGAGCGTCAAATGGAGATAGTTGCATACATTGAGAAGAAAAAGAAGAAAAGCAAGGTAATCACCTGGAGAGAAAACTCATGACAAAACATTATGTGCCCAAAGCACTTACAGCTGTGATCCGTTCTTCTGAAAACAAAACAACGTTTTTTTCACTTAAACATAATGGTCTAATACTGTCATCCTAGTTCCATGATTGTACTGGAAATTAATATGCAAATCAATCTGGATTGAAGACACTTGATTTCTGTGCTCTGAAACTATGTTTCCTGCACTACTGCAAGTTTCATTATCTCATTTTTCATCAAACTAACGCTGCCTTTGAATTGTGCCTGCAGCGTTTGTTTCGTTGGTAGAAGCAAACAACACTGAAAGTGTTCACGTCCATGAGAAAAGGTCTTGCGTGTGAATGGAAGTGAGCTGGTGTTTGCATATGCCAGCAAATTACGATTCTGGGTGTAACATATAACATTCTTTTATTCTTCTTTTTATTCCCTTGTTGCATCAAACTGTGCCTTTACCACGTTGATGTGCTGCCAAATTGTCAATCCCATCCCTGATATGGTCAATCATGGATGGACGGACTGCTGAGTATTTGCAATATAAATTTATTATTACCACAAACAACGTGCGAACTTGCGGCCTTTGCTACTAACGTGCTGCCTCTGTTCTTTTAATCTCTCTACTGTACATCCTAGACTCAGTTCCATCAGACTTTTCAAGGTTCGACTACTGCAAAGCATGAAGCTATAGGGCTGAGACGATGCAGCGCCTCATCACGTTTTGTGTGTTCGTGCGTGCAGAAACACATTATTACAACTATGTGCTGCAACACCGACCTCTCCACGAATGACACGTGTCCATCTGTGTTGTCAACTCCCTTCTCTCTCAATTCATTGGTGGGTGAATACCCTTCACGAACTGGGCCGTTGGATAACGTGTGCTGTAGCACATAGTCGCGCGTTAGGGGTGACGCTCACCAGACGCTCATCAGCTGAAAGTGCTGCGCTGCAGTGTTTAGTTGCATGTAACGGCTGTAGGACGAATATAATTAGGGATGTTTGCATTGAGTCTCTCGGGTAGTACAACATATATAAAGTTCACATGACTTGGGACTTGGGAGTTTAGCTGGTATCATTTCTCCCGCGCTCGCCCAGAACCCTATTGCTCCCTACTCTGCTCCCATCCCCCTTCGCCTTGGTTCATAACAACACACCTCTATGGGTGAAGCAAGCGAGGCAAGGCAGCAGCCATGTTGCATGCTCCGTGTGCTGAACCGTACCCTAACGTCGTGGTGCTCAACAAGTCAGCAGTGCTACACATGAACATCAACGCTGCCAAGGGCATCCACGACGTGCACAAGACCAACCTCCGCCCCAACGTCACCATCAAGATGAAACCTTCCGGTCACTTCTCTCTCGTCTCCTGCTGCCACTCTAGCTCGCTTGGCCCTTTGGGCATTATCACTAGATCACCCTCTGGTAGGTTCGCTGGGCGAAGCCTCGTGCCCGAAGACATACTAACATATAACCAACCTTCGTATGGATTTGAGCAGGAAAACCGACAAAGGTCTAGCCGTAGGCTAGGAGCCAGTACCGACAACGGAGTAGCAAAGGCCCGAGAGAATCTTTGCTGGAGGTTCCTAAGTGGAAAGTGTCACGGGTTTGTTGTGGGTCTCCAGTGGCTCGGGTAGATTCAAGAACACAAAAAAAGACACGGTGATGTATCCTAGGCTATCAGAGCCCTACATCTAGTGGTGGTTATTCTTTATATTCAAGAGCATTCAAATTGAGGGGGTTACAACAAAAGAGAAAGAGGTTTGGCAGGGTATCGCTTGGTGCTATTCTTAGGCTCATTGGCAGTGAGGTTTCTTCCCCTGCAAGGAAGAAAAATGCTCCCCTCTCTTGCCGGGTTGCTAGGGAGAGGAATGCTCGGTCATTCCTAGGCTGAGCTTGGAATGCTCTGGGTCTATGTGTTATGTATTGACCCCCTTATATACCGAAGAAGGTTAGGTACTAGGTGGTTTGGGGGTTCTAGTCTGTAGTCTATGTGTACCAAAGTCTAGGAAGGCGCTGCTATGGCATGGATGGACCCTGGTATTGTCGTGGAGTCAGGGAAGCTTCGAGCGTTGCCTGACTCTTCTGGCCCTAACGCATCTGACCGTCAGGGGCTGTTTGCTTGTTCTGGCCTTGACTGGGTGAGCCTTCTCAAGGCTTTCTTAGTGGTGAAGGCAACTGGCTTAGGGGGCTAACGAGCGGGCCCGGGAGCCCCAATGCCCCTAGAGCCGATGGAGGGATGTGTCCTCTTGTGTCATGCTGCCTACGTGACTCTATTGGAAGAGTGGGAAAGAATGGCGCTAGGGAGCCCTCGAGCCTTGGATGCTTGATGGGCTGGTTGATGCCTGAGCATAGGATTCATGCCCAAGCACTAACTTGGGCTATGGTCAAATTAGGGATCAGGCTCGGTCTACCGTTGGTCGGGAGACTAGGGTTCTACTGAGCCCCAAGCCCTAAACAAGGGCAAAGTGCATGCTCGGGCTCTGCTTGATCCTCAGCTAGAGGGTACGCTTGAGCGTAACCGATGGGTATAGCCCCCAAGCGATCCTCAGGGGTTAGGCGGTGTAACATCCCTTCCTAGGGCTTAATAGAATTAATAAGATCCTTGTTGATATTTGGGAACGCAATAAGGAATGGATCCGCAAGCGCACGGATATCGGTGAGCACTTCACCCGGGAGGTTATCCAGAGTATCGTATTTATTTTTTTACCACTAGGAGAAAGAGTGCATCTGACTAATCTGGTCTATTACTACTAACCCTTTAGGCTACAAAGAATGTTTCTCGATGTGAGTGATAAATAGAGAAGACTACAACCGTAATCTCCTTCTAACCTTAGTAAGGATGATCTACTGTTCTATTGGGGAGGCTAACGGAATCTAGACACCACAAATGATGTTCGACCCGCACCTATAAACCCTATTCTTCCTGCTAACGAGATATGGTCTGCAAAGCTAACTCAGAAATGTCACGTTCCTCGCTACTACGACGGTCTAGCTAGTTAGGGAATATCTATGAGTATCCTAGCCCAAACACCACGTCTACGCTAGAGATGATTACTCTAAACTCTACGCGAAGAGATTAAAGTAAACTCATAAACCAAAGAACAATAAAGCAAGAACTTACTAGAATTTAGAAGTCGAAATACTGAAGAATCCTAGGAGCAAGCTTCGGGTTAGGAGAACTTGATCCCGCAGGTACAAACTCGGTGTAGATACCGACAGGTCGGGCTTCCTCCGATCTACACCTCCACTCTATCTCTCTAAATCTAGTAGAAACTAGAAGATCTATTTCTACTCAGATTGGATGCTAAGCCTAAAAGAAATTTTATTTAGAGGAGAGGTATTCCTTCGAGGGCTCCTCTCAAATCTATGATGAACTTGTCTCCTCCAGGGGCCAGGGGGTCTGGTTTTATAGTCCCCTCAAGTGAACGTGAGCCATTGGATCAAACCGACATTGATTGGACGGTTATCCTTGATCCTTTAGGTCGGTGGAGCGTCGTCCGCGAAAAGAGTCCCGATTGGAGTCCAAAGGGGGGTGAGCGCCCTGGTCCTCAGGGCGGGCACCCTAGGCCAGGCCCCTTTCGGCCTCTGCTTTGTTCCCGTGGCTTCTGGAGTCTTCTAGATGGTAGAAAATTGCGCGGTGCGTTGATATCTCTATGTAATCCCGACATGTGGGTCTTTCTTCCTTATTTCCTGATAACCCCCTGCAGAAACAGATAAACAACAAAACTCGTGGAATTCTGTCAGATCAAACCCTAATTCTAGGTGTTGTTTGCATATTGGTCCTTTCTCTTGTTTATTTGATAATTAAAATTGATACTTAAGAACCGTCAACAAATACCCCCATACTTAGGCTTTTACTCGTCCTCGAGAAAAGGATGGTTAAGAAAAATATCTGGGGTAAAACATTGTAAAACATTCTCTTCATATTCGCAGGGTATTAAGATCCACTGAGTACTGTAGTCAGGGAAATATATGGTTAAGAGTAGATATCCTTTCTTCTCAATCCTATCACTTGGAGTTTTTTTTTATATTTTTTTGAAAAGAAAGTTAGCATACCTTTTATCCTCATCGGTTCTCTCAGGTCACTCATTATCTTTTATATATCTCACTGAGGCTGTTTTAATTTGCAAAAATTCTCAAGCATACTTACTTTGCATTTATTGCCTGATCAAAACGGGATCCGAGGAGGGGAATGTCATACTCTTAGATCAAAGACTAAATAAAAACTTGTCAACTCTTGCTGGCATATTGCTTATTAGAGGGACCATGGGCTATCATTTTATCTTCTTCTTTTTTTTAAGTGGATACCGAGGTACCCCTAATTCTACTGCCGGACACTTGTCCATTTTTTCTGCGAGGTTGTCGAGCACTTGCTCCTTTTTATTTCCTCAAAATATCCTTATTTTTGCATAGCCCATGCCTCTAATGCAATAATACTTCGGAAGAGTGAATCTTTCTGAATAAATGTCTTGATCTTAGGAGCATGATAAATCTCTCAACAAGGGTCTAACTCATTTTGAACAAACTCAATACAGAGTAGATAGCTTTTATGATTATAATTAATTTTCAGTTTTAGTAGGCATATAAAACACTGAGGATGGTAGCTAGAATTTTTGAAGATTTTGAAATAAATTCTTCAAGTAAAAATGATATCAAGAATAAGAAACTCATACTTTACCATCTCACATTCCAGAATGACTTAGTAACACAGGGTTTTAAAATGATTTTTCAATAATTGCATGTTTCAGGACATATTAGAGAGTGAGATTAATCATGATTAGAAACATTTTAATCTTTTTAATTTATCATGTCGGAAACAGTATTCTGCATAATCCAAGATATGTGTATGTGTAAAGTGTGCAGAGTGTGTACCTGAATCGTGGAGTGGTGTAGTCGAAGTGTGTTTGGCATGTCGAGGGATATCCCCCATACTTGTTTTCTACTTTCTTGCACAAAAGTAAAGTAGAAACATACAAGACATAATAATAATAATAATCTTTATTAATCGTGAGACATTTATTACAAATAACTAGTAGCAAACCGATGATAATAGTAGCAAACTGATGATAATAGTAAACCTAAACCGAATTTAAAGATAAATAACTAAGATGCATTACCTCAAGATCTACTCTAGATAACTTAGCGAAGCTCTAATTCCTTAATCTTCTTATTGGCACTGGCAAGATCCTGCCTAAGGCCTAGTATAACGGTGTTGTGGTTAGAGAGCTGCCTAGTGAGGGAATTAACCGACGACTGGAGGTCTATGATGACTCTGTCTAGCCTGCGAACGTCCTCATCAATATCTACTATGGTCTTGTGACGCTTGGGAGGTGTCTCAAAAGCATTGAGAGCATGCTTCGGGGCTGCCTTTGGAGGGATGAAACAGACTTTTGCTGCTCTAATCCCTTCAAAGTAAGGTCTCTCTTCCTCCGTAGTGTAGCGAATGTTGCTGATCTCATCGCTCCGGTTGGTCTTGACTCCAACGACCCTCTCATTGGGTCTGGGTGGAAGGATCCTCGTGCCGGTTGGCACCTTGATGGTGGTCTTCGTCTTGGATGATGATCCCTTGAGAAGTAGGGGTTGTGGCGGTGCGGTGAGAACTGGTTGAGCATGATAGGATTGGGCGAAGCTGCGCTGGCGTAATGGCATGGCTTCTAGCTGTCGCTCTGTGTTGGCCGGGACGAGAGCACGGGCGTCGGGGTCTTCCACAGGCTTCATGTTGAGGTTGAAGGGGATGACTTCCTAATCATCGTGGAACTTCTCGGCCATTGGAGCAGCGAGGGACTAAACAAGCTTTAATTGAAGAAGAAGAGAAGGCTTGGGTGGATTGGTGTTTGAAAACTGATGTCAGGGGTCTGTTTATATAGGGGGTCAAAAAGTGCCTCTAGGGGTTGTTCGGGTTACTCCCGTCGATGTGCGTGAGAGATTTTCCATCTGAGGGATTATTCGGATTACCATAAGTGTGTTTTCCATAACGGAGGAAATCGGGACCGAGAGGGGGCAGGAGCTGGGCGCCCGCCCACTTGATCAGGGCGCCCGCCCTCTCTCTGGCTCCTCTGCAGGCCCGCTTCCTCGAGCGTGTTTCTAGATGCAGACTTAATTAGGAAAATATATATATGACCCAAAAACGTCACATCAAAAAGGTCGGTCTCTAATTCTCCATAGAAAGGTAAAAATGAATTACGTCAATTTCTTCTAATTCTTTATTGGGCTATAAAAATAATTTAAGACGTTGACCATTTACATTGAATAACGTACCTTCGTCATTTTGAAGTGTGATAGCTCCGTGGGATGATGAATTGATTACCTTGAATGGTCCTTTCCATTTACTCTAGAGTTTTCCATACCCGAAAAGCTTCACCCTAGAATTAAAAAGTAATACCTTATCTCTAGGTGCGAACTCCTTCTTGATTCTCTTGTCATGCCACCTTTTGACTCTTTCTTTGTAGATCTTCGAGTTGTGATATGCTTTCTCTCGCCATTCTTCCAATTCTGATAATTGCATTCTTCTATGTTTTCCAGCGACATCTAGGTCCATATTCCATCTCTTTATGGCCCAATGTGCTTTGAATTCTAACTCAACCGGTAGGTGGCAAGTCTTCCCGTACACCAATTGGTATGGAGACATTGCAATTGGGGTCTTGTATGCTGTCCGGTATGCCCAGAGTGCATCTGGTAACTTGTCTTTCCATGCCGTTCCCATTTCATTTACTGTCTTCTGAAGAATATTCTTGATTTGTTTGTTGGAAGTCTCTGCTTGGCCACTTGTCTGAGAATGATAGGGGGTAGCAACGTTGTGACGGATTCCATGTTTTGATAGATATTGCTTGAAGCATTTGTCGATGAAGTGTGCTCCTCCATCACTTATCACTACTCTGGGAACTCCAAATCTTGAAAATATAATTTCTTCAAACATCCTCTTTGAATTGATGTTGTCGGCATGTTTGCAAGGTAGTGCCTCTACTCACTTGGAGACGTAGTCAACTGCCACCAAGATGTACTCACACTTCTTTGATGGGGGAAATGGACCCATGTAATCTATTCCCCAAACATCAAAGAGCTCAATCTGAAGGTTGTTGGTGAGTGGCATGGCATCTCTTGTGTTTATGTTTCCGTGCCTTTGACATGGCCCACATCTTCTGATGTATTGCTTCATGTCTTCAAACATTGTAGGCTAGTAGAATCCACACTGACAGATCTTTGAATGTGTACGGAATGCTCCATAATGACCTCCATATGGTGATGAATGACATCTGTCGATGATCTTCCATCCTTCCTCAGTGGTCACACATCTCCTAAGTAAGCCATCAGAGCATACTCGGAAGAGGTATGGCTCATCCCATATATGTGAATGACTTTCTTGAATAAGCTTCTTCTTGTTTGCTCCTGGTGGTACATACCCTGAAACCATAAAATTAACAATATCTGCATACCTGGGGTCAGACCTGTTAATCCCGTAGAGCATGTCGTCCCGGAGTGAATCATCGATGGGGGTTTCCTGTGGACTCTTAAAATACATTCTAGACAAGTGATCAACAACAGAATTTTCCACTCCCTTTTTATCTTTTATTTCTAAGTCAAATTCTTGGAGTAATAAGATCCATCTAATCAGGCGAGGTTTAGCATCTTTTTTAGTGAGCAAATATTTTAGTGCAGCATGATTAGTGTAAACAATTATTTTAGCTCCAACTAAATAAGATCTAAATTTATTAATGGCAAAGACTACAGCCAGAAGCTCTTTTTCAGTGGTTGCATAATTAAGTTGAGCTCCTGTCAAAGTTTTACTGGCATAAGCAATTGCATGATGCTTCTTATTTTTAGTTTGTCCCAAAACTGCCCCCACAGCATAATCACTAGCATCATACATAATTTCAAAAGGCAACGACCAATCAGGGGGTTGAATGATTGGTGCAGAGATGAGTGCTTTCTTTAATAAATTGAAAGATGTTAGACATGCATCATCAAATTCGAAAGGAGCATCCTTGGCTAGCAAAAGAGTAAGTAGTCTAGCAATAAATGAGAAATCTTTTATGAATCTATGATAAAAACCAGCATGGCCAAGAAAGCTTCGAATTCCTTTTATGTTCATAGGTGGAGGTAGTTGTTCAATTACTTCAATTTTAGCTTTTTCTACCTCAATACCTCTTTCAGACACTAGGTGTCCCAGCACTATTCCTTCCCTAACCATAAAATGACATTTTTCCCATTTAAGGACTAAGTGCTTTTCTTCACATCTTTGCAAAACCTTGTCTAAGTTTTCAAGACAACTATCAAAAGTTTTCCCATAAACAGAGAAATCATCCATGAATACTTCCATAATCTCTTCAATCGTATCAGAAAATATAGACATCACGCATCTTTGAAAAGAAGCTGGTGCATTACATAACCCAAAAGACATTCTACGGTAAGCATAAGTTCCATATGGGCATGTAAAAGTGGTTTTGCTTTGATCATCGGGATGGATCGGGATCTGGTGATACCCTGAATATCCATCTAAGAAGCAGAAGAACGAATGGTTCGCTAATCGCTCTAGCATCTCATCTATGAAAGGTAAGGGAAAGTGATCCTTTCTTGTGGCTTGGTTTAGTTTTCTATAGTCTATGCACATCCGCCATCCTGTGACGGTGCGTTGCGGAATTAGCTCGTTCTTTTCATTCATAATAACAGTCATGCCTCCCTTTTTAGGCACAACTTGAACTAGGCTAACCCACTCACTGTGTGGCACAAGATATATAATCCCTGCATGCAGCAACTTTATAACTTCCTTTTTAACTACCTCTCTTATAGTGTTGTTAAGTCTACGTTGAGGCTCTCGAGAAGGTGAAACAGAAGGATCTATTGGAATTCGATGGGTACAAATCATAGGACTAATTCCTGTAAGATCTTGGAGTGAGTAGCCGAAAACTGAGTGAAGTTTCTCAAGAATGGTCATTAATCTCAGAGTTTGCTCCTGAGTGAGTTTATCACTAATGATTAGAGGAAACTCTGGATTATTGTTGAGGAAAGCATAGATAAGACCGGGTGGTAAAGTTTTAAGCTCTATGGGAGGTCTAGGTGTTTCTGCAAACTCATCTAAGGGTTCAGGTTCAGAAGGTTTAGCTTCTTCTTCTGTGAAGAAAGGAGTTTCGTCTTCTAAGTCTAGTTCATCTAAAAGCTCTAGAGATGCAGCCTTTACCTCCTCCATAGGATCAGGCAAAAGATATGACTCGGCCTTATTGTTTAAGGAGTGTGAAATTGTTATGGGAAATTTAAAGGGTTTTCCAAAAGAAATGTGTAGCTTTCTAGTATGACCCTCATAAAGAAGTCTTCTAAAAGGTTGTCCTATCAACAGATCGAAGTCCCATGTATCAAAGATGTAGAAGTTCAAATGAACCATGGAGCCTTCTACCGTAAGAGGTAGGACATTAATAATTCCAAGACTGGGGACTAATCGTCCCAAAGGTTCCTTTATGACCTTTGTTGTGGGGGTTAAACAAAGATTTTTAAATAATTTAAGTGCAAAAGATTCAGACATTATGTTGATCCCCACAACAGGATTATAGAGAGCATCAAATCAATCAGAATTATAAACACAACGTATAGTTATAGAGGGTGTGTCCAAACGGATCACATCAGAGGAAAGCTCTGATTCCTCCAACCACTCGCTACTCATGACTGAGATAAGCTCTCTCAATTGATATTCACTTGGCAAACAAATGCTAAGATGGCCGTTTTGAGGTCTGTTAGTAGAATGGTAGTTTGAAATGTTTCCAAAATTGGCAAAAAGATCAGATTCTATATCCAGCATGAAGTCCGGTGGTGGAATCTCTTCCTTTTGTGGCTCAGAACTTGGGATAGCTAAAGGAGATGAAGAATTTGGCAGAGTGTCTACTTCGGCTTCGTGGGTTTCATCATGAAGGGTATTATCCATCTCAGCTTCTAGGATTCTATCTAGGATCACTCTAGCTTTATCAGTAGGGATGCGAAAGAAAGAACCTCTAGACATTGTATGTAGCATTTGTTTATGATCTTTCTGAAGACCTCGAAAAAAGTGAGATAAAAGAACAGGGTCTTCAAGATTAAGGTTTGGACCAGATTCTAAAAGATCAGAAAAACGTTTCCAGGATTTTCCCAAAGTTTCATTATCTTTTTGTTGAAAATATAGGACTTCGAGTCTAAGGTCGCCGATACGGTCGAGGGAATAAAAATCTAGACAAAAGTTGGCTCGTAAAACTCCCCATTCACCTTGTTGTTGACTTACCTTCTGACTATACCATTGTCTAGCTTCTCTCCTTAAAGAAAAAGGAAAAAGCTTCAAACGTAAAGTTTTATTAGAAATGCCTTCAATGCGAAGACAATCACATGTTTGCTCAAAATCTCTAATATGAAGGTAAGGGTTTTCGTCTTCCTTTCTCGAAAAAGATAGGTTTTGAATCATGGCAATCAACCTAGAACTTAACTTATATTGGGATGTTTGGATAGGCTGTGATGACTCCCATGGTAAAAGGTCAGTTTTCGAAGGTGTTGCAAATTCATGGATCAATTTAGAATTTTGGTTTTCCATAAGGTAAGAGTAAAGAAAATAAATACAGAATATAAACGATAAGAAAAGATAAAAGTATAGATACAAGCTAGTAGTAAGACTCAAGGTTATCTCAGCAAACCGTCTTTCCCCCCGGCAACGGCGCTAGAAATGCTTGTTAATATTTGGGAACACAATAAGGAATGGATCCGCAAGCGCACGAATATCGGTGAGCACTTCACCCGGGAGGTTATCCAGAGTATCGTATTTATTTTTTTACCACCAGGAGAAAGAGTGCATCTGACTAATCTGGTCTATTACTACTAACCCTTTAGGCTACAAAGAATGTTTCTCGATGTGAGTGATAAATAGAGAAGACTACAACCGTAATCTCCTTCTAACCTTGGTAAGGATGATCTACTCTTCTATTGGGGAGACTAACAGAATCTAGACACCACAAAGGATGTTCAACCCGCACCTATAAACCCTATTCTTCCTGCTAACGAGATATGGTCTGCAAAGGTAACTCGGAAATGTCACGTTCCTCGCTACTACCACGGTCTAGCTAGTCAGGGAATATCTATGAGTATCCTAGCCCAAACACCACGTCTACGCTAGAGATGATTACTCTAAACTCTACGCGAAGAGATTAAAGTAAACTCATAAACCAAAGAACAATAAAGCAAGAACTTACTAGAATTTAGAAGTCAAAATACTGAAGAATCCTAGGAGCAAGCTTTGGGTTAGGAGAACTTGATCCCGCAGGTACAAACTCGGAGTAGACACGGACAGGTCGGGCTTCCTCCGATCTACACCTCCACTCTATCTCTCTCAATCTAGTAGAAACTAGAAGATCTATTTCTACTCACATTGGATGCTAAGCCTAAAAGAAATTTTATTTAGAGGAGAGGTATTCCTTCGAGGGCTCCTCTCAATCTATGATGAACTTGTCTCCTCCAGGAGCCAGGGGGTCTGGTTTTATAGTCCCCTCAAGTGAACGTGAGCCATTGGATCAAACCGACATTGATTGGACGGTTATCCTTGATCCTTTAGGTCGGTGGAGCGTCGTCCGCGAAAAGAGTCCCGATTGGAGTCTAGAGGGGGGCGGGCGCCCTGGTCCTCAGGGCGGGCGCCTTGGGCCAGGCCCCTTTCGGCCTCTGCTTTGTTCCCGTGGCTTCTGGAGTCTTCTAGATGGTAGAAAATTGCGCGGTGCGTTGATATCTCTATGTAATCCCGACATGTGGGCCTTTCTTTCTTATTTCCTGATAACCCCCTGTAGAAATAGATAAACAACAAAACTCGTGGAATTCTGTCAGATCAAACCCTAATTCTAGGTGTTGTTTGCATATTGGTCCTATCTCTTGTTTATTTGATAATTAAAATTGATACTTAAGAACCGTCAACAATACTCATACAAACAAGTTGCAACTCCTTTTCTGAAAGCCTATTTCCAAAGAACTCAAAAGTTAAGCGTGCTTGGCCTAGAGAAATTTAGAGATGGGTGACCGACCAGGAAGTACTTCCCGGGTGCACATGAGTGAGGACAAAGTGTGCAGAAAAGACTAGTGTTGGTTTGTGAGGGCGGATTATGTCCTAGAAAAGCTGCGAGATGTAAGTGGGCCTAGCCTCATGGAGGCAAGACGTTAAAACTGGTATCAAAGCCGACTCTCATGGTTTGACAGGCACGTGTGTCATAGTTACGCAAACATGGTGCGCATGGCTGGTGTGGACCCTAGAGTGGTCACACAGCATGACATATATGCTGGCACTAGACACATAGATGTGGCCAAGAGAGGACGTTCCTGGCTTGGGGTTGACCGACGAGGACGTCAGTCTCTTAAGAGGGTGAGGATGTAACATCTTGGCCCAGGGATTAATAGGATTAGTAAGATACTCATACAAACAAGTTGCAACTTCTTTTTTGGAAGCCTATTTACAAAGAACTCAAAAGTTAAGCGTGCTTGGCTTAGAGAAATTTAGAGATGGATGACCAATAATGAAGTACTTCCTGGGTGCACATGAGTGAGGACAAAGTGTGCAGAAAATACTGGGGAGGGCTGACTATGTTCTAGAAAAGCTGCTAGATGTAAGCAGGCCCGACCTCATGGAGGCGAGATGTTACAGGCAGGGGGTGGGGGTGGGGTCTCTCGATTGGGAGTCTTTCTCTGAGAGACTTAGCATGCCCCTATGTTTGACTCTCATCAGGAAGCCTTCAGTCGGTTCCTCCAACCTTTAGAAGATCACCGAGCCAAGACAAACAACGAGCGAAGCCTTTGAACTACCTAGGCATGCCAGAATGGTCAAAGGCAATTGGTGGTCGAGGCACCAGTCGAAGGAGGACAAACACCTAATGGCAAAGAGCCTTAGATGCCAGCCTAGGGGTCATACTGGGCTAGAGGTCCAGCTCGACAAGAGCCTATCAAAAAATGAGGTTGACTATATAAATGGTACTAAGGCCCGAAGGAGGAACTCTGAATAGAGAAATATACTAGAATATGCCTTAGCTTGCATAGGAGCATTATTGTAATAAGGAAATTATGTAGTTGTACACTATAAAAAGGAAGGCTCAACCCCTAATGAAGCAGAGAGTGAATTTTGGGCTCAGAACCCTAGAAAGCTCCTTGATAATCATGTCTCTAACCTCGAAGGACTTCGCCCCTCTATGAAAGTCTTTAGTGATCGAAGGAAAATCCACAACATGCTTGCCTTCATCTTGTTGTGACCCTAATTTCACAACATTAGCACTCACCATGCTAGGCCACACACAAACCCACAGTGCCAACCAAAAGGAAGGCCTCCGCATGGGAAGGCCCAAGTGCAACACCCGCAACATGTATGCCAACCCCCTAATCCCCAGGAAAATGCAAAGGTCAGAGAAGAGGAAGTACCTATGGTAGACCAGTCTAGAGCCAAGGTGGAGAGCAGACAATCCCTAACCCAGCACTAAAGTAGTTACTTCAATAGTTGCAGGCCGAGCTACAGAGAGCTCAACAAGAAAGGGACAAGTTGGCTACAACCTTTGCTGCTAATCAAAGAGAACCCTTGCTTCCTAACAAGCAACGAAGGTTAGACAACAACTTGACTGTTGCCAAAACCTCCCCCATCAACCGATAACTCCAACAACCCTCCACCAGCTACACAAAGCTAATCCAACCTCTAGCCACACCCTCAACCCTAGCAAATCTTTAGCACACCAATCAACCCTCATCGCACTCTCCAAACAAATAGACAACAAATATCCCTTGTTCAAAGGTCTACAAACCAAACCATGGTGGCTACCCACCTACAAACCCATATCCCTACCCATGTTCCATGGGCAAAGAGACCCACATGAGTTTATAATGAGCTTCAAGGTAGCTATCACATCTGCCAGAGGAAATGACAATGCTAGCTAAATCCTTCATCACCATGACAGAAGGGAACATCCTTGCATGGTATTCCATGCTCAAGCCCAAGTCTGTATACTCATGGGAAGACCTTTGAGACAAAATTATGGCAAATTTCAAAATATTTACTAACAAGTCCTTGACATCCAACAATCTATTTCAATGCAAACAACAACAATGAGTCTCCCTTAAGCAGTATTACTAAAGATTTGTGCACATCAAAGCATGAGCACCTAGTGTACCCAAAGAAGTAGAAATTGAGGCAGACATCAAGGGCCTTTGCATTGGAACCTTTGCTAGACAATTGGCTAGGTAGAAACCTTCTTCCAAAGAAGAATTGTACAATGAGTTTGAGAAATACTTCAGGTCTGATAATGTCCTTCGCAAAAGAATGGAAGAGCAAAACTAGTTCAAGCAGCAAACTTAATCCCAAATAGTAAGTAACCTCCCAGGATTGACTGAGGTCAAAACTAACCTCAGCAAGGCCCTAACCAACAGGTTTTCAATGTCAACTCCTAGCAAAATCAGCAACTACTCCAACATAACCAGTAGCAGCCTAGCTAAGATAACATGCCTCCACACCAACAAGACAATAGCAGAGGCAATTAGAGCAAACCCTAGAACAAGAACCAAAACACAAGCTAGAAACCCCAAAGGAAATACTACTTCTACCATGGGGAGAACAAAGGGCACATCACCAGAGATTGCCCAGATGCCAAAGAAACCCAAGAGAGAATCAATCACTAACAAAGTCACACAACTATCATAACAACAACCTTTTAGGGATCATGAAGCATAGGACGATGAACCTTTGAGGGATCACTAACATAGTCACACAACTATCATACTAGGTGGCATAAGCGGAGGCGGCAACATAGCAATCTAGTGGAAAAGGTAAGCAAACTGATAGTTGTTGTGCTCTTTGTCCTTCCTTGGCTACTCAAGCATTGCTGCTGGCCTAAAAATAATGAAGCCAATGCTTCATTATGATTCTATTATTTTCTCATCATAGCAACAAACATGTTTTCTTGTGATTCTGTCATCTGAATTAGTTCATCTTATAGGGATTAAATCAGCTAGAATTGTGCTTGTGCTATTTTTGGCTCAATCGATGGCATAAAACTAGATCCCACTACATGATCATTTGAACCTTGCTGTTTAGGGAATGGGTGGTTGAGGCAATGTATAATCCTTGTACTTGATTATCGCTACCTAGTAGTGCAGCGCTAATCAAACCTTGAAGTCCAGAATGTGCCTCTCCTTCTCGAAGCTAAGTCAGCTTCCTCATTACTGGCTAGATCAGCTAGTGTCATCTAGTCATATGCTATCCTCAGACCATAGAATCCTCTATGTCTATTAGTAGGACTAGGAGGTTTGTATTTAAGGAACATATACTCTTCAATTCTTTCAGGACCATCTCCAATTCTATGTATCCAAAAGTCCTAGTCTACAGGTAACAAATGACATGCACATGCAGAACCCTCCTCTTGCCCTTGAATCCGTTAGCAATCTAGTCTTCCCACTCACAAACCAGCAAATCTACCACATCAAATGGAGTGTGGCCTAACACTAAAGAAAGGAAACACTGTTGCATTACTGTGATTGCCTTAGCAAATCTAGCTCTTAGGTATAGGGACTTCTCGAAGGCGAGGAAAAGAACAAATGTTAGTGGTGTGAGTTCTCCTAGTATCCTCAAAGAGTCAATACTGAACAACTGTCTAAAATAACCAATTCAATTCCAGTGGGTACTGGTAATGTCCTACCTACAAGGGCATGAGGAGGAGGTAGTGCTCTTGGGTAACATATAATGGATGAACTTGAGTGTTTGGAACTAGTCCAACACCTAGAGGTTTAACTATTTCTTTCTTACATAGGTGGTGGTGATCCTTTGTGAACATAAATTCAATGTATTGACATCCTCGTGGTATCCACAAAGTAGTAAAGAATATTCTCACCTAATCTAGCACATATTCTTGTGATCTATCAATAGGCCCAATAGTCCTAGCATGTATGCTAAATGGGCCCTCATCTCTTCCTCAGTGATTCCTACAAATTTTTCTTGGCCTTCAATTGTTATTTAGCAATGAGCACATAACTTCATGCCTCCATCTTAGATGACCATGAGAAAACTAACATGCACTATAGTCCAAAATGGCCCTCGTTCTGTGGGTCTTAGTAGCAGTCCTCTAAGGGAACAAACCTCAACTCCTGAATCTTGTTGATGCCTCTCATATGCTCCAATTCTGGGAGCTGAGGGTAGTAAGAATCTTGTGTCACACCTCATGTTATAGTTGTCTCGACCTCTTAGTTTTGTCCATCAGAGTAGTACAAGCTAAACCAATGTTAGAATGGCATCTACGGCTGCGTGAACTATGACGTTATGTGGCCTGTACTTGTTTGTCAACATCATTTGCTCCTCATCCTTCTCATAGTCCTATTCTTGCTGACCATCTTATTTTTTAATGGATATATAGTATGAAGGTTGTGCTATTTCTTTGTCTATCAGTGTAACCTGCGATCACCGCCGGTTCAACGTATGACATGGCTGCAAAACACAACCCAAAGGTCTAGGCCATATCATACTCTGAGCCAATAGTGACTACACTATTCACTTCTTGATCAATTGATCTGCACCCCATCCCTCAAATGTCTTGGTTCAAAACAGGTGGTGCACGGTGGGGTGACAACTGGTGTGCTAAATGTTTTCACCACCAATTTGGTGTATGGTCAGTAGTGGAGAGCACCACGATTTTCACCTCCAGATTATGCACTGAACTGGTGGTGAAAATATTTAGCTCCACAGATTTGTGACCCCACCACTACTACACAAAATCTTGTGTGAGATGTTTTCATAATAGGCTCCGAGGCGGTTGGGCCGGTTGGCCATCTCTAATATTCGTGGCCGAGCAGTCGGTCCACCAACTACCTCGGTTAATGCTTAATCGAGGTGGGCAATGTAGCAAATTGTCTCGGTTAATCCATGATTAACTAAGGCGGTTGCCTTACGACAACCATCTCCAATTACTCCATTAACCGAGGTGGGCAACGTAAGCCAACCACCTCGATTAATTTATTATTTTTGGAGGTGGTCATTATAAGCGTCCATCTCCGTAAATTGATTTACAGAGGCAGGTGTCTTGAGATGTCTACCTCGGTTAATGATTACACCAAAATTAATTTATAACTTTTTATAGGAACTTGGATGAAGACAAATTTTATATCAAAATGTATCTCTCCATGACATCTACGACTTTGTAGTTGAAAAGTTTTTGAATTAAAACTGTTTAGGTTCCCAAAATATTGTTGTAAGAGTGTATATTTTGATGAAATTTAAAATTATCAAACAATCTAAATTGTTGACATAGTCTATATAAAAGTTTTAGTTCTCACTAGAATCTACAACTTTGTAGTTGAAGTTTTTAATTTGAAAATGTTTAGTGTCCCAAAATATGTGTTTGAAGGTTATAGATTTTGAAATTTAAAATTTAGAGTTCCTAAATGATCTCAAATGTTCACATAGTTAATATAAAAAATCTAGTGGCTGAGGTGATCTACATGTTTGGTGTTGACAAGTTTTTGATTTAAAGTCATCTTGAGTCTCAAATATGTATTTGAAATTTAAATCTTTTGAGACTTTTTTTGAACTTTTTAAACTATCTTTGATGGAGATACATCCTACACCAAAGTTGTAGTATCTGACATGATTTTAAACTTTTTAGTTCTTTTTTTATTTAAGTTTGTTATGAGCCAAAATATCCAATATAAGATTACAAAATATTGATAGAAAAAGATAACATATTATATATAGACATGAATAAGTATGTGGTGTAGTGGTAGAGATATGGTAGTGTTGAGGGGGTAGGTTGTGAGTTTGACTCTTGGTTTTCTAGAGAATATTAACATAGATGGGAATATTAAGATGTACCCCTCGATTAATGAGATTAACAGAGATAGATTAATCGTGACCTTTCGGCGAAGGCGGCTAGCTGCAGTGCCCGCCAACGTTAATAAAAAATATTTGGTTTTCTAGAGAACATTAACGGAGACAGACATATTAAAACGCCCGCCTCGGTTAATGGGATTAACCGAGACGGGAAAAGTAACCGCCTTCGTTAATCTAGGATTAACCTGACCTTTTGGCAAAGGCAGTTGCAATGCCTGCCTTAAAAAAGATTTGTGTATTAGTGCACTATGCACCACCTGTCTTTGAACCGGCGGTAAAATTTATCATCACTGGCTCTCACAAAACCAGGGATGAAAGTCCCGACAATAATAGCATAATCTTAGTAGTGCCATACAAGTAAGTTGGGTAAAAAATTCAGCCAAAATTATTCACAAAAGCAAAGATTAACAAGCATGTCTCTGTACATGGAAAGCATAATGAGTAGACTTGTAAAAAAATACATTGGATGACATAATCTTACCTCTTAAAGCCAACTTATTCAATGTTTCAAAGTGCAAAACCTTGCCCTCACTATTTTTTGCAACATTTTCGCCTTGAAGTGAGCTCCCAAAGGAGTGATATGTGTAGTTGCCCACGAGGAGACAGAAGGCTTTTTATAAGAAGTCAGTTTTAGGGGCGGTTCACTAAGAGGACTGACTCTATAAATTTTTTTTATGGTTGGTTCTATTAAGAGAACTGTCCCTAGAAACATCCGATTTATAGAAGCGAGTTTCTCAATAAGACCGATCCTAAAAACCATATTTTCAAAGGAGGTTTTTAATGGAACCATCCCTGAAAATGGATATATTTTTAGGGACGATTTTCTTAACAAAACCAGCCCCTAAAATTGCTTTCTAATGGCAGTTCGCAAGCTACAGTGCTCTTAGAGGTGGTTTCTTACATGTTCCGAGATTCTAGGAAAAATTTGAGTTGACTGTAAAAAAAGATTTGTGTAGTAGCGTCAATTTGTAAAATAAATGTGCAAATGCGAGCATCTCTGCTAGGATCCAAAATGAAAAATGTAGTCCTGGTATATGTTTGAATCCCTATGTGCAATACATTGTTATACTGTGTGTTAACAGTTGAGAAAGCAAACAAATGCAGGACCAGTTCACATAGGGTGGCTGGTGGGAGACCGTTTTGTCCGCCCACAAATAATTCCAGACAACACACATGTACGCAGTACGTACGTACCAATTGCCATGGACAAGCAGACAGATGACAGATCCCAAATGAGAGAAAGAGAGAGAGAGAGGTCCAAACTGACGATACAAATCTAGGGTCAAAAGGCAACCTTGTACAGTGTGTGTGTGAGAAAGAGAGAGAGAGAGAGTAGCTGGCAGGTGCGCACTCTGGGCCATGGCATGCAGGCATGCATGGTCCATGCATGCAAGAGACACACAGCGAGAGCTATGGATTCCTTCCTACAGAAGTTGCGAGAGACAAAAGACAGGACAGTGAGAGAAGATGCATGGCAAACAGTGATGAAGGGGAGAGCTCGATCGAATCATAAGGCCATCATGCATATATCCCCATCTCGCGCGCGCCCCTTTGTTGAAAGCTCTGCCCGCAACTAATCCCCGTGCACGTGATTCTATCATTACAGTTTTACAGGGGCTTCCATTGCATGCTGAGTGTACTATAGCTAGCCGTATGAGTTAAGCAGTCACCTATCTTAACTTTTTCTTCAGCTTCCGGTTGATTGACTGTTCCTCTTATTAGCTTCTACTGCTGAATGCTCGAGGCAACAAAGAACAGGTAAGTAGGATCACTACATCAAGCGCTGAAAACTGACCTCCGACGAGCCACGCCTCCTGTCTTTCTTAATACTCCCTCCATACTGAAAAAATGGACGTTTAGGATAAGATTGTGATAACCAAGAAGTCATTAATTAGGGGGTATTTTTTCTACTTTACCCCTATTAAATAAGCTGCGGGGTGCATGTTATCTAGGAAAGATTTGTAGTTCTACTGGCTAGCAAGCGCGAGTTGGGTGGATGGCTGTTAGGGGGTCGGTTCGATCCCTGGTGGCCGCGCTATTTTTTGGCACTGAGTAGATTTTCATGTTTTTTCATGGTACTGTGCGTGTGCGGGCAGGGATGGCACGCGCTTATTTCGTTGATTTGGACGTGTCCGTGCTTGTAGCCGCGTTTGGAGCCTGTTCGCCGCGTTGAGCACATTGTTTGCCGCTTTTTTTCCTTTTTTTTCCTTTGACTTTCAACGCGCTTTTGTTGGCGCTTTTTTTTCGTTTACCTGAACTGCGCGAACGGACGCACGCGAGCCTTCAATGCGGGCGACGAACGAGGCCCCTGCGAGCCTTCAATGCGGGCGACGAACGAGGCCGCACGCGAAGGGACGCACGCGAACGGGCGGTTCGCAGGGGCAAACGCGTCCACAATACTCTCCGCTGCTTAGGACGTCTGTTTTTGCGAAACCGGGTCTCCACCCTAGGACGTCTCTTTATGGTCTGGCTATTGGATGGTTCACCTCCTTCCTCTTAAAACCATCACAAATTCCGGTTGCCCATTCCCATGGGCACCATGCACGATGTCATGTCTGTTTAGGCAGAGACGTCGATCTGGCTCAAAATTCAGCAAATGAAAGGCAATGGTTTATATTTCTTTCTTTCTTTCTTTCTTATTTCTCAACAGTCACTATTCTTGGAGACTCCGCGGAAATTGGCCTCCTCCATTCGGGTTCTCCAATTGTATGTCTTGTAATTTTCTTTGCAGAAATCTACCCAACCACACCCACATGCAAAACTTGCCAATGCTGAATTTTTAACAGCACCAGGACCTCCAAATGACTAGACAACCCCCAATGCAACTACTGGTGGATAATTGCTCAATAATCTGCGCTTAAGTACAGTCCTATAGCTGCATATGCAATTGTTCAGCTAGCGCATGCATGCAGGTGCAGTGCAGATGCAGCCATCTGAACGACTGTTCATCCTCCCTGTAGCCTGCGTGATCTCTGGCTCTCTCGTCTCGACCAGGCCAACAGCATGTACGCTGGCCCTACCGGCGGACGGGCGCGGAGCCCTCTCAAAAAGTTTGTGGGGGCGCGGCAAGCCGCGAGCGGCGGTGGGGTGAGGCCGGCGTTTCTTCCCCGGCCGGCCAGTCTCGATCGATCGCAACTCACAAACGACGGCTCACACGTCCCTTCCATGCAAGCTGTTATTATGTCCTATGACTCCTATCCTATGTATATGTTTGGTCGTACGCACTGCCTGTCCGGCCGTGCGTAACAACATTCAGTTTGCAGCTGAGAGAAACGGTGATATACTTTACTATGGAGGTGATGTACATTTCTTTTTTAACATAGATATTCACAGCGCATGCATGTACACTCAATCACCCCTATAAGTGACTACTACCCCTGACTGAGCTAGCAAATTCTTAAGATTAGTGAGGTTACGACGATAGACGCCTTGTTATTGATAGGAACTTCGATCCCTATCACTGAAACAAGATAACGTACATGTAACTATATATTCGCAAACTTATTTAGGCTTTGTTTGGATGTTGTCGGATTCATCTCAATCCACATGTATTGGAGTGGATTGAGGTGGAATTTAGTTCAAGTTCCACTCTAACCCAGCTCGATACATGTGGATTGATGCGAATCTTACTACATCCAAACAAGGCCTTATACGTATATATACATATACAGTATATATCTAGCTGAATGACAGATCTGGAAAAGTTGGCTGGCCAGGAGAGACGATGCATGCACATGCAAAGCGCAATCGACGATGCAGGGTATGGCGTGGGGGTCAGGGGGTGTGGCATGGCTGTACATACACATAACATGACGGCCTAGCTACATGCATGCACACATGTGTTTAACGTACGTCGGCGACGATGGATCGTGTATGTGTCACGAGGAGCCGGACAAGCGGGCACCGTGTCTCACAGGCGAGGGCAGCACGATGGGGACGGTGCATGCGCTGCAGCACTGTACGTTGCTGTCTTGGCGACGTGTGCATGCATATGCATGCGTATCTATCAGCACAGCTAGCCAGCTAGCGCCAGCACTGTTCAAAGCAAAAAAGTGCTGGCTGGTGCTGCATGCATGCCTGCATCAACGGCGTGCTAGGTACTAAGCGTGTGTAGTAGCCTAGGGCCTTATTTAGATGTGAAAATTTATTGGATTTCGTTACTATAACAATTTCGTTTGTTTGTGATAAATATTGTCCAATCGTAAACTAACTAGGGTCAAAAGATTCGTCTCGCTATTTACAGTCAAACTGTGTGATTAGTTTTTGTTTTCGTCTACATTTAATGCTTTATGCATGTGCCGCAAGATTCGATGTGACAGAGAATTTTGAAAACTTTTTGGATTTTGGGGGTGAACGGCCTTGTTTAGTTCCAATTTTTTTTGCAAAATAGGAATAGTAGCACTTTCGTTTGTATTTGATAAATATTATCCAATCATAAACTAACTAGGCTCAAAAGATTCGTCTCGTCAATTCCGATCAAACTGTGTAATTAGCTTTTATTTTCATCTATATTTAATACTCCATGCAAGTGGCTAAAGATTTGATGTGATGGGGAATTTGAAAAATTTTGTAAAATAATTTGAGAACTAAACAAGACCGTAATAGTAGTAGTAGGAGGAGGAGGAGGACCAAGAGATCTCTCTCAGTCTTCCAAGAGATCACCACGTACCTAGCAATTCTTTTGGACGGACGTGCATGATCGATGCCCCGATGATAGATCCTTATATCTTTACAAGCACCTCAAAAAAAACTTAACCGACCTATATATCTTATTACACAGTGAAAAAGCCGACCTAACCTCCAAAGAAAACTTGTTTGAGCACATCCTTCAAATATTTGATGAATGTACGTGAACGTTATTCTTCAATTGTTTAATCTATTTGTAGATGTAGCTGGCCGGTTAGGGCCCGCCAGGGCAGCAGTGGCGTGGGCTGAGGGTGGCGGCGTTAGGCAGCACGTACCCCGGTCATATGATTTTGAGGGCTCGTGAACTTTAGTGTTGCTCTTAAGGACAGTTTCAGTGGAGGTTTCACCAGGATGTCATGCATATTTATTAGAGTGTTATATTAGTAAAACTGTACTTTTTGCATAAAACGAAGAGGAGAGAGAAAGAAGTAGTTTCACCATGGTGAAACTCTGCGGGCGTTGTTTCCTACGCGGTGAAACGGGATGAAATCCCCATTGAGGACTAAATTGTTTCAACATCTTGCATGTAATCCAATCATTTTGCAGTAATTAAATGCTTTGCCGAGCCTAGGAAACGTCAAGGTGAAACTCATGCATTGTGGAGGTTGTTTCATTGTTCGTTTCATTGATGCTCTATCAGCAAATTTGTTTTGGGAACAGTGTATTGAAATGGACCACTGAGACTGGCCTAATGCCATCATTTGGAGCTACTAATTACTGGATTACTGCTACTTACTGTTTTAGTTTGATGTTAGTATCACTTATGATCAGAGATGAAAACGGATTGGATACGAACGGATATCATTGATATCATATTTGTTTTCATATTTTTGGTCGAATTCGGATTCGAATACGAATAATGTCAACCATGTCGGATAAGATAAGATTGGATGTCGACATTATAAATATACGATTTAAGTATTCGAGTACGGATACGGAATCGGATGTTAAATATTCGGACTCGAATACGGACAGATCTAAACCCCTCTAAACGAATTCAGTCTCGAATACGGTCGAAATATCCATACCGTTTTCATCCCTACTTATGACTGCAATTTGCCTAAAAGTTTGGAAAGGAAAAGCTTTTTTCAGATATTTCAGTAGCCCTTCTATGTTTGCTGGAACTGAATGACCTCTTTATTTTGCAAGCAATAAAAAGGCATACCTACAATACATTGGTAGTGGACTACAACTTTCAACTTTGAAGACCAATACAAATGACAACTAAAAAAATATTAGTACGAGTTTGGATGCTAATCGTCTAAGTAACCAAGGAAAGTATAATGCAGTATGCCAACTGTCAGCATTAGATACTAATTAAATCTTTCCCTGTCCCTGGTCCCCTCTGTAGATGACGGTGAGCAAGGTTACGATAGTCAATGAGTCTAAGCGATTGTGATGCCTGTGAAAGTAACCAAGGAAAGTATAATGCAGTATGCCAACTGTCAGCATTAGATACTAATTAAATCTTTCCCTGTCCCTGGTCCCCTCTGTAGATGACGGTGAGCAAGGTTACGATAGTCAATGAGTCTAAGCGATTGTGATGCCTGTGAAAGTAACCAAGGAAAGTATAATGCAGTATGCCAATTGTGTAAAAGTTGAACTCTAGAAAAAATATCATCGTTTAGTTGTTTTTATTTGTGTCTCTGATATGAAGCCGTTGTCATCTACCATTGACATTGTCCCAACTAAAAACATGCCAATAAGAATTATGTTTTTTTGGATGGTTCGGGAGGCACGAAGATATTTCTATACAAGGCTCTCCTTGCTATAGTTTGACACTAGTACACAGAGGTTCTAAGCCGACGGGGTAAAACATTACTACAGGCGGTTTTAGTTATAATGCGCCTGTGTTGAAAATTTGTACGGCTAGAATTGGAAACCGCCTGTATAAAAGGCTCAGTACAGGCGGTTATTGTAAGAAAACCGCCTGTATAAATGGTCCATTTACACAGGCGGTTCAGTTATGCGAACCGCCTGTGTTAATGGATTTACACAGGCGGTTCACATAACAAACCGCCTGATACCACCAGCCCCTTCTTCCTCCTCGGAAAGAACTGTAGCTCGCAGCCACCTCCCATTGCAGCCCATCTTGGAGGTCCAGATTTTTCAAAATACAAGGGGGAGGTTTTGATCTTCATTTCTTGGAAGGAGGTGGCTAAGAAAGGTTAGTTGATGCCTCTAATGCCTCTTTTTGTGCCCTCTTGCTCAATTTGAGCTACTTTTTGGATCTAGGGTTTCACCATGAGAGGGAGAGAGTAGAATAGCTAGGTATGGTTTATTTTGCTCAAATAAAGTTGCTTAAGATGAATATATGATGTCTCTCCTATCTTTTTTTTATGTTTCCTTCTCTAATTTGTGAATCCAAGAAATATATATGTAGTAGTTTCCATGAATGGTGTTTCCATGCTTGGGAAGGGAGAGAAAGATAAGTTTTCTTTTTAGTTTTTTAAATTATATGGTTTAGGATGTTATTTTTTATGTAAATTTGATTTAATTATGCGATAAGCATTTTTTATATATGAGGTTGCTTCAGATGTTGCCTCTCCTCTCACCATTTCCATGTTTCCTTCTCAAAGTTTTTAGTGATATAATATATTTAGTTTCAATCATTAGTGTTTTTGTACCTTGTCAAATTTAATTTAGTGATATAAAGATATATATTTATGGTTTTGTCTTTATTTTTGATACTTATTTTACTTTTTCAATTTGATTTAATTGTTAGGTGTTCTTTTATTTTTGATAACAAATATTCGTAGACAATATTTCAATTAATTTACTAACTTTTCAACCGGTCAAAATACAAGAGTGGAGGTTTTGATCTTCATTTCTTGGAAGGAGGTGGAGGTGGCTAAGAAAGGTAAGTTTTCTTTTTAGTTTTTTAAATTATATTGTTTAGGATGTTATTTTTTATGTAAATTTGATTTAATTACGCGATAAGCATTTTTGTGCCCTCTTGTTTAAGATGTTGCCTCTCCTCTCACCATTTTCATGATTCATTTTTCAATTTGATTTAATTGTTAGGTCTTCTTTTATTTTTAATAACAAATATTCCTAGATAATATTTCAATTAATTTACTAACTTTTCAACAGGTCATGATGGAGAGGTCCTTATGGATGTATAACTTATCAAGACTAGATCCATCATATATACCTGAGGTGCATAGGTTTGTTGATGCCGCTAAGAACCATGCTTTGAGAACAAAGACGAAGCATATATATTGTCCATGCTACGACTGCAGAAATATTCTTCTATTTGAAGATACTGAAGTAATCATTTCTCATCTAGTCTGCCGAGGATTTATGAAGGATTACTTGATTTGGACAAAGCATGGAGAGGGTAGCTCAGCGCCTTATACAGTTGGGGACCCAGCACACATCGACACCGATGGTCCAGGCATGCCTGCTGATCAGTTTTTCCACGACACACCCCAGAGTGAACATGTTGTGCCAAATGTTACCGCTGGTGGATCTACTCGGGGAAATGTTGGTGCAAGAACTCATGTCTTACCAAATGATACGGCTACAGAAGATGCTGAATTCTTGGAGGCAATGTTGTGTCGTCATACTGAACCATCAATGTTATTAATGAAAGGGATGGAGGCCTTAAAGAAAGCAGCAGAAGAGCCTTTGTATGATGAGTCTAAAGGTTGTACCAAAGAGTACACAATGTTACGAGCTGTGCTAAAACTGTTGATGGCAAAAGCCAGGTATGGTTTGTCCGATGCTGGATTCGATGCGTTCTTAAGTATTATCGGCGATATGCTTCCAAAGGAGAACAAAGTTCCTGCTAACATGTACTATGCAAAGAAGCTGATCAATCCGTTGACTATGGGTGTCGAGAAGATCCATGCGTGTATAAATCATTGTATCCTGTACCGAGGTGATGATTACAAGGACTTGGATAGTTGTCCAAAGTGTGGTGCAAGTCGGTACAAGACAAACAAAGACTATCGAGAGGATTATGCTGCCTCCATGTGTAAAGCAGGGAAGAAGCGAAAGAAGGCCCAAAAGAACACCCAACAGAGTTCAAAACCCATGAGCAAAGATAAAGAAGAGGTTGACTATTATACGCAGAAAAAGATTCCTGCTTTAGTGATGTGGTACCTTCCAGTGGTAGATCGACTGAGGAGTTTGTTTGCTAACCCTGAGGATGCAAAACTTATGAGTTGGCATGCTTCTGATGAGCACAAAATGATGGCAAGCTTCGCCATCCAGCCAATGGAAAGCAGTGGCAAGATTTCAATGACAACCACCGAGACTTTGCCAGCGAACCAAGAAATGTTAGGTTCGCACTGTGTACAGATGGAATGAATCTATTTGCTGAGAGGAGCAGCAAGCATAGCACATGGCCGGTGATTCTCACCATCTACAACCTCCCTCCATGGTTGATGCAGAAGCAAGAATACCTTTTGCTAACCTTACTTATCTCTCGACCAGTTCAACCTGGAGTTGACATGGATGTTTTCTTGGAGCCATTGATGGAGGAAATGAAAATGTTATGGGAAAAAGGTGTTCAAATGTTGGACGAGTATCGCAAAGATTCATTCACGCTAAGAGCAATTATTTTTGTTACTATCAACGATTACCTTGCTCTCTTTATTTTAACAGGGCAAATCAAGGGAAAGGTTGGTTGCGTGGTGTGCATAGACGGAACCCATTACGTGTCCCTTAATGCATCTAAGAAGATAGTGTACATGAGGCACAGACGCTTCTTATCGAAAGGTCACAAGTACCGCTTGAAAAAGATGGATAAGTACTTTGACTATAATGATGAAAGGAACTCAGATGCACCATTAGGTAATAGCAAAGGCCATAGAGTTTTCAAAATAGTGAGCAACATTAAATTTGTGTTTGGAAAGAAGACAAAGGATGGAAAATTAAGAAAGGATGTCAAATCAACTCCAGGGGCAACATTCAAGAAGAAGTCCATTTTCTTTGAGTATTTGCCATACTGGAAAGACTTAGATGTACGACACGCGATCGATGGTATGCACGTCCAGAAGAATGTGTTCGAATGTCTAATTGGCACGTTGCTAGACATCAATACCAAGACAAAGGAAGGACTCAATTCACGCTTTGACATGGTGCAGTTAGGCATAAAAAAAGAGCTTCATCCTGTTCTTCAAGAAAATAGGAAGTACCATCTCCCAGCAGCAAGCTACAACCTCAACATAGATGAGAAACATGCGATGTGTGAGTGGTTGAAGAAATTGAAAGTCCCATCTGGATTCTGCTCTAGCATACGGAGTTATGTGTCGATGAAAGACCTAACACTCACCAACTACAACTCACATGATTGTCATGTCATGCTGACTACTTTCCTCCCTATTGCAATAAGGGCTATAAATCCAGTATTCTTAAAAATGGCAGTCACACGGTTGTGCTACTTTTTCAACAAGATCACACAAAAGGTAATTGACCGTGATGAGTTAGAATCCCTTCAGGAATTCGCAGTGGAAACAGTGTCACAGTTTGAGATGTGTTTCCCCCCATCATTCTATGATATCATGGTGCACCTTGTGGTGCACTTGGTTCCATAAATACAGGCACTGGGTCCCATGTACCTGCATGAAATGTGGACTTACAAGCGTTTTATGTCAATACTAAATGGCTATGTATCAACTTGTGCTCGTCCCGAGGCGTCCATGATAGAGGGGTATTGTACCGAAGAGGCGATTGAGTCCGGAGGACCATTCTGCAATAATGTCCTAAAAGACTAGGTTGCAATAGGTTTGCCTCCGTCAGGACATGAGGGTAGGCTACATGGATGTGGGAGGATTGGACGAAAATCACTCATCCCACCAGATTACAATACATTACTTGAGTCACATCACAACATCTTACATCAGCTCTCGATAATGGAGCATTTGATTGAACAACACATAGATGAGCTTCGAGAACATAATCCTAGGCAAACAGAGGGGGTAATGAAGGAACTCAAGAAACAGTTGTACACATGGCTAAGGGAGCAGGACATTCCATATGGGGAAACAATTGAGAAACAAACCATCAAGGCTTTGGCATCTGGACCATCACGCTAAGTCATAACATGGCAAACCTATGACATAAGTGGATTCACATTTCATACCAAGTTCAGGGACCAACAGAGCATGACACAAAATAGTGGTGTTCGATGCGAGGCCGTAGATGACAAAACTGGTGATATTATTACATACTTTGGCTTCATCGAGGACATATGGGAACTAGACTATGGTACATTTCAGATCCCTGTGTTTTGATGTCAATGGGTTGAAGATAAACATGTCACAGTGGATAATTATGGGTTCAGAGTTCTTGATCTAAGTAAGGTGGGATATAAAGATGACCCATGGATCCTTGCTAATTGTGCTGCACAGGTTTTCTATGCTGAGCAGATCCTTTCTAAGAATGAGAAGAAAAGTACCGACAAACCGAAGCATTTAGTTTTTCCAGGAAAGCAACAAGCAGTTGGAGTTGACGGTGTATCGGATCTAGAGGATTTTAACCAGTTCAGTGATATGTCCCTCTTTGTGGACCATCCTATGAAGATAAAAAATATTGAGCGATGCATCCCACAGAGTTCTTTGCCATGGGTGCGCCCTGATGGACAAGGAAGAATAGTAGCGGCCTAGATTGTATCTGTGATTCATCATGTAAACGCTTTTGTCAAATGCAAAAATGTCCTATGTATGAAATATATATCTTGATGAGTGGAACAAACTTTGTATTCATGACTTTTCGAGTTGGGGACGTCTCGGGTTTCGAAAACGTGTGTGTAGCTGTGGAAATTTGAAATTTCAAAATTTGAGTGGTCCAAACTCTCTCAGATGAAAAGTTGACCCTTACACACAATGTGTATCTTGATGAGCTGGACAAACTTTGTATTCATGACTTTTGTATCTGAGACTACAAAGGGTCCGGTCAAAGTGACTTTTCAGAAAAAATCCAAGATTTGACTTGGTCAAACTAGGTCAAACTACGCACTAAATGACCTCAAATGAAAAACTTTTGAATACATGGGTGTTAGAGCTCCTCAAGATACGCATTCCATACATAGGATATTTTGGCATTTGAGAAAGGATTGGTAAACTCTAGTCACAAAGTGTTGAATGTGACACAAACTTTATGAAACTATATGTGAGACTTGTGGATTTAGAACTACACTTTTGAAACGCTTTGTCAAATGCAAAAATGTCCTATGTATGAAATGTATATCTTAATGAGTGGAACAATCTTTGTATTCATGACTTTTCGAGTTGGGGACGTCTCAGGTTTCGAAAACGTGTGTGTAGTTGTGGAAATGTGAAATTTCAAAATTTGACTAGGTCAAACTAGGTCCAACTAGGCTAAAAGTCCTCAAATGAAAAAGTTTTGAATACAGAGGAGTTAGAGCTCATCAAGCTCTACCTTTCATACAATATGCAATATGCATTTGAAATTTAAAATAATATAATTATACAAATAATATCATTATGTTGAAATAATATAGAAATAATATAAATATGCAATATAGAAATAATATCATTTTACAAATAATATATAAACAAATATAATTATGTTACAAATATAGAATATAGAAATAATTATGTTAAAATTATAATATCAATATGCAATTAAAAGACAGTTACCAAAAATATAGAAAACAAAAATAATAATAATAAAATACAAAAATCTTTGTACAGGCGGTTGGCGTTGACCACCGCCTGTAGAAAGCTATTTCTCAATGCCAACCGCCTGTGGAAACCTATTTCTACAGGCGGTGGTCAATGCCAACCGGCTGTAGAAATGCCGCCCTTATATAGGTCGCAGCCAGTCCCGAAAATTTCCAAGTCTCGAAAGCGCCAGTTCTATTCAAAGTGACGCCGGCAGGGCTGCCAAATTTTCTCGCCGCCACCCTTCTCCTCCGCTGCAACCCTTCTCTCCGCCGCCAGTCGAGGTAAGCTCGCCGACGTCCAGTTTTGCTGTTGCGCGTGGGGCGGGTGCGGTTGCGCGCGCGTGGGGGCTGATGTGGGAGGCAGAGAGCGCGGTGGCCGCCGCTCGCCGGCGGCGACGGCCAGTGCGGCCGGGCGTGGCGGATTCGAGGCGGGGCGCAGGGAGGCGGTGGAGTCGAGCGAGGCGGCCGGGGCAGCATCGGGGCCGCCTCGCGGGTGGTGCTCTCAGGCGGCGGCGGCTGTCGTCCCTGCGGCAGGGTTTGCCGGCGGCCGCCTGGCAAGTGGGGCCCCCTGGGCAGCGGGGCCGACCCACCCGTGGCTAGAGAGAGGGGGAGGTGGGCTGGACAGCCGGCCTAGCCGGCTTGAGGGTGGAGATTTTTTTTTGTTTTTTATATGAATGTATAGATTATGCAATTATTTATATATATATTTATATGAATGTATAGATTAAGTAACTATTATTTTTTTATATGAATGTATAGATTATGCAATTATTTATATATATATTTATATGAATGTATAGATTAAGTAATTATTATTTTTTTATATGAATGTATAGATTATGCTATTATTTATATATATTTATATGAATGTATAGATTAAGTAATTATTATTTGTTTATATGAATGTATAGATTATGCAATTATTTAAATATATATTTATATGAATGTCTAGATTAAGTAATTGTTATTTTTTTATATGAATGTATAGATTATGCAATTATTTATATATATATATATATTTATATGAATGTATAGATTAAGTAATTATTATTTTTTATATGAATGTATAGATTATGCAATTATTTATATATATATTTATATGAATGTATAGATTAAGTAATTATTATTTTTTATATGAATGTATAGATTATGCAATTATTTATATATATATATTTATATGAATGTATAGATTAAGTAATTATTATTTTTTTATATGAAAGTATAGATTATGCAATTATTTATATATATATTTATATGAATGTATAGATTAAGTAATTATTATTTTTTATATGAATGTATAGATTATGCAATTATTTATATATATATTTATATGAATGTATAGATTAAGTAATTATTATTTTTTATATGAATGTATAGATTATGCAATTATTTATATATATATATATATATTTATATGATTGTATAGATTAAGTAATTATTTACTTTTAGTTTAAGTGTCTATGTATATACATTATGCATATGCTAATTAATTATTATTTCTTTTTTATAATGCAATTATTTGTATAGATTCCTAAACCCTAAATGTCTATGTATATACATTATACATATGCTAAGTAATTATTATTTCTTTTTTATAATGCAATTATTTGTATAGATTATCACGATGACTTCTCCAACCGTAAACCCTAAACCCTAAACCCTAAATGTCTATGTATATACATTATGCATATGCTAAGTAATTATTATTTCTTTTTTATAATGTAATTATTTATAATGCAATTATTTACAAAGCAGTTATGCATATGCTAAGTAATTATTTGAATAGATTATCACGATGGCTTCTCCAACCCCAAACCAAGCGTCAGGGTCTAACCGCATCGACCAAGCACCGGCATAAGGTTCGGACCACACAGAGAAGGTGCAAGTGTCACACAGCACTGAGCAAGCACAAGGGTCGGACCACACAGAGAATGCAAAAGAACGTGAATCAAGTCCTTCGTACAAGACCTCCCCTAGCGACATTCCAGATCCTCGCATAGAGAGGAACGCTCGTCGTGAATTAGAACGTGACCCTGATTACATTCCAGAAGTAGATGAGGTGATGAATTACTCATACATAATTAAATCTTTCTAACTTTTATGTCCCTCAGTATATGTACAAGAATGATTTATGTGTTTAACTTTTAACATGAACAGGAGGTGTTATCTCAGTTTCATGAGCTGAAAGAGATCATATCCCAGGAAGAATTCACACATGAAGGTGCACCCGAACCGACGACCGAGACAACCACCGAGAAGACTGATGATAGAAAAAGGAAATGAGGTGACAGAGGATTGAATCAGTTTCCAAAAGTCACATTTAGAATTACAGATGTGAGCCCGACAGGACAACCCCTAGCTCCTCCAGAGGCCTTACCTAAGTGGCGTAAAGCACTTGGATTCTTAGTTAGGGACCATCTTGACATCACAGTCAGGGAGTGGGCAAATGTGGACCAAAATGAAATCACAAGAATGTGGGACAAGCTACTTACAAGGTTTGTTTTACCTCAGGGTTCAGAAGACCTAGTAAAGGAGTACACATTGAAGCAGTGGGGAATCATGTTTAGGATTTACAAGTCCGAGTTGAATTCTAAGTGGGCAAAGAAAGGGTTGGACCCGACAAAAAGGTATAAAATCACTGCTGGTCAGTGGGCGGTGTTTCTAGAGTAGAGAAATACCGAGGAGTTCAAAGCTTTGAGCGAATCTAAATCCAAGCTCACAAAAAGGATCAAGTACCACCATCATCTAGGCACAGGTGGTTATCAGCGCAAGCTTGCCCAATGGGAGCAAGAGGATGAAGCGCAGAGGGCTAAGGGTCTGCCAGCGCTCCCTGAACAACTTGGTCGCAGGGGCTCGATGTGGATTCGTGCTCGTGTACCGGCAAAGGAAGCCAAGTCTGGCTAATCATTTTCTGACCCAATGGTCGAAGAGGCAGCGAAGAATATTTTCGCTGTGGCAGCTAAGCAGCAAGCAGGCAAATTTAAGCCTCAAAGAGAGAAAGATGTCCTTACTGTTGCTCTGGGTAACCCAGAGCATCCTGGTCGTGTACGAGGCATCTCATCAAAACAAGGATGGAAAGAAGGCTTCGGACCAGAGTGGGAAGCAATGTATAGGAAACGAGATCGCTACAAGGCAGAAATGTCTAATTATTTTAAGGAGGAGGCTAAGAGAGAAGTCGAAGAGGTGATGTCTAAAATCCTCTCCAATCCTCCTCCTGAGTTGATGCAGCGATTGGCGACCGCAATGTCTAGCCAATTAAGTGGCCAGCAGCCTCCTCAAATGCAGCTAGTCGTCGCCCCGACAACAACAGAACAAGCTCCGGTCATCCCAAGTAGTATTGCCTCTATCGGAGACAAGGTCCGCTATCCAGTTGATGAGATCGATAGTCCTGTGCCTTGCTTCCTAGTCATAAGGTATGGTTTTAACAATAACCGTACAAGGGAAGTAGCCACAGGACTTGCGATCCCGGGGCGTCAATTCCATGGTAGTGAGATCCCTGAGGACTACTGCAGGGTGGAAGTGTTGACAGTTGTCCAAGGATATGAGGACGACATGCTAGACATTCCTAGTCCCGAGGGCATTGAGAAACTGGGACAAGCTATCAAGAATTTTATTCTTTGGCCTCGACGGGACGTCCTGCTATCTCAGGTACCAGAACCATCACCCCGAGAAGTGTCGCAGACTCAGGAGTCGTCCCATCCCACATCTCTTCCCACTCCACCAACCTCTCCAATCTTGCATCCACAATCCCCACCACCACCACCATCACCAATATTGCCTCAACCACCATCCCCGCCACCATCAAAACCCACTCCCCCACCATCACCTAAACCCCAGGCTTCACCACCATCACCTAAACCCCATGCTTCAACACCGCAATCTTCCACACCACCGGCACCCAAAAATGATGATAAGACACCACCGCAACCAAAGAAAACAAAATTCTCGGTCCCCATATTGGTTTCCCCGTTCGAGCCAAAGAAGAAGGCCGCTGGTACGGCCCTATTTTTGTCCGGAATTGCAAGGAGCCGCACTTCAAAACTTGTTGACTTAGCAGAGCATGAGAAGGAGGGGTCAAAAAGCTGTGAAACACGTATTGTCAATATCAGGCCACCAACGAAGGATGATTACAAATTTGTCCCTACTAAATATGAGCCAGGCAGACCATTACTTAGTTGGGACAAACTCAAAAAGATCCCAGCTGGTATAAAAAGGATTCATGACTGGTATATGAGAGCAGCTTCTATAGGCATTGACATGATCAATGTGATTATACCACCAACAACATTCAACAGTGAGCGTACAAAGGCAATCGTTACCTTCGAGGACATGTGGCTAATGATGAACCTGCAGAGACTAGACGTGCAGCTGGTAACCGTGTTTGCATTGTAAGTGTCACTCGTACTATCTTGTGTTATTATTCATGAGTTGCATCAATTTTCAACATCTAACGTACAAGTGCTCATTGCAGAATGAATTTTGAACAACAAGAGATGCGGTACGGTTCCGATTCGGATAGGTCTGCCAGTAAAAGGGTTGCGTATCTGAGCCCGATGAAGATATGCGAGGAGTAGCACAACTTCAGAATCGGAGACAAACACGACTTCTTAGAAGGTTTGGACCCCACTGAGCGTAAGAAGATAATAGATGAAAATCGACTAGATTATGAATGTAAATACGACCTCTACATAGCCTTGGCACTGCTCAAGTATCAAGATCGAGAATGTGTTGTTGCCCCATACAACTTTGGGTAAGTGTCAATTTGTATTCATCATCGTATTAGTAATTTCAATGGGCACTTGCATCATAAATTTGATTCTCTCAGGGACCACTGGATCTGCCTCCTCATTAATCCTAGTCTAGGACGTGTGCTAGTCCTAGACTCTGCAGACTATGATCCTTCAAGTTATGCAAAATTCATTACACACTTGGAACGGTAAGCTGAGTACATTAAATATTCATACCTACTTTTATAAGAGTTTCAGAATAACTTGAGGATTGTGTATTCGATAGCCTATAGGTATTATAAGATCAAAGGTGGAAGGTGTGATTCATCAGAACCGGGGCAGCCATTGAGATTATTTTATAAATGGCCGGTACGTACCAAAATATCACAAGCTGTCTTTTATAAATATAATATGTATATGACGATGTTGCAACTAATAAATATCCACTTTTTTGTCATACATCAGTGCCATAAGCAACCAGTCGGATCGGTCCACTGTGGATTCTACGTCTGCGAGTTCATGAGTGAGACCGAAAGATATGTAACTAACCCTTCTAAGGTATTGCTCTAATAGTCGTTTATATTATTTGTGTCATTTTTTGTTGCTAAGCATGTGTTATATGAACTATAAATTTATGATGTTTCTAACTTCCTCTGTAGCAACATGAGTTGGAAAAGGCGAAGAGCGTGACTCAAGTTGTTCTATATAACCTAGTTGAGGACCTTTGCACTTTTCTCTTGAGAGAAGCCATTCCCACCGAAGGGAAATATCACGACCCGACCAGCGTCCTAGCAAAGCCTGAGTTTAAAGCGCTAAGAGATATTAGTAGGCTAAAGCTATCTCGATCGGGTTATTAGAGCAGAGGTTTCAGATGTGAAACCTCATATGTCTGTAAACAAAAAACTTTGATGTGTGATGTTTGTAATTAATATAATTTTATGTACAAAGTAATGGTATATATAAATATATTGCATGTTGCATTGGTTGAATCTTGTAGCCTAACATAGTTTCAATATTAATGTATATAATATATATATATATATATATATATAATATTAAAAATAGGGTTTTGCAAAATCTTACCACAGACGGTTCTGTTACGAGAACTGCCTATAGAATCCAATTTCTACAGGCGGTTTACATAAAAGAACCACCTGTAGAAATTGATTTCCACAGGCGAATCTCATAACTGAACCGCCTGTAGAAATCGGTTTCTACAGGCGGTTCTCAGTTAACCGCCTGTGGAAACTTTTATTTCCATAGGCCTATAGCTACTGGCGGTTCGTCAATCCGCCTGTACAAAGGGGTTGCGAACCGCCTGTATAGTATCTCTCTGTACTAGTGTGATCTAGAGGATTAATTGCCATTGCAACATCCAGGTATAACAGTATCAATATTGGCTAGAGGACGCACTGCACACTTCAGGTTTAAAATTCCAATTAAAACTGCGGATAATAGTATGTGCAGCTTTACAAAACAAAATGACACTGCAAAGTTGCTTCATAGGGCATCTTTGATTATTTGGGATGAAGTTGCCATGACCAAGTGTTAGTGCGTCGAGACACTTGATAGGTCCCTCTAGGATATCATGGAGTGTGCTTTGCCATTTGGAGGAAAGGCTATTGTATTTGGTGGAGACTTCAGACAGGTCCTCCTTGTGGTGGCACGTGGGACAAGAGCACAGGTAACTGATTCTACTTTGCAAAAATCCTCTTTGTGGGATAAATACAGAAGATAAAATTGTCACATAACAAGAGAGCATAATCAAACCCTTGGTTTTCCGAGTACCTGCTACGAATTGAAAATAGAATCAAGGAAACAGTTGCAGATAATTATGTTTGACTCCCTGATGACATTATGATTGGTTATGATAACACCGAGGTGGCAGTCAACAAAGTCATTCAAGATGTTTTCCCATCACTTGAAGACCATGCAACATCAGGCTCTTATATGAGCTCCCGTGCCATGCTATTGACCAAAAATGAACACGTTGATCGGCTGAATGCAATGATGATTGAGAGGTTTCCAGGTGAGGAAAAGGTTTACCATAGCTTTGACACTATTGTTGATAATCCTTAGAATCACTTCCCTATTGATTTTTTGAACTCCATAACTCCAAATGGCCTCTCCCGCACATGCTAAAGCTAAAAATCAATTGTCCTGTGATTTTTCTCCGCAATCTTGATCCAAACAACGGCTTGTGTAGTGAAACAAGGCTTAGAGCAACTCCAACAGATTGGCTATTTTTGTTGTGAAGGCTATTTTAGAATTTGTAAAGCAAAAAGTAGACTCCAACAGTTGTGCTATATGCTTTTGTAAAATAGAAAGTTGGCTATCCCTTGATTTTTGGTGGCTATATATAGCCAACCAATAACACTAGCTAGTTGATTTTGTAAAATAACAAGGCTGTTGTGGATCTCTTCTTTTTTAAAAAGTTTTCTATTTTACAAAATGGCTAAACAATGGAATTTGGCTAGCAATTTTAGCCAAGCTCTTGGAGTTGCTCTTATGGTCAAAGCATTACAAGGTATTGCAATTGATGCTGAGATCGTTGCTGGATAGCATGCACCAAGGCTGTCTCTCTCGAATGATATTTCTCTTCCTTTCAAGTTCAAGAGAAAACAATTCCCAGTGCGGTTGAGTTTTGCCATGACAATAAATAAATTGCAGGGACAAACCATTCTGTATGTTGGGATCTACCTTCTAGAATCCATCCACGTTCTCACATGGACAAGTCTATGTTGGTTCATAAAGAGGGTGTTAAGATCAACAACAAGAGTTTTGGCAAAACCAATAGAGGATTTGGATCCTAGAGGGAAGAGCATCAAGAATTTTGTTTATAAAAACATCCTAAATTAGTGATTAATGTGTTTATATTTAAACCAATTTATCAATCCTCACGTGAATATGTATTGTTAGACGTGTGCTTAATACTTTTATTTTGGGCATCTTGGTAAAGAATTTTATTTTTGTGGATTAATACTTAATAGTTTTATCATTTGTACTATGAAAAAATATTACTTATTTTATGTGCATCCCGAGATAAAGCCGTATCCTTAGCACACGCATTATACTAATCTAAATAGGAAATTTTGCAAGGCTGAGGTTGGCAACCTATGGTACGTAAGTACAAGTAGCTGCAAGCTTTTTCATATTAGCGATGGTGATGAGATGCATATGCTTAGCACCAATTCACTAATAATTCATCGTACATCTACCACAGACTAGTCATGAGTATATATATAGAGAGAGATTAGATTAGAATATTGAAACTACAGGTTTCTAAATCAATCTGCCCGCTGCTAGCTGGTTGATCTAGTATGATCAGTACTGTGTCTATATCTACTATATATACTCCACGTACTAGATAGCATTAATACTCACGGCACTTTTCTGTAGTGCAACACGCTTTAGGGTTGTAATAAGGTCCTTGCATGTGTTAAACTTCACATGTATGAATTTACAAGATGAATCTTTTAAACTTAATTAGTTTATGATTAAACATTAATTGTTAAATAAAATAAAAATACTATAGTACTTGCAACTCAATCATCAGGAAGTAGAAGCTTACTAGCGAGAGAGATTCTTTCTCTTCTGTCTCAATGTAAGGTGGATGATGTCGGGTACCTTCTTATATCTACCCAGGGCTCACAAATATGTGAAAGCTATAAAAGCTACTTTACCGAGTTCCCCGATTCTAATTCCGACTTTACCTCAAACCAAACTGCATATTGCCGACAGGGGAGAACCGGAGGAACGAGTCGGCTGCAAGCCGCGCGCGTGTGGGTGGCCACGTCATGCATGCCTTCGCGATGGTGTGCCGAGTCATGGCAACTTGGCGAGCCAGTGTCGAGCATCAATATATATCGGTGGCGGCTTCCAGTCGACCATGTGTGTTACGCTGCAGGCTGCTACCACACAAGGGGAAGGATAACGACGCAAAGGCAGCCCTCTGGTGGTTTTAGCCCGAGACGGACGTATGGCAGGTATGTATATATGTACGTTCTCTTATTTCCCCTTGTTTTACTAGTCCTAGATGCAACTGTAGGTGCACATATGTATATATCACTAGTATAATAAAGCTCTATATAGGCGGTTGGTAAGCTATTTTTACAGGCTTGTGAACTGTCAGCGTTAGGGGACAGTTAGAAATGAATTTTTCTACTGGCGGTTAACTGACAACCGTCTATGAAAATATATTTTTACAAGCGGTTTGCTAAGACAACCGTAAGTAGGAATATATTTTCATATGTGGTTTTCTTAGCCAACCGCTAGTGAAAGTATTTTTCTAGAAAATATAAAATCTGCTTTTAAAAATAGGAAAAAAAACTGGCAAGTCGTGTATTTTTTCGCGTGCTTCGCGTTTGGCAGGATTCAAACCTGATACCTTGCTCTCACACGTAGCCTCCTCTACTACTACAATCACCACTCACTTGTGTCTGTATTAGAGTGTGATTCTCCACATATTATTCTAAACTGAGCATATGGGCCATAAACAAATTCAAATGAAAAAGTTACCAGGTACAATATTTCATAACTTTTCAAGATCTACAAATTTTATATTAATAGTTTCTCCACTACTACACAACTGTTAACCGTGACGGGCACTTTACATTTACCGCAGCGGGCATTGGCGTCCGCCACGAATAAAAGGTCACGGTTAATCGTGGCCTCACCGTGGCGGGCGCCTGTGCCCGCTGCGGAAAATTAAATTACCGCAACGGGCAACATAAGGTGCCCGCTGCGGTTAATCCCATTAACCGCAGCGGACACCTTATGTTTCCCGTCGCGGTTAATCCCATTAACCGCAGCGGGCGCCTTATGTTGCCCGTCATGGTTAATGATTAAAAAAAACCTAGACAGACCCGCCGAGCCCATCTAGGGGCCCGACGAGCCCATCCAGGTTGTTGCCGCCGCTGCTAGGGAAACTCTAGCGCCGCCGGTCAGGGTCGTCGCCGTCGTCGTCCATGGATCCGTTCTAATCCACCTTTTCATGCTGGAACCAATCGCCCCCCACATAGGAGGGAGAGCCACGACCCCCGCCGCCACCGGAGATGGGCATGACCGGCCTCCACCTCCTAGATCTGGCTCGTGGTGGCTCCTTCACCGGATCTGGAAAGAGAGAAGGAAGAATAGTGAGATGAGAGAAAAAGAGAGGGAGATCGGGAGGGCGCGAGCGGCGGTGACGACTAGGTACGCACCTGGATGTTCATGGCCTTCTTGTTGGTCTCCAGCTAGCTGCCTGCAAGCAAACACAGAGACGAAATCGATGGACGAAGTCAGATCAGATGGAGAGGTGAGGTGAGCAAGGGAGGAGGAGGAATTGGGGTAGGGATGGATGGGGATAAATGTGCCTTTGGAGGCCTTGTTCTTCTCGGTGTTCCTCTCCTCCTTCTCCTCCTTGGTGCCCACTACTACTTTGAGAGAAGAGAGAAGAGTCGAGTCGCGAGTGGGGAAGGAAGGAAGAAAGTAAGGGACTGGGTTGCTTCTCTCTTTCCAGCGGATCATTTAAAGTGCTCCTCCACTAAAAATAATTTACTGTGGCGGGCATAATAGGTTGCCCGCTACGGTAAATTGATTTACTACAGCGGGCATCTTAAGATGCCCGCTGCGGTAAATCAATTTACCGCAGCGGGCAAAAATGTCCGTCACAGTTAATTAAAAGTGTCCGCTGCGGTAAATCGCACGATTTACCAAAGCGGGCAAAAAACACGCCCGCCACGGAGTGAATAGTAGCAACGTCACGGAAGTTCATTTCTGTAGTAGTGTCTCCATTTGAGGTCATTTATAAAATTTGAATTTTAAATTTAAGAAATTCAAACGTAGCTTTCGATGACAAGATGATTTCAAATGAAAAGAAATTTCAACTACAAAGTTTCATAACTTTTTGAGATCTACAACTTTTATTTTGACGGTTTTTTCATACGAGATCATTTGGAAAACTCAAAAAAAAAGAAATTTCAAAATATATCTACAAACGATTTTCTTAACAAACCACCACTAGAAATCTTACTTTTAGTGGCGGTTCCTTAAGAAAACCGCCTGTAAAAATAGCACAATTTCCACTGGCGGTGCCTTAAGAAAACTGGTAGTGAAAATAATTTTTTACTGGCGGTTTTCAAATCGGCCCCACCAATTTCTTTTCACAAGTGTTTTTTTAATGAAAATCGCCTGTAACAAACCCACTGCCAGCATAGAGCTTTTTGTACTATTGTATGCCAATTTTGAATCAGAAGATGATCAATCTAAAGATGTGATTCTTTCATACCTTGCAGAGGATACAAATTTAATCTATCTCACATACCGCGTAGGGCAGTCGTTAGTAGCTATATACCACATAGGGCATTTAGCTTAACGACGACGATGCATGTCAATGAAGTGTAGATTAGTAGCAGGTAGAGGTTAGATCCGTTCCGCTAACAACGTCGGGTGTGTCGACGTCCTTGTAGTCGTCATGGTGTCAGCATAATCGTCGACGTCGAGAATCAGCGGTGGCTCCAACGACGATGTCAACGTAGAGCTTGTCGTAGGGATAACGCAATATAAAATATGTTGCTAGCGGTTTTGACCTTTCTCTCTCCGTCTCTCATGAACAACAAAGTAGATAAAAGTAGAACATATAGAGACATAAGAGATATAGGAAAAAATTCTTTATTTCTTTAAATATTAGTAATTACAATGTTTTGCTCCCACATGTATCGTCCTGCCAAGGTCTAAGAGTTATGGTAAAAATCCACGTACAAATAGACTAGTAGGATTAGAATTTCTTTTTCTCTTTTCCTTTTATGATTAAGGGCCCCTTTGGTTCACAGGGTGGGCAAAGGATTTTTTGTAGGATTAGCTTTCCTAAAAAATATTTCCTTTCCTAGCCTTTGGTTGATATGAAAAACAAAGGAATTTTTTCATAGGATTAGAATCCTATGACTCTATTCTATAGGAAACAAAACATTAGCTCAGACCTTATGGAATTTTTCCTGGCGGGAAGCAAAGTACGCGCCCGCGCTCTGTGCACGTTCTTTTTTTTTTGTGGTTGGCAGCTTTTCTGGTGAGCCTTACGTGGGCTGGCTTGGGTAATTCCAAAAGCGATTGACTTTGAATGAACAACCGGCAGATGTTTATAAGATTTAAAAAATGGAAACATCTCGTCTCTGTAGTTCATTCCTGTGTTTCACCTGTGCTTGCCAAAGGGCTTCATTTCAGCTTTCCTATGTTTTGAATTTCCATAGGGACGGAGGGGTATGGCATATGTATTTCTAAGGTTTTTCTATTCCTACATATTTCCTATCCTGTGATCCAAAGGGCCCTAAATCGGTACGTTTTACAACAAATCCTACCTGTAATGTACATGAAATTCTTGTCCACCACGGCCTCAAGATGCATGTATAGCCAAAATGCGTCTCTTAATGAGACTTTCATCATGTACGACGTACTACAGACAAAACACTAGTATTGATTGTCTTTCATTGCAATGGCAAACATGTTATGAATCGATATATTGTCTCTGTACACATGCATGACTTGTCTCCCTATCTCTAGTAGTAGCTAGAAATTCTTCTAAACACTAGTACTAGTATTCTTTTATTTGAAAAGTAAAGCGACGCCCCACGAGCCTCCCTGCCAGCCGTGGACATGGGTCTCGCCGCGCTTCACAAGCCGAGGCCCCTCCTCGGCGCCGGGCAAGCTCGTGAAATCCAGATCCAGTAGGGTGAACGATGTCCCTCTGCGCATGTACCTATCCACGATGACGCACCTCAGCATGCAGAAGGTGCCGTTGCCAAGATGTGTGAAGTTGATCATCTCGCCCGGCGGGACGCCGTTCGCGTGCTCCGTCGGAAACTCCCACACATGCCGCAACACCGGTGCGCGGTGCTCCTGCTGGGCCTCGACGACGTCGATGGCGCACACCTGGTGGCAGTGGCTCGGGTCGTCGTAGCTGGGGACTAGGCCAACAGCGCAGCCGAGCTCCTCGACGAAGATGGCGCGGTGCGAGAGCACCGGCAGCTCCCATCCTCCCTCCACCCGTCCAAGTCCAAGGAGAAGGTGCCCCTTTCGCACACGGAGATCCACAAGCGCGTCCCCATCAGGAAGTAGGTTTCGACGTCGTCCAGCACCTCGTCTTCCATGTCCTCGTTATAGTAGTCGTCCTCCCCCACCTCGTCATCCAGTTCCAGCTCCTCTTCGTCGGCGTCCAGGTCCGGGACCGGCGCGTCCGGAAGTGGGTCGGCGCGCCACCCGCCGCCGCCGGGGAGGCGCCGGAGGGCCTCGAAGCAACAGGGTGATGAGCCGCCGTCGTCGCGTCGGCGTCGTAGGACCCTGTCCATCACGACCACCATGTCGTCTCCCACGGCGAGCATGACGGGCATGCGCTGGACGCTGCGCAGCTCCGGGCCTGGGGCAGCAGCGGCAAGCGTGACGGCGTCGTGGACGACGACCGTGCGGGAGTCTTTGAGGAGGCCCAGGATGCTGCTGCCGCAGACGGCCATGGCGCTGAAATCGTCTGGGGTCGTGCAGCGCCAGCGGGCGACGGGGCGCACGGAAGGGACGCTCCCCAAGCGGACGCTGTACATGGTGTCGTCGACAGACAGCAAAAAGGGCGGCTGGTCTTGCCGCGTTTCCGCCGGCGCCATCGTCAGGCCCATGACCGCACGTTTTGCTGTTGCAGGGGTCAGGGGATCGACGGGAGGAGGCCTGGCTCTGAGTCTCTGGCAGAACGAAGGTACCGTGGGGGATGCTGGGATCGACCAGCAGACTCGACAATTTATAGATACACGTGGTCTGCTTCGCGATCGATATCGACTCGGATACGCATATGCGATCTCTCGAGCCCCTGCTGCGAATCTATACTACCTCTATATTTATACCTATCTATAATATATAAACTATATTAGTTCATGGATAGCTATTGGAATACCATATTGCGTACCCGGACCAAAACTTGCGAACCCGAGACCTGACGCAACTCGCGAGCGAGCCAAGGCCAACTCACGTCCGTTGGCTACAAATAAAATAGGAATCGGCTTTGACTTAGCTCAGTGGCGGATCAGGATTTGGCGAAAACTAGAGTTAAATTTTAGCAGCCCAAAATTCTAAAGCTACAGCCTAAAGTATATATATATATATATATATATATATATAACAAATACTTCCAAATAAATTTTGCAAATTCAGAAATTTTTTTGAACTATATAATTAATAGATTAATAATACGATACAATAGCTATGATATATCTTTTTTCGGCAACTGGAGAGAAATATGATGCAATAGTTCTTATTCTCTTTATCTAATTGAAACTAAAGTTCAAATTAACAGTTGAAAACTTGAAACCAAGAGAAAAAAACTGAACTACTGAAAAATTAATGGAATACCTTCACTTTCAGAAATTACAACTGAACTGCCTTCACTCCTTCAGTCCTACACCTCTTTCAAGAGTTACTCCCAAATTTTCTAGGCCGCGACTAGGGCCATGGCCCTACAGGCCCTAGTCCTAGGCCCGCCCCTAACTCAGCTGGTCTCCATTCAAACTAAGAGCAACTCCAACAGTTTTGCAAATAAGTTTGATATTTTTGTTTTTTTTTGCCAAAACTCTCAAAATCTTCTATCTAACAGTTGGTAATTGGGCTTGGCATTTATAGCAAGTTGGCAAATTGTCCTCCTTTCTTGGCATTTATGTGCGCCTAGAATAGGCTTGGCATACTGCATGCACGCGCTTTTATAACTATGAATGAAATTCTCCTCCTTTCTTCGTTGATCTCCGGAACCAGCAGAATTTTTTTTGCCAAGTCAAAATTCCAAACACTTAGAGTTACTCGTGTACTAGCTAGACAGGTCTCAGATGACATTAGGATGGGTGAGTGGCATTCGGCCCCATCCGTGTAACTACTACAGTCAGGGACTCTTAGGAGCAGCTAAAAAGCCATGGTAAGAGCGGCTGGTCTAGCTGTCTTTATCTTAACACTCTTACAGTGATTTTCACTGTAAGGGCGGTTCAACACCAGCCGCCCTTACAATGGTCATTACTAAGGAGGCTGGTGTTTTCAGCCTCCCTTACAACCCATCACATGCTCCACCATCATTATTGTCGACACCACCAACATCACCATCATTACTGTGGTACCGGCACATCACCACGTGCTTGTTCATTGGTTGACTCATGTTGCATTTGTGCTTCAAATACGTTTAAGAATTGGGACAACAATTGGTTTTCTATATCATCTTCTTGATCATCATTGTTGTCGTCAACAACCATTACTTCACCATGATGAATCCATATTGTGTAGTTTGGAACAAATCCTCACCTAATCATATGTGATCTGATGATTTCCTCATCATAAGTTACTATGTGGTTCTTGTAATCTTTGCAGGGACAAATAACTGAACAATTAGTTCCCGACAACGTCTTTGCATGATTCACTGCGGCTATAATAAATTTGTCCACCTCATCAACATATGCTTACGAGTACCTTGGCAACCCATATATCCAAGTAGCCTTGTCCTTCATCTTTTAAAAAAAGAATTAAAATAATTACTTAAGAATAATTATAAAAAATGGAATTAGCTGCATACATAAATATTTACAAAAAATAATATATATATATATATATATATATATATATATATATATATATATATATATATAATAGCAACATAGATGAAAATCTACCATTATTAGCAACAATAATTATTAGCAACAATTATTAGTTTACCAACAACTTTTCATGCCAACCTCATTCCAATTTCATGAAATAAAAACTATAAATAAAAAATTAAAAGGAAATCCTAGATCTAGAACAAGCTTTCCTCTCTATACATACAACTATAATTAATCTCCACTAAAATCAAGCTAGATCGACGAGTAGAGGGTGTAAGGTCATGTCTTCGCCTAATCTACACTAATAGCATCAAAGCTAAGCTCCAGTTTGGTCCACACAAAGCTCAAGCTCATGGAAGAGAGAGAAAAAAAATCTAAATTGCTCACTAACCAACCAACAAAACTTGGATTAAAGGGTTCCAATAGCATTTTCTTATCTTAAATAAGCTCTCCATAAAAGGATTTGAGATCAAAACCTTCCTCCCTTACTAGAGCAATTTTTGGGAGGTGCCCAAGACCTCCCAAGCCTTTTTTTGCGAGTGGAAGAGAGTGGCTCGGGGAGGAAGAAGAGGGCTGCCAACTTATAGCTACAGATCACTCTAGGAGTGGCTCAATCACCAGCCGACCCTGTAACGAACAAAGATACTTGAAATGAATTACGGTAGAGCAACTATTCATCATCTCTATGCATAGGGAATATCTCTAGTGATCATTTTATTGAAACAAATAAAACAAACTTTTATACTAGCACACACTATTATGAAATAACAGAATATAGAACAAATACTCGATATGATAAGTGTAAACCTTCATGTGCCCACTAATTCTTTTATTCCTTTTGAATTTATTTATAAAAAGGAATACAAGAATTAGTGTCAAAAAAATTTATTTATAAAAAGCAAACTTTAATAGGGTAACGATACTTACCTGGATACTAGGGGGTGCCCTCCCCCAAGCTAAGTGTTGATGTAGTCGTTCGATCTTGTAATGTAGCAGACTAGCAGTGGAGATGTACTTCCTCTACAAGAGCATTGATTGATGTTGATGACTTATGACAGTGCTCCAACAGTGGATAGAACATCCACTAGCTTGTCAGCTCTTCTTAGTCCTTCAAATCCTATGTAGGACCCTTTTGTATTTTATATTTTCTATGATGCAAAAGAAAATGCAACATGGTGAATCCATGCATATTTATTTTTATGCCACCACAGTGAATATCTCAATGGGTTTTTACACACCATAAATTTATTCACATGGGACTTTAGGAGTTATGATGCTACAAATAAATATTTATTTTCTTTTTATAATGTAATGCTAATGCAGAAAATGAAATATGATAAAGGAAAATGATTATGCAGAAAGGACAAGTATGTATAACTACCAATTTTTCCTCCCAATAAGGGTTCAATATTTTAAGTCCTCCGAACACAAGACTTCTTACCATGTTCAATCCTTAGGTGCATGGTGTGATCCCAGGGGTGGTGATTTGACAACTACACCTCTTTATGGTGTCACCCATGTTCTTCATTAGTCCAGCAGTTTGATGTGAAGCATTAATTGCGGAAGCTGGCAACATCTTGCCCAGAGTGCATGTACTCATAGATTTAGGACCTTCACTTTTAGAATTTGGGAGTTGACAATCTCCATGTTTTGCTCAAAGTGTGTCCTGCTCATAAAGATAAGGCAGAGATCAAGTACATGGGCTTTGTTGGTGGAAAAACACCAACAGAACCAAAAGTTTTGTTCATTCTTCTCTATCCTTAGGTATAGCGAATAAGATAAAGTTGGCATTTTTGGGTGGTAAGATCAAAAGACGAGCATGAATGTTATATTTCAAAAATATTTGGTAGATCAGATTGCTCAACCCATGGAAGGATTGTCTATCTATGCATATTTTTCTTTGTATGAATAAGACTATCATCTTCTAAAGGTTGAATAAGCAACATTTTTTCCCAAGTGGTTAAGGCATTGAAATCAAGAGAGTGAAGCTAAGAGCAGAGATTTAAAATAACTGAACATGTTAAGTTGATCCGATTGGATGAAGTAAGGTTGCAACTTAAACATATTTGGTTCTTCTTTTATGTGCATACCAGGATTGAGAAAAGCTTTTTGAATAGTGATTATGTACCTGAAGGTGTTTACCTTATCATCTCGAGGGTTATGGTACTGAACCACCTTGTGGAAGCTTCTCTTGCCTAGCTAATTGTGTTCATGAATGGCTTGACTTCACCATCTTCCTATTCTCCTAATCTTGACATTCTTGTTGGTCCTTGTGCTCCCTTCATTGTCTTGAGAGTTTCTCCATGATGGTCTTGTCTTGAAGGGGCCTGGTGGAGATTTGTTCACCCTTTTCCATGGAGGTTGTTGAAGTTCACGTATCTATTCATTATCTATGTCAGTTCATCTCAGGACTTCCCAGTTTGGCTTTTGAAAGTTTTCCTATAGGGGTTAGTCCAACAAACTATCCAATCTCCACTATGCATAATATCGGCTCAAAAAATCAACCTAAACAACATGTCTAATTAAAAAGCCTTTAGAAGTAAGATCAGCACACCATTTGGTTCAAGAATTAAACTAGACACCTTGTCTAACTTAAGTCAAAAAAAATTTAAACTAAGAAGCTTGCCTAATTTTAAAAGGTATATGAAAAGACTTCAAAACCTACGCATCTATAGTAAACAATAATAACATCAAAGCATCATAGAGATTTTCTCAGACAGTGAAGAAAGAGCATGACTGATGTTTTAGAAAATTGAGCATGCCTTAAAAGTAGGGACAACTAGGATAGCAACATGGTAGGGGATGTTCTTAGAAAATTTCCCCCCCCCTAGGATTTTGGATGGGTTTAATTCAATGTCGCATGATGTTTGGTCGAACATACCTTGTGCTTTGTTATTCCTTTGTTCTCTTTGCTCTAGACCTGAAAGGTTAGTGACATGAATACCTAAAGGAATATTTTCATAATTGTATCTTTATGCTTGTTTCACAAGGGCAATGTATCAAAAAGGCGAACACTCGTGTTAGGATCTAAGAAGCACTTGTTTTAGGACACTAAGCTTGTCCCTGGGAAACCTTCAAAATGTTTTTGGTGAAGTGGTTTCCCTTCCAACACCAACCATAAAAGCACAACAAGATCTGCAATATTTATGATAAACATATGCATCAACAACCACCCTTTTGAATTTTTTGTAAATAGGAAAATGAGGGGGTTGGAGATCTCAAATGTGGAGAGGTTGGAGACACCAACTGAAATGGGAGATGTCTCATATGAGCAAGGACTTGATGAAGTGTTTATGAAGTAGCTTCCTTGCTCACTGAAGTCTCTATCATTTTCAACTTCTAAGTGTGATTCATCATAAATGTCTGTTGACGGTCCTTAATGCTCACATTTAACCGTCAACTAATCATGGAAAAGGACCTATATGCAACCAACATCCAAAATTAGGGTTTCATCTGACAGAATTCCATGAGTTTTGGTGTTTGTCTATTTCTGCAGGAGGTTATCAGGAAATATGGAGGAAAGGCCCACACGTCACGTTTACATAGAGATATTAAGTCCCGCTACAATTTTCCGTAATGAGATGGACCTAAGAAGCGATTGGACCGAAGCGGAGGCAGAACGGGGCCTGGCCCAGGGCGCCCGCCCTAGGGTGGTGCCCAATCAGGGTCCACTTTGGGGATTATGCCCCACCGACTCTAAGGATCGAGGAAAATCACGCGATTAAGGTTGGTTTGATCGGATGGTGGAGAATAACGTGACGCGGATCGATGACGTGGAAATTCCTTGGGGGCTACTCTTCCTAGATTTCTTGGGGACTACTCCTCCTAGATTTCTTGAGGGCTACTCTTCCTAGGCTATATAAGGTGCCCCCACCAGCCCCTGGAGGGATATCTCTTCTACAGAATCAAAGCTAGGGTTTCAATTATTCATCCAAGTAGAGAGGATCCCTCTAGTTCATCTAGTTCTAGTTCTAGTTCATCTAGTTCTAGTTCTAGTTAGTTCTAGTTGTAATCTAGAAAATAGGGAGAGAGAAGAGGGGAGCGGAGGAGGAGCCGGATCTATCAGATCTTCCTCAACATTGTACTTTTGTAGCAACTGGTTCGTTCTTCATCGTTCTCCAAGTTTTTTAATTCATAATTCCTGAGTTCTTTAATTACTTTTATTTACATTCAAGTTATTTATTAGATTCCCGCTTGTATCAAGTGCTCTAGTCTTTGCAACGCTAGAGTAGTTATTAATAGAGTAGACGTGGTGTTTAGTCTTGCAATTACCTGGAATTGCACCCAATCCTGCGGATTGTTATGATAACCCTAGGGTAGTGACAGCCCTAACGGTCGACGTATTCCACCTTGTTCGGATCGGTGTTTGTAGGACCGTAGTCAGAGCTTCCTAGCCCCCTTCTCATCTCTTTCTGTGGTTAGTGTTCTGATCTCCCGAAATAAATAATCTTTGAAGTAATCCTTGATTCTTAGGTCAACTAGAGAACTCTCAGGAAACTTCCTCTCTTCCCACAAAAAAAATAATTATATAGTTATCCTTGGGCAATCTTGAATCTTAATTAGTACACTCACGTTCCATGTGGAAAATCGATACTCTCGAATACTCCCGGGTGAAAGCTACATCGGTATCCGTGCGCTTGTGGATTTTTCTGTTTGCATTTAAAATACCCAACAAGCTTTCTGGCGCCGTTGCCGGGGATCGGTAGCTGTGCTAGTTTCGAACCAAGTCGTCCGTGTATCCTTTTTCTTTCCCTTTTTTACCACACTCACCTTACCATTTTCACCATACCACATGGATTTCACTCCTATCTATAAATTCTTTGCTCCAAAGGGCGAGTTATTGAGCCACCACCATCATCACATCCATTTCTTACAGATGGCTACGACCTCTGCCCTGATCTAATAGCCATGATTCAGGAGCAACCCTTCTCTAGGCAAGTAGATGAAGATCCATACCTTAGAGAATTCGAGCAGTTGTGCTCTTGCCGATCTATTTCTGGCATGACACAAGAAACCCTTAAATGGAAATTATTTCCGTTCTCCCTTTTGGGAAGGGCAAAAAAGTGGTATGCTCATTCTGTAGGAGGCGTTAATGGAAATTGGGATGAACTTCGGGACAACTTTTGTCTCGCTTTCTTCCCACTTTTTCGAATCGCTGACCTTAGAATCGAAATTCTTACATTCAAACAAAGAGAGAAGGAAACTTTAGGAGCAGCTTGGGCTAGGTTCACAAGGCTTACCAATTCCGGTCCAAATCTTTCCCTGCCTGACCATGTACTGTACTACCACTTTTATCGTGGTCTAAACAAGGAAGCTGCTCTTCACCTCGACATTGCTTTAGGAGGCTCATTCGCGCACAAACTCATAGATGAGGGGAGAGCTATCCTAGAAAGAATCCTTGAAAATACCCCTTACATAGGCATTTATGATGAGTTTCCTGAAGAAGAAAAAGAAGTCGAGCCTGATCCTAAACCAAAAGACGAGGAACTTGCAACCAAGTTAGAAATTCCACCTGACCCATCTATTAATTTGGTTGTAGAGAAACCTCCTGATAAGGGAATGCAAAACCAACTAAGGGATGATGAACCACCACCTTTAGAGCATCCCTTTGAATTCGAGGAAGATCTTTTTGAAGATTATGGAAACACCTCGAATTTTCCTATCCAAACACGACCTCTAGCAGGGACCACTCAATCCATTCTAAGAGTAGAATCTGTTGACATAGAACACATCAAAAGCCTTTCGGCTTTTCTGAGTTATGAATGGCTAACAGAAGCAGAGCTGTCTCCTGAGGTAGCTCGGATCATCACTCCTTAAACCATTCTTTTGTGCCAAATTAGACGGTCCGCTAGGAAGGTCCACTACAATCCATATGTTGGGATAAATGTTATTTCCAAGAGTTAGCTGACACTCTTTATCCCAACGAGTCCATAACCCCATCTCAAAAACTTTTACAAAGTCCATCTGGATTAATTCTAGAAAGCCATGGGGTATTAAGGGCAGTTCCTGTTAGAATCAAGGACTCTGCAATATGTCTCGATTTTCACATTTTTGACATACCGGAGATTCCTCTCTTGATTGGTAGACCAATCATGAAACTTCTACAAGAACAACCACAATGAGGTCATTTAGACTTCAAAGTTGGGAATTCCACTATTGTTGTTCCTCTTGCTAGATCAATTAACACGATAGTGGAACCCAAACTTGAACCAGATCCTATTGAGGAGATCTTAATGCTGACTCAAGAGGAGATGACCCAACCAATCTTTAATCATGAACACTTTGTTCATGAAGAAGAAGAGTTGGTAGAACCCGTTGAGCTAGACAAAAATGAACAACCTTCACCTCCTTTGATAGAGTTAAAACCTCTTCCTTCTGGCCTTAGATATGTCTTTTTGCACAACAACCCAAAAACTCCAGTAATTATTAGTGACAAGCTTTCTGATTATGAAACACAACAACTTGTCAACTTATTTCATTAATCCTTATACCTTAGGCCTATAAACTAGATGAAATTGTGAAGATACTCACAAGATCATTGCACTCATTATAAAGATCCAAATCAAGCATAAGCATAGTGACAAATCAACTAAGCATTAAAGGTTCACACGTCAAATAAGTCAACTTGTGATACTATCGTTCTCTTCATATTAAGGGTAAAGATCCTAAGATTCCCTTTCAATTACGTAAGCAGGTGGTAAGAGAAGATTCTAAAAGCATACCAAATCAAGGAGTGAAGATGAGAACAAGTACTTTTTAAAATAAGTAACAAGGTAAAGATGAATAGCAATGGAAAGGATATAGTGTAGAGATAAATATCAAGGTTTATAGAACAAGAATTTTATAACAATTTCAAAACCTTAAGACGGCCAATTACTAACTAGTCTTGCGTCCTACAGTGAGCATTGCTTTGATACCACTTTGTAATACCCGGTTTTAAGGACAAAATCAGATACGCACCATATGTGAGTTTTAGAAGTCAAATCCCACATATAGCTACAAATAAAAGGGTAATATCAAAAGACAATGCATAAATATATAACGTACTTAGTATAAAAGAGATAACCTTTGACAGCGAACAATGGATAAATAACTCCAACTTCAGGTATTAACTTCACTCTACAGGATCCAACTGACTGGTTGATCACAAGCCTAAAACACCTCCTGAGGTATGGGGGAATAGCAAGAGTGAGTCCATGTCGAACTCCACAAGTATAGCAACTAGATTGTATAGATCCCACAATCTCATGATCAATGTGACATTCATAATGTAAAGCATTTAACAATAAGCAATGAGCATATTTAACACACAAGAATCATCACCCTTAATGTAGATGTCCTCAAGGCCGCTCCTGACCGTGAGCTCGGGTAGTATACTAGTTTTTAACACTCTGCAGAGGTTGTACATCTTTACCCATGAGTCATGATTTACCCTTTCGCCCGAGGTGATCAGCCTCTTAACCCACTACCAAGGAAGGTCGGCAGGGATCACTATGAAGTCTTTCAAAGGTTTGTCTAACAAGTTAGGGTCGCTTGGTTTCATTAGTCAGTCCGTGTGTCCACCCATAGGAATCCACGGTCTGCTATTCCCCAATTGCGCCACACGGGTAACCGCTAGCGAGCTAGAAAAATTACTCATACTTAACTAAAGCGAGAGCCATTATAGCCCTCATGGTTGCACTGTTGTCCAGGGTGATCATGTACAGACAAATCATCAAGTTGCTAAAAAGTCATTTTTATCGTTTATTACTTAACATTAATCTATCCACAGGATCATGGTCATAGAAATAAAATCCAAATGCTATACTTACCTTGATCCAAATGCTCTTGCTGGTCTTGCTAGTTGTACAAGTACTGATTTGGCTTGTTGTAGCACTCTTGACCACCATAGATTATTAACCGTCTATTCTTAGTCACCAATCATCAACACATACACAATCGGGACCAAACATACACGAAGCAAACAAAGCTACAATTAGAATAGTACATCAACCATATAAAAACAGTATCAAAGGTTTATAAAATGATTCTATGCATCGCTACGATCTCACAGACGTAAAGATCACAAAATTAGAGTTAAAACGTAGAAGTTATGAATTTTCTAAGTTTTCCTATAGAAGAATAACTAATTAAATAGTATCACGAAATTAAAAAGTTTCAGACTGGAAAAATAAAGTTACTAACATGTAGTTTAGGTGAAATCGAATCTAACGCAATTTGAATAGGTCAAAACGGAGTTAAAACGAATATTTTATGAGCTAAACAAAATCAGTGGCAAACTTGTAATTATAGAAAATGTATTTTTAATCTAAACCGAGTTGTTTACGTTTTCCAAACTGAAAGGCAAAGTGATTTGGGCTCATGTTGGTGGACAGGGAGCACGTTCACCGGCAGCGACTCTTTCTTAGAGCTATAGCAACGCCGAAGGAGCTGACCGCTCGTAGATGTCGTGTATAGGCGAGACGATGGCGATCACGTTGTAGAGAAGAAAATATAATTTTATTTTACTACGTTAGGAATTCTCAAATTAGAGGCTTTCCATATGGTGGTATGCTTTGCTTAAGGGGTTGGTACATATATATAGGGAGAGAAACTCCCCACCTCCACGTCAACTAGCGATATGGTACTAATTGATTTGCAACCTTCATCTTTACTAAATAGGCCTAATTAATTATTGAAGCCCATTAGTAAAAAAAATATTTGGCCTTTGAATCATGATGACGTTGGGTTAGAGTAAAATGAAGGATTTATTATTTTTGAAATTAATTATTTTTGTAGATAAAATAATTCTAGAAAAGTCTAGAATTATTATTTAAAGCGCGAAAAATACTCTAGAAACTCCAAAAATTTAGGAAAATTATCAGAGACATTACGGAATATGAAGAACCCAAATAAAGTATTTGGAGCTCATGATGAGATAATTTGGGGCATCTAAAAATTAGATTTATGCTCATAGAAAAGGCTAGAAAAATACCCGAGAAGTTTGTAGAGATTGGTTGATGGACGAGAAACTCAAACGAGTGACTTAGGTTTGAAAGAAAAGATTCTGAGAGACCCTGACCGAAATCTTGAGCTAAGAGACAAGGAATTTGATTGTAGAAAAAGATAAATACATGCTGAATAAGGAAGATCGATCTACTAAACGTATTTTAAATATTTTTCTTACTATCAACACACAAAGGAGCAATAAACAGACATCACCCGAAATCATATGCACCAGCATGTATGCACAACCATGTTGCTAAGCCTTATGATAAACTTTAATCTAATGAAAAATATTATTTTTCCTATATTTTCATGAGCACAAAAAATACAAAACTAAATTGGTTTTCATCTATTTTGAAAGGAGCAAATTTTAGGTGTTACATTATCGGTAGGGTTAGCGGGGTCAAGGATCACAAAATCATTCTTCATGACTTCCCACACTCTATCATTGATTGATCCAAGGTATATTTTTATTTTTCTCTTCCAATAGTCAAAAGAACTTGTGCCATCAAAGAACGGTGGTTTGCCCCCAACATGGTTGAACACTATTTGAGCCATAATTTGAGCATCGAGGTTGTTAAGCCTTCACAAAACGGTGACCACGGCTCCGATACCACTTGAAAGGTCCTAATATGGCAAGATGGGGGTGAATAGCCTATTTAAAAATTCTACAAACTCACTAGAGCAAAAGGTTAGTTAAATAACAAAGCGAGGTTTTTTGCTCTAGCTCTAAAGGGGTGTTTGCAAGCCACCTATCTAACAATTCTAGTTGATATAAACACTAGGCACACAAGAGCTATGTCACTACAAGCTACACTAGTGAGCTATACTACACAAGGTAAAGTGAGCAACTAAACTAATTACACTACTTTGCGGTAAGTAAAAAGAGAGGAGATATTTATACCGCCATGTAGGGGATGAACCAATCACCAATATATCAATAAATAAGCACCGGAAGAATGCCAATCAATCACAATTGAGACACCAAATTTTCTCCCGAGGTTCACGTGCTTGCCGGCACGCTACGTCCCTATTGTGTCGACCAACACTTGGTGGTTCGGTGGCTAAGAGGTGTAGCACGAACTTCGTCCTCACTAGTAAAGTTGAAAACAGACGGGATAAATCCTGTTTCGTCCGCAACCGTATACCGTATTTTCCCGTTCGTTTTCGTTTTTTACGGGATAAACGGAAACGGGACAGATCAAAACGGGAGCGGGATCGAAAACGGTAGAGCGTTTGTCCGTTCGTATTTGAGGAGTCCCGTTTTTTACCGGTCTATCCCGTTTTTCATAAAAACGGGAAAGTAGCCCAATATAGTCCCTAAGCCCAATATGGCCCAAAATGTCTCTTGTCTTATGCGATGTATGAATAATTCATATTTGTGTGAATTGTGATCTATGGACTATGAATATGTTCATATGTTCTTATGCGATGTATGGATAATTTATATTTGTGTGAATTGTGATCTATGGACTATGGATATGTGGTATTGTATTAATGTGGTCGCTAGTCACTGATCAGTGCATATTTGATATTTGGTATTGCATTTTGGTCTCTGTATTTGCGCTATCATATGCGGCTTACATGTTCCGGTTTAAATTTTCGCTTACCGCTCGTTTCCGTCTATTTTTCGATCGTATTTATCCGTTTTCGTATTACCGTTTATCCCGCTACCGTTTTCGCTCCCGGTTGTCCGGCTTCCGCTTCCGTTTTCGTCTAAAAATATGAAAATGAAAACGATAGAGCGATTTTCCATTCGTTTCCGTCCGTTTTCAACCATACTCACTAGAACACCACAAGAACCTACCCACAAGTGAGATAGCTCAATGACACGAGCAGTCCACTAATGTTGCCTTTGGCTCTCCGCCGAGGTAGGCACAAACCCCTCACAATCACCAGGAGATGGCCACGAACAATCACCAACTCGTGCCAATCCTCCTCCTCTGCTACAAGCCGTCTAGGTGGCGGCAACCACCAAGAGTAACAAGAAAACCGCAGCTAGAACGATCCCCAAGTGCCACTAGATGCAATCACTCAAGCAATTGCACTTGGAATCACTCCCAATCTCACAAAGATGTTTAATCTATAAAGGAGATGAGTGGGAGAAGTTTGCTTAGGCTCACAAGAATGTCAAGTATGTTAGAATGCCAAGAGGGTGAGCCCAAAGCCGGCCAACACGTATTTATAAGACCCTCAAACAAATAGAGTCGTTGGCTCTTTTCACTAGGCAAAACACGGGGTCACCGGACGCTACACAGGAGACACCAGACGCTCAACCCCTGCGTCCGGTGCTCTAGAAATGGCCACGTGTCACCTTTTGAATCTCACGCGTCAGAGTCTAACGGTAACCTGCAAAGCACCGGACGCAGTTAAGTTGCCACCGGACGCGTCCGGTACTCACTGGACTTAAACTCATGGAGGTCTACAAACTTGCAGGGTCAGCGGACGCTGAGCACTAGACCGTCCGGTGCTCACCGGTCTTAAACCCAGAGAGCTCTGCAAAACGCTCAGGGCACCGGACTCACACCACCGGATGCACACGGAGCGTCCGGTGCTCTCAGTCAGGTTCACTCGCAGGAGTCAGATAGCACCGGACGCATGAACAGGAGATACCCTGCGTCCGGTGTTCAGCGTCCGGTGCTTAACCCTAGCCGAGCTAAGCACGACAGCACATCGAACCCGCAGGCACTGCGTCCAGTGCCTTTGGGCCAGCGTCCGGTGAGTGTTTCTCACTCCCGCGACACCTCCAAACTTCCCACCGGCGCAATAGAAAATATGCACTTCATTTTCTCAAAAAGCGTTGAATCCCGCCTCGCAAGCTCGACGGGAGGGGGAGAGGAACCCATCCTCTCTCTACCCTTCAAACTCCACCTCCTTCTCAAAGTGTGCTAACACCACCGAATGTGTACCAACAAGTGCACGTGTGTTAGCATTTTCACAATCATTTTCTTCTGTTCATGCAAAAGTGGATCTGCAAACACAAAGGGCTAATACCCGATTTAAAAGTTAAGGCGTGCCAGCCGATTTGACCTTACTATCGGCAAAGGTGATAACTCGAATACTTTGGTCCCGACAACAGCGATGCGCCCGGATGTCACGGCCAAGAGGTATTCACGCGGAACTCGAGAATACGCCGAGCTTAAGTCGACGAACTCCTAAGAACTCGTAATGAAAAAGGAAAATATGACGAAGTCGTCGAAAAAGTAGATGCTGGAATATGAGTAAAAACTTGTGTTTGATTGATTGATAGATGGATCATTACAAGACCCTAGGGTCTACATTTATACCCTGCTCAATGAGCTACAATCAGACACGACTAGGACTCGAATTCCAAATTAAACAGAATCCGTATACAAAACGATTTAAATAACTAAGGAAAACACAAAACTATCCTCTTGCAATCGACCAGGACACCGCCTTGGGTCAATCGGCAACTCCCGTGGAGCCATCGGCAATCTTCTTGCTATCGTCACCAGCAAACATTGATGCTGGTCATCGGTTATGAACGTGCCATCACTCCTTGACTTAGCCATACTCAATCGTCCCTTCATCGGCAATCTTCCTCATCAGCAACTCCGCTGTAGACTAGTTACTATTGCTTTATCTTGACGATCTACACTCTACCGATCCTGGATACGTGTCCAAAAACGGTGTCAACACATGCCCCCCAATTTCAGAGTATAAAATCATTAATGCTCCAAAATTCTCTGCAGTAATGACGCCTTTCCGCAACTAATCCTCCCAATTCGGTAACTGACCGTTGAAGCCGAACAACTCTGGTCTGATTCTTCCGCAGATTCCTCGAATTCCTCAACCTCCCAAACTGGACATCTCCACTTTATTCGCCCATCGGCAATATTACCGTTAGAAGGATCTGCCGATGGACCGACCAGGAAATCCCACACAGTAAAATATCTCCAGATTATGACCGCTTCCTGTCAAATCACCTGCGCAGTCCCTTGATTACCGTGCAAACAGTTACCATATCCACCTGAGTGATCTCGGATTTCATGGATACGGCGAAGAGATAAGTCAGATTTGCCCTTGCCCATTTTGTCCTATAAATAGTTCCTTCTCGGGTACTCCTCCATCGCATCATTCTATAGCCCCAACTCTACTTTTTTGGCGGCGGCGCTGTTCGAGAGCTCCAAGAACCCCGACGAAGGCCTTTCTTCACCAACCTCAAAGACTTCGATCATCTTCCTCGCGAGGAGATGGCCATCAACTTTGCTGTTCCTGAGGTCAGTTCATCACCCCACCTCTTGTACTTTTACCATACCCTTGTTCATCCGCAATTTATTTTACTGAACATTCTTCTCCTTTTTCTTTTGTTCTTCTTTTTATCCTTAAAAACTTCTAGGATTTGTCTAATAAAATTGTCATCCCTACCGATCAACCACACCTCCAATGTCTCGGTCCACTAGGGAACCCAGATCCTACCGATCTGATCAACGCAGAAACAAACAGAATCCCCTTTAGAGCCGAGAAATTTTCTCTAGATCTGTGGAAATATGCCTTCCGTTCCTTGCCTAGTCCTACCAAGGGATGGAAGGATTGGTTCTTGAGAGTTAGCCACTCAAACAAAGTTCAGTGGGGTGAGCGAAAACTGGATCAATGCATCAGGTTGTCTCTTGCCGATATGCATAGGAATGAATCACCGCTGATTGCTGCATCATACTTTTGGTCAGACACTCTTAATGCTTTTGTTTTCGGCCATGGCCCTGCTTCTCCCACTCTTGCCGATGTGCTCATGCTCACTAGCTTAGATGTATCCACTGCTGATAGCAGTCACATATTTGACACCACACCTAGTGCTAAAGTGGAAACCCGCTCTATCGGCGGTTGGTCTGGATACATTCAGAAGTACCGTAAAATAGGGCCTGTCAATATAAAGGAACAAACCACATTCCTGAACATGTGGCTAGATAAATTTGTGTTCTGCGGTCGATCGGCAGGACCAACCTCTGTTTACCTATCGGCAGCAGAGAGATTAGCTAACGGTGGCCGATTTCCCCTCGGCCGATACTTGCTTGGCTTGGCTTACCACCTCCTCCATCAAGTAGCCAGAAAACTCCTACTCGGCTAATCAATCGGCAACTTAGGGGGCCCTGGTGGTTTATCAATATGTGGCTTAGCCTCCATATGCACAAGCGTCTTGAATTCGACCTCTTCGCACAACGCTTCCCCAGAGTTATAGCCGAGGATTATGAACTGGACGAAGAAGAATCGGCAACGCGTCCTCCTCTGAACTTTGGTGACGATGCCGTAGTTTTGCCTGGCACAGGTGGTAATGTAGACCAGATTAGCCGATTCTTTCAGACTCTGTACGAGGGCCTGACCAGAGAACAGCGAGCATGGATGCCTTATGAAGATCCGGACACCAGATTCCCTCTGGTCTTCCATCCGTTCAATGATGCTCTTAATAAAGATCATGATGTGATGATGGCACTTATCACTCCAAGAGCCATACCAGTAAACTTCTTCGGCAGTGGGAAAGCTTCCAACCAGACCTATGAATTTTACAACCCATCGGCACTAGCCCGCCAACTAGCTTTCGATCAGTTGCCGATTGCACTTTGTTGTGCCGATGTGATAAAACCCAGGGAAAACATCACCAGCCTTCTCGAGTGGACTAGGATAGCTCAACTGCCACCGAGTGCCGATACAGATGCAGATCTATCAGAGTGGATCCCGACCCTCTTCATTACTTAGGCGTACAAACAATGGTGGGAAGAATGGAAGGAGCATTTGTTCTGCAAATCGGCTCTCACGTATCGTGCATGATCGATCCCCAGTACAAAGTCCCCGATAACACTGTAAGTATTTCGAAACTGATGCTCCAATCTTTTATTTTTATTTTCATCGGTAACTCACTTTCTGCGTTATATTACAGGTTGACGACACACCACCATCGGTCAGTAAGAGTGGCAAGCCGATTGAGCTTTTTCCATCAGGTCCGATCTCCACGATCGGCAACAATGCCCCCACCTTGGCTGCCATAATGCATCGAGGTGTGCGTCTCAAGAAAGTTACCACCAAGCGGACGAAGGCATCTCTATCGGTAGCTACCTCAACTTTAGCACAGGCCTTCAAGGTACATTTTCAAACTTCTTCACCCATACCGATTCCGTTCTTACATCTGTTATACTTGCACTCACGAATTTTCATTGTTGTATCAGCAAACCGGCGCATCAGCAAGGACCAGAAGCACAAGTGCCGATGCCCTCCAGTCTAGTCAACCAAAGAGGAAAAGCTCCACGAGTATCAGCACCCAGACAAAGCGCTAGAGAACAGCAGTGCCTTCTCCCCCTCCAAGATCACCGATTCCGGTGGAATCTTATCCTTCTTCCCCAGAAGCTCAGACACAGCAGATGCCTTCCCCTCAGCCACAAGAAGAACCTCAGCCAGAAGACACATCGGCTGATGTGCACGAGCAAACTGCCGATCCAGCAAGTTCAATCATAGCATCGGTAGTTTCCTCCATCCAAACAAGTACTGCTCCCCCTCAAGGTAACATACTTTCTATGAAGCCATTGCCGATGAACCTACTTTTCCCGTCTTATAATTACTTCTGTTAATCTTTCAGCTGACATAGTCCCATCGGCAATCCCAGCCGATCAGCCCGTGGTTCCATCGGCATCATCTAGTCAGAGGCGAGAGATTGCCCTGAAACAAGTTATCCAATCTCTATCTATATCATTTATCAATACTTGACCATAGAATAACTTATTTCACTTCCTTTTTAGGAACAGGACTCTCCTGACAGTTTGTTCTCCTTTGCCATCGACATCTCTGAAGATGAAGGCAAGGAGGCAAGCTCTTCTCGAGCAGTTGGAATTACATCGACAGAAGTCAGGGCAAAATTAGAAGAATTATCAGCCCTCCTCCACCAAGACACAGCCAAATTGGTCGATGATTCTGATCTGGCCAAGGCCTTATTCAAGACCCTCAGAGGCTAGATTCCTGCCGATGCCGAGGAGATCCTCTTCAAGGCTACTTACTTAGAAAGTCGGCAGCTTCAATATCAAAAGGCCGCCCAACGTCTTGCCGATAGGGCTACTCATGCCCAGCTCTCTAAAGAGATGGTAAAAGTGAAGCTCCTTGTCGATGAAAAGCATAAGAACATTGGCATCTTAAAGTCCTCTAGAGATGTATTGAAGCACAAGATCTCCGACTTATCGGCAAAGAGAGAGAGGCTCTGCTGACAGAACTCAAGCAGGTAGAAGAAGCCCTGTCCCAGGCTCGACAAGAAGAAAGTCAGCTGCCTGAGACGATCAAGATTCTTGAACAAGAGCGAAATGTCCAAGCCCGCAAAGCACTTCAAATGAAGAAGAAGCTGAAGCCGGTGGAAGGTTCTGCCGATGACGACATAAAGGAGATAGAAGAAGCCAATCAGATCCGTCTGCGCGCCATATCGACGATCCAGGCTTTGTTGAACATCGAAATTCTTCATCGGCGGTGTTCTTTGCTTTTTTCTTTTTTTTCAAACACTCCCCATATTTTGGTTCAGCCGATAGGACTGTTATCGGCACCTTTTAATCATTAAGTTCGTCCCAGATACATTTTGATCCAGCCGATAGGAATGTTTTCGGCACTTAAACTCTCATGCATCGAGCCATATGCTTGGGTAATACTTCTTTAGATATTTGCCATTTAATGCTCTGGGAAACTCAACTCCTTCGAGAGTTTCTAAAATATAGGTGTTACCAGGAGCCGATCGATTTATCCGATAGGGACCCTCCCAATTGGGAGATCACTTCCCAAATTTTGAACTTTTAGTCCCGATCGGTAAGATTAGCTTCCATACTAAGCCTCCATCGGCAAACTCCTTAGATTTTACCTTTTTATCATACCATCTGGCAACTCTTTTCTTGTTCTCTTCTATACTCATCAAAGCCCTTAGCCGATGCTCTACTGGATCATCCAACTCATCTGTTATCAAAGAACCATAATCATCGGCAGCCAATTGATCTTGAAAATATAGTCGCCTAGACCCAGTCTTAATTTCCCAAGGCAACACTGCATCATGTCCATACACCAATTGATAAGGTGAAACTTTGGTCGACCCATGACAAGCCATCCGATATGACCATAAAGCTTCATTTAACAATGTATGCCACCTCCTAGGATTTTCTTCAATCTTCCATTTAATAAGCTTGATAATTCCTTTGTTAGATGCCTCGGCCTGCCCATTAGCTTGAGCATAATAATGAGAAGAATTTAACACTTTGATTCCCATACCGATTGCAAATTCATCAAACTCCCCCGATGTGAACATAGTACCCTGATCGGTAGTAATCGTTTGAGGAATTCCAAATCGGTAAATAATGTGCTCTTTTACAAAATCAATCATATTGGCCGATGTAACTTTCTTTAAAGGAATAGCTTCAACCTATTTGGTGAAATAATCAGTGGCAACCAAGATAAACTTATGTCCTTTGCTGGATGGCGGATAAATCTGGCCGATCAAGTCAATAGCCCATCCTCGGAACGACCAAGGTTTGATGATAGGATTCATGGCCGATGCGGGTGCTCTTTGAACATTGCCAAATTTCTGACATCCTTGACACCCCTTGAAATATTTAAAGCAATCTTCAAGTATGGTCGGCCAATAATACCCATTTCTCCTAATCATCCACTTCATCTTAAAAGCCGACTGATGTGCTCCACATACTCCTTCATGGATTTCTCCCATTAAACTTTTAGCCTCATCATCACCTAAGCATTTGAGAAGAACTCTATCAATTGTTCGATAATATAACTCATCTTCGAGGAGTATGTACTTGGTGGCTTGAAACCGAATACGTCACTCAACTTTCTTGGATGGATCCTTCTAATAATCAGTGATTTCTTTCCTCTAATCATCGGCACCATTTGCCGATATCGTATTTAACATGGGCTGGTATCCTGAGGCATGCTGAGCCAACCGATTAGCCTCTTCATTATGCAATCGAGGAACATGCTCTAATCAGAAATCCTTGAATCCCTTTAATAGCTGCATACTCCTTTCGTGATAAGTTATCAAGACTTTGCTGCGCCATTCATAGCTTCCAGCCAATTGATTTATAACCAGTATAGAATCTCTGAAGACTTCAATAGCATCAGCATGGATTTCTCTTAATAATTCCAACCCTTTTATCAAAGCTTGATATTCGGCTTGATTATTTGTTGATATAGAAACAATCGGCAAGGAGAACTCATAATTCCTTCCCCGAGGGGAAATTAGCACTATGCCGATTCCTGCCCCCCGGTCACACGTGGATCCATCAAAGAAGAGTGTCCAAGGTACAATTTCCAAAGTTTCCACTGCACCACAATGCTGAGTCACAAAATCGACCATAATCTGTCCCTTAACCGCTTTAGCCGATTCGTAACGCAGATCGAATTCCGACAGTGCCAAAATCCACTTACCGATTCTACCGCTCATGATCGGCATAGATAGCATGTATCAGACCACATCATCTTTGCAAATGACAGTACATTCGGCCGATAATAAGTAATGCCTCAATTTAGTACATGAGAAATATAGGCACAAACACAACTTTTCAATAGCCGAATACCTGGTCTCAGCATCAATCAACCTTCTGCTTAAATAATAAATTACACGTTCCTTCCCTTCAAATTCTTGAATCAAAGTTGAACCGATGACCACCCCATCGGTAGATAGATACAATCTGAAGGGCTTTCCTTGCTGAGGTGGAATCAGAACTGGAGGATTCACCAAATAACTCTTGATTTCATCTAGGGCAAACTGTTGCTCTTTTCCTCACACAAATTCTTGATCGGCCTTCAATTTGAGTAAAGGACTGAAAGCACGGATTTTACCAGACAAATTAGATATAAACCTTCTGATAAAATTTACCTTGCCGATCAAGGATTAGAGCTCAGTTTTGTTGGTGGGAGCAACTATTTTGTTGATAGCATCAATGAATCTTCTGCTAATCTCAATCCCTCTTTGATGCACCATGAAACCAAGGAATTGTCCGATGAACTCATGAAATATAAAATTTATAGCCCTCTAATAAGTAGCACCAGCATTTTTCAAGCCAAAGGTCATGACTATCCATTCAAACAACCCAACATGACCAGGACACCTAAATGCTATCTTCGAAATATCTTCTTCAGCCAAGAATATTTGATTGTATCCTGCATTACCATCCATAAAGCTAATAACCCGATGGCCAGCCGCAGCATCAACTAGCAGATCGGCAACTGGCATTGGGTAGCCATCCATCGGTGTAGCTTTATTAAGATTCCTGAAATCAATGCAAACTTGAAGCTTCCCATTTTTCTTGTAAACTGGGACAACATTGGAAATCCATTCGGCATACCGACATTGCCGAATAAATTTAGCTTCAATAAGCTTAGTTATTTCGGCCTTAATATCAGAAAGGATATTAGGATTACATCGGCGAGCTGGCTGCTAATGTGGCCGAAATCCAGACTTGATAGGTAACCGATGTTCAACAATTGATCGGTCTAAACCAGGCATCTCAGTATAATCCCAAGCAAAGCAATCTTTATATTTCTTTAACAAATCGGTTAACTGCTGCTTACACTCGGAATTCAACTTAGCGCTAATAAAAGTAGGCCTAGGTTTATCACCACTACCTATATCTACTTCTACTAAATCATCGGCCGATTTGAATCCCTGGCCTAATTTTTCATCATCGGCGAACCTATCCATTAAAACTCTTCATCAGAACCGGCTGCTTGGATCGGTGGAATCTCATAATCGGCAACTTTGAGGAAATCCTTTTCCCAAACTTCTCCTGAAATACACCTAGTTTTTTCATAGGTGTCTGTCTCTGCCGATGCATTAACATAGGAAGAATCTCCCAGGACAATTTTGATCTTGTCACCTACCCACTGGACCAAGCATTGGTGTATTGTTGATGGTATGCAACAATTGGCATGAATCCAATCTCTCCCTAGCAGTAGATTATAAGCACCTTTTCCATTGATCACAAAGAAAGTTGTCGGCAAGGTCTTGCTGCCGATAGTCAATTCAACACAGATGGCTCCCTTAACCGGAGACACATTCCCTTCAAAGTCTTTGAGCATCATATCGGTCTTGGTCAAATCCTGATCTCCTTTGCCAAGCTTCCGATACACTGCATACGGCATGATGTTGTTAGCAGCTCCACCATCAATCAATATCTTGGTCATCGACTGACCATCAACTCTCCCTTTGACGAACAGGGCTTTAAGATGCTGCCTTTCATTGTCGGCAGGCTTTTCAAAGATGGCTGTCATCGGATCTAGAGCCAACTGAGCTATCTGGTCGGAAAACTCCAACTCCTCGTCATCACTGGATGGCACCAAGAATTCCATCGGCAACATAAATACCATGTTAACATCTGCCGATGGCCCTTTCCCCTTAAGATCTGATTGATGCTGATCCCCAGATTGGTCAGAGTTCTCGCCCTTGCTTAACTCTTCTGGTCTTTCGCGTTGTAGTCTCCTCTTCTGCGTTTTAGTCAACCCCTCTGGACACCATGGGGGAAGTGGCGACTACCTTGCCGATGGACGACAATATTCCCTTGACTCCATCCGATGTGTATTGGCGTCCCTGCAAAATATGAACTCATCGAGAACTCGTGCATTAGCCATTTCTTCAAACTCTTCTTGACTCCTGGGAAAATATCCAACACGATCACCAAGCCTGTCATACACGCTAAGCCTGCCCCCCAGCCGATCATGAACCAACGCTCTCCCCCTAATCGGCCCATTAAATCGCCGATTATCATCATGATAGCGCCGATCGGATCTGTCATACCAATCATAACCATTACATTCAGGGCAATCTCTAACAGTAGGCAATTTAATATTCTGTTCCCAGCAATGGATGAAGAACGGACAATTCCAGTGATCTCTGTGCCGATTCCACTCTTGTCGGCGTCTTTCTTCTTCCCAATGATAGTCCTCTTGCTGGCGCCGATACCGATCCTCATGCTGCTGCCAAGTTTCCCGAGGCCTTCTATGAGTTATCACAATACTGGATCAGGGAGGCCTTCCTGAGCTATTTCCTTCCTAGATTAAACCTTTTCCCTTGGCATCGGCTGCAGTAACTTGATGCTGAGGATCCACCGATGCATTTCCTTCAGCTGCTTCCGATGTCAACACCTTGGTTTTCCCCTTAGCATCCAACATGTTTGTCGGAAAAGGGTGTTGATCAATCTTCATTGGCTTCTGGGCTTTGGAACTATCAAATTTGATTCTCCCAGATTCGATAGCCGATTGCAACTGTTGCCTAAAAACTTTGCACTCATTAGTGCTGTGAGAAGTTGCATTGTGCCACTTGCAATATTTCATCTTCTTCAACTCTTCAGCCGATGGGATTACATGATTGGGTGACAACTTGATTTGCCCTTCCTGAAGCAGAAAGTCAAATATCCTATCGGCTTTAGTGACATCAAATGCGAACTTCTCTAGCTCCTTATGCCCAAAAGGGCAAGACATCGGTTTCTTATTCTTTACCCACTCTGCCAAACCGATGACTGGCTCCTCATCAGAATCTGAGCTTGCTGCTTCATCCACAAATGATACCTTTTTGTTTCATGCTCTCTTGGGCTCAAAAGGTCTGATATCTTGATCAAAAATCCTCTGCACCAAATGACTTAAGCTTTCGAACTCTTGAGATGCATACTTGTCTCTGATTTGTTGTAACAAACCCTGGAAAGCCAAATCGGCTAGCTGCCGATAGTCCAAAACCAGACTATAGCATTTGTTCTTGACCTCCCGTATTCTCTGGACAAAACTTTCAACCGATTCATCATTGCGTTGCTTCAATTTGACCAAATCGGTGATTTTCTTTTCATGGACTCCAGAAAAGAAGTATTTGTGGAATTGCTTCTCTAGATCGGCCCAAGTAATCACTGAGTTGGGAGGTAACGATATAAACCAGGTGAATGCCGATCCAGACAATGACGACGAGAACAATCGAACCCTTAACTCGTCCCTATTAGTAGCTTCTCCACATTGGATGATGAACCTGTTGACATGTTCCATGGTTGATGTATCATCCTGCCCAGAAAACTTAGTGAAATCTGGTACCTTGTACCGATTTGGAAGTGGAATCAAATCATATGCAGGAGGATACAGTGTCCGATAAGAGTAAGTGTTGACTTTGGGTTTTATCCCAAATTGATCTCTCATTACTTCAGCAATCTTATCGGCCCAATAAGCATCGACATCTTGCCGATGAGGCGGTTGCGGATCTGGCACCTGCTGATAGGCTTCCACGTGTCTGTGCGGTGCGCGGTCTGCATGGAACATTGGGTTAATCATCTAGCCACCAACATGTTGACCGCTGATCTGTTGACCACCAAACCGCTAACCACCAAACTGCTGACCACCGATCTGTTGACCAAGATTCATCGGCTGATTGACCAACCCCTGATTCTGGAACCCAGGGTAGATCTCGCCTTGTTGAAACCCCGTAGTCTGATGATTTTGTTGGGGCATTTGTGGAAAGACTTGCTGCTCAGGCCATCCACTATTAGGATTCATCAGCATAGACCCTGCCGATGTCTGGTAATTGGGCATCATCATTGTATTGACATACCCTGACTGAGTCATAAACCTTGTTGCATCGGCATTGAATCTGCCGATACGTTAGGCACCTGGAACGTTGGAGCTTGAGAATTCCCAGTGTAAGGTCTTGCAGTAGTAGTTGTAGTATACTGGGGACTCTGATTCATCGGCATATTTGGACGTGCTGATGCCATAGGAGCCTTGCCTCTCACATCAGTCGTCTGGGATGTACTAGGTGTCTTCAATGTTAGCTCTGGGGGCATACCATAACCCCACCAGTTAGGAGGAGGGACCGAGCCCGACATTGCCGATGCCAACAGATCTATAGCCAGCTTGATCTGCCCATCTGAAGTTGATGGATTGGTCGTCATCGGCGTAGATTGCTCGTTAGTGACTCCTAACGTGCTTGGAGAAACGGTAGTTTTTGTACCCGCAGCGGCTGTAACAGCCGATGGAGCTGTGACCACCGGTGATCCTGGCTGATGATGAGAAGGGCCCACATAGTTTGACGGCAATGGTCCTTCTTTGAAAGTTCTAACCACGGCATTGAAAACCGTATTGGACAGCACACCAGCTTGGTTGATCAATGCACGGTTAACAACACCATCAACCATGTTTTGAAGTTTACCAGGATTAGCGTCAAAGGTAACCTGCCGAGGCGCCGGCAGTGCTTCTTTCTGGATCAGCTCACCACTCCTGTTTATGCTGAAGGATCTCAAACATTGTTGCTTTGTAATCCTCCATGGCTTTTGTAATAGCTTGCTTCTGCTCATCTTTTAGATTGGCTTCCGTCACAGGGATGACGTTCTCCTAATCAAAATCAGTAGTCGACATGTCGATCTTGATCTTGAATCTTGTCCCACCGGGCGTGCCAAAAGATGTGTTGATGCAAAAGTGGATCTGCAAACACAAAGGGCTAATACCCGATTTAAACGTTAAGACGTGCCAGCCGATTTGACCTTACTATCGGCAAAGGTGATAACTCGAATACTTTGGTCCCGATAACAGCGATGCCCCCGGATGTCACGGCCAAGAGGTATTCACGCGGAACTCGAGAATACGCCGAGCTTAAGTCGATGAACTCCTAAGAACTCGTAATGAAAAAGGAAAATATGACGAAGTCGTCAAAAAAGTAGATGCTGGAATATGAGTAAAAACTTGTGTTTGATTGATTGATAGATGGATCATTACAAGACCGTAGGGTCTACATTTATACCCTACTCAAAGAGCTACAATCAGACACGACTAGGACTCGAATTCCAAATTAAACAGAATTCGTATACAAAATGAATTAAATATCTAAGGAAAACACAAAACTATCCCCTTGCAATCGACCAGGACACCGCCATGGGTCAATCGGCAACTCCCGCGGAGCCATCGGCAATCTTCCTACTATCGTCACCAGCAAACATTGATGCTGGTCATCGGTTATGAACGTGCCATCACTCCTTGACTTAGCCATACTCAATCGTCCCTTCATCGGTAATCTTCCTCATCGGCAACTCCCCTGCAGACCAGTTACTATTGCTTTATCTTGCCGATCTACACTCTACCGATCCTGGATACGTGTCCAAAAACGGTGTCAACATCTTCGAAGGAGTTAAGTTAGCTCACTAGGTTCTAAATGCATGCACATGAACAATGACACCTAGTGTCACTTGATAACCTTAGCCAAAGAATTCCCCTCTTTATAGTATGGCTATATATCCTAATTGTGATCACACCCTCTATGGTGTCTTGATCACTAAACCCAAAACCCTAAGCAATACCTTTGCCTTGATCTCCATAGGGTTTTGTTTTTCTCTTTCTTCTTTTCCAAGTTGAGCACTTGATCATCTTGTGGTCATCACCATCATCACCATGATCATCACTTGCTCCATCACTTGGCATGTACCAACCTCATTAAGTCTACACACACTTAGTATAGAGGTTAGTACTAGGGTTTCATCAATTATCCAAAACCAAACTAGAGCTTTCACTCGGCTGTCTCCTCTTCTCTCCCTCTTCTCTAGTTTAAAACTAGATGAACTAGATGATAAACTAGACAACTTCAACTATATGAACTAGAACTAGAAGATGAACTAGAAGAACTAGAGCTAGATGATCATCTAGAGGGACCTCTACTTCTCTACTTAATAAAACCCTAATTTCTGTTCTGGATATAGCTAATGAAGGAGATGCCTCTATGGGGGTCTGCCTCTGCTTATATAGTTTGGTAGAATGAACCGTAGCCCTTGGATCAAACCGACCTTAACGTAGGGTGGAGATGCATCCTTAGATGCGGTAGAGGAGTCCTAAAGAAGCACGGCGCGAGAAGACATGGGGGCAGGCAGGCTGTCCTTACATGTGGGACCAGCCAGCCTAGTTTTATGATAGGTGGGCTTCTGTTTTGATGGGCTTATAGATCTCTTCGTTAGGTTTCACAAAAGTCTTAGATCACTGAAAACAGAGTTTGGATGAGGGAGATATGCCCAATTTAGTTCGGACTGCTCTCAAAACCCATTTGGAATCTTCTGGAAGGCGTAACTTTGTCGTCTGGATTCCGATTTGGGTGAATCAAAACTCTATTTCATGTGTCTCAATGATCTCTTTGCAATGATGTGCTCCAATTTTTTATTTGAGATACTTTTATTTGGTAATTCTAGTGCTTTTCTGGTTTAACCCCTATAAAACATAGATTCACCAAAACTCGTAGCACTCGTTTGCTTCAAACCCTACAACTATGCTTTATGGTTCATATCATGCCATATCAAGCAATAGTTGATGGATAAAAATGACCATTAGTGACCATCAACATAGGCCTAGCAGGAGACCTTTGTTACATGGTAGATTCATACTATGTTTGCGGTCATCCATAGTAATTCCCCGGTTGAATAGTAGAAGACATGGACTGCCTTAGTTAGAAGTAGAAACCCTGATCGAGTTATCCTCTCTATACTCCTACTATCAACCCCATACTAGATTGATCATCCCCTATGTTTTAATCTTGTTTCTGTTGATATTTGGGAACGCAATAAGGAATTGATCCGCAAGCGCACGGATATCGGTGAGCACTTCACCTGGGATGTTGTCCAGAGTATCGTATTTATTCTTTTACCACTAGGAGAAAGAGTGCATCTGACTAACCCAGTCTATTACTACTAACCTTTAGGCTACAAAGAATGTTTCTCGATGTGAGTGATATATAGAGAAGACTACAACCGTTCTCTTTCTAACCTTGGTAAGGATAATCTACTGTTTTATTGGGGAAGCTTACAGAATCTAGACACCACAGAGGATGTTCAACCCGCACCTATAAACCCTATCCTTCCTGCTAACGAGATATGGTCTGCAAAGGTAACTCAGAATTATCACATTCCTCGCTACTACCACGGTCCAGCTAGTCAGGGGAGATCTATGAGTATCCTAGCCCAAACACCACGTCTACGCTAGTGATGATTACTCTAAACTCTACGCGAAAAGATTAAAGTAAACTCATGAACCAAAGAACAATAAAACAAGAACTTACTAGAATTTAGAAGTCGAAATACTGAAGAATCCTAGGAGCAAGCTTCAGGTTAGGAGAACTTGATCCCATAGGTACAACCTCGGAGTAGACACCGACAGGCCGGGCTTCCTCCGATCTACACCTCCACTCTATCTCTCTCAATCTAGTAGAAACTAGAAGATCTAATTCTACTCACATTGGATGCTAAGCCCTAAGTCAATTTAGAGGAGAGGTATTCCTTCGAGGGCTCCTCTCAACTCTATGATGAACTTGTCTCCTCCAGGGGCTAGGGGGTCTGCTTATATAGTCCCCTCAGGTGAACGTGGACCGTTGGATCAAACTGATATTGATTGAACGGTTATCCTTGATCCTTTAGGTCGGTGGAGCGTGATCCGCGAAGTTGGACGTGTTTGGGCAGAACTCCTGGGCGGCCGCCCTAAGGGGGTGGGCGGGTGCCCTGCCCCGGGCCCGATTGCCTTCCCGTTCGTTCCCGTGGCTTCTGGAGTCTTCTAGATGGTAGAAAATTGTGCGGTGCATTAATATCTCTATGTAATCCCGACATGTGGGCCTTTCTTCCTTATTTCCTGATAACCCCCTGTAGAAACAGATAAACAACAAAACTCATGGAATTCTGTCAGATCAAACCCTAATTCTAGGTGTTGTTTGCATATTGGTCCTTTCTCTTGTTTATTTGATAATTAAAATTGATACTTAAGAACCGTCAACAAATACCCCCATACTTAGGCTTTTACTCGTCCTCAAGAAAAGGATGGTTAAGAAAAATATCTAGGGTTAAAACATTGTAAAGCATTCTCTTCATACCTGCAGGGTGTTGTAAAAATTCACTGTGTACCGTAGTCATGGAAATATATGGTTAAGAGTAGAGGTCCTTTCTTCTCAATCCTGTTACTTGGAGTTTTTGTATGTTTTTGAAAAGAAATGTAGCATACCTTTATCCTCATAGGTTCTCTCTGATCACTCATTTATCTTTTATATATCTCACTGAGGCTGTTTTAATTTGCAAAATTCTCAAGCATACTTACCTTGCATTTATTGCCTGATCAAAACAGGATCCGAGGAGAAAAATGCCATACTCTTAGATCAAAGACTTTGGAAATTAAAAACTTGTCAACTCTTGCTGGCATATTGCTTATTAGAGGGACCATGGGCTATCTCTTTTTTTCTTTTGGATACCAAGGTACTCCTAATTCTACTGCTGGACACTTGTCCATTTTTCTGTGAGGTTGTCGAGCACTTGCTCCTTTTTATTTCCTCGAAATATCCTTATTTTTGCATAGCCCATGCCTCTAATGCAATAATACTTCGGAAGAGTGAATCTTTCTGAATAAGTGTCTTGATCTTAGGAGCATGATAAATCTCTCAACAAGGGTCTAACTCATTTTGAACAAACTCAATACAGAGCAGATAACATTTGTAATTATTAATACTTTCAGGTTTATCAGGCATATAAAACACTGAGGATGGTAGCTAGAATTTTTGAAGATTTGAAATAAATTCTCCAAGCAGCAATGATATCAAGAATAAGATACTCATACTCTACCATCTCACATTCCACAATGACTTAAGTAACACAGGGTTTTCAAATGATTTTTCAATAATTGTAGGTTTTTAGGAAATATCATAGAGTGAGATTAATCATGATTAGAAGCATTTTAATCTTTTTAATTTCTCATGTCGGAGACAATATTCTGCATAATCCAAGATATATGTGTAAAGTAAAGTGTGCAGAGTATGTACCTGAATCGTGGAGTGGTGTAGTCGAAGTACGTTTGGCATGTCGAGGGATCTCCTCCATACTTGTTTTCTGCTTTCTTGCATAAAAATAAAGTAGAGACACACAAGACATAATAATAATAATAATAATACTCTTTATTAATCTTGAGGCATTTATTACAAATGACTAGTAGCAAACTGACGATAATAGTAAATCTAAACCGAATTTAAAGATAAATAACTAAGATGCATTGCCTCAAGATCTAATCTGGATAACTTAGCGGCGCTCTAACTCCTTGATCTTCTTATTGGCACTAGCAAGATCATGCCTAAGACCTAGTATAACGGTGTTGTGGTTAGAGAGCTGCCTAGTGATAGAGTTAACCGAGGACTGGAGGTCTATGATGACCCTGTCTAGCCTACGAACGTCCTCATCAATATCTACTATAGTCTTGCGACGCTTAGGAGGTGTCTCGCGAGCATTGAGAGCGTGCTTCGGGGTTGCCTTTGGAGGGATGAAACAGACTTTGGCTGCTCTAATCCCCTCAAAGTAAGGTCTCTCTTCCTCCGTAGTGTAGCGGATGCTGCTGATCTCACCGCTCCGGTTGGTCTTGACTCCAACGACCCTCTCATTGGATCTAGGTGGAAGGATCCTCGTACCGGCTGGCACCTTTATGGTGGTCTCCTTCTTGGCTGATGGTCCCTTGAGAAGTAGGGGTTGTGGCAGTGCGGTGAGAACTGGTTGAGCATGGTAGGATTGGGCGGAGCTGCGCAGGCGTAATGGTATGGCTTCTAGCTATCGCTCTGTGTTGGCCGGGATGAGAGCACGGGCGTCGGGGTCTTCCTTGGGCTTCATGTTGAGGTTGAAGGGGACGACTTCCCAATCATCGTGGAACTCTTCGGCCATTGGAGCAGCAAGGGACTAAACAAGCTCTAATTGAAAAAGAAGAGAAGGCTTGAATAGATTGGTGTCGACGAAAGCTAGTCGGCAGTCTACCTTGGGGTATACCCACGGTAGTAGTTTATCGGTAGACGGTGCGCAAACTACGAACTCGATGGTGACGCAAGACACGGACAAGCTTTTTATCCAGGTTCGGCCGCCGAGTTGGCGTAATACCTACGTCCTGCGTCTGGTCGTATTGATTTGTGTTGAGAGAATATGATGTGTCCTAGGGGGGTCCCTTGCCCCTCCTTATATAGTCTGGAGGGCAGGGTTACAGATCTAGAAACTAATCCTAGTCGGTTACAATTGCCATAGATAATTCGATATCAATTCCTATTCTAACTGACCAGAATCCTGCTTGATCTCCACGTCTTGTTTCCTTGCGCGGAACTCCAGGTTGTCGGATCAAGCTTTGGACTCGTCTCGTAATGGGCCAAGCCTCCTGGCCCAAGTCCAGCCGTAAGGGTATAGGGGTTTATACCCCCACAGCTAGTCCCCGAGCACCATGTATTATGGTGTAACACGCCGTCTTGAGCTTCTTCGATCAGTGAGGCTTGACGTCTTCAGGAAAGTTGCCCGAACAGTTGCAACGGTATTTTGACCAACTCAAAAGACAGTTGATCAACATTGACATTGAAGAAGCAGGTTCAAAGAAGCAGGTTGTTCGAAGAATGCATGGTGCTCTAAATCAAAAAAGATTTCTTTCCTGGTGAAGTGTGCCCACTTTACTTTTTTGAAAGGTATAAACGTCAAAAAAGCAAGCAAATTCACCGCAAGGTGAAGTGTGCCCACTTAGTCCCCGAGCCTGGTAGTAGGTGACGCAGGCACGTGGTGCCAGGGTCAAAACAAAAGTCCTCAAAGAAATTCTGTAACTGAGATGCATCGCCAGATGCATCGTACCGATGTAGTCCCCGAGCTTGCTGGAAGGCGAAGTATGAACCTTGTAGCAAGGTCTAAAAAGTGGAATTTACCAGTCTGACTGCAATTGAATAGATTAATCGACCAGTCACCAAGCACCAAGTGTTTTTTAGAATCCTGTGTCGCTGTACTGTACGACCAGTCCACGAGCATCGAGTGCTCGGTGGTCGGTGCAGTTTTTTAAAGCGTCTAGCTGATAGACTGGGTGACCAGTCCCCGGGCGTCGAGTGCTCGGTTGTCGGTGCAGTCCTTTAAAGCTTCCAGCTGATAGACTGGACGACCAGTCCCCGAGCGTCGAGTGCTCGGTGGTCGGCGCAGTCCTTGAAGTTCCGAGCTGATAGACTGGACAACCAGTCCCCGAGCGTCAAGTGCTCGGTGGTCGGCGCAGTCCTTGAAATTCCGAGCTGATAGACTGGACGACCAGTCCCCGAGCGTCAAGTGCTCGGTGGTCGGCGCAGTCCTTGAAATTCCGAGCTGATAGACTGGGCGACCAGTCCCCGAGCGTCGAATGCCCGATGGTCGGTGCAGTCCCCGGATTGTTGACTTTCTGGCGTATGTGTCGTCTTGTTTGTTTTTTTTTTGAAAAGATCTTCCCAGTTAAAATTGACGTGACGAGGCCTCCTGACGGGGTGTCAGACGGATGCATGAAAAGTTGCGCCTGGCAACTTGTGCAACCGCCTTTGCATGGTTTGAGAAAAGGAAACCATCAATTGGTACGAAAAATCCGCCGCATTAATTGTCTATAATCATTGTAAACCGAAACGCCGCGTCCGCCGCATGGCCTGCCCACTTCCCGAGAATACAGGAAGTGGGAGAGGTGGAGTTGCGGGCTGATAAGAGCCTAATAGGTCCGCCTGTACCGCTTACCCTGCCATTGCCTTCAAACCTTCCGCTCTCATCTTCTCCAATCTCCTGCATCTTCCTAACTCAAGCCCACATTCGCACCTCTAATGGCGAAGAGCGACTCCAGGAAGAGGGCCGAACTGATGGCCAAGGAGTGGAAGAAGTCTCGCAGCACCACAAAATCTCTTGGTGACCTCGTCGATATGGGGCTTCTGCACGGCCCGGAGCTCGGCGGCTGGAGGGCACCGGAGGGGGAGAGCTACCCCGACCCTCGTGCCGGTGAGATCGTCGTATTTGAAGATTTCATTAAGAGGGGTTTTGGTGTTCCTGTTCATCCTTTTCTTCAAGGTCTTCTTTTGTATTACGAGATCGGGATTTGCAATCTGCACCCGAACTCAATTCTCCTCATTTCCACCTTTATCCACCTGTGCGAGGCCTATGTTGGCATAGAGCCGCACTTCGATCTTTTCCGGTATCTTTTCTGCTTGAGGAAGAAGGGAGCAGTTGGAGGCTCCAAGGTTGCAGGTGGAGTATACCTCAACCTTCGTGATGGAATGAAGAATCGCTACCTGCACTGTCCATGGAACACTTCCTTGACCGAATGGTACAAGAAGTGGTTCTACATCAGGGAGGAACCGGGCAGCTCCACGTTCTGCGACGTGGGATACATTCCTGAGAAGAGGACGAGCTGGACCGACCGCCCGGAGTTCGACGGTCCAGTGGCGGATCTCATGAAGCTGATCGACTGGTCGCGCCTGGACGGGCTTGGCGTGGTCGGCAACTTCATTTGCCGCCGGGTGATGCCCTGCCAGAAGAGGGTGCACTCGGCGTACGAGTATGCCGGAAGCGCAGACCCGACCAGGATGCGGTCGGAGATCTTGGAGAAAGCGGAGGTACAACAGCTGTTGAACGAGCTGTTTAACTTCGCGGACGGAGGCTTCATCCGTGGCAGTGATCTGGTGCAAGCCTTCAAGTTAGGACGACCAGCACCAAAGGTATGTAGCAGATTCTGTTTTAGCATTCGTATATCATCGGCAGTTGACTCATCTCTGTTGCTTTTGCAGATCGGCGGTGTCGACCGGTGCACAGTGTATGTATCACTGGCACCGGGGATGGAAAATCCTGCGGGAGAAGACCCGCCAGAGGAGGACGCTGCTCGGTGTACTCATTACACCAGCAGTGAAGAGGACCAAGCCCGCCCCATCCCGACCTCCGAGGAGAGGGTAGCGGGGAAGAGGCCATTGCCGGCAGATCCTTTGCCGGCGGATCTTCCGGCGGAGAGCAGCCAAGCACCGAAGCGTCGTCGGCTCGTGCGGATCGTTGACGACGACGACGACGACGAGGAGGCTGCGCCGTCGTTGGTCCGACGGCCCCGGGGTCGCCCAGATAATGCGCCGGCCGCTACTGATCGAGTGGCCAGCGACGCCCCTGCACCGCAAGTTGTCGAGACGGGGGCGCAGGTGCCGACCGGCCGGGCGAGGAGGAGGTTCACCGCCACCCACCGTTGATCAGACCTGTAAGTGTTCGACTTACGTATTTTTGGACTCCTCTTTGATTTTTTTTTTTGAAATTTGACTTTTGTTCCTGTAGTGCGGCGTCGGATGTCGACCCCGGCCAGGTTGCCAGCCAAGGGACGGGCGAGCCTGCCCGCGGTTCTGGGGATGCGGCCCCCCAGACCACAGAGCAGCCAACAGCTGCAGTCGCGCCTGGGAGCACCGAGGGGCTCCCGAGCGCGGCACCGACTACGACAAGCAGCCCGACCAGGGCTGGAGAGGCTCCCCCAACTGACTCCTCAGAGAAGGGAAGATCTCCGACCGCTCCTCCTGCCGGGGGGAGTGAAGTCCCCACGCCGCCCCGAGCAGGAGCCTCCTCTGCTGCGGGCTCCCCAGGTCTGGTCCAAGGGCCAGTAATACCTGGGACCACCACCGGGGGTGACGCAGCACAGGAGGAGGAAACCCGGGCGGCCTCCGATGATGAGGTGGAAGAGATCGAGGGTCGTCCCCGTGATGGCCGCCAACACGTGTATGTGTGGCGCCAACGCGGGGATCACTTTATCGGGCATGAGGAGCTCGCCGAGACCGAAGAGGCCGCCAGGGTGGAGCTCGCGGCCAAGCGCCTCGTCGGCGAAGTCAAGGTAAGCGGCTTTTTGCACTGCTGCACATTCTTTTGCCTTGTCTTGCATGGTCGTTATATGCTTGCTTTGTAGGACGCAATGAAAACGGCGAAGTACCGGAAACGGTGCTTTGACCAGATAGAAGGCGTCATGGCCGAGAAGAAGGCCCTTGCCGCGGAGGTAGACCGGTTGCGGGCGGAGGTCGGGGAGAAGGTGGTCGAGATGAGTGCCGAAAAGGAGCGTCGTCTCGACCTCGCTCGTCGTTTGGCCGACCAGTACCGGCTGCAAGAAGGTTAGTCACACGCTCCGAGCAGCTTCGCGTACTTGTATAGTTTGCTTTGCTGACCAGTTTAGGATTCACGCAGACTTGGAGGAGGAGGTGGCGAGCCTCCAACAAGAGAAGGAGCAGCTCAGCCAACAGCTCGCCGGTGCGCTGGAGTCCGGGCGGCGAGCAGGAGAGGAGTTGGGTCGAAAAGACCGGGAGCTATCTGGTAATGGTTGCCGCCTTGTTGGTTACTGCCTGCCCCTTTTTTATGCCGAAAATAACGCTTCGTTTCGTTTGCAGTGCTCAAGGTGAACGCCAAAAAGCACCTGGACGATCTGACCAAGGACCGGGACTCCTGGAAGGTCAACTGTTGCAGGATCTGGAAAGGAGTGTCCCCGGTCCTAGACCTGATCAGTCCCGAGCTCCCGGAGAGCCAGCCCCGCGCGCCGCAGTTGACCCCGGTCGAGAAGGCGCAACGGGCATGGGACTGGCTCCAGCAGTTTGTGAAGGACGCCGGGGAGTTTGCCGGCGCGCACGTCCTCAGCATGGTGCGCGCCCACTACCCCCTGGTCGACTTGAGCAGGCTGGAGAAGGGGTACCCGAAGGAAGTCGGCCCGCAGGACGCGGACGAGCTTCGGAGTAGTCTGCTGGACTTGTCGTCGACAGTGATCGGCGACATCAATCTGTGCGGAACGGCCACTCCTCCAGACCAGCCGAGCTCAGATAGGTCGGCCAGAGAGTTGTCGGGCGCGTCCGTTGCTGGAGATGGGCGGTCGACGCCTGCGGTCTCGACCAGCCAGGCGCCGGTGGCCCCGACCCCTTCGTCCGGGCAGCAGGGCCAGGCGGGTGATCAGCCCGAGCAGCTAGGCCAATAAAGTAGTCTGTAGGAATAGACTAGTGTCTGCCCGTTAGGGTATTTATTGTAAACTTTGTATGTAAAGTTTGTAATAAAGTTTACTTTTTGTCATGACTGTTGTTTTGAGCGCTGTAAAAATATCTGAGTGACGTGTCACCGTATTTGTCTTGGTTGTCGCTAAGAGCATCCATTGCAGGAGTTTTGCCGAGTGCTGTGTGTGACAAGGTATAGGCAAAAAATAGAGAATTTCATTATCAAAAATTATAAGATACTTACAAAAGAAAGTGATTAAAACTTTATGGATAGAAACGTCGCAGTTTGTCGATGTGCCAAGAGTTAGGCACTCGTGTTCCGTCTGGGTATGCCAATCTGTAGGACGTAGGTCGTGTGACCTCGGTCACCACGAAGGGTCCTTCCCAGGGAGTGGATAGCTTGTGCATTCCCTGCTGGCTTGTTTTCCATCGAAGCACCAGATCGCCGACCACGAAGGAACGGTCCTTGACGTTCCTGTTGTAGTATCGCCTGACTGCCGCGAGATATTTTGCTGTTCGGAGACATGAAACTAAACGCTTTTCCTCCATGCAATTGATTTCGAGTTCTCTGGCGTTGTCGGCGGTCGCCTGGTCGAAGTGCTCGATTCTAGGGGATCCGAAGTGTATGTCAGACGGCAGGACCGCCTCTGCACCGTATACCATGAAGTAGGGAGACACCCCTGTGTTTCGACTGGTCTGAGTTCGGAGGCCCCAGACCACTGCCGGCAATTCTTTCATCCATCGATCGGGTGCTCTGTTGTTTTCAGTGTACAGCCTTTTCTTTAGGGCGTCAACGATCATTCCGTTAGCACGTTCGACTTGACCGTTGGCACGTGGATGTGCCACTGACACATATTTTATGACTATGCCTCTGTCATCGCAGAAATCCCAAAAAGTGGTGCCAGTAAACTGGGTGCCCAGGTCGGTGATTATGCTGTTCGGGATGCCGAATCTGTGTATGATTTGATTGAGAAACTCCACAGCCTTCTCGGAGGTTGCCTTGACCAGGGGCATGTATTCAATCCACTTGGAGAACTTGTCGATTAACACGAAGACAAACTTGAAATTGCCCGGGGTTGGTTTAAATGGTCCGATCATGTCAAGCCCCCAGCAAGCAAAGGGCCAAGACGACGGGATGGTTTGAATTTCATGGGCAGGTACGTGGGTCCTCTTAGCGAAAAACTGACATCCTTCGCAATGCCGAACCAGTTTTTCTGCGTCGCCGACCGCGGTTGGCCAATAAAAACCTGCTCGGAAAGCCTTTCCGACCAGCGTTCTAGATGCGGCGTGATTGCCGCAGGATCCAGCGTGTATGTCCTCCAAGAGCTTGATACCATCATCTTGGGGTATGCACTTGAGCAGTACTTCGGAGCTTGCGTTTTTCCGCATGAGTTTTCCGTCGACCAGGATGTAGTTCTTTGATCGTCGGATGAGGCGCTCGTTCTCTGTTTTGTCCTGAAAGCCTGTCCCGTCTGATATGTATTTGATGAATGGGGTACGCCAGTCACGCCCGCCGGTTGTCGGAGTGGCGTCATCTATGAGCATTGCCTCGGTGGGTTGCTTGTCGACCAGGGGGGAGCTTACGCTCGGCTCATGGATGTCCTGGACGAAAATACCCCGCGGGATTTGGGCCCGAGATGAGCCTAACTTTGACAACGCATCTGCTGCTTGGTTCTTATCCCGGACCACGTGGATGTACTCTATGCCATAGAAGTTAGTTTCCCATTTGCGAATTTCTTTGCAGTAGAGATCCATCTTCTCGTGGGTTGTGTCCCACTCCTTGTTGAGCTGGTTGATGACCAAAGCGGAGTCGCCATAGACGTAGAGGCGCTTGACCCCCAGTTCAACGGCTAGTCGTATGCCATGCAAGCATGCTTCGTATTCGGCGACGTTGTTTGACGCCGGAAAAAGGATCCGAAGGACGTAACGGAGTTTGTCCTTGTTGGGTGATACGAACAATATCCCAGCGCCTGCACCGTTGATGTTCAAGGACCCGTCAAAGAACATTGACCAGTGGTCTGAGACATCGGGAACGGAAGGCTCGTTGAGATCCGTCCATTCGGCAATGAAATCGACCAGGGCTTGAGACTTGACAGTGGTGCGACTCTGGAACTCCAGGGAAAATGGACATAATTCCATTGCCCATTTCACGATTCTGCCATTGGCGTCTTTATTGCGCAGGATGTCCCCGAGAGGGAAACTGGTTGTCACCAGGACTCGATGGCCGTCGAAGTAGTGCTTCAGCTTTCTTGACGTTATCAGGATGGCGTATATAAGCTTCTGTATTTGTGGGTACCTGGCCTTGGACTCGTTTAAGACTTCGCTTATGAAGTAAACGGGTCTCTGGACCTTGAAGACGTGACCTGGTTCATCTCGCTCGACCACTATTGCCGTGGAAACAACCCTGTCGGTTGCAGCAATGTAAAGGAGTAGGTCTTCATTGGGCTGAGGCGCTGTGAGGACAGGTGGTGAAGTGAGGAAGGTCTTAAGCTGAGTGAACGCAGCGTCGGCTTCCTCTGTCCAAGAAAATTTTTCTGACGCTTTCAATAGTTTGAAGAAAGGGAGGCCTTTTTCTCCCAGCCTTGAGATGAAACGACTGAGGGCGGCCATGCATCCGGTTAGCTTCTGAATATCCTTGACGTTCTTCGGTGGTCGCATGTCGAGTACGGTTTTGACTTTTGAAGGGTTTGGTCGTATGCCGTCGCGACTGACGACGTTGTCGAGCAGTAGACCGGAAGGAACGCCGAAAATGCATTTCTTGGGGTTGAGCTTCCACTTGTACCTATTGAGTGCCTTGAAGGTTCGGTCTAAGTTGTCGATTAGGGTGCTCGCGTCCCTTGTTTTTACGACCACGTCGTCCACATAGGCCTCGACGAGGTCATCGCGAATCTCGTCGTGGAGGCATTGCTGGATGGCCCTTTGATAAGTGGCCCCGGCGTTTTTAAGTCCGAAAGACATGGTAGTGTAGCAGTATGCGCCGAAGGGTGTGATGAAGGATGTTTTGATCTGATCTTCTTCCTTTAGCGAGATCTGGTGATAACCAGAGTAGCAATCTAGAAAGGAGAGTAGTTCGCATCCGGCCGTTGAGTCGACCACCTCGTCGATGCGAGGAAGACCAAAAGGATCTTTAGGACAGTGTTTGTTGAGATCGGTGTAATCAACGCACATTCTCCATTCATTATTCTTTTTGCGTACAAGAACCGGATTGGCGAGCCAATCGAGGTGATACACTTCTTTTATGAATCCGGCTGCTAGAAGCCGTGTTATTTCTGTCCTAATAGCCTCCTTTTTGTCACGAGCGAACCGTCGCAGTTTTTGCTTGATTGGTCTTGCGGTCTTCGAGACATTTAAGGAGTGCTCGATCAGGTTTCGTGGGACACCGGGCATGTCTGCGGGTTTCCATGCGAAAACGCTCACGTTGTCCCTTAGAAACCTGACGAGCGCGTCTTCCTATTTTGGATCCAGGTTAGCCCCGATGAGGGCTGTCTTCTCGGGGTTGCCTTCGACCAGCTGCACTTCTTTGTATTCCTTGGATTTTGAGTTCTTTCTGGCTGTCTCCTGCTCAGGTAATCGGAGCTGATCGGGAGGCAGCTGTGCGGCTTGGTTTGCTGTTTCCGCCATGCGGATTGAGAGGTCGATTGCCTCGGTGATCTTGAAGCTTTCTTCTTCGCAGGTGTACGCGGTGTAGACGTTGCCTCTGACGGTTAGGACACCCTTCTCCGTGGGCATCTTAAGGACTAGGTATGAGTAGTGCGGGACTGCCATGAACTTTGTCAGCGATGGGCGGCCCAGTATGGCGTGATAGGTCCCGTCGAAATCCGCGACTACGAAGTTGATGAACTCCGTCCGGAAATGATCGGGTGTGCCGAATTGGACAGGCAATGTTATCTGTCCGAGGGGCACCGAACTTTGACCTGGCAAAACCCCCCAGAATTGGGCGTCGTAAGGTTTTAGTTGTGCCGGTGATATCTTGAGGGCGGGCAGGCTGTTGCGGAAGAGGATGTCGATGGAGCTTCCCCCGTCCACGAGCACGCGCTCGAATCTGATGCTATTGATGCAGGGATCAAGAATCAGTGGGAAACGACCCGGCTCTGGGATAGCGGCCCACTGGTCCTTCCTGCTGAACGAGATCTCCCTGTGGGACCACGCGGGAAATTTCGGATCTGCGATCAGCCCGTCCGTGCTGTCTATGTTGAGGCAGGCTCTCTTTAACAGCTTTCTTTCTCGCTTGGACTCAGTGGAGACCTTGCCCCCGAAAATGGAGTGGACCACGTCGGTGGGGCTGACGTATTGGTGTCGGGGGTCCCTGTCTTGGTCCTCATCCTCATCTTCGTGGTCGTGCCCGTCGCGCTTGTTATTTTTCTTGGCGGAGTCCTCTTGGGCGGCCCGCCGTGTATAGATACTTTTGAGGACGCGGCACTCTTCCATGGTATGGTTAGACTTTGGGTGTAGCTGGCACGGTCCCTTTAACGTTTTGTTGTAGTCGTCTTGGTAGTCCCGTCGTCCATTGGGACGTTTGACCGTATTTACTTCGTGGTCGTATTCGCGAGGGCGCTTTCCTCTGAAGTCGTCGCGGCTGTCGCGCCGCCGATCCCAACCCTCTCGGTGATCGCGGTTGTCAGAGCGGCGGTGATTTCTGTTGTCGTAGCGACCACGACCGTCATCTCGCCGGGAAGGCTGGTCGGGGCCTCTCGCATCGTCTCGGATTAGTTTTTCTGCGTCATCAGCATCGGCGTAATTTTTAGCCGTGGCGAGGAGCTCTGCTACCGTTGATGGGCGCTTACGCAACAGCTTGTTCCTCAGCGCTTCATGGAAACGCAAGCCCTTGATAAAGGCTGATATGGCCTCGTCATGAGAAATCTTCGGGATTTTGAGGCGCATATCCGAGAATCGTCGGATGTAATCGCGCAGAGGTTCATTCTTCCTGTCTCTTATCCTTTCAAGGTCATACTTGTTTCCGGGCTGCTCGCATGTGGCGATGAAGTTGTCGATGAAAGCCTGGCGTAGCTCTTCCCAAGAGTCGAAGTAGTCCTCGGGCAAGCCGAGAAGCCACTGATGACCAGCCTGGTCGAGGACTACGGGGAAGTAGTTAGCCATGACGTGCTCATCTCCTGCCGCTGATCGGACGGCGATTTCATAGAGAGTGATCCAGTTCTCTGGATTTTCCTTGCCGTCGTATTTTTTAAGTTTTTCGAGCTTGAAATTGCGGGGCCACACGACCTGGCGGAGGTGTGAGGAGAACTGTCTTAGGCCTGGAGGAACGGTGGGTCGCATCGTACTCGATGCGGCGCAGGTTTTCGTGGACTGCTCTCTCTGCGGCGCGCCTGTTGATGCGGTCCCGGGCATCTTTGGGAGGGATGTTGTGGCGGAGATCCCTGTGTTGATCTTCTTCTTGGCCGCGTATGCCATGAATTTGCTTGCGGCGGCCATCGGCGTCCCGACCACCATCGTCGCGCCGCGAGTCCCCTCGACGGTTGTCGGGGGAGCGGCTGCGGTGACGCCTGCTGGGTGAGACCTGGCTACGATTAGTCTGGTCGGAGGCGGCTTCCGTATAAGAGACGTCCTGGACTCTCTTGAGTAGAGTGGCTGTCTGTCCCATTGCGGCGATCAGGTGTGCTCGGATGCTGGTCCGGACTCCCTGGCATTCGGGGGTGTCAGGAAGCCGATCCAGGTTGGCCATGGCGACAACCACGTTGGCGCTTGGCGTTTTGTAGACTGGCTGGTCCCCGACCATGTCAAAGGCATCGTTGAGGTTACTTGGTGGCATCTGTTGTTGCTCGTCCGCACGCCGTCGGGCGCGATCGGCGTTACGCTGTTCGCGGAGTTGCCTCTGGTCATCTGTTTCTCCGTCAACAGCCGGTTCGTCGGCGCTGACATTGAACACAATATCCCCTCGCCGGGGGGGGAATATCGGGAATCGGTCGAAACCCGGAGGGTGTGAAGGAAAATCCAGGTCGTAGCCCTCGTCTTCGGTGTTTATAACCTCGGTGGGGACGGAGCCGGTGCTTGAGTTGGTGCTGGAAACCTGGCCGTCCCGTAGCTCTCGGATTGTCACCATGTTGACATGGTGACGATTGTTCCTTGTCGGCGACCAACCCGCCTTGCTGAAAACGGATTGGACATGCTGTGAGTAAACAGAGGCCGAGTTGTTCAGGCCGCGAGGATAGTCTTCCTTTTTGAGCTCGACGGATCGTCCTGAGGGGGTTGAGGTTATCGTCAGGGACGTTCCCAGCCGTTCGTGTGTGGCGACACGAGTTGGCCGGCGGGATTTCGAAAAATCCGCTCGAGCAGCTTGGTCGGGCCGGCGCAGAACTCCATCTATTAGTTGGGAGACTTCGAGTAGCTTGGATTCAGTGCGATCGAGCGCTTGGAGGAGGTCCGAGCAGTCGATCTCCTTTCCCTTGTAGAGTGGGAACGGTGGTCGGGCGCTTGGTGCCGTCATGCGTGTGGTCGGAGACGGCGTGATCTCAGATTGGATCTGGATCTCCTTCGGAACCGTGGTCGCGAAGCCGCCGCTGCACGTCGTCCACGTGATCTGGCCGACGGTGAACGTGAGGCCTTCGGGCACGGTCGCGGAAGCTGGGATCGTGACCATCTTGTTCGCCGGAAAAGTTGCACGCACACCCCCTACCTGGCGCGCCACTGTCGACGAAAGCTAGTCGGCAGTCTACCTTGGGGTATACCCACGGTAGTAGTTTATCGGTAGACGGTGCGCAAACTACGAACTCGATGGTGACGCAAGACACGGACAAGCTTTTTATCCAGGTTCGGCCGCCGAGTTGGCGTAATACCTACGTCCTGCGTCTGGTCGTATTGATTTGTGTTGAGAGAATATGATGTGTCCTAGGGGGGTCCCTTGCCCCTCCTTATATAGTCTGGAGGGCAGGGTTACAGATCTAGAAACTAATCCTAGTCGGTTACAATTGCCATAGATAATTCGATATCAATTCCTATTCTAACCGACTAGAATCCTACTTGATCTCCACGTCTTGTTTCCTTGCGCGGAACTCCAGGTTGTCGGATCAAGCTTTGGACTCGCCTCGTAATGGGCCAAGCCTCCTGGCCCAAGTCCAGCCGTAAGGGTATAGGGGTTTATACCCCCACAATTGGTGTTTGAAAACTGACGTCAGGGGTCTCTTTATATAGGGGTCAAAAAGTGCCTCTAGGGGTTGTTCGGGTTACTCCCGTCGCCGTGCGTGCGAAACTTTCCATCTGTAGGATTATTTGGTTTACCATAAATGTGTTTTCCGCGATGGAGGAAATCAGGATAGAGAGATGTTAGGGGCTGGGCGCCCGCCCACTTGATCAGGGCGCCCGCCCTGTGCCTTGCCCCTTTGTGGGCCCGCTTCCTCGAGCGTGCTTCTAGATGCAAAACATTTTAGCAAAATATATACATGGCCCTAAAACGTCAGATTAAAAAGGTTGGGCTCTAAATCTCCATGGGAAGGTAAAAATGGATCATGTCTATCTCTTCTAATTCTTTATTGGGCTCTAAAAATAATTTAAGACGTTGACCATTTACCTTGAATAACGTACCTTCGTCATTTTGAAGTGTGATAGCTCCGTGGGATGATGAATTGATTACCTTGAATGGTACTTCCCATTTACTCCGGAGTTTTCCATACCCAAAAAGCTTCACCCTGGAATTAAAAAGTAATACCTTATCTCCGGGTGCGAACTCCTTCTTTTTGATCCTCTTGTCATGCAACCTTTTGACTCTTTCTTTGTAGATCTTCGAATTATGATATGCTTTCTTGAAAAAGCTTCTTCTTGTTTGCTCCTAGTGGTACATACCCTGAAACCAAAAAATTAACAATATCTGCATACCAGGGGTCAGACCTGTTAATCCCGTAGAGCATGTCGTCCCGGAGTGATTCATTGATGGGGGTTTCCTGTGGATTCTTAAAATACATTCTAGACAAGTGATCAGCAACAGAATTTTCTATTCCCTTTTTATCTTTTATTTCCAAGTCAAATTCTTGAAGTAATAAGATCCATCTAATCAGGCGAGGTTTAGCATCTTTTTTAGTGAGCAGATATTTTAGTGCAGCATGATCAGTGTAAACAATTATTTTAGCTCCAACTAAATAAGATCTAAATTTATCAATGGCAAAGACAACAGCCAGAAGCTCTTTTTCAGTGGTTGCATAATTAAGTTGAGCTACTGTCAAAGTTTTACTGGCATAAGCAATTGCATGATGCTTCTTATTTTTAGTTTGTCCCAAAACTGCCCCCACAGCATACTCACTAGCATCACACATAATTTCAAAAGGCAACGACCAATCAGGGGGTTGAATGATTTGTGCAGAGATGAGTGCTTTCTTGAATAAATTGAAAGATGTTAGACATGCATCATCAAATTTGAAAGGAGCATCCTTGGCTAGCAAGAGAGTAAGTGGTCTAGCAATGAATGAAAAATATTTTATGAATCTGCGATAAAAACCAGCATGGCCAAGAAAGCTTCGAAATCCTTTTATATTCACAGGTGGAGGTAGTTGTTCAATTACTTCAATTTTAGCTTTGTCTACCTCAATTCCTCTTTCAGACACTAGGTGTCCCAGCACTATTCCTTCTCTAACCATAAATTGACATTTTTCCCTATTAAGGACTAAGTGCTTTTCTTCACATCTTTGCAAAACCTTGTCTAAGTTTTCAAGACAACTATCAAAAGTTTTTCCATATACAGAGGAATCATCCATGAAAACTTCCATAATCTCTTCAATCATATCAGAAAATATAGACATCATGCATCTTTGAAAAGAAGCTGGTGCATTACATAACCCAAAAGACATTCTGCGGTAAGCATAAGTTCCGTATGGGCATGTAAAAGTGGTTTTGCTTTGATCATCGGGATGGATCGGGATCTGGTGATACCCTGAGTATCCATCTAAGAAACAGAAGAACGAATGGTTCGCTAATCGCTCTAGCATCTCATCTATGAAAGGTAAAGGAAAATGATCCTTTCTCGTGGCTTTGTTTAGTTTTCTATAGTCTATGCACATCCGCCACCCTGTGACGGTGCGTTGTGGAATTAGCTCGTTCTTTTCATTCATAACAACAGTTATGCCTCCCTTTTTAGGCACAACTTGAACTGGGCTCACCCACTCACTGTGCGGCATAGGATATATAATCCCTGCATGCTGCAACTTTATAACTTCCTTTTTAACTACCTCTCTCATCGCGTTGTTAAGTCTACGTTGGGGCTCTCGAGAAGGTGAAACAGAAGGATCTGTTGGAATACGATGGGTACAAATCATAGGACTGATCCCTGTAAGATCTTGGAGTGAGTAGCCGAAAACTAAGTGATGTTTCTCAAGAATGGTCATTAATCGCAGACTTTGCTCCTAAGTTAGTTTATCACTAATGATCACAGGAAACTCTGGATTATTGTTTAGGAAAGCATAGATAAGACTGGGTGGTAAAGTTTTAAGCTCTATGGGAGGTCTAGGCGTTTCTGCAAACTCATCTAAGGGTTCAGGTTCAGAAGGTTCAGCTTCTTCTTCTATGAACAAAGGAGCTTCTTCTTCTAAGTCTGGTTCTTCTAAAAGCTCTAGAGATGCAGCCTTTACCTCCTCCATAGGATCAGGCAAAAGATAAGACTCGGCCTTATTATTTAAGGAGTGAGAAATTGTTATGGGAAATTTAAAAGTTTTTCCAAAATAAATTTATAGCTTTCCAGTATGACCTTCATAAAGGAGTCTTCTAAAAGGTTGTCCTATCAACAGGTCAAAGTCCCATGTATCAAAGATATAGAAGTTCAAATGAACCATGGAGCCTTCTACCGTAATGGGTAGGACATTAATAATTCCAAGACTGGGGACTAATCGTCCCGAAGATTCCTTTATAACTTTTGTTGTGGGGGTTAGGATCAAATTTTGAACTAGTTTAAGTGCAAAAGATTCAGACATAATGTTGATCCCCACAACAGGATTATAGAGAGCACCAAAGCGATCAGAATCATAAGCACAGCGTATAGTTATAGAGGGTGTGTCCAAATGGATCACATCAGAGGAAAGCTCTGACTCCTCCAACCATTCGCTACTCATGACTGAGATAAGCTCTCTCAATTGATATTCAGTAGGTAAACAAATGCTAAAATGGCCGTTTTGGGATCTGTTTATAGAATGGTAGTTTGAAATGTTTCCAAAATCGGCAAAAAGATCAGATTCTATATCCAGCATGAAGTCAGGTGGTGGAATTTCTTCCTTTTGTGGCTCAGAACTTGGGATAGCTAAAGTAGATGGAGAATTTGGTAGTGTCTACTTCCGCTTCGTGGGTTTCATCATGAAGGGTATTATCCATCTCAATTTCTAGGATTCTATCTAGGATCACTCTAGCTTCATCAGTAGGGATGCGAAAGAAAGAACCTCTAGACATTGTATGTAGCATTTGTTTATGATCTTTCTGAAGACCAGGAAAAAGTGAAATAAAAGAACAGGGTCTTCAAGATTAAGGTTTGGACCAGATTCTAAAAGATCAGAAAAACGTTTCTAGGATTTTCCAAAAGTTTCATTATCTTTTTGTTTAAAAGATAGGACTTCGAGTCTAAGGTCGCTGATACGGTTAAGGGAATAAAAATCTAGACAAAAGTTGGCTCGTAAAACTCCTCATTCACCACGTTGTTGACTTACCTTCTGATTATACCATTGTCTAGCTTCTCCCCTTAAAGAAAAAGGAAAAAGCTTCCAACGTAAAGTTTTATCAGAAATGCCTTCAATGTGAAGACAATCACATGTTTGCTCAAAATCTCTAATATGAAGGTAAGGGTTTTCGTCTTCCTTTCTTGAAAAGGATAGGTTTTGAATCATGGCAATCAACCTAGAACTTAACCTATACTAGGATGTTTGGATAGGCTGTGATGACTCCCATGGTAAAAGGTCAGTTACAGAAGGTGTTGCAAATTGATAGATTGATTTAGAATCTTGGTTTTCCATAAGGTAAGAGTAAAGAAAATAAATAAAGAAGATAAGAAAAGATAAAAGTATAGATACAAGCTAGTAGTAAGACTCAAGGTTATCTCAGCAAACCGTCTTTCTCCCCGGCAACAGCGCCAGAAATGCTTGTTGATATTTGGGAACGAATAAGGAATTGATCCGCAAGCGCACGGATATCGGTGAGCACTTCACCCGGGATGTTATCCAAAGTATCGTATTTATTTTTTTACCACTAGAAGAAAGAGTGCATCTGACTAACCCAGTCTATTACTACTAACCTTTAGGCTACAAAGAATGTTTCTCGATGTGAGTGATATATAGAGAAGACTACAACTGTAATCTCTTTCTAACCTTGGTAAGGATAATCTACTGTTTTATTGGGCAAGCTTACGGAATCTAGACACCATAGAGGATGTTCAACCCGCACCTATAAACCCTATCCTTCCTGCTAACGAGATATGGTCTACAAAGGTAACTCGGAATTGTCACGTTCCTCGCTACTACCACGATCCAGCTAGTGAGGGGATATCTATGAGTATCCTGGCCCAAACACCACGTCTACGCTAGTGATGATTACTCTAAACTCTACGCGAAATGATTAAATTAAACTCATAAACCAAAGAACAATAAAACAAGAACTTACTAGAATTTAGAAGTCGAAATACTGAAGAATCCTAGGAGCAAGCTTCGGGTTAGGAGAACTTGATCCTGCAGGTACAACCTCAATGTAGACACCGATAGGCCGGGCTTCCTCCGATCTACACCTCCACTCTATCTCTCTCAATCTAGTAGAAACTAGAAGATCTAATTCTACTCACATTTGATGCTAAGCCCTAAGTCTATTTAGAGGAGAGATATTCCTTCGAGGGCTCCTCTCAACTCTATGATGAACTAGTCTCCTCCAGGGGCCAGGGGGTCTGCTTATATAGTCCCCTCAGGTGGACATGGGTCGTTGGATTAAACCGACATTGATTGAATGGTTATCCTTGATCCTTTAGGTCGGTGGAGCGTGATCCGTGAAGTTGGACGTGTTTGGGCAGAACTCCTGGGCGGCCGCCCTAGGGGGGTGGGCGGGCGCCCTGCCCCCGGGCCCGATTGCCTTCCCGTTCGTTCCCGTGGCTTCTGGAGTCTTCTAGATGGTAGAAAATTGCGCGGTGTGTTAATATCTCTATGTAATCCCGACATGTGGGCCTTTCTTCCTTATTTCCTGATAACCCCCTGCAGAAACAGATAAACAACAAAACTCGTGGAATTCTGTCAGATCAAACCCTAATTCTAGGTGTTGTTTGCATATTGGTCCTTTCTCTTGTATATTTGATAATTAAAATTGATACTTAAGAACCGTCAACAGTTTCCACTTTAGATCTTGTCCCTAGCATACTTTATATTTTCAACTCTGTTGATGCAAAAGCTGGATCTACAAACACAAAGGGCTAATACCCGATTTAAACGTTAAGGCGTGCCAGCCGATTTGACCTTACTATCGGCAAAGGTGATAACTCGAATACTTTGGTCCCGGCAACAGGGATGCGCCCGGATGTCACGGCCAAGATGTATTCACGCAGAACTCAAGAATACGCTGAGCCTAAGTCGACGAATTCCTAAGAACTCGTAGTAAAAAGGAAAAATATGACGAAGTCATCGAAAAAGTAGATGCTGGAATATGAGTAAAAACTTGTGTTTGATTGATTGATCGATAGATCATTACAAGGCCCTAGGGTCTATATTTATACCCTGCTCAAAGAGCTACAATCAGACACGACTAGGACTCGAATTCCAAATTAAAAAGAATCCATATACAAAACAAATTTAAATTACTAAGGAAAACATAAAACTACCCCCCTGTAACCGACCGGGACACCGCCATAGATCAATCGACAACCCCCACGCTTCCCTTCAGAGTCATCGGCAGTCTTCCTGTTATGGCCATCGGCAAACACCAATACTGATCATCGGCAAGAACACGTCACCACTTCTGGACTTAGTCATATTCAATCGTCTCTTCATCGGCAACTATCCTCATCGGCAACTCTTTTGCAGACTAGTTACCGTTGCTCCACCTGCCGATCTATACTCTACTGGTCCCTGGGTACGTGTCCAAAAATAGTGTCAACACATGCCCCCCAATTTTGGAGTATAGAATCATTAATGCTCCGAAATTCTCTGCAGTAATGATGCCTTTCCGCAATTAATTCTCCCAATTTGGTAACCGACCGTTTAAATCTGAACAACCTTGGCCCGATTCTCCTGCAGGTTCCTCGAATTCCTCAACCTTCCTAACCGGATCTCCCCACTTTATGCGCCCATCGGCAATATTACCGTTAGAGGGAACTGCCGATGGACCGACCAAGAAATCCCGCATAGTGAAATATCTCCAGATCATGACCGCTTCCTGTCAAATCACCTGCACAATCCCATGATTACCGTGCAAACAGTTACCATATCCACCTGAGTACCCTCGGATTTCACGGATACGGCGAAGAGATAAGTCAATTTTGCCCTTGCCCGTTTTGTCCTATAAATACTCCATTCTCGGGTACTCCTTCTCCATCGCATCATTCTACAGCCCCAACTCTGCTTTCCTGGCGGTGGCACTGTTCGAGAGCTCTAAGAACCCCAGCAAGAACTTCCTCCAACAACCCCCAAGTTTTCAATCTTCTTCTCCGTGGAGCAATGGCCGTCAACTTCGTCGTCCCTAAGGTTAGCTTACCTTCTTTCTTTTTCGTATTCTTTCCATACCTTTGTCCATCCGCAATTCCTTTTACTGAATATTCCCCCCTTTTTTTTACTTTTTCTTTCATTCTCACAATCTTTAGGATTTGGCCGCCAAGATCGTAATCCCTACCGATCAACCCCATCTCCAATGCCTTGGTCCACTAGGAAACTTAGATCCCACCGATCTTATAAATGCAGAGACAAACAGAATCCCCTTTAGAGCTGAGAATTTTTCTCTAGATCTATGGAAAGACGCCTTCCGTTCCTGGCCCAGTCCTACCAAGGGATGGAAGGATTGGTTTCTGAGAGTCAGTAACTCAAATGAGGTCCAATGGGGTGAATGTAAATTAGATCAGTGCATTAGATTGTCTCTTGCCGATATGGAGAGAAATGAGTCGCTACTGATAGCTGCCTCATACTTTTGGTCAGACACACTCAATGCTTTCATGTTTGGGCACGGCCCTGCTTCCCCTACACTTGCCGGTGTTCTTATGCTCATCGGTTTAGACATATCCACTGCCGATACCACCCACCTGTTTGACACCAAACCCAGTGCTAAGGTGGAAACCCGTGCCATCGGCGGTTGGTTAGGATACATTCAGAAGTACCGAAGAATAGGTCCTGTCAATGCAAAGGAACAGACCACCTTTCTGAACATGTGGCTGGATAAATTTGTATTTTGTGGCCGATCGGCAGGACCAACTTCTGTTTACTTGTCGGCAGCAGAAAGATTAGCTAATGGTGGCCGATTTCCTCTCGGCTGATACCTACTGGGTTCTGCTTATCACCTCCTCCACCAGGTAGCCCAGAAACTACTGCTTGGTCAACCCATCGGCAACTTAGGGGGTCCCTGGTGGTTCATCAATATGTGGCTTAGTCTCCACATGCACAAGCGCCTTGAGTTCGACCTCTTTGCACAGCGCTTCCCCAGGGATATTGCCGAGGATTATGAACTGGGTGAAGAAGAATCGGCAACTCGTTCCCCTCTGATCTTTGGCGAAGCTGCCATAGTTTTGCCTGGCACAGGTGGTAACGCAGACCAGGTTAGCCGATTCTTCCAAACTCTGTATGAGGGTCTGACTAGAGAATAGCGGGCATGGATGCCTTATGAAGACCCAGATACTAGATTTCCCTTGACTTTCCACCCCTTCAATGATGCTCTTAACAAGGACCGTGATGTGATGATGGCAATTATCACCCCAAGAGCCATACCAGTGAACTTCTTCGGTAGTGGGAAAGCCTCCAATCTGACCTATGAGCTTTATAATCCATCGGCACTAGCTCGCCAACTAGCTTTCGGCCAACTACCAATTGCACTCTGCTACGCCGATGTGATAAAGCCAAGGGAAACTATCACTAGCCATCTCGAGTGGATCAGAGTAGCTCAATTGCCACCAAAAGCCGATACAGATGCCGATCTATCGGATTGGATCCCGGCCCTCTTCATTATTCAGGCATACAAACAGTGGTGGGAAGAATGGAAAGAACACCTATTCTGCAGATCGTCTCTCACGTATCGTGGCATGATCGACCCCCAGTACAAAGTTCCTGATAACACTGTAAGTACTTTAATACCGATGCTTCAATCCTTTCACTGTCTTTTTCCATCGGTAACTCACTTTCTTTGTCATATACAGGTCGATGACACACTGCCACTGGTCAGCAGGATTGGTAAGCCGATTGAGCTCCTTCCATCGGGTCCGATCTCTTTGATCGGCAACAACGCTCCAACCTTGGCTGCTATAATGCATCGAGGTGTGTGTCTCAAGAAAGTTACCACCAAACAGACGAAGACATCCTCATCGGTAGCTGCCTCTACCTTAGCACAAGCCTTCAAGGTAAATTCTTTTATCCATACCGATTTCATTCTTATACCTAACACTTGTACTCATAAACTTCTTATCGTTGCATCAGCACACCGGTACATTGGCAAGGACCAAAAGTACGACTGCCAATGCCCCCCAGTCCAGTCAACCGAAGAGAAAAGGCTCCAAGAGTACCAGATCACAAGCAAAGCGCCAGAGAACAGCAACACCTTCTCCTCCCCCAGTATCTCCGATCCCAGTAGAATCATCCCCTTTTCCTCCAGAAGCCCAGATACAACAAGCACCGTCTCCTCTTCAACCACAAGAAGAAACCCAAACAGAAGAACCCCAGCCAGAAGAAACTCAGCCAGAAGAAACATCGGCTGATGTACACGAGCAAACTGCCGATCCAGCAAGCTTAATCATAGCATCGGTAGTTTCCTCAATTCAGACTAGTACTGCACCTCCTCAAGGTAACATACTTTCTATTTATTATCGATGAACCCACTTTTTCCAATTTGTAACTACCTCTGTTAATCTTTCAGCTGACATAGTTTCATCGGCAATCCCAGTCGATCAGCCTGTGGTTCCATCGGCTTCAACTAGCCAGAGGCGAGAGATAGCTCTGAATCAAGTAAGTTACCCAATCTTTATTTTTATTGTTGTCAGTACTTGATCATAAAATAACTTATTCTGTCTTCTTTTTCAGGAACAGGATTCTCTCGACAGCCTGTTCTCCTTCGCCATCAAGATCTCCGAGGAGGAAGGCGAGGAAGCAAGTTCTTCTCGAGCAGTTGGAATCTCATCGGCAGAGATTAGAGCAAAGCTGGCGGATCTGTCAGCCCTTCTCCATCAAGACACAGCGCAATTGGTTGATGACTCTGATCCAGCCAAAGTTTTGTTCAAGGCTCTCAAAGGTCAAATCCCTGCCGATGCCGAGGAGGTTCTTTTTCAGGCTGCACACTTTGAGAGTCGTCAGCTGCAGTATCAAAAGGCTGCCCAGCGTCTTGCCGATAGAGCTGCTCATGCTCAGCTCTTAGAGGAGATGATGAAAGTGAAGCTCCTTGCCGATGAGAAGCATAAGAGCATCAGTATTCTGAAATCCTCAGGAGATGTACTGAAGCAAAAGATCTCTGATTTATCGGCAAGAAGGGAAGCTCTATTGGCTGAACTTAGACAAGTGGAAGAAGCTTTGTCTCAAGCTCAACAGGAAGAAAGCCAACTGCCTGAAGCAATCAAGACTCTTGAACAAGAACGAAACATCTAGGCCCATAAAGCACTTCAGATGAAGAAGAAACTGAAGCCAGTGGAAGGTTCTGCCGATGATGACATGAAGGAGATAGAAGAAGCCAACCAGATCCGTCTGCGTGCCATATCGACGATCCAGGCTCTGTTAAACATGTGAACTCTTCATCGGCGGCGTGCTTTGCTTCTTTTTTCTAATCATTTTGGTCCAGACGATAGGACTGTTATCGGCATCCTTTTAAAACATTAAGTCTGGCCCTAGATACACTTTTAATTCAGCCGATAGGAATCTTATCGGGACTTAAATTTTCATGCATCAAGCCATATGCTGGGGTAATATCTCTTTAAATATTTGCCGTTCAATGTTCTAGGAAATTCAACTCCTTTGAGAGTTTCTAAGATATAGGCGTTGCCGGGAGCAGATCGATTTATCCGATAGGGACCTTCCCAATTGGGAGACCATTTCCCAAATTTTGAACTTTTAGTCCCGATCGGTAAGATTAGTTTCCATACTAAGTCTCCATCAGCAAACTCCTTAGCCTTTACCTTCTTATCATACCATCTGGCAACTCTCTTCTTATTTTCTTCTATACTTATCAAAGCCCTTAGCCGATGCCCCGCTAGATCATCCAACTCGTCTGTCATCAAAGTAGTATAATCATCGGCAGCCAATTGATCTTGAAAAGATAGTCGCCTAGACCCAGTTTTAATTTCCTAAGGTAGTACTGCATCATGTCCATACACCAAGTGATAAGGTGAAACTTTGGTCGACCCATGACAAGCCATCCGATATGACAATAAAGCTTCACTCAACAACGTATGCCACCTCCTAGGATTCTCTTCAATCTTCTGTTTAATAAGTTTGATAATTCCTTTGTTAGATGCTTCGGCCTGCCCATTAGCTTGAGCATAATAAGGAGAAGAATTCAATACTTTAATTCCCATACCGATTGCAAACTCATCAAACTCCCCTGATGTAAACATAGTACCCTGATCGGTAGTAATTGTTTGAGGGATTCTAAATCGGTAAATAATATGCTCTTTCACAAAATCAATCATATTGGCCGATGTGACTTTCTTCAAAGGAATAGCTTCAACCCACTTGGTGAAATAATCGGTGGCAACCAAGATGAATTTATGTCCTTTGCTTGATGGTGGGTAAATTGGCCGATTAGGTCAATAGCCCATCCCCGGAACGGCCAAGGTTTAATAATGGGATTCATGGCCGATGCGGGTGCCCTTTGAACATTGCCAAACTTCTGACATCTTTGACATCCCTTGAAATATTTAAAACAATCTTCAAGTATGGTTGGCCAATAATACTCATTCCTCCTAATCATCTATTTCATCTTAAAAGCCGACTGATGTGCTCCACACACTCCTTCATGTATCTCTCCCATCAAACTTTTAGCTTCATCACCACCTAAGCATTTGAGAAGAACTCCATCGATTGTTCGATAATACAATTCATCTTCGAGGAGCACATACTTGGTAGCTTGAAACCGAACATGCCTCTCAACCCTCTTAGATGGATCCTTTAAATAATCCATGAGCTCTTTTCTCCAATCATCGACATGAATTGCCGATATTGTATTTAATATAGGTTGATATCCCGAGGCATGCTGAGCCAACCGATTAGCCTCCTCATTATGTAACCGAGGAATATGCTCTAATCGGAAATCCTTGAATTCCCTTAACAGTTGCATACTCTTTTCGTAATAAGTTATTAGGACCTCACTTCGGCATTCATAACTTCCAGCCAATTGATTTATGACCAGCATAGAATCTCCGAAGACTTCAACAGCATCAGCATGAATTTCCTTTAACAGTTCCAACCCTTTGATCAAAGCTTGGTACTCGGCTTGATTATTTGTTGACGTGGCAACAATCGGCAAAGAGAACTCATACTTCCTTCCCCGAGGGGAAATTAACACTATGCCGATTCCCGCCCCCCGGTCACACGTGGATCCATCAAAGAAGAGCATTCAAGGTACAATTTCCAACATCTCTACTGCACCGCAATGTTGAGTCACAAAATCGGCCATAATCTGTCCTTTGACCGCTTTAGCCGATTCGCAACGCAGATCGAATTCCGATAGTGCCAAAATCCACTTACCGATCCTGCCGCTCATGATCGGCATAGATAGCATATACCGGACCACATCATCTTCGCATATAACAGTGCATTCGGCCGATAGTAAATAGTGTCTCAACTTAATAGAGGAGAAATATAGGCATAAACATAATTTTTCAATGGCCGAATACCTGGTCTCAGCATCAATCAACCTTCTGCTCAAATAATAAATCGCACGTTCCTTCCCTTCAAATTCTTGAATTAAGGCCGAACCAATGACCATCCCATCGGTAGATAGATATAATCTGAAGGGCTTTCCTTGCTGAGGTGGGATCAAAACCGGAGGATTTGTCAAGTAATTCTTGATTTCATCTAAAGCCAACTGTTGTTCTTTCCCCCACGTAAACTTTTGATCGGCTTTCAATTTAAGCAAAGGACTAAAAGCACGAATTCTGCCAGACAGATTGGATATAAACCGCCTAATAAAATTTACCTTGCCGATCAAGGATTGGAGCTCAGTTTTGTTAGTAGGGGCAACAATTTTGTTGATAGCATCAATAGATCGTCTACTAATTTCAATTCCTCTCTGATGCACCATGAAACCAAGAAATTGCCCTGCCGATACACCAAATGCACATTTATTGGGATTCATCTTTAAACCGTGTTTCCTCGTGCATTCCAACACCTTTCGCAAATCGGCAAGATGCTTTGTGAAATCTCCAGACTTAACCACCACATCATCAATATAAATTTCTACCAGCTTGCCGATGAACTCATGAAAGATAAAATTCATAGCTCTCTGATAAGTAGCACCAGCATTTTTCAAGCCAAAGGTCATGACTATCCATTCAAACAACCCAACATGACCAGGACATCTAAACGCAGTCTTTGGAATATCTTCTTCAGCCATGAATATTTGATTATATCCTGCATTGCCATCCATAAAGATGATGATCTGATGCCCAGCCGTAGCATCAACTAGCAGATCGGCAACTGGCATTGGGTAACCATCCATCGGCGTAGCTTTGTTAAGATTCCTGAAATCAATACAAACTCGAAGCTTCCCATTTTTCTTGTAAACTGGGACAACATTAGAAATCCACTCGGAATACCGACATTGCCGAATAAATTTAGCCTCTATAAGATTGGTTATTTCGGCCTTAATATCAGGAAGAATATTAGGATTACATCGGCGAGCTGGCTGTTGATGTGGCCGAAATCCAAATTTGATGGGTAACCGATGTTCAACAATCGATCGGTGCAAACCGGGCATCTCAATATAATCCCAAGCAAAGCAATCTTTATATTCCTTTAACAGATCGGTTAACTGTTGCTTACACTTAAAATTTAACTTGGCACTAATAAAAGTAGGTCTAGGTTTATCACCACTACCTATATCTACCTCTACTAAATAATCGGCCGATGTGAACCCCTGGCCTAGCTTTCCATCATCGGCGAATCTATCCATTAAAACTCCTCATCAGAACCGACTGCTTGGATCGGTGGAATTTCATAGTCGGCAACTTTGAGGAAATCCTTCTCTCAAACTTCTCCTGAGATACAATGACATAAGAAGAATCCCCCGGGACAATCTCAATCTTGTCACCTACCCACTGAACCAAGCATTGGTGCATCGTAGATGGGATGCAACAATTGGCATGAATCCAATCTCTCCCTAGCAGCAAATTATAAGCACCTTTTTCACTGATCACAAAGAAGGTTGTCGGCAAGGTTTTGCTGCCGATGGTCAACTCAACGCAGATTGCCCCCTTAACCGGAGACACATTTCCTTCAAAGTCTTTTAGCATCATATCGGTCTTGGTCAAATCTTGATCTCCTTTTCCAAGCTTTTGATAAACTGCATACGGCATGATGTTGATAGCAGCCCCACCATCAATTAATATTTTGGTCATTGGCTGACCATCAACTCTTCCTTTGACAAACAGAGCTTTAAGATGCTGCCTTTCATTGTCAGTAGGCTTTTCAAAGATAGCTGTCATCGGGTCCAGAGCCAACTGAGCTATCTGGTCGGAAAACTCCATCCCCTCATCATCACTGGATGGTGCAAGGAATTCTATCGGCAACATGAATACCATGTTAACATCTGCCGATGGTCCTTTCCCCTTAGGATCTGGTTGTTCCTGACCCTTAAACTAGCCAGAGTTCTCGCCCTTACTTAGCTCTTCTCGTCTTTCGCGCTGCAGTCTCCTTTTCTGTGTCTTAGTCAACCCCTCTGGACACCATGGGGGAAGTGGTGACTGCCTTGCCGATGGTCGATGATGTTCCCTCGACTCCATCCGATGAGTATTAGCGTCTCTACAAAATATGAACTCATTGGGAACTCGAGCATTCGCCATCTCCTCAAGCTCCTCTTGGTTTGTGGGAAAGTATTCAACACGATTACCAAGCCTGTCATGCACACTGAGTCTGCCCCCCAGCCGATCATGGACTGAAGCAATCCCCCTAATCGGCCCACTAAATCGGCGGTCATTGTTCTGATACTGCCGATTTGATCTGTCATACCGATCATAACCATTGCATTTAGGGTAATCTCTGACAGTAGGAAGCTTAATATCTTGCTCCCAGCAATGGATAAAGAACGGGCAGTTCCAGTGATCCCTGTGCCGATTCCACTCTTGTCAGCGTCTTTCTTCTTCCCGATGATAGTTCTCTTGCTGACGCCGATACCGATCTTCATGTTGCTGCCAAGTCTCCCAAGGTCTTCTATGAGTTATCACAATGCCACATCGAGGCGGCCTTCCTGAGCTAGTTCCTTCTTGGATCAAACCCTTTCCCTTTGCATCGGCAGCAGTAATCTGATGCTGAGGATCCACCGATGCACTTCTTTCAGCTGCCTCTGACGTTAAGACCTTGGTTTTCCCCTTAGCATCCAACATGTTTGTCGGAAAAGGATGCTGATCAATCTTCATCGGCTTCTGAGCTTTAGAACTATCAAACTTAATTCTCCCAGATTCTATAGCCGATTGCAATTGTTGCCTGAAAACCTTGCACTCATTTGTGCTGTGAGAGGTTGCATTGTGCCACTTGCAATACTTCATCTTCTTCAATTCTTCAGCTGATGGAATCACATGATTGGGTGACAACTTGATCTGACCTTCCTGAAGTAGAAATTCAAATATCCTATCGGCCTTGGTGATGTCAAATGTAAACTTTTCTGGTTCTTTGTGCCCAAAAGGACAAGACATTGGCTTCTTGTTTTTCACCCACTCTGCCAAGCCGATGACTGGCTCTTCATCAGAATCTGAGCTTACTGCCTCGTCGACAAACGATACCTTTTTGTTCCATGGTCTCTTGTGTTCAAAAGGCTTGATATCTTGGTCAGAAATCCTTTGCACCAAGTGACTGAGACTTTCGAACTCTTGATAAGCGTATTTGTCTCTGATATGTGGTAATAGCCCCTGAAAAAGCCAAATCGGCTAGCTGCCGATCGTCTAGAACCAGACTATAGCACTTGTTCTTAACTTCTCTCAATCACTGCATAAAGCTTTCAACCGATTCATCATTGCGTTGTTTCAATCTGACCAAATCGGTGATCCTCTTCTCATGGACTCCAGAAAAGAAGTATTTGTGGAATTGCTTTTCCAGGTCGGCCCAAGTAATCACTCAGTTGGGAGGTAACGATATAAACCATGTGAAAGCCGATCCAGATAGAGATGAAGAAAACAAACGAACCCTTAATTCATCCCTATTAGCAGCTTCCCCACATTGGATGATGACCCTGTTGACATGCTCCATAGTCGATGTATCATCCTGTCCAGAAAACTTGGTGAAATCTGGTACTTTGTACCGATGTGGGAGCGGAATCAGATCATATGCGGGAGGATATGGTGTCCGATAAGAGTAAGTGTTGAATTTGGGCTTTATCCCAAATTGGTCTCTCATTACTTCAGCAATCTTATCGGCCCAATAGGCATCAGCATCATGCCGATGGGGCAGTTGTGGATCTGGCGCCTGCTGGTAAGCTTCCACATGTCGTTGAGGCGCACGATCTGCGTGGAACATGGGATTAACCATCTGACCACCAATCTGCTGACCCAGATTCATCGGCTGGTTGACCAATCTTTGATTCTGAAACCTAGGTTGGACCTGGCCTTGTTGAAACCCTGTAGCTTGATGATTCTGTTGAGACATTTGTGGGAAGACAAACTGCCCAGGCCATCCACTATTAGCATTCATTGGCACAGGCCCTGCCGACGACTGGTAATTGGACATCATCATTGAGTTGACATACCCTAGTTGTGTCATGAACCTCTGCTGCGTCGGCTCAAAATCTGCCGATGCGTTAGGCATGTGAAATGTTGGAGCTTGAGAATTCCTAGTGTAAGGTCTTGTTGTAGTAATTGTAGTATACTGGGGACTCTGATTCATCGGCGGATTTGGAGGTGCTGATGCCATAGGAGCCTTGCCTCTCATGTCAGCCACTTGAGATGTTCCAGGAGTTTTGAACATCAACTCTGGAGGCATACCATAACCCCACCAGTTGGGAGGAACTGATCCCAACATTGCCGATGCCAATAGATCTGTAGTGAGCTTGATTGACTCGTCTGATGTTGATGGATTGGTCGGCATCGGTGTGGATTGCGCATTAGTGACTCCTAACGTGCTTAGAGGAACGGTAGTTTCTGTGCCCGCAGCGGCCGTAGCAGCCGATGGAGCTGTGACCACTGGTGATCCTGGCTGATGATAGACAGGGCCCACATAGTTCGGTGGCAATTGTCCTTCTTTGAAAGTTCTAGCCACGGCATTGAAAACCGTATTAGACAGCACACCAGCTTGATTGATCAAGGCACGGTTAATAGCATTATCAACCATGTCTTGAAGTTTACCAGGATTGGCTTCAAAAGTAACCTGCCAAGGTGCCGGCAGTGCTTCTTTCTGGATTACTTTGCCGCTCCTGTTGATGCTGAAGGACTTCAAACATTGCTGCTTGTAATCCTCCATGGCTTTTGCAATAGCTTGCTTCTGCTCATCCTTGAGATTGGCTTCTGTCACGGGGATGACGTTCTCCAAGTCAAACTCGGTATTCGCCATGTTGATCTTGATCTTGGATCTTGTCCCACTGGGCGTGCCAAAAGATGTGTTGATGCAAAAGCTGGATCTGCAAACACAAAGGGCTAATACCCGATTTAAACGTTAAGGCGTGCCAGCCGATTTGACCTTACTATCGGCAAAGGTGATAACTCGAATACTTTGGTCCCGACAACAGCGATGCGCCCGGATGTCACGGCCAAGAGGTATTCACGCGGAACTCGAGAATATGCCGAGCCTAAGTCAACGAATTCCTAAGAACTCGTAGTAAAAAGGAAAAATATGACGAAGTCGTCGAAAAAGTAGATGCTGGAATATGAGTAAAAACTTGTGTTTGATTGATTGATCGATAGATCATTACAAGGCCCTAGGGTCTACATTTATACCTTGCTCAAAGAGCTACAATCAAACACGACTAGGACTCGAATTCCAAATTAAACAGAATCTGTATACAAAACGAATTTAAATAACTAAGGAAAACATAAAACTACCCCCGTGTAACCGACCGGGACACTGCCACAGATCAATCGACAACCCCCACGCTTCCCTTCAGAGTCATCGGCAGTCTTCCTGTTATGGCCATCGGCAAACACCAATACTAATCATCGGCAAGAACACATCACCACTTCTGGACTTAGTCATATTCAATCGTCTCTTCATCGGCAACTATCCTCATCGGCAACTCTTCTGCAGACTAGTTACCGTTGCTCCACCTGCCGATCTATACTCTACAGGTCCCTGGGTACGTGTCCAAAAACAGTGTCAACAAACTCAATTATCCTTTATAGGTAAGTTAGTACGTAGTTGACTCACTCGTTTCCTTGTGGATATAATATTTAAAACCCTCGGGGTGAAAGCTACAACGGTATCCATGCACTTGCGGATCTTTTATATTCGCTTAATAAATACCAACTAGCTTTCTCGTGCTGTTACCGAGGAAACGGTTGCTGTATTAACTACGAACATATCCTAACCTTTTTCTTATATTTTAAAAACAATAAAAATATAAATATAAAATAAAAAATCTCTCTTCTTATCTTTACCCTTTTCTTTTACATTTTCTAAAATGAAAAAAATCTTTTACCTTTTATTTTTTATCCTTTGCCTCATCCCTTCTTTTCTTTTTCTCTCATCTTTTGTTAGCATGGAGGATAATACTCCTATCTATCAATATGCTAACCCCATGGGCACATACCTTAGACCACCAAAACATTCAGAGCCTAACATAATAGATGGTTTTGAGATAAGTCTGGATTTTATAGAGTTTATTCAGAAATAAGCCTTCCAAGGAGAAAGTGTGGAAAACCCATATTCACACTTATGAGAGTTTAAGCAGATCTGTGACCTCATTCACATAAAGGGTATGTCCGATGAGACCATCCAATGGAAGCTATTTCCATTCTCTTTAACGGGGAAAGCTAAACATTGGTATAAACTCAATATAGAACATACGCAAGGAGACTAGAAGACGCTATGCATTGCATTTCTATCAAAATTCTATCCCATCTCTAAAGTGAATGACCTACGAAATGAGATTCTAACTTTTAGACAACTAGAAGAAGAATCTCTTACCGAATCATGGTATCGCTTTATTGACCTTACCCTCACTGGCCTAGACCTTGCTATTTCAGACCCCAATACTTCTTCAACTTTTTTACGAAGGTCTTAGCAAGGATTCTAGGGAACCCCTTGATATATCCTCTCGAGGATCCTTCCTTCATTTGCTTGCAAGTGAAACAAGGGCTATAGTCCAAAGGATTATTAGTGAAGCTGGTTGCTAGACTAAAATTCATTTTAAGCCCCCTAGGAAAAAGAAGGAGTTCTTTTTTGAAAAAAGAGGAAGTCTTGATAGCTAAGTAACAACCAATTGAATCCCAAGATTCAACTATCAATTCTAAGCCACCAATATCCCACTGTAAAGATGATGACATAGACTTCTAGTTTTACAAGATGCTAGTAAATCAATGTAAAAATAGAATAGCATCTAGAAAAAAGTATTCCCCACTACCCTTCCCCCGTAGAGCACATTGGAAAGGATGACATATCTGGCAATGTCATAGAAGGTGAGCCAAGAAATTTTGGAAATTATTCTATCTTCTCCCCTTCTATGCCCACATTAGATAACTTACCTCGGCCCATTTTTCCATCCTTGACCCTAATGATCCCTTGTATGCTCTCCCCCCTAAGTCTCATGATGATCCTAGAAATCCACTAAGACAACCAAACCATCGGACTCATGAATACCACATGGATGACGAAGAGATGCTATGACATTGGCAAGAATGCATAGAATCGATGGATAAAGAAGAAGCCTTAATGAATTAAACCTTGACTTAGCTTCAAATGGTGAGTTTTTAACTCCCTTTGACTTTGAATACGATATTGATCCATCTACGGAGGAAGCCCAAGATGAGGCCAATTCAAGAGTCACTAATGCAAGTGAAATTCTAAACATTCAGACTGGAGACAAAGATGACATCAATGAGCATGGAAATTACTCCATAACCATCTCATTAAAACCATGCTCATATGAGACATCTCCCAATTCAATTGATCTCTCCAACCTCCCCACATTTGAGATCTCCAACCCCCTTATTCTTTCTAGCTACAAAAACTTCAAAAGGGTGGTCATAGGTACATATGTTTATTATAAATATTTTAGATCTTGTTGTGCTTTTAAGGTTGGTGTTGGAGAGAAAACCACTTAACCAAAACATATTTTAAAGGTTACCCAAAGACAAGCTTAGTGTCCTAAAACAAGCACTTTTCATATCCTAACACGAGTGCTCACCTTTCTACTACACTACCCTTGTGAAATGAGCATATAGATATAATTATGAAAATATTTCTTTGGGTATTCTAGTCACTAACCTTTTTAGGTCTAAAGCAAAAGGAACAAAGGAATAACAAACACAAGGTATGTCCAACTAATCACCATGCAACATTGAATTAAATGCACCCAAACTCAATTTTTGCAAAATTCAAGCTTGGGGGAAAACTTTATAAGAACATCCCCTACCATGTTGCTATTCTAGTTGTTCCTATTTTTAATATATGCTCAATTTGCTATACATCAATCATGTTCTCTTTCATCTTCAAGTGAGTAAATATCCATAATGCTCTCATGACTTTGTCTGCTATAGTATATGTTTAGGTTTAGAGTACTATCATACATCTCTTAAATAAAGCATGGTGCCTAGTTTAGGAGTGGTGATCTTGCTTTCAAAGGCCTTTTAAATTAAGCATGGTGCTTAGGTTGAAATGCCTTCCTGAATCAAATTAGACATGGTGTCTAGGTTAATTTTTGAGCCGATAGTATGTTATAGTCGATGTTGGATACTTTGTTGGACTAAGCCCTGTAGAAAAACTTTCAAAAGTCAAATTGGGAAGTCCTGAGATGAACTCACATGGAGAAGAAGAGATACATGAACTTCAACAACCTCGCACAAGGAAAACACAGCTCACGGAGAGATCCATAGAACAAGAATATGAGTGCCACAAAACAAGATCTACACTCACTCCATGGAAGAGGGTGAACAAATCTCCACCAGGCCTCTTCAAGACAAAGACCATCATGGATAAACTCTAAAGATAATGAATGGAGTGCAAGGACCAACAAGAATGCCAAGATCAGGAGAACAAAAAGATGCTGAAGACAAGCCATTCATGAACACAACCAGCTGGGCAAGAGAAGCTTGCACAAGGTGGTTTAGTACCATAACCCTTCAAATGATAAGGTAAACACTTTGAGGCATATAATCAGTATTCAAAAATCTTTTCTCAATCCTGGTATACACATAAATGAAGAACCAAACATGGTTAAGTTGCAACCACACTTGATCCAACTTGATCAACTTTATATGTTCAGTTCTTTAATATTTGTTCTTAGCTTCACTCTCTTGATCTCACTGTCTTAACCAAATGAGCCCAAGATGTTGCATATTCACACTCATGCTCATCTTTTGATCTTATTGCCCATAAACATCACTTTTATCTTGTTCATCAAGCCTAAGATTAGAGAAGAATGAACAAAAATTTTGGTTTTGTTGGTGTTTTTCCACCAACAGAACCCATGCATTTGATCTCTGCCTTGTCTTTATAAGCAGGACACACTTTGAGCAAAACATGGAGATTGTCAAATCCCAAATTATACAAGTGAAGGTTCTAAATCTACAAGAACACGCACACTAGACAAGATGCTACCAGCTTCCACAATCAATGCTTCACATCAAACAACTGGACTAACAAAGAACATGGGTGACACCATATCAAGAGGTGCAGTTGTCAAGTCTCCACCTTTGGGATTATACGATGCACCTAAGGAATAAACATGGTGAGAAGTCCTATTCAGAGGACTTAAAACATTGAACCCTCGTCAGAAGGTAAAATTGGTAGTTATCCATATTTATCCTTTTCTACATAATCATTTTCCTTTAGCATATTTACTTTTCTACATTAGCATTGCATTATAAAAAGAAAATAAAATATTTATTTGTAGCATTCTAAATCCTAAAGCCCCATGTGAATAAATTTATGGTGTGTAAAAATCCATTGAGATATTCACTGTGGTGGCCTAAAAATAAATATGCATGCATTCACCATATTGCATTTTCTTTTGCATAATAGAAAATATAAAATACAAAAGGGTCCTACTAAAACTCTGCTTAGACAATCTCATAAGCTTTGACAACTAAGGCTGAAGTGGTCAACTACTAATGCTGAACCAGTTCCACAAGTTTTGTTGCCTATTTGAGTTCCACAGGACCAAGAAGAGCTGACAAGCAAGTGGATGCTCTATCCACTGTTGGAGCATTGTCTCATCAGTCATCAACATCAATCAAAGCTCCTGTAGGCATTGGCAGACTCAGGGCTAGGGCCACTAGGGCCTTGGCCCTAGTCGTAGTCTAGTTATTCTAGGTACAACTCTTTAATTTCTGGACCATTGCCTTGTTAATTTATCAGAGTTTAGGCTTTGTTTAGTTTCCATTTTTTTTAAAGATTTCTTGTCATATCAAATCTTTAGACACATGTATAAAGCATTAAATATAGATATAAAAAACAACTAATTACATCATTTGCCTATAATTTATAGGATTGAATCTTTTGAGCCTAATTAGTCTATAAAATTAGACAATAATTACCAAATACAAACGACATTTGTTCTGTCGTGGCCTCAAGAAAGCCCTGATCCAATTTATGAAGTAATTGAATCCACTGTAATTTTTCTACTACATCTGTTCTGATCTTAACAAAAAAAACTCCACCATGAATCTTGGAAACGAATGGACAATGTTACGATTGAGAACTTCTGATCTAAAAAATTTTCTTTGTAATAACAATTTTTATACATAGATTATATAGACGTACGATGGTGTAGTTTTTGGCTTTTCGCTACTAGGATTTGGCCCTAGTCCTAACCAAATCCTAGGTCCGCCACTGCCTGTAGGGGAAGTATATTTCCACTACCAGTTTGCTACATTGCAAGATCAAATAACTACGTCAACATTCAGCTAGGGGAAAAGCACCCCCATGTATCCAGGTAAGTATCTTACCCTCTTAAAGTTTTCTTTTTATAAATAAATTCAAAAAGAAAAAAAATAGTGAGCACATGAAGGTTCACACTTATATAATTTATAGTCAAGAGACATATATTTATGGATTTTTATTGTATCTACTTTATTGAGTTGAGTATTTGTTCTCTATTGTGTTTGTCTTAGTTAGAGTGCATCTAGTTTGCCTGAATCAGTTTGTAAATAAAGAGCACTCAGGATAATCTCTCATATGGAAATGATGAATAGTTGCTCTACATTAATTCCTTTCAAGTATCTAGTTTTTAACCTTGAACTCTTCTGAGTTTTGGAAATAATTATTTTGACTTTGGATTTACTCTAAACTTGAAACTTATGGGTTGCGAATGCCTGATCTAAGTTTAGGTCATTGGTGGATATGTTATGAGAAGGTCTGAACTGTTGTTTATCTTGTTCCTAGTTGAAAGGTCCTTGTTTGGTTTTGGTAATTGAGTGATAACTTAGGTGGACTAATAGTGTTTATGTGAGATACACAGGATATTAGTCCACCGGTGATTATGTGATGATGAAGGAGCTCATTGCATATGAGACATGACATAGAGTCATGTGAGCAAGGTGGAGAAGATAAAGATGAGGCTTGGCTTGATGGACTGGTTGCAAGAGTGAAGGGCAAGTCAGATGCTTTGAAGTGAGGGACCGCGTGCAATGGTGAAGCTTGAGCAAGACTTGGCGTCGATGGACCGAGTGGAGGGTCGAGATGGCGGACTAGAGGGGGGTGAATAGTCCTTTCTAAAACTTTAACACGCCAGCTAACCGAAACAAGTGCGGAATTAAAACTATCGGTCTAGCCAAGACTACACCCCTCTATCTAAGTTCTCTAGCACCTTGAAAAGATCTTAAACAAGCAAGCAAGGTGCTACCTTAGCAAGAGCTCACCTAACCAAATCTAGAAGCAAGGTCACACAAACCTATGCAACTAGTACTTTGCAAATCGGGGGAGTGTTGACGGTCCTTAAGTATCAAATTTAATTATCAAATAAACAAAGAAAAGGATCCAAATGAAATAAACATCCAGACTTAGGGTTTTATCTGACAGAATTCCACGAGTTTTGGTGTTTGTCTATTTCTGCAGGGGGTTATCAGGAAATACGGAAGAAAGGCCCACACGTAGTGTTTACATAGAGATATTAACGTACCGTGCAATTATCTTACATCTAGAAGAGTCCAGAACCATGGGAATGAACGAGAGACCGGACGGGCTCGGGGGCAGGGCGCCCGCCCTCCCCCCTAGGGCGCCCGCCCTGGCCTGTCTACCAATCACGGCCAATCTCGCGGATCATGCTCCACCGACCTAAAGGATCAAGGATAACCGTTCAATCAATGTCGGTTTGATCCGACGGCCCATATTCACTTGGAAGGACTATATAACCACACCACCTGGCCCCTGGAGGAGAGCACCTCTCAACCCAAATTCATTATTCATTAAGGGAGAAGAAGCCTCTGATCAAGCCCTAGAGCCACCACATCAATTAGATATCTAGATTAGCATAGCTACATAGGATTAGAACTAGAAGGAGTCAATCTTCAATTGGTTTTCGGATCTGTCAAGAGGATTCTTGGTAATTCTCTATTGTTCTTCAATTGTTCATCTTTGTTCTTCGATATTATGAATATGACTTTGTTCTACTTCAATATATTGATTATGACTTTGCTCTACTTGTTTATATTCACAATTATATTGTTCTTAGTTTATCATAGTTATATACTTGGCTTAGTTAGATTGGAATTATATACATGTTTAGGATCGTATAGCGTTTATCCATCGGATCCATGGGTAAATGATAGATATTGTGTAGGCGTGGTGCTTATACCGTATTTATCTGCGATTGTACCCTATATGCCAGATCGTGGGGTAGTTTGTGGTAGTGACAGCTCCATTGATTCTTATATAGTCTCCCTCTCATGTATAGGGCTGGCAGAGCAACATTATTACAGGGGAGTGATTGCGATGTTTCTCATATTCCTTGATAATATCACTATGCATGGGCGTAGTCCTCTCTCACAATGATTGCTAAGTATAATTTCACTAACTATGATATGCTAGAATGTATAGTTAAGAATAACTTAGGAAATATTCTTGTAGTTCATCCTAATTTCATGCTAATGACTTGCTAGAATATCTAATTGAGGTGCTTATCATATTTATATGTGGCTAAGTTATGCTGATGAGATTAATTATCTTTGTCTCCATCCATTACTTTATATATCCTTTATGTGGCACTTATTCCTGTATGAAAGAGATAGATAGATGCTCTCAATTATACATGCAATGAATCTTACTCAATTCTATATTCCATTCTATCATCAACATTGATGATTACTAATCCCTTCCCAGTGGTAAAAATATAAATAACGATACCTGGAATACTTCCCGATTAAAATGCTACATCGGTATTAATCTGTGCGCTTGCAGATCCCATTTGTTATTTATTTAGAAGAGCAATTGCATATTTTAATACCGCGTCTCTTATGTCATGCTGGGGATGACAACTTGGCTTAAGTGGCATGAGGGATAGGTTTGGCATTTTTGGCGCCGTTATCAGAATTAGAAAACTAAGTCTACTTTTGGTAGTGACGTTAAGAATGTCCAACAAGCATTTTTGGCGCCATTGCCGGGGAAGGTTGATTACTAATCAGGAATGAATATGGAATTTTGAGTCATCATTCGCACCAATAATATGATTGAGCTTATCAATTCTCTCATACAGTTTTACCCCGTTATTTTTTTATTTTATCTTATGCAGGGGAATGTATGAATAGAAGACATCTTCCAGGCAATGTTTTCCTAAACGCTAAACGGTAAACAGTCGGTCACTTGCCGTTTAGCCATTATTCGGGCTAAACAGTCCATTAAACGGGCTAAACGGTCAATTAAACGGACTAAACAGATGATTAAACGGAAACGGTGTATCATTGTGTAGCGTTTACACGGCGTTTAAACGGTCTAAACGGCCGTTTAGGCGAACAGTGCTTCCAGGAAATTTTGTTGACAATCCCGAAGCATTATTCAGAAAAACAAGAACCAAGCTCAAGAAGAGATCATCAACACTTCAGCACGAAGCTTCATCTAATCAAGAAGATCACCGAAGTTTCATCCGGAACTTGTCTTCACAATTTGAAGTCATGGCGAACAAATCGATCCGTGAGTTCTCAGCTCCCACTACAGACAACATCCGTACTGGACCTGCTGCAGATATCGACGGCAACTTTGAGCTCAAGCCTGGACTTATCAACATGGTGCAATCCAACCAGTTCTGTGGGAAGGCACACGAAGATGCTAGTGCTCATCTCCAACACTTCCTGGAGATTTGCAACACATACACCATATCAGGAGTCCCCAGAGATGCTATACTACTTCGCCTCTTCCCATTCTCACTGTTGGGGGAAGCGAAGCAGTGGTTCTACGCTACAAAGGAGAAGAATACTACGTGGGCACTCTGCTCCACGAACTTTCTAGCTAAGTTCTTTCCCATGGGTAAGGCCAATGCTCTCCGTGGGAAAATTACAAGTTTTCAGCAACAACATGATGAATCCATTCCAGAAGATGGGAGCGCTTCCAAGACTACATCCTAGAATGTCCCCATCATGGAATAGAGAGTTGGCTATTAATGTAGACGTTTTATCATGGGCTCAGCAACAGTGCCCGAGAAACCATGGATGTTGCAGCTGGAGGAGCATTCCTATCACTCACCATATCACAAGCCACAGCTCTTATGGAGAAGATGGCGTCCAACCAAGGTTGGAATGAAGAAAGGACCCGGACACGCAAGAGAGGTGGAGGTATGCACCAGCTTAAGGATGTAGACGTGCTATCTGCAAAGCTAGACCTGCTCATGAAGTAGCTCGATGATAGAGCTGGAGATAAGAAGGAAGTTATGCACATCTACGACTCTCACATGACTTGTGAGGAGTGTGGAGACACTGGACACTCAGGCAATCACTGCCCTGAGATGCTTGAGGATGTGAACTACATCAACAATAACAACAAACTACAACCGTCCTCAACAAAACCAAGGTTGGAATCAATAGAGGCCAAACTACTCAGGTAATTATCAAGGTAACAATTCTTACAACAATAATAATAATTTCCCACCTCTGAGAGAGTTAGTGTCTAATCAAGGAAAGCTAATGGATAACCTATCTAAGAAATTCGCATCTAATGATAAAATGCTAGAAAATATAAATAATAGAATGGATAATTTCTCTACTGCCATCAAAAATCAAATTAGCTTCAATAAAATGATTGAATCTCAGTTAAATCAAATAGCTGCTGCTGTTTCTACTACTAACCCCGGTATACCATCACAACCGGAAGGATTAGAATCTGCAAATCTTGTAGACATGTTTGATGCAGGTAACTACTGGAGTAACCCCGTCACTGAAGTTACTACTGACCTTCTGCCGGTCAAGAAAGGCGATCTAGGACGCCCCGTCATCCCGATCTCCATCAGCACGGTGGACTTCCCAGAAGCACTTTGCGACTTTGGCCCTAGTGTCAACATTATGCCCAGGGTACTCTATGAAAAATTATTTACATATCCATTATTAGAAACAAGCATGTGTTTGCAGTTTGCAGATCAGGCGTTAAGTTTTCCAAAGGGAATTTTGAAGAACCTCTGCGTCCGAGTTGGTACCTTGTATGCCCCAGCAGACTTCGTGGTGATAGAAACCGGTAATGATGAGAGGGCACCCATCATCTTAGGGAGGCCATTCATAAACACCTCGGGAGCTGTCATCTACGCTAGTGCTGCCAAGATCGATTTCTACATCAAAGGGAGCAAGGAGACATTTTCCTTCAAGAACAAGACTACACAAAGCCCAGAGCAATCCCGACATGAACCAAGGAAGAGGACCAACAGGAGAAACAGGAACAAGCAAGTGTGGACCGAGTCAGCTAAGATGGTTACTGCAGTTCATGGAGGACAAGATCATTGACTTAAGTCACCATTTCTGGCCAAGAAGGACGACCCGGGAATGCCAAGCATCTATTGCTCCATTAATGGATACAACTTCTACAAGACGTTTTGCGACACCGGATCGGGCGGCAACATAATGGCCGCAGTCACCTATCGGCTCTTGTTCGGAAGCATGCCCTTAAAACCGACATACATTCAGCTTCAGATGGCAGATCAGACATTCCGAGAGGTTGAAGGTATAGTAACTGACGTGCCTATCAAAAGAGACGATCATTTTGTCCATACAGACTTTCAGGTTATTGACATGGGAGAAGACGAATACGATCCACCCGTCATCCTTGGAAGACCATTCCTCAGCACCGTTAAAGAAATCATCTACATTGGAACTAGAGAAGTCCATATGCACTTCCCCTCAGAGAAGGTACGCCGCTATTTTACTGATCCTAATTATATAGTTGAAGACTCTAAGCAGGTCAGGACAAGAAGAAGACGACGCAACCGCAACCAGAGGAGGCAAATCATCAAGGACGGATGGTCAGACTACGAAGGAGAAGTGATAAGGTCTGAAGGCATACAGCTTGAACAAGATTATCCTGAGAAGACTGTAGCACCGAGTCAGGTGTGGAAAGAGAAGATAACTATACACGAAGAGGAGGCGCCGCCGAAAGCACCGACTACGCCATCCAGCGAACCCCAGGACAACTGAGAAAACAGAGAGTCCCGTTCGGAGGACTTAAAAACACCGAACGTCTTGCCAAGAGGTAAACTTGATAGTTATCCTTTTCCTTTCAAATATTTGAAATAGTTTATTTAGTTAATTATGTTCATACTATCCTAAAAAGAATATAAAAATGTTAAAAAAATAGTAAGCCCCATGTGAGTATACGAGTGACATAAAACTCATAAGTACATTCACTGTGGTGGCATAAAAATAAAATAAATATTTTTCTCTGCTCTATAAAATGAAAATATAAAAATAGAGAGTAATATTTATTGAGGAGGCTCAACATGATAAAGGCTAGATATTTATGCTAACACTTAATCAGTTCCACAAAGCTTTGTTGTCTATTTAAGCTCTACGGAATTTAAGAATCAAGAAGACTAGTAGACGGAGGACATTCTAATCGCTGTCAGGGTACTGCTGACTTTCAAATACACCTCTATCACCTGCTAGCTACATCAGAAGAAATTACGTCAAAATTCAGCTTGGGGGAAAGCACCCCCATTTATCCCGCTAAGTATTTCTATCTATCTTTATACTTATACTATATTAAAATATAAATATACATAACTATGAAAAACCAAATAAAGATTTTGTGCTTATATATATATATATCTTTTGCTTAGTGTGCTTAATAAATAAATAAAGTGGCTATGCGAAACTGAATCTTATTAATAAAACTCTAGCATGGATATGATGAATAGTTGCTCTGCCTAATTTTCAAATTTGAGTTCTCTCTCAAGTTTAGACATAACTGTTATAATTTAAAGCTTGCTCTAAACCTAAACTTGTGGGAAGGGAACTTGATCTAAAGTCTAGATTGTCAACGAATACGATATAGGAAGGTTGAGCTGCTGTTTATCTGTTCCTAGAGATGCTAGAATTCTAGAGAATTTTATCTTTAAAAATCATTAAAATATTGCATGATGAGTTCCTGTATGATGAGAGTTCAAATTCCTACCACAGCCATATATACATGCTTGCTAGACTTTGAGCCACACATTTACTATTTACTGCTTATGAGCATTGAGTGTGGTCAAGCTGTGTAGACCCTTACGAGCTTATCATGTGGTTAAATCAAGATTCACTTGCACGTTCACTCACACATGCTGCTTCTACTCTGGAAGTACGCATCCACATATATCCACTCATTACCATCTCCACAACCACCCAAAAATATTCTACTCCTAATCCGGGAGAGAATAGCCAAAAACATTTCTGTTTTTCCCTTGTGAAATAAATGCTCAAGTTATAATAGTTACTACCACTTGCTATATTATTTCAAGAGATGAGTGCTCTAATATATATATAGGGGCAAGTGCCCGGAACCTCGAAGAAAAGAAAAAGTGAGACGAGAGGTAAAAATGGACAAGTGTCCGACAGTAGAATTAGGGGTACAAGATATCCACCTGAGAGGAAAAAAAAGAAAATATAGAGCATCTCATTCTCCTCAAAAAGTTTCAAAGAGCAAGAAAGGTATATATCCCCTCAAAAGAGCAAAAGTAGAATTAGACTTTCACCATTGTTATCACCATCATCACCATACACCATTCATTCGCCACACATGCACATCTTGATTTGACTTATTAGCTTGTTTCTTTAGATCCATGGTTTGACTATACAATAAATGTCTTGTAAGTATGTATATTTTATCTCCCACCTATGAGCTCCAAATATTAAAGCCTTATCAAAGTAGGGTGAGAGAGAAGGCAATGTCACTATGCCTTATACCACAAATACCACATATTTTGAGAGAAAGGCATATACCATCAACTGTCTTGGTAAGGATCCAGAAATACCACAAAAGAGAGATCTGAGAGAGTCATACAAGGAATCTCTGAGTTTTATTTGAAAATCTACAAAAACTCCAGAGCTATAGCTGATCAAGAATAAGAGACATGGCACTTGACTAGACTGTTCTATCTTTTAACTACTCAAGACAGAAGTGACGGTTACAAGTCCCATGGTGAAAGGTAAAATAAGTAAGTTTTAAGTCTTGACAGTTTACCCTAACTTAGAGATGAGACCTCACATAGAAGCATGTGCACCGTCAATTTTTAAAGGTATTGCAGCAACTTCTGATCCATCACTGAGATTATCCTTGCTTAGGGACGAGCAAGAGGTAAGCTTGGGGGAGTTTGTCGACGGTCCTTAAGTATCAAATTTAATTATCAAATAAACAAAGAAAAGGATCCAAATGAAATCAACATCCAGACTTAGGGTTTTATCTGACAGAATTCCACGAGTTTTGGTGTTTGTCTATTTCTACAGGGGGTTATCAGGAAATATGGAAGAAAGGCCCACACGTAGGGTTTACATAGAGATATTAATGTACCGCGCAATTATCTTACATCTAGAAGAGTCCAGAAGCCACGGGAACGAACGAGAGACCGGACAGGCTCAGGGGCAGGGCGCCCGCCCTCCCCCCTAGGGTGCCTGCCCTGGCCTGTCCACCAATCACGGCCAATCTCGCGGATCATGCTCCACCGACCTAAAGGATCAAGGATAAACATTCAATCAATGTCGGTTTGATCCGACGGCCCATATTCACTTGGAAGGACTATATAACCAGACCCCCTGGCCCCTGGAGGAGAGCACCTCTCAACCCTAATTCATTATTCATCAAGGGAGAAGAAGTCTCTGATCAAACCCTAGAGCCACCACATCAATTAGATATCTAGATTAGCATAGCTACATAGGATTAGAACTAGAAGGAGTCAATCTTCGATTGGTTTCCGGATCTGTCAAGAGGATTCTTGGTAATTCTCTATTCTTCTTCAATTGTTCATCTTTGTTCTTCGATATTATGAATATGACTTTGTTCTACTTCAATATATTGATTATGACTTTGCTCTACTTGTTTATATTCGCAATTATATTGTTCTTAGTTTATCATAGTTATATACTTGGCTTAGTTAGACTGGAATTATATACATGTTTAGGATCGTACAACGTTTATCCATCGGATCCATGGATAAATGATAGATATTGTGTAGGTGTGGTGCATATACCGTATTTATCTGCGATTGTACCCTATATGCCAGATCATGGGGTAGTTCGTGGTAGTGACAGGATTCTTATATAGTCCCCCTCTCATGTATAGGGCTGGCAGAGCAACATTATTATAGGGGAGTGATTGCGATGTTTCTCATATTCCTTGATAATATCACTATGCATGGGCGTAGTCCTGTCTCAAAATGATTGCTAAGTATAATTGCACTAACTATGATATGCTAGACTGGATAGTTAAGAATAACTTAGGAAATATTCTTGTAGTTCGTCCTAATTCCATGTTAATGACTTGCTAGAATATCTAATTTAGGTGCTTATCATATTTATATGTGGCTAAGTTATGCTGATCAGATTAATTATCTTTGTCACCATTCATTACTTTATATATCCTTTATGTGACACTTATTCCTGTATGAAAGAGATAGATAGATGCTCTCAATTATACATGCAATGATAGATACTCAATTCTATATTCCACTCTATAATCAACATTGATGATTACTAATCCCTTCCTAGTGGTAAAAATATAAATAACGATACCTAGAATACTTCTCGGTTAAAATGCTACATCGGTATTAATCTGTGCGCTTGCAGATCCCATTTGTTATTTATTTAGCAGAGCAATTGCATATTTCAATACCGCGTCTCTTATGTGATGATAGGGATGACAACTTGGCTTAAGTGGCAAGAGGGATAGGTTTGGCATTTTTGGCGCCATTATCAAAATTAGAAAACTAAGTCTACTTTTCGTATTGACGTTAAGAATGCCCAACAGGGAGCTCCTACACAAACTAGTGAGGCAAAGACCACAAAGCCTAAGCTCACTAGCAAGCTTAATAACAAGGCAACCAATGCCAAATTAGAGAGCGCAAATTACTTAGCTACACAAACTAAGCAATGTGACTAACAAGGTTACACAAACCAAATTAGTCACGCAAGGGAACTACTTCTAGCTACACAAGCAAGGAGGTAACTAGCAAGCTACACAAGCTAACTAATTACAAGAGCATCTACACAAGCACAAGTATATAAATGTAAGAACAAGCTTGTGTTCGGGACTTTGCAAACCAAAGGGAAGAACAATGTTGACACGATGATTTTCTCCCGAGGTTCACTTGGTTGCCACCAAGCTATGTCCCCGTTGAGACAAGCTCCAAGGTTGCCGCCGGTCCTCTTGCTAGTGGTGACCCGCAAGTCACACTCTCCCACGTGGAGTGCTTACCACAAGCTCTAGCACTTGACCCGGCCGGACCACTTGTCGCTCTTCACGTCTCGCTCAACTAGAGTTGCTCTTCGCGATCCCCGTGGGGTGAGCACCGTACCCCTCACAATCTCTTCTCCGGAGCACTGCACAATCTCCTTGCTACTTCGACGGAGTCACAAGCCACCAAGCCGTCTAGGAGGTGGCAACCTCCAAGAGTAACAAGCACCACCGGCTTGCAACACGAACACCTAGTGCCACTCGATGCAATCTCTCAATGCAATGCACTAGAATCACTCACTGTTGGGTATTTTAAACGCAAACAGAAAAATCCGCAAGCGCACGGATACCGATGTAGCTTTCACCCGGGAGTATTCCAGAGTATCGATTTTCCACAGAGAACGTGAGTGTACTAATTAAGATCCAAGATCGCCCAAGGATAACTATATAATTATTTTTTGGTGGGAAGAGAGGAAGTTTCCTGAGAGTTCTCTAGTTGATCTAAGAATCAAGAATTACTTCAAGATTATCTATTTCGGGACATCAGAGCACTAACCACAGAAAGAGATGAGATGGGGGCTAGGAAGGTCTGACTACGGTCCTACAAACACCGATCCGAACGTGGTGGAATACATCGACCGTTAGGGCTGTCACTACCCTAGGGCTACCACAACAATCTACAGGATTGGGTGCAATTCCAGGTAATTGCAAGACTAAACACCACGTCTAATCTATTAATTACTACTCTCGCGTTATAAAGACTAGAGCACTTGATGCAAGCGGGAATCCAATAAATAACTTGAATGTAAATAAAAGTAATCAAAGAACTCAGGAATTATGAATTGAAGAACTTGGAGAACGATGAAGAACGAACCAGTTGCTGCAAAAGTATAATGTTGAGGAATATCCGACAGATCCGGCTCCTCCTCCTCCGCTCTCCTCTTCTCTCTCCCTATTTTATAGATTACAACTAGAACAAACTAGAACTAGAACTAGAGGAACTAGAACTAGAACTAGAACTAGATGAACTAGAACTAGAACTAGATGAACTAGAGGTACAACTAGAAGAACTAGAGAGATCCTCTCTACTTGGATGATGAATTGAAACCCTAACTTTGATTCTGTAGAACATGTATGATCTCCAGGGGCCAGGGGGTCTGATTTTATAGTCCTTTCAAGTGAATATGGGCCGTTGGATCAAACCGACATTGATTGAACGGTTATCCTTGATCCCTTAGGTCAGTGGAGCACGATCCACGAGTTTGGACGTGATTGGGCAGAACTCCAGGGCGGGCGCCCTCAGGACTTGGGCGGGCGCCCTGTCCCAGAGCCCTCTCGGCCTCCGCTTCCTTCCCGTGGCTTCTGGAGTCTTCTAGATGATAGAAAATTGCGCAGCACGTTAATATCTCTATGTAAACCCGACGTGTGGGCCTTTCTTCCGTATTTCCTGATAACCCCTGCAGAAATAGACAAACACCAAAACTCATGGAATTCTGTCAGATAAAACCCTAAGTCTAGGTGTTGGTTGCATTTGGATCCTTTTCTATGATTAGTTGATGGTTAAATGTGAGCATTAAGGACCGTCAACACTCACTCACTATTGATTCACACTCTTGCAAGCAAAGTGAGTTAGAGGCTTTCCTAGCACTCCCCAAGCATGGACACTAAGTCCCAAGGGTGCTCAGCCCCAGCCAAGGCCGGCCACCACTTCTATTTATAGCCTCAAGGGCTAAACTAGCCATTGCCCCTTCACTGGGCAAAACACGAGGGCACCAGACGCTCATAGGAAGCCACCGGCGCTCAACTCCCAGCGTCCGGTGCTCAAGCGTCACCCACGTGTCACTAGCCGTTTGAACTCGACCGTTTCCGCCAACGGCTACTGCACACGCGCGCCTGCATAGCACCACCGGATGCTCTACTGCGTCACACCGGACGCGTCTAGTGCACACCGGACCCGTGCGCAGAGAGCTCCGCAAACTCGCAGGGTCACCAGACGCGAGCCACCGGATGCACCCTGAGCGTCTGGTGTTCACCGGACTCATGCGCAGAGAGGTTCGCCAAAACGCCCGCACACCGGATCCTAAGCACCGAACTCACTCCGGTGCGTCCGGTGCACTCTGGACAGACCCGACAATACACCGGACGCTAAAGGCCAACGTCTGGTGCCTCCACGTAGTGCGTCCGGTGACTGTTTCTCAGAGAGAAAACACTCCCGTGACTTCTCCAAATTTCCCACCGGCGCAATAGAAAATATACACTTAATTTTCTCAAAAGCGTCGAATCCCACCTCGCAAGCTCGACGGGAGAGAGAGAGGAACCCACACCCCTCTCAACCCTAGGAACTCCACCTCCTTTGCATAGGGTGCTTACACCAACAAGTGTCCACCACCAAAGTGCAAGTGTGTTAGCTTTTCACAAACATTTTCAAAAAGGAGTTAGCCTCTCAAACTTGCCACGCCACTCGATCCTAATACGTATGCAAAGTTAGATCGCTCAAGTGGCACTAGATGACCGATATGCAAACAAGTTTGCCCCTCTTGATAGTACGGCCATCTATCCTAAATCCAGTCATAAACTTCTCTACACACCTATGACTAGTGAAATGGAAATGCCCTAGGTTATACCTTTGCCTTGCCCATTCCATTCCATCTCCTCCAATGTTGATGCAACACATGCACCAACCAATCACCAAATGATATGATCCACTTCATATCATCTAGTGACCGTATTGGTTCATCGATCTTGACCTCACTTGCTCTTCACCGTTGCCTTGGTCCATTGGCGCCAAGTCTTGCTCAAGCTTCACCGTCACACGCGGTCCCTCGCTTCAAAGCCTCCGACTTGCCCTTCACTCTTGCAACCGGTCCATCGAGCCAAGCCTCATCTTGATCTTCTCCACCTTGGTCACATGACTCCATGTCATGTCTCATATGCAATGAGCTCCTCCATCTTCACATAATCACCTGTGGACTAATCTCCTGTGTATCTCACATAAACACTATTAGTCCCCCTAAGTTGTCACTCAATTACCAAAACCAAACAAGGACCGTTCAATCTCCCCCTTTTTGGTAATTGATGACAACTCTACAAAGATATAGAAATTAAGCTTTTTCAAGATAGCACTTCACACAAGTGTAAATTGCTAACTTGATTTGGATTTTATGCTACTTATCCAACATTTATGCTCTATGTCAAGATTTGGATAAGCACCACAAAACCCTACTAAGTGCTAAGGTGTATAGAATAAACCTTTGTAGCTTGATATCAAGTCCGATAGCATTTGAAGCATTCAATGTACACCATCCTTAGCACCATGAGTATCTAGACAACAAAAACACTAGAAACCCCATGAGATCAACATTAAAAGCAGGGGTCTAGTCTTTACTTGAAGAACACAAGTCTAGCTACCAACTTATGCATGCTAGTTATCATATCATCAATCAAGTTCTATAACTAGCATACACCACACAAGCATGCATATTAAATTTAAAACTTATGCAATGCAAGCAAGCACATGAATATGCACAAATCAAATGCAATCAATCAATGTTCATGAGCTTGCTCCCCCTACTTGTGTGCTTTTCTTTTGTCCAAGAATTTTGATCCATCATCTTTTCTTTTAATGTTGCTCCCTTGTCTATGTCCATCTTAGATCTCTCCCCCTTGAAACATATCTTTTGTTGTCCAACTTATCCTATGATCATAGATCTCTTCCTCTTGAAACATATCTTTTGTTGTCCAACTTATCCTATGATCATATCATTGTTCCAACTTCTCCCCCTTTGTCATCAATTTCCATAAAAGGTATGTGATACCAATTAAATCACTTCATACCAATTGAAAAAGTGTGAATCTCATTGTGACAAAGGATGACATTGGGATAGACTGTTGAGGCTTGAATCTTGCATTTTTGATGGACATCACCATATGTGTTGGAATGACATTACTTGAATTGCTCTTGAGATACCACATAGGATCTTTGACCTTGATACCATTTGCTGGGGCACTCCCCCTATGTGATAACATGGGTCATTCACTTGTCAATCTTGTTGGTGAGGGAACTTGCTTCGCTTGATGATCACTTAAAGTTGAGGATCACTTGTGGAACCACATTCTTGTATGATAGATACCATATGTACAAATGTGATATCATTTGAAGTGTCTTGTCTGATACCATATGGGATTCTTCTACCAATTAAGGTCTTCTAATATGGAACCACTTGTTTGCTACCTTGAACATTTGCTATCACCATCATGAGTACCATTCGTAGGATATCAATTGAAGAAACATTTTAAGTCTAGATATCCATTTGCATTGTTGTCTTGTTCTTGTACTCTAATCATCATGAGCTTCTAATTGTTGACTTGAACTATGTTGATTTGCCTAAGCTTCCAAATCTGGTTTGAACCAATGACAAGCTTTTTCACACCTCACATTAAGGGTTATCTTGCCAATGTTGTACTTGTCACTTGTTAACAATCCAAAATAGATCAAGTTCTTGGGTTCACTAGCTCATGAACAAACTCATATACACACCACTAGATCAACTAATCATTCAAGCAATAGTGGTAGGTTATGAATTTAAAACTTTTCATTTGTCATGCATGATCCTATAGAGCATGTACTATATGCACTAACCGCATACTAGTAAGGGATGAAATGATCATGCACATTACAATGATACCTTTGCTATCTTGGAGTAGAGGATAGTCAATAAGATTTCAACTTAGCTCCAAATAGCAATGTGAAGTCCAACTATAAGCTTGGTGAAGACCAATTATAAATGCCAATTGATAGATCAAATCTTCACCCATATGAAATGAAAACCACTTTATGATCAAGTGCACTATCTTGTTGTGGTTGACTTGCTTCTTCTTTTGACCATTGCTTGCATGAGAGAACTACTAAGAATATCACTTGAAATAGCATGACTAGCTCTCTTTTGGGTTGTTGCTTGCTTTCTTGATCAATCCTTTTGATTGCTTCAACTAAGTATCTCAAATGTCCTTTAGATCACTACTTCCATGTTAGCCTTCCAAGCACCACACTTGGTTTATCCACTTCTCGGGCGGCACGCCCCTGTCATAGGGAGAAGTGACCTCTCTCTAAAGAACCATTCTTAACACTCACTTGAATTGCCTTTGATTGATTGATTCAAGTGATGGACTTAATATGATGAGTAACCATGAATCCTTCTTTAAGTCCTTTTCTTTCTACTTGTTTAAGTCCTTTTCTTTCTACTAAATGATCTGCAATAGTCACTAGAACTTAAACTTCATTTTCATCTTGAGTTTGATCTTGATCTTCAATTTGAGTACTAAAAGTGTACACCAAGTACATTTCACAACCAAATGCCCTTGTACTCATTACTTGTCATGCTTATAGATCAATTCAAAACCAAACTTAGGTGCCTCAAACACTTGTAAACATGTTTCCAACTTGAGGACCTTTCAATTGAAGTGACTCTAGATCAATCCAATAATTATCACTTTTCTGACAGATTCTGTCGATCTACCATGTCTACTAGCGGTGATGCTAAAGCTCACTAGTATACTTGTTAGTTGTGGGTGTTGAATCACTAAGTATCAATTGAGGGATATTGATTTTAGTGGGAGTAGATTTTATTTAATATTATTTACTGTCTTGGATACGTTGTCTTAGTATTCTGCATTACTTTTGTTGTAGATTAATGGCACCCACCAATCAAACATTTACTTTGCGCTCAATTCTTGAGAAAGATAAGTTGAATGGAACAAACTATGTGGATTGGATCCGCAACCTGAGAATTGTTCTCAAGGCTGAGAAAAAAGAAGAGATTCTAGACACCCCATTACCAGAAGCACCTGAGGATAATGCATCTACTACAGAGAAGAACGCTTACAAGAAAGCATGTGATGTTGATCTTGAAGTGAGTTGCCTCATGCTTGCTTGTATGGAACCTGAGCTGCAGATGTAGTTCGAAAATAATCATGCAATGTATGATATTAGCATAGCGCTTAATGATATGTTCCAAGCTGAGGCTAGAACTGAAAGGTTCCAAGTCTCAAAAGCTTTTGTTGATTGCAAGCTAGCAGAGGGCGCAGCAGTTGGCCCACACATAATCAAGATGGTTGGTTACACTCAGAGGTTGGAGAAGCTAGGCTTACCAATTGGCCAAGAGTTGGCTACTGATTTCATTCTCTCGTCTCTTCCGCCTAGTTATGGAAACTTCATCTCGAACTATCATATGCATGGGGCGGAGAAGGGCTTGAATGAGTTGTGTGGTATGCTAAAAACAACAGAGGCTGACATAAAGAAGAGTGCAGGCAGTAGCCAAGTGTTGGTTGTCCAAAACAAGCCTAACTTTAAGAGAATGAAGGGCAATGCTTGGAAGAAGAAAAAGGGCAAGGCTAAGGATGAGATCCATAAGCCAAACCCACCTGCACCTAAGGCTGGCCCAGATGTTGATGCTCAGTGCTTTCACTGTAAGGGGAAACGTCACTGGAAGAGAAACTGCAAGTTGTACTTGGCGTCCTTGAAGAAGGATGGCGGTCGTAAAGGTACTTCCGCTGCTCATACACTTGTTGTTTATGTTACAGATATTTTCCTCGCTAACTCTTACATTAATTCTTGGGTATTTGATACCGGATCGGTTGCTCATATTTGCAATACGATGCAGGGAATGATAAGATGTAGAAGCGTTAAAAAGGGAGAAGTTGATTTTTCGCATGGGCAATAATGCAAGAGTTGTTGCGTTGAACGTTGGGACAATGCAACTTCATCTACCATCAGGATTTATTTTGGAATTGAATAATTGTTATTTTGTTCCTAGTTTAAGTCGAAACATTGTGTCTCCTTCATGTTTTGATGAAGGATGGTTATTCATTTGCGAGCAAAGACAATGGTTTTGTGATCTCTAAGAATGACATATTTGTGGCTTATGCATCCATTGTGAATGGGTTATTTATTTTAAATCTTGATGATGCACCTATCTGTAATGTTAGTGCTAAAAGGCCTCAACTTAACGAGTTATATCCTACTTATTTGTGCCATTATTGTTTGGGTCATATAAGTGAGAATCGCATGAAGAGGCTCCATGAGGATGGGCTTTTAACCTCGTTTGATTTTGAATCATACGAGACATGTGAGTCTTGCTTGCTGGGAAAGATGACCAAGGCACCTTTCACAGGTTTTCCTAAGAGAGCGTCTGACTTAATGGAACTTGTACATACTGATGTATGTGGACCAATGAGCACGACAGCTAGAGGCGGATTCCAATACTTAATAACTTTCACTGATGATTTTAGTAGATATGGATATGTCTACTTAATGAAACATAAGTCTAAAACATTTGGAAAGTTCAAAGAATTTCAGAATGAAGTAGAGAATCAACGTGGCAAGAAAATTAAGGCTTTGTGATCTGATCGTGGAGGCGAATATTTGAGTCACGAATTTAGCAATCATCTAAAGAGTTGTGGAATCGTTCCACAACTTACGCCACCTGGAACGCCTTAGAGGAACGGCATGTCCGAACGATGTAATCGAACTTTGTTAGACATCGTTCGATCTATGATGAGTCAGTCGAACCTACCTTTATCATTTTGGGGATACGCTCTAGAAACAGCCTCTTTTACTTTAAACAGGGTACCATCTAAATCTGTAGTTAAGACACCATATGAGATGTGGACTGGTAAGTGTCCCAATTTGTCTTTTCTAAAAATTTGGAGTTGTGAAGTTTATGTCAAATGACTTATATCAGGTAAACTAACACCCAAATCAGACAAGTGCTTTTTCGTGGGATACCCAAAGGAAGCTTTAGGGTATTATGTCTATAACCGGACAGAGGGCAAAGTGTGTGTTACTCGAAATGGTGTTTTCTTAGAGAAAGAGTTTCTCAAAGGGGAGAAAAATGGACAGAAGGTTTATCGTGAAGAAGTTCAAGATGAACTAGTTGGGAATGACTCTACGAGCGATGCTAACGTAGCAGAACAAGTTGAGACGCCCGTGGTAGTAGAAACACCACCACAACCACGAAGATCAGCAAGACTTCATGAATTGCGGGGGGAATTGTTATTGTTAGACGATGACGAACCTGCAAATTATGTAGAAGCAATGATGGACCCAGATTCTGAGAAATGGCAAAGTGCCATGAGATCCGAGATAGATTCCATGGGAGACAATCAAGTTTGGAACTTGGTTGATCTGACTGATAGGGTTAGACCCATAGAGTGCATATGGATCTATAAAAAGAAAAAGGATATAGATGGAAATGTTCACATCTATAAAGCTCGACTTGTCACAAAGGGTTTTAGGCAAGTTCAAGGAATTGACTACGACGAGACTTTCTCGCCAGTAGCGATGCTTAAATCTATCCGGATCATTCTAGCAATTGCTGCATATTTTGATTATGAGATATGGCAGATGGATGTTAAAACAGCCTTTCTAAATGGAAATTTGGAAGAGGACATGTATATGATACAGCCTGAAGGTTTTGTTGATTCTAATAATGCTAGAAAATTATGCAAGCTTAAGAAATTCATTTATGGATTAAAGCAAGCATCTCGGAGTTGGAATATTCGTTTTGATGAAGTGGTCAAAGGTTTTGGCTTTCGTTAGAATGAAGAAGAACCTTGTGTTTACAAGAAGGAAAGTGGGAGCGCTGTTGTATTTCTAATCTTATATGTGGATGACATATTATTGATTGGGAATGACATTCCAATGTTGCAATCAGTAAAGACTTCACTGAATAATAGTTTTTCTATGAAGGATTTAGGAGAAGCAGCATATATTTTGGGCATTAAGATCTATAGAGATAGGTTCAAAACACTAATAGGATTAAGCCAAGATACATATATAGACAAGGTATTGAAACGGTTCAACATGGAACAATCTAAAAGAGGGTTCTTGCCTATGTCACATGGTATGCGTTTTAGCGATAAGCAGTGTCCTTCATGAGATGAAGAGCGCAAACGCATGAGTAAGGTTCCATACGCTTCGGCAATTTGTTCCATCATGTATGCCATGATATGTACTCGCCTAGATGTCTCATATGCTCTAAGTGTTGCGAGCAGGTACCAGAATAATCTAGGTGAAAGTCACTAGACACTTGTTAAAACCATTATTAAGTACATGAGAAGGACTATGTGTTCCTAATCTATGGAGGTGAGGAGGATCTCGTTCTAAATGGTTACACCGATGCTAGCTTCCAAACTGACACAGATGATTCACAATCTCAATCAGGTTTTGTGTTCATGATAAATGTGGTGCAGTAAGCTGGAAAAGTTCCAAGCAGGCGACAGTGACCGACTCTACAACAAAGGCCGAGTACATCGCGGCTTCTGAAACTACGAAGGAAGGTGTTTGGATGAGGAGGTTCCTCATTGAGCTTGGTGTGTTTCCGAATGCATCGAGCCCATTGAATCTACATTGTGACAACAAAGGGGCGATTGCACAGGCTAAGGAGCCTAGAAATCACCAGAAGAATAAACATGTGCTGCGGGAGTTTCACCTCATTCGAGAGTTCATTAGGCGAGGTGAAATTAAGATGTGCAAGATACATACGGATTTGAATATTGCAGATCCTTTGACAAAGGCTCTTCCACAGCCTAAGCATGAGGCACACTTGAGGTCTATGGGTATTAGATATCTTAGAGATTAACTCTAGTGCCAGTGGGAGACTATTGGGAATATGCCCTAGAGGTAATCATAGAGATGATGATATTACGATTGTATCCATGACATATATTATGAGTTCAGTGAATATCCATTATAGACAAACTTGTATTGATTAACAATTATGTGAATTGTTTGTGAAACACTTTTACTTGTATGGTTATTCTAAAGTTGTCCCTAATCAGAGTTCGTGTGAGGATACACATGAACATTAGATTAGCACATGTATTAGTTGATGACTTTGTTTCACAAGTCATAGACATAGAGATGTCAAACTAATAATATGGGCACATGTATGTCATGGGATTGGACTGACCCAACATGAGATGTTCTTATTATCTCTTTATACATCATGTACATTATGTCCTTAGACCTGAGATTGTTGTATGTTCTCAAGATATGAAACGACCTACTTAGGGACTATTAAACGCTATTCCGTTATAGGGTAGTTATAAAGGTGGTCTTCAGGTTTGTCGGGAAACATGCTGTGAGACATAGATGATCAAGATGGAACTTGCCCCTCTCTAAGTGAGAGAGATATCACTGGATCACTCAAGTCATTGGATCAACAAATGCATGGTCGTGCTTGGGTTAAGTGTTAACCCACGAGTTGAACCAAATATCATATGGCAAGGTGTAACATCCCTGATGTTACGAACACTAAAACTGGATCATGTCATCATAAGCATTGCAAAGCATATTTGTTAAGCACATCATTATGCATCAACTTAAAATAAGTTTATTTTGGTTGATTGTGCTTAGAGAATTAAAGTGTGTTTATCTGTGAAGTGATGCTTGTGATGGTTGTTTAATCCCTAGTTAAGGAGGGTTGTAGGGAGGCAGCTAAGAAAAACCCCTAATTTCAACCCCAGTTTTTACCCCCTTTTGTGTAACTTAAAAACTATGCAAAATTTGAGGATGAGTTCAAAAATAAAGTTGTAGATCTTGTCAAGGTGTACAACTTTGGTGTTTTGAGTTTTTGAAGTTTCAATACAAAATTGAAAGTAATTTTGAAAATACAGATTTCTAGAAATTGTCCCCTTTTCCAATTTTAATCCCTAATTCAAAACCTATTTGGAATTTTGAAAAGTGATCAAAATAAAAGTTGTAGGGCTCATCAAAATGAACAACTTTTCTTTTGGGAGTTTTTCAAGTTGTTGAGAAAAATCAAAAGTAATTTTAGAATTTCTATTCTGCCCCAATTCAAACCAGTTTTGCCCCCAAATTGAATTTTTGAATTTCAAACTGTTTGGCTTAAATTCGTCCCTCTCTATTCAAAATTTGCTTTGGGTCACTAAATATGATTTGTAGAGCTCAAAATTCTTAACAAATGTTGTTTTGGCAAAAATTTGAGTGGTATTCGAATTTTGGGAATAATTTTGGAAATTGAAGAGAGGGGATAAGCACTGCTACAGTCGCCCACCAATGGCCGACAGCCAACTCCGGCACCCTGGCGCTGCCGAGCTCGCGCTGGCACTCTGCACTGCTTGCTTGTTGTCTCGACCTCAACTGGAGCCATCCTCATCCACTGAACCCAAGCCGCCATTCTTCCTGTTAACTGCCGCCGCCATGTTTTGCCGTCGTCACCATAACACGCCGCCCACACTCTCTATCGAGAACCAGCAGCTCCGCCATCCTCTTGCGACGCGATAGCGTTCACTCAAGCATGCTCAACTCTCTCCAATTCCCTGGCCGGCTCTCTTCTTCCCCGGAGTCGGCAGAAACGCCGCCGCAACCTCGCCACCGTGGCCAGCCCTCCTCCGAGCTTCTCCACCACTTCTGAGCAGCTTGACGAAGTTGTGGTGAGTCCCTGATGCTCCCCAACTCTTCCCCTCGCCCTCAACGAACGTCAACAGGCCGGAAATCAGGTTTCGTCCAATATCCTCTGCTCTGGATTCGCGACCAGGGACTTCGCACGACAATTTGAATTTCACCAGGGGTCTAATTGCACAGACTGTGACTCAGGTGAATAGTGCTATAAGGACTTGTTTGTAGATGTTTTGTTGAATCTTTGGAAATTTATATCTGGAGTTTGGTAGCTCCAATTTTGGTGAACCAAATTTTTTTGTGCTCCTTAAGATGTCTAGTTTTTATTAAAAATATGAAACTGACCATGTTTTGTAGTAAAATAATTAGTTATGATTTATGCCTTTTAATTATGTTTAAAAAGGAGAAATTCATATCTAATTCTATGTAGCTCCTATGGGCCTGAAATTTTTATGGTGTTCTCATGATTCTATGTGAGTGTTACAGTAAAGGTTTCATGTTCAGTGTATGATATATGGTTAAGTTATTAATTTATCTTGTTTAGTGCTTATTAAATAGTTTACAATTAAACTAAAAATAAATAAATGTAAAATATGGTTCCTCTGCCTTTATATGAGGTTGTTATATCATATAGATACATAATTTAGCTATGTGTTTGTAGAAAATGTCGAGCTTCTTGTTTATCTTGCTGTTACATGCTTGCTTGTGATGGAAATTTATCTTTTTCATAGAAATTGCTATACTTATCCAAGTGGCATGAAATTTATACAGTACACTCTGGAGAACATATATGAACTGCTGAAGTTTTCTCAGAATTTACTGTGTACTTTTGATATATGGTTATTACTTTGTCTATTTATCTAAATAAATTAATAAAGACATGAAAGGTATTTATTTAGGGATGGCCATGATGTTTTCTAGTATCCCTTTGATGTCTTTCAACTGTTGGTAAGCTAGGTTTTGCCCAGGTTCAAGTTTGGAACATAAATAAAATATTATTATACCCTTAATTAGTAATTAAATAATAATTCTAGAGTAATTAGATGATAATTAATTTAAATTCTCAAAATTAGGGTTTGAGTGATTTTAGGATTGTGTGATGACCTGAGGTCATTAACCTTAATGACCTTTGGCATTTAATTATTGTTTGGCATTGATGCTTAATTACTGCCATTAATACTTAATTAAGAATTAATTAAGATAAAAAGGATTAATAATTAGTTAATTAAGGATAATTATGAATTAAGAGAAGTCTTGATTTACTGATGCAACCTCTTGGGTAAAAACACTAAAATGATAAACAACTTTAATTACTGTTTAACCCATCCTTGCATCAGGAAGGAAAGTGTACTCAACTTGGTCCTTCTCAAATAATTGTCATACGCATATCATGAGCATCCATCATTTTGCGTATAGTGCACGTGACCGAAGGAGCGACCGTTGAACCAACCCCGAGGTCGGTGCTCCGTTTGAGGAAGTAGGATCCGAGACTTGGGAAGTCTCCGAGGGTCCCTCTTAGCTCTGCAACCAAGGCAAGCCCCGGATGCATTAACCCCTCCTTGAATGTTTCAAATCTTTTATCACTTATGAATTGAAAATGCTGCATTAGTTAGTTGAGAATTGGGTTAACCTACTTGCTGCATTTACTACCTTGATATTTGTTATCCTGTCCTTGACACCTATTTTATTTTAAAACTGCGTAGTGATGCTTAGCCCTGCTACTAGATAGGTTTTCAAACAAGAAAGTTTGAAGGGTTGTTGTGGAATACACTTATGTTCAATGATGTTTCAACTTGAGACCGGTCGGTGGACTTGCTTTAAGAATGGAGTCTTAAAGTAGTGTCTTCAACCATGTCGATTAAGGATCGGTCCGTTGATGGCCTGCTAGGTTGAGAATTTATAGTACTTGCCACTTGCCCTCGGTAAGCCCGGTCTTGTGATCCCTCGACGCGAACAGCTACTCGCGCACTGGGCGTGGAGCGATGGCGAGAGTAGCGTGTACCCACCTTACGGATCTGAGATGACCGGGAAACATCTAGATCGGCTGTAGGATGGTGGAGTACTGTGCTCTCGGGTGCCGCGAACCTAGTCAAATTTGGGGAGAGCTCGATTTGGGTTGACATATGCAAGATTTGGTTCTACATATGTCGGGTGGTTAGGAACTCCAGCTGGATTGCTAAGCGATTCGAATCGTCGTTGCTCCCCGATTGGGAGACTCAATTCCTTCGACCCTCATCGTAGTTAAATATGCAACTAAGTGATAAAATGAGAAAGGGGGAAAATGTCGCATGAGGTTTGGATCCCAATTCCCGGACTCAGAGTGACATGAAGCTATGGCCGTTGGATAGATAATACTTTGGTTAAGGACTAGGAACTTACAGACTTGTCTGTGAGAAGCAACTAGATAGACTGTCCTCGAACTCCTCGACCTCTTAAGGAGAGGAAGTCGTGGGTAAAACTTGAAAGTAAGGATGCACTATTAGTAAGCTTTTTGGCAAAACAATTTGGCTCCTTGCTCAGCCACTCCTTGTCTACCCTAAGCCTGCATTCCTAAGTTCTCCTCTTTTTCCGCCGGGTAAGTCTTGTTGAGTACTCCAGTACTCAGGGTTTTATAACCCCTGTTGCAGGTGCTGACTTATGCTGCTAATGGAGGTCATGTCGGTGGGCACGACATGATTTATCCACCTCTTCTACCTTAGAAGTTTCACCTAAGATGCTTCCGCTACTCTACACACCTTTTGGAAATTTAGTTATTTATATTCCATCATATGTTGTAAGTTGAGTTATAAATCTTCTGCACTCCGATGTAAGTTATTTTTGTAACAAATGTTGTAATGTTGTGGTAACTCAATGTTGATCCTGTATGAGTTAAAATGTGGATGATTTGGGGTCCTCCGAGGGCACCCGACAGACTATCCAAGTTATATGACTCTCATGTGCAGTAGTCAGAGGTCTTAAAGACAATGTCAAGTGCATGTGGGCCATATAATTAGGGTGGTTCTGCCACAGAGTGGTATTGGAGCTCATACATGGATCTTCTACAACATTACTTGTGAAAAACTTCAAAAGGAATTTATAAATTAAAAGTTTTTGAGGACAACAACTTGTAAATGCTCCTTAACTTTTCTTATGCTTGCTATTCAAGTTCTGTGAAGACTGTCGGCTGACTCAAATAGAAGGCATTGAAAGGGACTTCAATTCTTCTTCAACAAGCCAAGTGAAGAATCAAACTACTCCAACAATGCTTTGTCAAAAGTCTTGCAACATTCCATCCAGAGCGATGAAGATAGTGTATAAATAAAGCCCTATAATCTACTAACATGATGAAGATGGAGCACTCTCGCCGTTGAGAAGACGTATAGGACGAGCATATTGCATATCATGCATAATTTGAAAAATATAATGATGCTTAAAACTTCATCCTTATGCTTCAAAAACACTTATTATTCATTATAGCTGTTTTATTGATGAATCTCATCATGTACCACGTTTCGTTAACCGATTGATAATCTTTTACTCCATAAGATCCTAATCCTTGATTTTCTTGTTGTGCATGTGACCTTCCTTGATTTCATCTAACTTGACACATGCTACCTCCTTGCTGTCATTTGATGACATATGTGCTGATTGAATGACACTATGATTGTGTCCTCTTAAGGTACCATGACTTGTAACTTAGGTAACAATGTCGAAACCTGGGGTCTCCTATGGCTCATGCCCATGAGGAAATACTGTTGGGCGCTCATTGTTATCAAAGTATATGATCATGATCCCTTATAGTCCACAATTAGGGTGTTTCATTCTTTGGACACTCCTTAGGGACTCAAAGTTGTCCTTTTGAGTTCCCTAAACACCTTGTGATTGTGATCGACTTTTGATCTCAGTTACATTCTTGGTATTGTGAGACATGGGTTATTGTTGTGGTGCCCTATAGTGGTGCCATGTCCCGTGACCATGGTGCCGCGTCGAAACCTAGAGTCTTTTGTGTGTCCGAATGACACAAATTTCTACTGGGTGCGTGCAGGTATCGAGGTTATGGACATGATCCATTATAGCCCCACAACTAAGGTGCCCTCGCTCTTTGAGCCCTATCATGGGAACCCATGCCCATATCTTTGTGGGAATTACCTAAAACCCTTGACTTGGATAACCAACATAGATTGGTTGAAAGCTATTGTAACTGTACTCTATAGTATGTACCATGATCCGTGATCATGTTATAACGTCGAACCTTGTAGTCTCCTGTGGAACCGCGGCCATAAGGAAATACTACCAGGTGCTCGTTAAACACCGGGATCTCTGGTCATGCTCCACTATAGTCTACAGTTATTGTGCTTTCATTCTCCTTGGAAGCTCATTTGGAGATTCATATCTTCTTATGAATTCTCTAAAACTCCTGATTGATTACAACTTCCTGTTGATCTTAGTTGTAATTCTCGGACCAATGGTACCTATTTTATGAACTTCTCAAAAGTTAATGTGCTTGACACATTTCCTTTTCCATTACTTAACCCCACGGGTTTTAGTACCCTGGAAATCTCGAGGACGAGATTTCTTTAAGGGGGAAGGGTTGTAACATCCCTGATGTTACGAACACTAAAACTAGATCATGTCATCATAAGCATTGCAAAGCATATTTGTTAAGCACATCATTATGCATCAACTGAAAATAAGTTTATTTTGGTTGATTGTGCTTAGGGAATTAAAGTGTGTTTATCTTGTGAAGTGATGCTTGTGATGGTTGTTTAATCCCTAGTTAAGGAGGGTTGTAGGGAGGCAGCTAAGAAAAACCCCTAATTTCAACCCTAGTTTTTACCCCCTTTTGTGTAACTTAAAAACTAAGCAAAATTTGACGATGAGTTCAAAAGAAAAGTTGTAGATCTTGTCAAGGTGTACAACTTTGGTGTTTTGAGTTTTTGAAGTTTCAATACAAAATTGAAAGTAATTTTGAAAATACAGATTTCCAGAAATTGTCCCCTTTTCCAATTTTAATCCCTAATTCAAAACCTATTTGGAATCTGGAAAATTGATCAAAATGAAAGTTGTAGGGCTCATCAAAATGAACAACTTTTATTTTGGGAGTTTTTCAAGTTGTTGAGAAAAATCAAAAGTAATTTTAGAATTTCTATTCTGCCCCAATTCAAACCAGTTTTGCCCCCAAATTGAATTTTTGAATTTCAAACTGTTTGGCTTAAATTCGTCCCTCTCTATTCAAAATTTGCTTTGGGTCACTAAATATGATTTGTAGAGCTCAAAATTCTTAACAAATGTTGTTTTGGCAAAAATTTGAGTGGTATTCGAATTTTGGGAATAATTTTGGAAATTGAAGAGAGGGGATAAGCACTGCTACAGTCGCCCACCAATGGCCGACAGCCAACTCCGGCACCCTGGCGCTGCCGAGCTCGCGCTGGCACACTGCATGAGAGCCCACGCAGCTGCCTGCTTGCTTGTTGTCTCGACCTCAACTGGAGCCATCCTCATCCACTGAACCCAAGCCGCCATTCTTCCTGTTAACTGCCGCCGCCATGTTTTGCCGTCGTCACCATAACACGCCGCCCACACTCTCTATCGAGAACCAGCAGCTCCGCCATCCTCTTGCGACGCGATAGCGTTCACTCAAGCATGCTCAACCCTCTCCAATTCCCTGGTCGGCTCTCTTCTTCCCCGGAGTCGGCAGAAACGCCGCCGCAACCTCGCCACCGTGGCCAGCCCTCCTCCGTGCTTCTCCACCACTTCTGAGCAGCTTCACGAAGTCGTGGTGAGTCCCTGATGCTCCCCAACTCTTCCCCTCGCCCTCAACGAACGTCAACAGGCCGGAAATCAGGTTTCGTCCAATATCCTCTCCTCTGGATTCGCGACCAGGGACTTCGCGCGACAATTTGAATTTCACCAGGGGTCTAATTGCACAGACTGTGACTCAGCTGAATAGTGCTATAAGGACTTGTTTGTAGATGTTTTGTTGAATCTTTGGAAATTCATATCTGGAGTTTGGTAGCTCCAATTTTGGTGAACCAAATTTTGTTGTGCTCCTTAAGATGTCTAGTTTTTATTAAAAATATGAAACTGACCATGTTTTGTAGTAAAATAATAAGTTATGATTTATGCCTTTTAATTATGTTTAAAAAGGAGAAATTCATATCTAATTCTGTGTAGTTCCTATGGGCCTGAAATTTTTATGGTGTTCTCATGATTCTATTTGAGTGTTACAGTAAAGGTTTCATGTTCAGTGTATGATATATGGTTAAGTTATTAATTTATCTTGTTTAGTGCTTATTAAATAGTTTACAATTAA